>NC_090447.1:11110925-11710925 GCF_031143425.1 Pleurodeles waltl | reverse complement strand
GATTCCCCTAGGTCTCTAGTTTTCAGAAATGCACAGGTTTGGTAGGTTTCCCTAGGTGGCGGCTGAGCTAGAGGCCAAAATCTACAGGTAGTCACTTTGCTAAAAACAGCTCTGTTTTCTGTGATGTGTCCACGTTGTGTTTTGGGGCATATCCTGTCGCGGGTGCTAGGCCTACCCACACAAGTGAGGTATCATTTTTATCGGGAGACGTGGGGGAACGCTGGGTGGAAGGAAATTTGTGGCTCCTCTCAGATTCCAGAACTTTCTGCCACAGAAATGTGAGGAACATGTGTTTTTTTTAGCCAAATTTTGAGGTTTGCAAAGGATTCTGGGTAACAGAACCTGGTCCGAGCCACACAAGTCACCCCTCCTTGGATTCCCCATGGTCTCTAGTTTTCAGAAATGCACAGGTTTGGTAGGTTTCCCTAGGTGGCGGCTGAGCTAGAGGCCAAAATCTACAGGAAGTCACTATGCTAAAAACAGCTCTGTTTTCTGTGATATGTCCACGTTGTGTTTTGGGGCATATCCTGTCGCGGGTGCTAGGCCTACCCACACAAGTGAGGTATCATTTTTATCGGGAGACATGGGGGAACGCTGGGTGGAAGGAAATTTGTGGCTCCTCTCAGATTCCAGAACTTTCTGCCACAGAAATGTGAGGAACATGTGTTTTTTTAGCCAAATTTTGAGGTTTGCAAAGGATTCTGGGTAACAGAACCTGGTCCGAGCCACACAAGTCACCCCTCCTTGGATTCCCCTAGGTCTCTAGTTTTCAGAAATGCATAGGTTTGGTAGGTTTCCCTAGGTGGCGGCTGAGCTAGAGGCCAAAATCTACAGGTAGTCACTTTGCTAAAAACAGCTCTGTTTTCTGTGATATGTCCACGTTGTGTTTTGGGGCATATCCTGTCTCGGGCGCTAGGCCTACCCACACAAGTGAGGTATCATTTTTATCGGGAGACGTGGGGGAACGCTGGGTGGAAGGAAATTTGTGGCTCCTCTTAGATTCCAGAACTTACTGCCACAGAAATGTGAGGAACATGTGTTTTTTTAACCAAATTTTGAGGTTTGCAAAGGATTCTGGGTAACAGAACCTGGTCCGAGCCACACAAGTCACCCCTCCTTGGATTCCCCTAGGTCTCTAGTTTTCAGAAATGCATAGGTTTGGTAGGTTTCCCTAGGTGGCGGCTGAGCTAGAGGCCAAAATCTACAGGTAGTCACTTTGCGAAAAACAGCTCTGTTTTCTGTGATATGTCCACGTTGTGTTTTGGGGCATATCCTGTCGCGGGCGCTAGGCCTACCCACACAAGTGAGGTATCATTTTTATCGGGAGACGTGGGGGAACGCTGGGTGGAAGGAAATTTGTGGCTCCTCTCAGATTCCAGAACTTTCTGCCACAGAAATGTGAGGAACATGTGTTTTTTTAGGCAAATTTTGAGGTTTGCAAAGGATTCTGGGTAACAGAACCTGGTCCGAGCCCCGCAAGTCACCCCTCCTTGGATTCCCCTAGGTCTCTAGTTTTCAGAAATGCACAGGTTTGGTAGGTTTCCCTAGGTGGCGGCTGAGCTAGAGGCCAAAATCTACAGGTAGTCACTGTGCTAAAAACAGCTCTGTTTTCTGTGTTATGTCCACGTTGTGTTTTGGGGCATATCCTGTCGCGGGCGCTAGGCCTACCCACACAAGTGAGGTATCATTTTTATCGGGAGACGTGGGGGAACGCTGGGTGGAAGGAAATTTGTGGCTCCTCTCAGATTCCAGAACTTTCTGCCACAGAAATGTGAGGAACATGTATTTTTTTAGCCAAATTTTGAGGTTTGCAAAGGATTCTGGGTAACCGAACCTGGTCCGAGCCACACAAGTCACCCCTCCTTGGATTTCCCTAGGTCTCTAGGTTTCAGAAATGCACAGGTTTGGTAGGTTTCCCTAGGTGGCGGCTGAGCTAGAGGCCAAAATCTACAGGTAGTCACTTTGCTAAAAACAGCTCTGTTTTCTATGATGTGTCCACGTTGTGTTTTGGGGCATATCCTGTCGCGGGCGCTAGGCCTACCCACACAAGTGAGGTATCATTTTTATCGGGAGACTTGGGGGAACATAGAATAGCAAAACAAGTGTTATTGCCCCTTGTCTTTCTCTACATTTATTCCTTCCAAATATAGGGGTGTGTGTAAAAAAGACATCTATTTGAGAAATTCCCTGTAATTCACGTGCTACTATGGTCACCCCGGAATTCAGAGATGTGCAAATAACCACTGCTCCTCAACACCTTATCTTGTGCCCTTTTTGGAAATGCAAAGGTTTTCTTGATAGCTATTTTTTACTCCTTATATTTCAGCAAATGAATTACTGTATACCCGGTATAGAATGAAAACGCACTGCAGGGTGCAGCTCATTTATTGGCTCTGGGTTCCTCGGGTTCTTGATGAACCTACAAACCCTATATAGCCCCGTAACCAGAGGAGTCCAGCAGACGTAACGGTATATTGCTTTCGATAATCTGACATTGCAGGGAAAAGTTACAGAGTAAAAAGTAGTGAAAAATTGATGTTTTTTTCACCTCAATTTCAATATTTTTCTTTTTCAGCTATTATTTTCTGTAGGAAACCCTTGTAGGATCTACACAAATGACCCCTTGCTGAATTCAGAATTTTGTCTACTTTTCAGAAATGTTTAGGTTTCTGGGATCCAGCATTGGTTTCATGACCATTCCTGTCACTGACTGGAAGGAGGCTGAAAGCACAAAAAATTGCACAAATGGGGTATGCCCCAGTAAAATGCCAAAACTGTGTTGAAAAATTGGGTTTTCTGATTCAAGTCTGCCTGTTCCTGAAAGCTGGGAAGCTGCTGAGTTTAGCACCGCAAACCCTTTGTTGATGCCATTTTCAGGGGAAAAACCACAAGCCTTCTTCTGCAGCCCCTTTTTCCAATTTTTTTAAAAAAAAGAAATTTTCACTGTATTTTGGCCAATTTCTTGGCCTCCTTCAGGGGAACCCACAAAGTATGGGTACCTTTAGAATCCCTAGGATGTTGGAAAAAAAGGACGCAAATTTGGCTTGGTTAGCTTATGTGGACAAAAAGTTATGAGGGCCTAAGCGCAAACTGCCCCAAATAGGCAAAAAAAGGCCTGGCACAGGAGGGGGAAAAGGCCTGGCAGCGAAGGGGTTAAAAGATGTATTTTTAAACTGTGAGTTCAGAGGTCCCAAACGCCACATGTCGATCTGCTCCCAAAGGGAAGCTACACTTTAAACATGTTTAAAGGCAGCCCCCAGGTGAACCTCTGAGAGAGATAGGCCTTGCAACAGTGAATACCGAATCTGGCAGTATCTCCCTGTCAGGACATATAAAACACAATAGGATATGTCCTACCATAACCATACACTGCACCCTGCCCATGGGGCTACCTAGGGCCTACCTTAGGGGTGTCTTATATGTAGGAAAAGGGAAGGGTTAGGCCTGGCAAGTGGGGACACTTGCCAAGTCAAATTTACAGTTTAAAACTGCACACACAGACACTGCAGTGGCAGGTCTGAGACACGATTACAGTGCTACTTATGTGGGTGGCACAAGCAGTGCTGCAGGCCCTGGGCACCTATAGTGCACTTTACTAGGGACTTACTAGTAAATCAAATATGCCAATCATGGATAAACCAATTAACAGTATAATTTACACAGAGAGCATATGCACTTTAGCACTGGTTAGCAGTTGTAAAGTGCTCAGAGTTCAAAAGCCAACAAAAAGAGGTCAGGAAAAATAGGAGGAAGGGTGCAAAAAGTTTGGGGATGACCCTACAAAAAGGTCCAGGTCCAACACTGACCATCCAGTTCACTGAGGCAGCAACTTATCAGGAAGAGGATACAGAGTGTCCAAGAGTTCACCCCCATAGATCCATCTAGGTTTCGAGATGCTGAGCCTGCCCGGAGCCTCCCTGCACAAATATCTGAGGTACCATAGCCAGTTGCAAGCAAGAAGGCTTGTTTGTGTTCAGTGGGAACACCACTGCTGTCCAAACTTACCTGCATGTCGAGAGACTTCAAGAAGGATTGATTCGACACCAAAAGAGGCCCTGCTACGTTTCTTTTCCCTCTCCTGTAGGTACCCCAAGAACTGTGAGAGCCTATAAATCACCAACCACGCCGGACAAAACAACTCTACATCCAAGCTCCCCAGACTGGGCTCATATAAGTCAACAGTGTCTTTGAGGTCCTGGACCCTCAAGAGCCAGGCCCCCCACCCTGGGTTCTGACAGGCTGGTAACCTAGTCCCTGCTTGCAACCTTTTTCTTATATGTACTCTCCCCATTGACTCTAGCATTTAGCTTGCAAAGCTACCCTGCGTATATTACCTCCCTACCCAGAGTCCTGAGGCAGGTAATCTTCATCTGCTGGTGCTTTCCTTGACCTTGGCCCCTACTCACCTTTAGTCCAAAAGAGCAGTCCTGTAAGTCGTCTATAAGTCCGGTGAATGATTCTCCCATAGGAAAAGCATCCGAGGCTCATGCCTAAATCTGACAGTTCTGTATTTTCTTGCTATTTACTTGAAAATTCAATAATAAACAAAGAGCCAGATTTACAAGGCCCTAGCGCCACTGGAGCGGCACTTTCATTGATGCTCCGGTGGCACTTTTCAGTGCATCATATTTCTATTTTTGTGGCTTAATGCCTCTTTGTAAATATAGGCCCCTCCAACGCAGTTTTCTGTGTGAGAGGGGCATGCAGTGGGTGTTGCTGTGGGTGTTCCACCGAAAGAGCCATTGCTTTTGAGTCTGCCTTAGATTTCAAAGAAGGCGTAAATCTGAGGCAGAGCAAAAAACTAACGCCACCCCAGGGCACAACGAGAAGGAATACTTTTATTACCCCTCATTTTGTGCTCTTGCATTCTGCAGTACCCATAGAAGGAGCAAAAGATAATGAAAGATTATTTAGGTGCAGGAAATTGTCCCTTCCTGCACATAAACAATCATTTCAAAATTATGCTTTGATACTTCTGTCTGTCCTGCATTTTGCAGCACACAAAGTGGCAAATCGCCATTGTAGATTATTTCTGTGCAGGAAGGAACACCTTCCTGCACATAAACACTCTGTCCCCTCAATGCAGACACCCTTGAACTATGGTGCAAGGATGCCTTTGTTGGAGCAGGGGGAAACACAGGGGTGCGTGGTATTCCTGTAAATACGGCGCATCCCTGTGTTTCAAAAGTGACACCATGCTGCGCCACTTTGTCGTAAATTTGGACCAAAGTACGTTGACCTTGTTGTCAAAATATATATAAAAACTTGTGTTATTTTTCTGAATTGGTCTGGGATCTCTCATTGAGTTTGTGTCTCATTTATTGACTGACAGTGCACAACAAATGCTAAACTCTGCCGTCTAATAAGCCTAAACTGCTCAACCACACTACTGCATGTAGAGCTCTTGGTACTGCAAACCAATAAGAGTCGCCTGGACTATTTGCATAGTGTTCCTCTACATTTGTACACTACATAAACAGCCAGCTTCCTACACATCGCTAGCACTAAAAGATAAGAGGAGAGAGGGCAACATTGTCTGGTGTCTCTCCCAACCAGAATTGCTGGGGAGCTTAAACCCCCAGAGTAGACTTTGACATTGGGGTTGGCGTACAACAATTGGATCTGCTTAATAGTGTGAGATCCAAATCTCAGCCAACGGAGTCAACTGCGTTCTCCAAATATAAAATGAGGGTAGCAGCTCGAGGCCAGTGAGCCTATGTAGCTTCCATAGTTCTATAGAATCATCAGATATTTGAGGAGTTATTGCGGCCTGGGACAAATCTGCATTGGTCACTGTGCGGGTCAACTGAGGAAGTACATACTGGATGCGACTAGCCAAAATCTTACTCAAAATTGTATAGTCTTCATTCACAATAGCAATAGGGAGGTAGGATGCTGGGTTCATGGGATCCCTTCTGGCTTTTAGAAAGAAGACCAATAAGGCTTCATGAAGAGTGGTGGGCAGGCATCTAGTGTCAAGTGTAGCTTTTTGTAGTTTGACTAGTTTCAGAGTCAAAGAGCTTGGGAAAGTGTAATATTCTGCTGAAAGGCCATCAGTTCCAGGGATATCCCCAGCGGCCAGCCCAGAAATAACTTCTGTGACATTTTGGACAGTGATAAGCGCATAATCTTCCCCATGTTCCAATGAGTTTAATTTAGCTAGAAGGATGATGTCCAGGAAAGCCTGGATATCAACTTGTGGGATCTCCAGTTGGGGAAGAAACAAGATATTATTTAAGGACATAGAAGCATCCGGGGGGTGAAGTGATAGAACTGGGGCCTATGAGACTCCTTGCTGACCAACCAGGCCAGGTGGTTGCCAGATTTATTACCCCCCGACTGCGCTCAGACAGCATAGGCTGATTAAACTTGGAAAATGTTGTTGTTCCATCAGCCAGGCCACCTCTATGAGTAACTGAGATAAGTAGGGTGGTAATGTTTGGTTACCAACAGTTTGTCTTTCAGTGTCTAAATAGGCCTCTTCTTCCCTGTCTAGCTCCTGGGGTAGGGCCTTCCACTCCTGAATACGTGACTCTCTGATGACCACTTTGAAGGCTTCTATTTCTGTATCTGGGGTAGTGGCAGATCCCTCATTGTGCTAAAAACAAAGTGGAAATATAGTAGACCCATGTGTCCTGAAAGACTGAGTCCTCCAAAACTAAGGGTTGTGGGCGCCAGGTAGGAGATGGGGGTGTGTGGCCTGGGAGACCTACCCCATGACAGATCCATCAGTATGGGGTTGTGGCCCCACAGTTTCCTACCCAGGTAGCCCGGGTAGGAAATTGGGGACATAGCGCATTTGAGCATACCCTCTATCTAACTGGGCATACAAATTGGGGACTGGGGAGTAAAAGGAGTAGAGTTTAACTCAGGGATTATGGTATCTCCAAGCATCTTGTAGGGGCAGTTGATGAAGCCACAAGATGAGGCTGCAGGCATTAAGCATGGGAGAGAACTGGAACGAGGGGTGTGTGAGAGGTCAGAGAGGCATCCATAACACAATTGAAATCACACCCAATAATCCAGTGAATACGCACCCATTTGGCCATGATATGTGATGTAGGAAGTGCGGCTGGTCCAAGTTAGGGGCATATATACTGTCTATGATAAGAGGAGAGCTGTCCAACCGAGTCTCAAGGAAAACAAACTAACCTTCAGGGTTGACCTAATGTGATAGGACACTGAGAGGACTTCTCGTCCTCACCAACATCAAGGTCCAAGTAGCATAATCCCAGTCATTGGTGGTATTACCCTGACCTAAACATGACCTCACCACCTCTTCTAGAGTCTATCTCCTTTAGGCTTCTTGATGTGAAATTCTTTCAGTCCCAATATGAACCTGTTTGAGAACACAGTGGATTTGATAAAGTTTGGATGGTATCTGCATTGCTCTAATATTCCAGACCTCTGGGAGATCCACAACCTCTATTTTGCTGCGTTGGGAAGAACCCTCTACCTCCACTGCTTTTCCCTTTAAGAAACCTAGCGGCTGATTTAAGAGCCCTAGCACCTCCTTGCGCCATATTAGCATCATTTTTTTACACTAATGTGGTCCAACGAGGCCAAGATCGCTTTGCCAAATTTACAAAGTGGAGCAATGCATGCATTGCACCACTTTGTAAGCCTTTGCGCTAAATTATTCCTGCGCCAGGCATAATATATGCAAATGGGGCATTCCCTTCTTAGGTGGGCTGAAAAATGGTGGAAAGAAGTCTAAAAGATTTCCTTAAGTCATTTATTTCAGCACTTTTAACACCTGCTCAGACAGGTGTTAAAAGGAGGCATGCCATTGTTTTCAAAGGGCCTCAAATGGGCTTTGCAGGATTAGCTTAAACATTTTTGACACTAATCATGCAAAGCTCCGAACTACCATCAAAAATCTTGATGCTAGTTCCCCTAACTACTGCCATGGTGCACCATATCTTAGATACGGTGCGCACATGGTGGCATTTGGGGGGCGCTAAGGGGTGCAAGAAAGTGGTTCTGCACTGGGTGCAGAGCCACTTTTCCCAAAGCAGGGCCAGACTCTTTCATTAAGGTCTCCAAGGTGCCTCTAGAGGTCAGCCATTTTGGGTCTAAGCCTCCAAGGTCTTTCCTCAAAGGACGTTTGTACAGGGGATCTTAGAAAGCGAAAGGTCGGGAGACACAAGTCTGGTGTCTCCCTGAGGGCAAAGGCCCATGTAAAACAGGCAGCCAGGAGCCCAGCGGCAGATGCAGTGAGTTCAGGTGAGTTATGGGGGGCGCCGACTATCTCTGCTAGGCTCTCCTGGGGGCCCGAGTAAGGCATGAACACAGGCCACAACTGTGAGCCGAGTGTCAGCCGAGCTGCTATCCAACAGTCACAAACCAGCAACAGTAAGGCAGGGCCATGGGACCATTGCTGTGAGGGAGAGGAGGGCGAGACCCCCGGCTGATATCAGGCGGCAGTATCAGGGAGCAGGACCCCAGGCCAACAGCAGGTCCCACCGCTCACCTATCCAGCTGCCAATGCTGTCCTGGTCTGATCTCAGGCCCACAGTGGCCAGGAAAGTGTCCAGCCTGCATCTGGGCCCACCCACATGGCCTGCAGGCCCTGCTCCTAAGGGAACACTACACAAGCTGGGAGACAGCCCACGCGGAGCAGCCTCCTGCTGTCAAACAACAGTTTTCCCCCTCCACTGAGTGACGATTATGTGACAAGCTCCCAATGCAGGAAGATAGAGGCAGATTTGAGAACAGCAGGCCAGAAGAGCTCAGCTCACACGTCTGCCATTGTGGCTATCCAAGCCATGCCCCACTTTCATTCAGTCTTCCTAACATCAGTGTGATTGGTGCTTACGGATCAGTCCTTAAGTAATGAGGCTTGCAGAGGCTGCTTGCCTGTAGTTCTGTTTAGGAAACTTACTTCTAGTTTTAATGATGCTCACCAGCTGCATTGTCTTGGTCCATTACACCAGACTCTAACACATCTCAGCAGTCACACACAGTGCATTCTTCAGATCCCTAGTACATAGTCAAAAGACTGACAACAGAACTCTGCAGACGCAACAGAAACCACACCCTAAGGAATCCTTTGTTGACCCCACCAACCTGAAAAGTGATAGACCTTCTTCCTGATCCCCTGCCCGGTACAAGTACTAGAGAAAGCCATAAACCATCAGCTTGCCTCATGCCTCAAAATTAAATACCTCCTTGACTCCACACAATCAGGATTTTGGGCCAACCACAGTAAAGAAACCACTCTGATTGCTGCCACGGACGACATCAGGATCCTTCTAGACCAGTGAGAAATAGTACCTCTCACCCTCCTAGACATCTTCACAGCATTCGACACAGTCTTCCACCACACTCTCCTCAACAGACTCCACAAAATAGGCATTCAACAGAACAACCTCAAACAGATCTTCTCATTCCTCACCGCAGAACCTGGAGCACCCGCCTCCTCCCTTTCACCCCTGTACCCAAGAGCACCACCTGCAGCGTACCCCAAGGATCTTCCCTCAGCCTCACCCTCTTTAACATCTACATGACCCCCTTGCGGACATTGTCAGATCCCAGGTACTCAACATAGTCTCCTATGCAGATGACACCCAACTCATCATCCCGCTCTCCAAAGACCCCCACAATGCAACTTCCGCAACGCCATGACCAACATAGCAACATGGATAAAACACAGCTGCCTCAAACTAAACACAGACAATATGGAAGACCTGATCTTTGGGACAAATGCCTCAGTATGGAATCATAGCTGGTGGCCAACTGAACTCGGACCTACTCCTACCTCATCAGACCATGCACGAAACCCCTGCATCAATCTCAACAGTGAACTGGCCATGAACCAACAAGTTAACTAAATCACCTAATCCTGCTTCCACATTCTCAGAATGCTCCACAGAATTTTCAAATGGATTCCTTCTGACACCAGGAAAATCGGCACACACACACACACACTGATCACCAGCCACCTAGTATACTCAAAAGACTCCAAACACTATAGAACACCAGAGCCAATCTAATAGTAAACCTCCCCAAAAGCTCCAGCATCACCACACACCTCAAAAGCCTCCACTGGCTCCCGATCCAGAAAAGAGGCCAGTTTAAGATCCTCTAACTTGCATGCGAAGCCCTCCACAATCTAGGACCATCCTACATCAACCACTGTCTCAGATTCCATGTCCCCTCAAGACTCCTGTGCTCCTGCACTCTCAACCTCACCCTCACCCCCACATCCACTGCACCAGCAGCAGGGGCCGCTCCTTTGCTCTTTTCCCTACGCTGCTGCCAAGTCCTGGAACGCACTGCCCCTTCATCTCCGAAAATATCCGTCCCTGGCAGATTTCAGAAGCAAACTCAAGACACAACTGTTTGACGGAGACACAGCACAAGGCAGCACCCAAATACCTTTAGGAGTGATAGTGTTGTGCTTTACAAATAACATGATTGATTGATTGATTGAACGCTCTTCTCCCACTGGTTATCCTTGGTACAGATGCCTCCCTCCCCACAAATGAAGAGAATGGACAGGTCTGGTTTCACAAAGATTCTTTATTCACCATACATTGCTACATTTACCATGCCCCCTAAGAATGCTGCACAGAGCCCTAAGAAGGTACACCTCAGCATTGGCATATTCCATTTATTTCTAAAAATGTTGCAAAATCATGTGTTGATTAGAGGTAAACATTGTGAACTGGTCATCTTCACGCAATGGGAGCAAGGCCGAGCTGATTGTTTGCTCTGTCGAACACGACGTAATATTCCCGGATGAAGACGTCACCCAGGATCCAGAGACCAGGGGAGGACGCCTGTAGGTTGCTGGTGCAGGAGGCCTAATGAAAGGTAAAAATAAAAGAAGGACTCAGCATGGCTCCAGGTGCATCTTTCACTGACCTTTTATTTACCCATATTTAAAGGCTTTCAAGGTGGACTTTCCCAGAAATCAAATGCCAAGTGTGCAAACCCCAGTGCTGCTCAGGCACGTTTCCCTCATCTCTGTAATATAAGTGAAGATTAGCACTAGGTCAAGAAGGACTGTATTTAGAGTTTGGGAGACTGGTTACTCCTTCTTTACTTGACAGATATCACATCTGCCTTATTACACGTGGATTATATTCTAATCCACTTCTAAAAGGGTGGGTAGAGAATCCACCACCAGGGTGGTAGCTAGCACTGGTGAAGCGGGTGCAGTGGCACAGAGGCTCAGAGCTCTGAGGGGCCCATTGAACCCTGACAATGCTCTATTTTACTGCCCCAACGGTAACCAAAGAGGCAGTTTTCCTTGCTTGTACAAGGGCCCATGGCATCCTGACTATGCTGCTGACATTCACTTTGTGACGGTGTACCTTTCTGCCAAACTATAAATCAGGCGCTCAGATCCTGATTCCCATACCCTCTTGTACAAAACCCTGAGCACTACTTCTGCCCTATGAATGAATTAAACTTGATCTGCAAGTGAGGAGTTGTGTCATACTACAGCTCATCCGAGACCTACACATGAAGCAGTTGGCAATGCCAGAACCTTGAGAGCCTCACAGGTGATTTGCGGTGCTTATCTACCAGAGTAAGGCTGACCGCTTGAGTACAGTGTACCTCCTCATAGGAGATAACTCACAGCAGAAGAATCAGGCCCACTACCCTTTCTGGTTGGCACCCTGGGTCCATCAGCATGGACTGTGGGTGACTCTGTACATACTACTAAAGTGTAGAAGGTATATATCACCTGGGCGATGTAGGCCTTTTCAGAGAGTGGGTACTGCACCCCGTTGATGGTGAAGATGATCTCTGGTAGGGAACCCATCGTTTTACAGTTCACAGCGTACTAGGAGGACAACAAGGGAGGGTTATTAGAGCCGGCAAAAACCTTTGGCAACCAAGAGGCTATCCCAAAGCAGCTATTCAACATTGTGTATCATTTATCATGATATACATTACAAATAATTGTATCTACAAAACTGTATATATGGTCAACAAGTAGCAGGCTCATGCCCTGTGGGAGTGTAGATCTTGAGATCAAGAGAGCAGAATTTACATCAGGGTAACCTAGTTTCTGAAAATAAAATGGATGCAAGGAGGCTGAAGACGAGCAGTATGTAGCACATCTGGAAGTTATGGTTGCCAGTGAGCCAATCAATTTAATAAGAGGTCCTTTTCCTTATCATACAGAAGGATCTGGTATGGTGTAGTCAATCATCCATCACCAAAGTAAGCAGATAGTGGGGACCCCATCTACGTGCTCTGCTAACGGCGACTTACCTCGCTGTCGCACCTCTGCCATGATCCGGCTCCTGTCCATGAAGGCAGATGCTGCTGTGATCCATGGGAAGCTGGGTGAATAGTCACATTCTCCATCTGATGGGTGACATTAGGCAAAGAAGCAGAAACGGCACCTGTCTCACTGCCTAGTGTCGCACATTCAAGTTCAACACAAGTCTGGAGAGCACTGCAGCCTGCTGGCTCACTACAACCCCTTTTCAGCCACCCCTTATGGGAAGGGATTACTAGCTGAGGTTGGGGGTGTGAAGCACATATGGGTCCCTCCTCGTGTAAATGTTACAAGCTGATACCTTGCAATGGCCCTTAGTACCCCACCCTCATCTTCGCACTGTTCCTAAGTGGCTGTTTGTACCTAGGTGTGTTTTTTATCTCTTGAGTCAACCTCCTGATCCTCACTTGCAATGGTGGAAGACACTGGTAAACTGTTTTGTTGGTTTGGCCCCTGGCATGTTGCCTGAACTCTCTGGTGCCCTCTTATGGCAATGCTTGACTGATGTTTGCTTGTTGTGACGCCTGTCCTTTCTGCACTGCTCTTGTAGAAATGTTGTGTCCATAAGTACCCCTCCCAGAGCTCCACTACTGAAGCCTCTGCCACTTCAAACTCTGCTTACCAGTAAACCACCAGACCAATGCTTTGATGCGGCCTACACTGGTCATGTTGTTTCAGGTACCTGACCATGTCAGGTATTGCCATCACTCTCCATCCGCTCCCCTGCAGCAACCTCTCTCATTGCAACCATATATCTTAGCCTGCAGTGGTCCTCTGCACCACACATTATGACTATCAACCCAATGTTCATTATAATTTGTCTGGTGAGTGACAATATATGATCCAAGGGCAGATGTACTAAGCATTTTAATGGTCACAAATGATCTGATTCTGCATTTGCAAACATCAAAACGCTTTTTCTTATTTACTACCCTACAATTAATTTACCAACACCTCAGAGGAGGTGGTAATGTACTGTAAACAGAAGAGAACACATCAGGCCCCCTTTCCCTTTGTGAATGGAAAAAAAGTTCATTCAAGAGTTGTAAATAGTCCTGGTGACCAGTGACAACTCTTAAACTCCAAAGAAAGAACAACACTGCTTCCTTTATGAAAATCTGGCTGCATTAGAAAATAACCTTCTTGTAAAAGAATCACAGACATGGTGCCCTCCTGACCCCTGCAGACCTCAATCGCAGTGATTGTTGCCAATCCGATTGAGTCACAATTTGTAACTTACCTAATGAATTTTAGTTAGGTAGGTCAGATTACGACTCAATCCAATTCAGTTTTTTACAAAAGAACCTAATGTTCCATAGGTCAGTTCATAAAAAAATGCTTACTGGTTGCAAAATACTCAGCATAAATGGTAACCAGTATTTTCTGACAACTAAATATTCATTTTTGGCACCGTCCACAACTTTGTTGCGCACTTAAGTGGGGCAATTCCAACGTCATATGGTGCATATGGAAGATATGCAATATTTGCAAGTCTACTATCAACGGTGGATGGTGAGTGTGATGTGAGAGCGGCACTGGTGAACTTCCAAAAACTCAGAACATTTAGGGTTTGACTTCGAAAGTAGGCACTTTGGAGGTGGGAAAATGGAACATCTCCTCCCACCAGTGGGCAGTGGCATTGCAGCAAAAGAAGTTTCTCCAGAGGGATAATATCCCACCTGCCAATAACCAGATTATTTATCAGAAATCACTGAGGTTTCTCCAATTCTTTGTTCCCTTACTCAGCTTGAAGTGATTTGTCCTCTTAAAAACTTCATGCATCATCAGCCATCCTCTGCAGGCCCCAGGTTTGAGTTCAGCAAGGCAGACTCTGCCTTCATCACTTCGAGGTCAAGAAACAGAGTACCATTAATTTAAGCAATAGTGAGATATATTACTTCCAGTGCCTGGAAAAAGCAGAAGTGTGATATAAAATATAGCATACGAGAACAAATGTTACTGAGCTTCACAGTTACCTAGTTTCTCTTTTGGTCAGGCCTTTGTATGTCTGGGCTCTATATGGCGCGCATGTACTGTCTGGAACTGAGACATGCAGTACCTACTTTGTGGGCTTACAGCACACCCATAGGCTTCCCATTTGCTGACACCATTGCTGCACCATTTTTCATTCTCCTCATTTAACAAGGACATGCATAAGTCATGCCTCTTCTGCTATGTAGCACTCCTCAAGAGTACTTTTGAGCAGGCATTTTAATCCGTTGTTTCTGGACTACTTTTTTCTTTTTCTTAAATGGGTGACTATGGGCCTCATTATGACCCTGGCGGGCGGCGGAGGCCGCCCGCCAGGATGCCGCCCTCCATTATACCGCTCCGCGGTCAGAAGACCGCGGAGGGTATTATGAGTTTTTCCCTGGGCTGGCGGGCGGTCTCCAAAAGACCGCCCGCCAGCCCAGGGAAAAACTCCCTTCCCACGAGGATGCCGGCTCGTAATCGAGCCGGCGGAGTGGGAAGGTGCGACGGGTGCTACTGCACCCGTCGCGTATTTCACTGTCTGCTATGCAGACAGTGAAATACTAGCGGGGCCCTCTTACGGGGGCCCCTGCAGTGCCCATGCCATTGGCATGGGCACTGCAGGGGCCCCCAGGGGCCCCACGACAATCCATACCGCCATCCTGTTCCTGGCGGGCGAGCCGCCAGGAACAGGATGGCGGTAGGGATTGTCAGAATCCCCTCGGCGGCGCAGCGAGCTGCGCCGCCTTGGAGGATTCTTACGGGCAGGGGAAAACCGGCGGGAGACCGCCGGTTTTCCCGTTCTGACCGCGGCCAAAGCGCCGCGGTCAGAATGCCCAAGGGAGCACCGCCGGCCTGTCGGCGGTGCTCCCGCCCCCGTTGGCCCTGGCGGTTCTCTACCGCCAGGGTCAGAATGAGGGCCTATGTGTGCATCTTGAAGCTCGTGCCGTGGACGCAGGACTCGCTAGCTTTATCTTGACTTTAAATATTGAGGTTTATTTGAGTAATGCAGTGACAGGTGAAATGAGCTTATCCTTGCAAACAGTCGTGTTATGGAAGTGTTAATACAGTGCAGCATTGCCACGTATTGGAATTTGTGGTGCTGATTAGTCTTAATTTCAAGCCTCTAACTGTTCATGCGAAGAGTGTGCCCTGTTTGGTATGTGGTGGTATTTGAGGGTCTGATTCATTACTCCCTCGCTCTTGCGCCCAGGGTCAGGGCGTGTGCTAGCTCTAGGAGTTCCACCCCTGGTCCTCCCCTCCTAAGATGGTAGGCCCCATCGTCTCAAGTACCTTTTGCTTCCTTACTTGGTGCAGAAGGACGCGGCCCTGGTGGGGTTTGAGCATTCCTTTCTGGGAGAGAGGGCCCACACAGCTGGGGGTGCTCCTCCTGCACAGGCCTGTTCCCGCCCTTCCTGCCTGTCATTAGCACTGACAATGCCTTTAGCTCTCTGATTGCTAAGACCTATTTGTTTCGCCAATGTTAGTCTTCTACTGTTTTTACAACTGGGAAACTTTTGGGGTGATGGGAATAAAATGGGAGGGAAGAAGGCTGCGCTCCCGCAAGACACAAAGTTGAGACTGATTTCAGATCATGTGACACTTACTCCTACACAGGCTTTTGTGGACAACTTCAATGCCAGGGGAGATGCCTATCCATACACTACCTAAAGCAGTCACATAGAGGGGCAGGTTCACAAAGGTAATCTTAGACCTGTGGAGGATGTTTGACTCTTCCCCCAGAGCATTCTCTTTCTCTGACAGCTGTATTCATGAACTTGTTCCATGTTACGTGAGGCCTTCTTCAGGGCAGTGGTCAGTGCTATACGAGTTATGGTAAAAGAATGTCGCCTCTCACCAGTCAGAACTAACACCTCTTAGTTCACTTGTTAGCTACCCTAAAAAGACTGCATTCTGTGATTAAGGGTTCTTTTAGTTCATGTGTGTCAGTCCAGCACGGCTCTTTATATGTATGACGAATGTTATTGTGTGGTTTTGACTAACAAAACAATAAAGATTGTTTTTAATTTCTAATAGCCCATCTTGGTTTTATCAAAAGCACATTGAGCCTGATGTATCATGGCCAGATCGAAAACTAGGACATGCAAACTGCACACCTGTTGGTTGCCACATGTGACTGATGTGCTAAACTGGATATTCACAGGATGCTGCAGAAGCTGCTGTCTCATGAATTATAGTGAGGCAGTAGGTAATGTTCAAGCAGCAGCACACCTCCAGCCCTGCATGTGTGTTATGTCAATGTGAATCCTTCACACTGAAGGAGAGACATTGGGGGGGCACACATGGGAACACCTTAGATATTATTGATGAATTGTTTTCAACCACCACTGCCATCAAGAACCATTATTAAAACACATTCTGAGTAAAAATAGAAGGGGGTTGCCCCTTTCAGTTGTGATCTGCATTGGTCACAGAACACTTTTACAAACTAGAAGATATTGTTTATTCACAAAATAGCTTTTGTACATCACACAGACTTGTTTGGAAGTAAAATGTCCTCTATTTCCTTCAAATTGCAGGCTTTCGTACAACAAAACACCTTTCTAAATTGGCCCCTTGTTCCTAACTGACAACACATGCATGTAATAGTAACTCAGGCATTGTTTGAACTTAAGGTTCTCCCTTTTCAACCTTCTTGGGGACAGCACTTTATTTCAGAGACCTGTAGTCTTCAAAGATAAAAGTACAACTACCCAACTGTGCCCTCCTCTGCCATGACACAAACAGCACACCTGCATCAGATGTTTGATGGGCTGCGTGGGGAGAAGAAGGTCCAAACTCTCCCGTCCCATCCTGCCAGTGATGACCCATCCAGGTAGACCTAATCCCTCTACTGGATACAGCATACAGTCTCAGCTCCATGCAATTTGACATTCTCTTCTAATGGCAGGCAATGACGATTCTTTATTTGACCCTTTCATGCAGGATCAGTTAGAAGCTACAGATTACATACGAGAAAGATCAAAGAACATGTGGGATGAAATAGCTTCTTCCATATACTATAAAGATATTGTAAGTCTCAGAGGAGTTGTGTGACCATATACAGGAATGTGGCTCAAGGCAGAGGTATTTTAAAAGATTATGACAATCCGAGCCAGTTTGCAATAAGCTTTTAAATATACAGCAGAGGGTATTTTGGGCTTCATGTATAAAGCTATTAGGCGATTGCAAACCGTGCAATTTCCAAAATCTTAAGGTTTATAACCCCATCGCTCTGATACTGACACCTCAAATGGGGTGGTATCTGATTCATAAAGGGGGAGGCGTCCCTTTTCGGAGATCTTTCTCTAAATGGACCACTTCCCCTTTGTCCTGAAAAACTTTCAGAGATGATGACCAACTCTCAGTGAAGCTTCTCAAAAAAATATAACTTTTTTTTTCAATGCAATCCTCTTTTCTTTCAGTTTTCTTTATTAAACACAATCACAGACATGGTGGTCTGCTGAGCCTTGATGCCACCATCCATGTGATTGGGGCCGCAAATCAAAAACATCCATTTTGATATTAGTTAAGCATGCTTCTCTGCAAACCTCCTGCGATCTAGCATTCTGTGACCTGATCTATTTGTGCACAGGCCAATTAGCGAATACTCTTTTTGAAAATGGAATGATAGCACATGAGGCCCTTTATTTCTTAAAATTCTCAGATCATCAAAACTCCACCAACCAATTTAAATCCTAAATTGCTTGCTCCTCATGGGGGAAAATATAGGGCCTGATCACGACTTCGGGGGAGGGGATTACTCCATCCCAAGTGTGACGGATATACCGCCCATTGAATTACGAGTCCATTATATCCTATGGAACTTGTAATGTGGCGGGCGGGATATCCGTCACATTTGGGACGGAGTGATCCCCTCCGTAGAACTCCTAGTCAGGCCCATAATAATAATGTAACTGTGCAGAATGCACGATTTATGTGCAGAGAAGCAACTTGTTGCAATATTATGTAAAACATTGTCATGTTATCTCTTTAAAGACTGTAAATCAGGGTAAGTGGCAACCTGTAAGTAGAAACAAAGCAATAGAAATAAAAGCTCTGCTATAAATCTCTCTGAGTCTACCAAGGTCTACTCACTTTCATGGAGAATCATTCAGAAGAGTCTGAAAACTAGTTTCATTGTGTTAGCAGCAGTTGTTATTCAGCTTTGTGACCTACATTTCACACTGTCACACTAGGATGTCATAAACCAATAGTAATACATTATTACAGTTGAGAAGTTTCTTCATTTCATATTACAGGTGACTAGTGAAACCATATCTGCATGAAAATCAGAAAGGTAGAGATAGGTTTATGTATTTGTACTGCAGATGTAGTTGTATGTCAGAAGATCATTGGTACGAACATAGGCCCTCAGTTTAACCCTGCCTGTCTTTTGACCGCCAGGGTTAATGTGGCAGTATCACCGCCAACAGGCTGACAGTGTATACCACCACATTATGAGTGTGTCGGGTTGGTGTTGCCAACCCGCCACATTACCACTCATACCACCATGGCGGTATGAACCGCTGTGCCAGAGATGTTCAGCTCCGACCTGGCGGCCCAGAGAGTACCGCCAGCGGTATTATGAGCCTGCCTACCACCATGGTTTCTGCGGCAGTAGCAATGCCACGAAAACCATGGTGGTAGGGCCTACCGGTGACAGGGAATTCCTTCCCTGTCACTGGTAGACAGCTCCCCCCCCAGCAAGCACCTAACACCCCCACCTACCCCTTTGCAAACTCACCCTTCCCCGATCAATTCACACCCACTCCCTTCAATCCATCTCACCCCCTCCGATCCATTCACATACCCCCTGACCCATTCTCACACACCCCCATTCACGCAAACACTCGTAGACACGCATACACTCACTCTCATCCATACACGCATTCACTCATACATACTCACATGTATTCAGGCATGCATACACACAGACATCCAAACATGCATACTCACAGGCATACATACGGACATGCAGACACGCACTCACTTCACATTCAGACATGCATTGACACACACATACAACCACGCATAGACCTCAACACTCACATTCAAACACGCACACACACACATTCATACACACACGCAGACACCACACACTCACAAAGAACACCTTCCCACCCCCTCCCCTGTCAGACGATCACTTTACCTGTTCCAGGGAGAAGGTCGTCCAGCAGGGAACGGGAAGTGGCGCTGCTACCGCCAGCAGCGTCCCACCAGCAGGACAATGCCAGGCTGAATTAAAGGTCTTAATACTGCTGGCGGCGTCCTACTGATGGGGCGGTGCAGGTGGTAGCACCGCCAGGACACCACCTCTGCCAGTATGGCTACTGCCAGATTTCCGTCCTAAGTGTGGCAGAAGTCCGGCAGCATCCATAATCCTGCAAACGGATGGCCGCGGTAGTATGTTGGCACCCGTGGCATCCCAATGTCATAATGAGGACCGTTGTGTCCTAAATATTTGGTGTAGATTTTCCATTACTAAGTGCAATGGGGTGGTATATTTAGGACATGATATTTATGCCAGGCGACATCCTGACAATGTTATTCTAGTGCCATACCAATGCAGTAATCTTGATGTGTTTGGGAATATCTTTTCACTGGGGATTATTCATGTACTAACTAAGGTTATGGTGAAAAGCAGTGTCTTCCTGGATGACTATTGTCAATACTTGAGAAGATATTAGTCACATTCTTTGGGTGGGCCTCTTTGACCCTTGTAGTGGGGATTAGATGAGGTTATATGTGGGAAATATTGTATCCTAACTATGGTTTACAAATGTATTACCCCATTGACAGTGCATTTTATATTATTAACTCATACAGGGCAATCTTTTTGTAAACAATATGTGAGATAGAACATTCTATCAGTCATTATTTTGGTACAATGTTCTGGTTAAATCTCTATGGGGGATTATACAGATGAAGTATGAGACAGAGTTAACGAGGCCTCTGTTGAGTCATAGAATATTATTCACAACCTACAGTCACCCACTCTCTGCTGTAATTTACAATATCACACAGAGAAGCTTAAAACACATACCTCTCCATCAGCATTCAGGGTTGCTCCAATATCTTTCTGGATGTTTGCAATGTCCGTGTCGGGTCCAGCAATCAGAGATGTCCCTGTGTCCACTATGGCCTGGCAGCCCCCACTGCAGGCAACAACATTTCCATTCATGGTGATACTGAGGAAGAGAGTGAGAGATAAAGAGAGAGAGGAGGGAGATGTCAGCCTCTACCTTCAGTGATACAAGCATCCTGTAGGACTTGAAATCAAGGCATCTCTTACTGTCACTGATTCAGGCATCCTGTGTGAGCTGTGATGCAAGCATCTCTCAGCTTCAGAGATACAAGCATCATTCAGGACCAGTGATGCAAGCATCTCTCACCTTCAGTAATACAAACATTCTACAGGGCCTACGGGACAAGCATCTCTCAGCTTCAGCGATACAAGCATCCTGTAGAACCTGTGATGCAAGCATCTCTCAGCTTCAGCGATGCAAGCTAGGACCTGACAAGCAATCATCTTTCAGTTTCAACGATACAAGAATCTGGCAGGACCTATGATGCAAGCATCTCTCAACATCAGTGAAACAAGTCGGGACCTGTGATGCAAGCATCTCTCAGCTTCAGTAATACAAACATCCTGCAGGGCCTGCGATATAAGCATCTCTCAGCTTCAGTGATACAAGCCAGGACCTGCGATGCAATTATCTTTCAGCTTCAGTAATACAAACATCCTGCAGGGCCTGCTATGTAAGCATCTCTCAGCTTCAGTGACACTGCCAAGACCTGTGAAACAAGTATTTCTCAACTTCAGTGACAGCCAAGACCTGCGATGCGAGCATCTCTCAGCTTCAGTGATACAAGCATCATGCAGGACCTGCGATGCAAACTTCGCTCAGCTTCAGTAATACAAGCGTTCTACAGGACCTGTGATGCAAGCATCTCTATGCTTCAGTGATACAGGCAAGGACCTGCAATGCAAGTATCTCAAAGCCTCAGTAATACAAGCATCCTATAGGACCTGTGATGCAAGCATCTCTTACCGTCAGAGATAAAAGCATCCTGATGGACCTGTGATGCAATCATCTCTAAACGTCAGTAATACAAGCATCCTACAAGACCTGTGATGCAAGCATCTCTAAAATACAGTAATTCTAGCATCCTGTGGAACCTGTGATGCAAGCATCTCTCAGCTTCAGTGCTACAAGCATCCGCCAGAACCTGTGATTCAAACATCTCTCCGCTTCAACGACACAAGCATCCTGTAGAACCTGTGATGCAAGCATCTCTCAGCTTCAGCGATGCAAGAATACGGCAGGACCTGTGATGTAGGCATCTCTCAACATTTTTCATCTTCAGTGACACCAGCCAGGCCCTGCGATCCAAGCATCTCTAAGCTTCAGTAAAACAAGCATTCTGCAGGACCTGTGATGCAAGCATCTCTCAGCTTTAGTGATACCAGCCAGGACCTGTGATACAAGCATCTCTAAGCTTTAGTAATATAAGTATCCTGCAGGACCTGTGATGCAAGCATCTTTCAGCTTCAGCGATACAAGCCAGGACCTGCGGTGCAAGCATCTCTCAGCTTCTGCAGTAACAGTCAGGACCTGTGATGCACACATCTCTGAGCTTCATCGGCACAGCCAGGATCTGCGATGCAAGCATCTGTCAGCTTCAGTAATACAAGTATCCTGAGAGAACTGTAATGCAAGCATCTCTCAGCTTCTGCTGTAACAGTCAGGACCTGTGATGCATGTATCTCCCAGCTTCAGCGACACAGCCAAGACGTGTGAAACAAGCATCTCTCAACTTCAGTGACAGCCAGGACCTGTGATGTGAGCATCTCTCAGCTTCAGTGATACAAGCATCATGCAGGACCTGTGATGCAAGCATCTCTCAGCTTCAGTGATACAAGCATCATGCAGGACCTGTGATGCAAGCATCTCTCAGCTTCAGCGACACAGCCAGGATCTGCGATGCAAGCATCTGTCAGCTTCAGTAATACAAGTATCCTGAGGGGACTGTAATGCAAGCATCTCTCAGCTCCAGTGACACAGCCAACACCTGAGATGCAGGAATCTCTCAGGTTCAGTGTTACAAGCGTCAGGAACATTTCACAAAGGTGATGAGACTTAGTGGTCTGTATGGAAACACAATATCTGTCCAGGTGTATCTACCAGTATGGGCTGGATGTAAGCACATCACCTGACTAGGCTGCCCTGCCAATATGGGATGGGTGGGAACACAATATCTGGTCTGTCGGTATGAGCTGGATGGAAACACAATACTTGTCCAGGCAGCTTTGTCAGTATGGTCGATAGAAACACAATGCTGTTCTAGGTTGATTTCTCAGTATGGGATGATAAAGACACAATACCTGTTCAGGTTGATTTGTCAGTGTGAGATGATAGAAACCGAGCACTTGTCCAGGTTGTTCTGTTAGTATGGGAATGATAGAAACACAACACCTGCCCAGGTTGATTTGTCAGTGTGGGATGATAGAAACACAATACATGTCTAGGTTGATTTGTCAGTGTGGGATAACAGAAACACACCTGCCCAGGTTGAATTGCCGGTATGGAATGATAGACACACAATTCCTGTCCAGGTTGAATTGCCGGTATGGAATGATAGACACACAATTCCTGTCCAGGTTGATTTTTCAGTGTGGGATGATAGAAACACAATACCTGTCCAGGCAGCTTTGTCAGTATGGTCGACAGAAACACAATGCTGTTATAGGTTGATGTCTCAGTATGGGATGATAAAGACACAATACCTGTTCAGGTTGATTTGTCAGTGTGAGATGACAGAAATCGAGCACTTGTCCAGGTTGTTCTGTTAGTATGGAATGATAGAAACACAACACCTGCCCAGGTTGATTTGTCAGTGTGGGATGATAAAAACACAATACCTGTCCAGGGTGATTGTCATTGTGGGATGATAGAAACACAATACCTGTCTAGGTTGAATTGGCGGTATGGGATGATAGAAATACAACACCTGTCCAGATTAGTTTGTCAGTATGGAATGATAGAAACACAACACCTGTCCAGGTTCATTTGTCACTGAGGAACAATAGAAACATACCACCTGTCCAGGTTCATTTGTCAACATGGAATGATAAAAACCCAACACCTGTCCAGGTTGATTTGTCAGTGAGAAATAATAAAAACACATCACCTGTCTAGGTATATTTATCAGTATGGTACAATAGAAACACAATACCTGTCCTGATTGATCTGTCAGTACCAGCTAGATAGAAACACAACACCTGTCCAAGCTGATTTGTCAGTATGGGGTGATGGAAACACAATAACTGTTCAGGTTGTTCTGTCAGTACTGGCTATATGCAAACACACTACTTGTCCTGAATGGTCAGTCACCAGCGATTCAATAGAAACACCTGTCCAGGTTCATTTGTCAGTGTGGGATGATAGAAACACAATACCTGTCTAGGTTGATTTGTCAGTGTGGGATAACAGAAACACACCTGCCCAGGTTGAATTGCCGGTATGGAATGATAGACACACAATACCTGTCCAGGTTGATTTTTCAGTGTGGGATGCTAGAAACACAATACCTGTCCAGGTTGATTTGTCATTGTGGGATGATAGAAACGCAATACCTGTCCAGGTTGATTTGTCATTGTGGGATGATAGAAACACAATACCTGTCTAGGTTGAATTGGCGGTATGGGATGATAGAAATACAACACCTGTCCAGATTAGTTTGACAGTATGGAATGATAGAAACACAACACCTGTCCAGGTTCATTTGTGACTGAGGAGCAATAGAAACATACCACCTGTCCAGGTTCATTTGTCAACATGGAATGATAAAAACCCAACACCTGTCCAGGTTGATTTGTCAGTGAGAAATAATAAAAACGCATCAACTGTCTAGGTATATTTATCAGTATGGTACAATAGAAACACAATACCTGTCCTGATTGATCTGTCAGTACCAGCTAGATAGAAACACAACACCTGTCCAAGCTGATTTGTCAGTATGGGGTGATAGAAACACAGCACCTGTTCAGGTTGTTCTGTCAGTACTGGCTATGTGCAAACACACTCCTTGTCCTGAATGGTCAGTCACCAGGGATTGGATAGAAACACCTGTCCAGGTTCATTTGTCAGTATAAGATGCATGGAAACACAATACCTGTCCAGGTTGATTTGTTAGTATGGCTGAATAGAAACAAAATACCTGTCCAGGTTGATTCGTCAGTATGGCTGAATGGGAAAACAACACCTGTCCAGGTTGATTTGTCAGTATGGCTGAATGGGACACAATACCTGTCCAGGTCGATTTGTCGGTATAGCTGAATGGGAACACAATAACTGTCCAGGTTGATTTGTTAGTATGGCTGAATGGAAACACAACAACTGTCCAGGTTGATTTGTTAGTATGGCTGAATGGGAACACAACACCTGTCCAGGGTGATTCGTCAGTATGGCTGAATGGGAACACAATACCTGTCCAGGTTGATTTGTCAGTATGGCTGAATGGGAACACAATACCTGTCCAGGTTGATCTGCCAGTATCCTTCGTCAGAGACCGGAACCCAGTTCAGGCTTCCAGAGTAGTATGAAGATTCATATCCTCCAAATGTCACCACACTTCCAACAGCTGAATTCCTGAGTAAGTAAAAGAGGGAGTATTACTTGGGTATCCCAAGCCCAGTGGATAGCCGGGGGTGGACGGACATGCAAAGGGGCAGAAGAAAACAATTGGTTTCCAGGGAGCACTTACTTCTGTGCAGGTCATAGATCGAGTCAATGATTCAGCCAAAGTCATCCAGTTTCTGATTGTGAGCTGACCTTTGAGGGTCAGATATATGACTGTGGTCACCATCTTTTCTGTTCATCTATCCTTAGAATAACACTGTGGAGTATCTCAGTTGGTTATTATCTGGGAACCTCCTGCCACTGCTTACACTGTCACTAGACACTGATTCAGTTTAACTATCTTTTCCAAGGTGACTGTTCAGACTCTGATGCGAGGGGTGTAAGCAGCAGGATAGTGAATATTAGGCTCCCTTCAGAGGTGCCTTACACTAAATTGGGAATTATTTTAACTTACAACCCCAAAATCAGATTTGGAAAAACATTAGTTGAGAATTGAAGTAACGTAACTCTCGGTGGAAGCCAAGAAGGTTCTATATATTTCTCTAATAATTATGATAAACGCTGCAGATGCTGGGGCCTTGCGAAGAACTAGGAGCCTGACTTAGATTTCGGTGGGCAGGTTACTCCATCACCACAGTGATGGATATCTCTTCTGCTGAAATATAAATCCGATAGGAAACAATGGGATTTATATTTCGGTGGTCGGGATATCCATCATTGTTGTGACAGAATAACCCGTCCGCCAAAATCTAAATCAGGCCCTGGGGCTTTGAGATTCATAGTCAGGGCCAGGATCTCTAGAAGGTCCCAGCCTCCTAGAGTGCCAGAGAAAGTAGCCTTCCTTCATGCTCGAGACGTAGAAGGTCTGGCACAATGGCATGAGAGCTTGACCAACACTCTCCAGAACTATATCCACTCTCTAGGCCACCCTGAACTGAATATCGAACCAATCACGTTAGTAAGATGGGCCCACACTATGAGTTACATTAGTGGTGGTCCAAACCTCTGCTAACTGATACATGAGAAGCTAGTGATCGATAGTGGTGAACACTGTCTGCATTTGTCTACTCAATGTAGGAACGAAGCAATCACTGCAAGCCTCCGGAAGAGACAATACAAAACTCAGCTACAAGACTCATCCTTGTGTTCCCCGGATGGACTCTCATCACCCACCACACCTCAAGAAGCTACACTGGCTCCAGATCCAGAGGAGATGCCAGTTCAAGACATTGACACAAGCATACAAAGTCCTACACAAAAAAGGGCCAATCTGCCTTCTTCCTCGCAGACACCTGCTGGACCCACCAATCCAACAGCAGAGGATGCTCCTTCCCTCATCTAGCGGCCAACACCTGTAACAACCTTCTCCTGCACCCCAGGAATGCTGCATCGCTCTGCAAATTCAGGAAAGGACTCAAGACATGACTGTTTGAATGAACAGAGCACAGCGAAGAAGCAAGCAACTCCAGTGCCTTGAGACCCTAATAGGTGATTTGCCATGCTTTATAAATCCTGATTGATTGACAAAAGAAAACAAACTCCTGGAGACTGTAATTTTCACCTGTGGTTTCTGACGTAGCTCTGCCCTCCTGCCTGTGGAACAGGAATCTCAGTTCCATACATTAATTTACAAGTGGTGAGATGTCATTATGGGTACAATGAATCTGTTATCCAACGATCACTTCATTCTCTCTCAATAACATACCAATTTGCTGATATCACAGGAGAATTAAGGTGACTTACGAACTGAGAAAGACAGAGAAGAGGTTCTGGGGGATCAGCTGCTCGTTCCACATGTTGTCAAAGACTGGGGTAACTCCATCTGATGAAATGCTGGGGTACCCCAGACCCAAGATCCCATCAAACTGCATGTAGTAGAAGAAGTCGGCTTCTGTCTCACTGAGGCCGAAGACCTGGTTAGTAACTGTAATGCCCTCAACCTGCAGGAAGGAGAGAGATGAGAAGTGGGCACAGTCCAGGCAATGCCACAGGGCTTGAGTCATGAACAAGGGAACTGGTTCAAATGTGATGTTAACAGGGAGAGAAAGAACAGAGTTTTGAGAAGGGCTTAAAGTTTAATGTTGCCTTTAAGTTGGCTGCAGATGACTGTCTGTGCACGCACAGCACGGGCCGCTTCATAAAGGTAAACTTTAGTTTTGTGTAACCTTACAATTGTTTGCTGTTCACAAAAGCACTTTACTAGAAGTATCTTTATGAGTGTGGAGTCTCTGAACATAAAAATGTAGGACTATCCTATCTTTCTATGTGTGGAGAGTCCGCCCTCATAAAAATACTACTCATAAATCCCTTTGTGAATTTACGAAAAGGCTTACGAAAACTATCTTAATTTTAGCTAAAAGGGTGAGTTTACCTTTGTGAATCAGGTCCTACGAGTGCCACCTTCCCCAACAATCACAGAAATGTGGTTAAATGTGGAGGTAGTAGTAGCAGCTGACTTTAATACAAAAAAATTCTTAAACTAAATATATTATCACAAATTTCTACCAGCATGGAGATCAGTATTCTCTTCAATCAATCCATCAATTTGTAAAGTGCTTATCATCCCGGGGGATATCCAAGTGCTAAGGGATGTCCCTGTGATTAGGTTGCTAAACTCGACGAGGTATAGCTTAAATTTCCACCTGAAGTCGAGGAGGGTGTGCGAGGTGCGTAGGTGGAGAGGGGGGTCATTCCAGATCTTGGCCATGAGGTAGGAAAACGAGCAACCTCTGACACGGCTGCGTCAAATTCTCGCAACTCTGTGCGAGGGAGCGGGTAGTTGAGCAGAGCTCCCTGGTAGGCTGGTGGAAGGTGAGTTTCTGGTTGATTAGATTGGGTCTGATGTTGTTTGGCGCCTTGTATGCAATAGTGAGGGCCTTGAATTTGCACCTCTTGTGCACCGGTGACCAGTGGAGATCTCTGAGATGGGGGATGGTGTGGGACTGTCTTGGGAGCTCTAGGATGAGTCTTGCTGCACCATTCTGAATAATATGGAGGCGGTGTAGTAGCTGAAAGGTGAGTCCGATGTAGAGGGCATTTCCATAGTCAATTCTGCTGGTGATGATGTCTTGGGTGACCGTCTTTCTGGTTTCAATGAGGAACCATCAGAAGATCTTCCGTAGTAGGTGAAGGTTTTGCAAGCAGGAGGAGGCTACCGCATTTATCTGCTGTTTGAAAGTGAGTTTGCTGTCGATGATGATACAGAGATTGCGGGTGTGGTCAACTGGTGTCGGGAGTTGTCTGAGAGTGGAGGGGCCAGGGGGAGGGGTTGACTCCGAAGATGATCACCTCAGTCTTGCCCTTGTTTAGTTTCAAGCAGTTAGATTTCATCCATTCGGCAACGTGTCATGGCACTGCTGAAGTTTTCTCTGGGGGTGGTGTTGTCTTCTGAGAGGAAGAGTATGAGTTGGGTGTTGTCAGCGAATGAGATGATGTTGAGTCCATGGGAATGAATGATCTCTGCCAGCGGTGTAACATAGATGTTGAAAAGGGAGGGGCTGACAGAGGATACCTGGGGGATGCCCCATATGATGCTCTTAGCTTCTGAGGTGAAGAGAGGGAGGTGGATCCTCTAGGTGCGGCCTGTGATGAAGGTGTGGATCCATTTGAGGGCATTGCTTTGAATCCCGATGTGGCGGAGCCTGGAGGTAAGGGTGTATTGGGAGATTGTGTGAAAGGTCATGGAGGATCAAGGCCGCTTTCTTACTGTGGTCGAGAAGGGATCTGATGTCATCATTTTCTGTGATAAGGGCTGTCTCTGTGCTGTGTTTAGCGCAGAAACCACATTTGGAGGAGTCAAGTTGGTTGTCTTTCCAGGTGTTCAAAGAGTTGCTTGTTGATGACATTTTTCAGGACTTTGGCAGGGAATGGGAGTAGAGAGATGGGGTGGTAATTTTTTAGTTGGCTGAGGTTGGCAGAAGGTTTCTTCAGGAGTGGCTTGATCTCTGCTTGTTTCCATGTTTCGGGGTTGGTGGCAGTCGTGATGAAGGTGTTGAGGATGGGAGAGAGGATATTGCTGATTTTCATCTGGCCCAAGTTGAAGATGTGATGTGGGCATGGGTCGTTGGGTGAGCCAGAGTAGGTCGTATTCATGAGGGTGGCTGTTTCCTGGATGGATAGTGGTTTCCAGTCGGTGATGAAGTGGCTGGGGGAGTCCTCAGAAGGAGTCAGTAGGTGCACGCTGCTGGCGGGTTGGGGGTGGAAGTTCCTGTAGATGGCTGTGATTTTGTTGTGGAAGTAGTCAGCTATTTAGTCTCCAAGGCTCTGGGTGGGTTGGAGTCTGGGGGAGGGGGAGTGTTGGACAACTCCGGTTTGCTGGTTATGGTGAAGTGTACCAGGTGCTTCTTTTAGGTCGAGATGGTATTTGTTCAGTGCAACTTTGAAGGTGGTTCGGTCTGCCGGGTTCCTGCTACCTTGCTACTTCCATTTTAGCCTTTTGCATTCTCTCTTGAGTGTGTGTAGTTAGGGGATGAACCACATGCAGGCTTCCTGGCTCTTCTGGGGGCTGAGCTTCTTGCTGGGGCCACTTTGTTGGCACTGTTGATGGTCCACTCAGAGAGGTTGCAGGCGTCTTGCACAAGGTTGCAGGAAAGGATGGGTTTGCTGGCCTGGAGGGCGGTGGTCCATTGGGTTTCTGTGACTTTTCACCAGTCTGCTGGACATTTTCGCTGGCTGTGAAGATGGGGTCCAGGGTGTGGCCCACAGGGTGTGTGGGGCTGGTGACTAGTTGTTGGGTTTATCTAAATGGAAATTCAGGTCTCCTAAGAATAGGTAGTCTGGTGAGTCAATGGCTAGGGGGCGATGAGGTTGGGGATGGCCGTCTTGCGGAACATGGAGCAGGGGGCCAGGGGTCTGTACTGGAAGATTCCTCTAATAGTTGTTTTGGCATCAGTTTGGATTCTGATGTTTAAGTGTTCCAGGAGGTGGGACACCTCTTCTTCGAAGGTGGTGCACAGGAGGTTGTACTAATGCATGATGGCAATGCCTCATCCATGCTTTTGTGGCTGTCTTTGTGGAGCAGTTTGTATCCTTGCAGGGTGGTGCAGGTAATGTCAGGAGCCGAGGCGGGCATGAGCCACGTCTAGGTGATGAACATCCGGTCTGAGTGTGGGTATTGTGTCCCAGATTTCCATGGAGTGTATGCAGAGGGATCATGCATTGAGCAGCAGGCATTGGAGTTGGTGCATAAGCCAGAGAAACCAAAAAGAAAGGCTGCAACTCTTCTGGGGCAGAGAGCAGTAACAGGCAGCAAAAATACCCTGCACCTACTCAGAGGAGTGGACAGAGGCTGGCAGAGGCTACGGGCAGCAGGGGAGCTGGTGCAGGACCTGCTCTGTGAGGTTGCGCAGGGGCTCAGAGGAAGGAGCACAGTGCACAGGCTAGAGAGGCCAAAAAGATAGGCAGCTACTCTTGTGGGGTCACGCTGCTACTGCTGTCAAGTAGGTCCTGAGGTGGGAGAGGGCAGTGGGAGGTGAGCAGGCAGGGAAATCGTTGGGAGAGAAACGGCGGAAAAGGCAGCAGGGGTGGGGGAGCAAGAGAACGGTGCACAGGACAGAGAGGCCAAAAAGAAAGGCAGCAAGTCTTCTGGGGCAGACAGCAGCAACAGGCAGGCAGCAAAAATGCCCTGCAGCATCCCTGCACCTACTCAGAGGAGTGGGCAGAGGCTCTGGGCTGTGGGGGGGAGCTGGCGCAGAACTTGCTCAGTGGGGTCACGCAGGAGCGCAGAGGCAGGACCACAATGCGCAGGCTAGATAGACCAAAAAGAAAGGCAGCTACTCTTCTGGGGCAGAGAGCAGCAACAGGCAGGCAGCAAAAAGGCCCTGCAGCGCCCTGCACCTTCTCAGAAGAGTTGGCAGAGGCTGGCAGAGACTACAGGAAGTGGGGGAATCTGGCGAAGGATCTGCTCAGTGGGGTCACGCTGCTATTGCTATTAAGTAGGTCCTGAGGTGGTAGAGGGCAGTGGGAGGTGAGAGGGCAGGGAAATCACTGTAAGAGGACAAGCAGAAAAGCAGCAGGGGTGGGGGAGCAAGAGCAAGGTGCACAGGCCAGAGAGGCCAAAAAGAAAGGCAGCATGTCTTCTGGGACAGACAGCAGCAACAGGCAAGCAGAAAAAATGCCCTGCAGCATCCCTTCACCTATTCAGAGGAGGGTGGCAGAGGGTGTCAGAGGCTCCGGGCAGCGGGGGAGAGCTGGCAGAGGACCTGCTCAGTGGAGTTGCGCTGCAACCACCATTAAGTAGGTCCTGGGGTGGGATGGGGCAGTGGGAGGTGGGTGGGGGGGTCAGGTGCATGGTGCACAGGCCAGAGGGGCCAAAAAGAAGGGGAGCAGCTCTTCTGGGGAAGAGAGCATCAAGAGACAGGCAACATAAATGCCCTGCACCTACTCAGAAGTGTGGGCAGAGGCTGGCAGAGGCTGTGGGCAGCAAGAGGAGCCCATAGCTGATGTATGATTGATCTCTACGCTACAAATATTTTACTTGTCCAGGAAACAGATCTTTAGAATGGAAGGCACTAATACGTAAACACATCTCTGCTTAGGCTCCTGGAACCAACCAAGCCACATATAAATCCCTGTGTCTGGTCTTTAAGACACAAATACTAAGCACGTCTCTGCTTAGGGCTTCTGGGACCAATGAAGCCACATAAAAATCCCTGTGTCTGTTTTTTTGATACCACAAAGTCATTGGGCAGATTCTTTACACTCCAAACACCAGACATTTGAGATTAGCTTCTCCAGCTCTCTTTCAAATTTGCAGAATCCCCCTTAGCCAACGCAGAGGAGGACCATTCTCCTAACTGATTGCAAATATCTCCCATCCTCCCTACAAAAAGCAATTACTTGAGTGTGCAGGTTTCGTGAAGAGTTTAAAGACCCTGGGGCAGATTTAAGAGCCTTTAACGCCTCCTTGCGCCATATTTGCATCATTTATTTTTACCCTAATGTGGCCCAACAAGGCCAAAATCGACCCAGCAAATTTACAAAGAGACGCGATGCATGCATTGTACCATTTTGAAACCATTTGGGGCTACATTATGCCTGCATCTAAGAGATTTCTTTGCGTCATTGTTTTGGTCACTTTTAAAGCCTACTTGGATCTTTGACCCTAATCCTGCAAAGCTCCAAACTAGCACGAAAAATGTTGATGCTAGTTCCCCTAACTACCAACAGGGTGCCCCCACACTCATGGTGGCGTTAGGGGATGCTAAGGAGCGCAAGAAAAGTGGGCAACTTTTCTTAAATCAGGCCCATTGATTCTCTGCACATAGGCTATCTGTTGTGCTTAATGACTGGCTGTATGTCTAGAGCTAGGAAACTGGTTTTATTTGGTTCCTAGAAAACAATTCAAAAGCATGTGATTTGAAGTGGGATATTGCCAATGCAATCAATATTGAAATAATATATTATGGGTGAGTCAAAACATCCGCCTATTACTAAACCTAGGTCTTCTACAGAGTCTACGTTGGAGGATGTTGGCCCATCTTGAGTTTTCATCAGGCATTGCCCCTCCCTGTGACAGGCTCACACCCTCTTACCTGGACGGTGTCGGAGGCCAGGACCCCAGTCATACTCCCGGTGCCATAGGCAATGGAGAGGCTCTCGTTGATTGACTTGAAGGTGGAAGATGCCGCAGGGTTGAACATGTTGTGATTTGCTGTGGGTACAAGACATATCCCCATGAAGCGGAGCACTAAACAAGTCACATCATTCCATGGTATCCTTAGGGTGAACTGGACCAGACTCATTAGAAAGATGTACACATACAATGTGATGGAACATAGGATGCTTATGTGTCTAGGCTTTTAAAGCAGCACCTTTCTGTAAGATGTGCCAGCAACACCATGAACACTGCGCATGGTTTCCTGCTTGAGTGCTTGGGAGGAGAATATGAGACATGTAATGCTGTGTAAACAGGATTTCTGAAGTGAGCATCCTCTCAAAGTGACATATGATGGCTTATATCTTAGTGTCTTATGCACCCCCTGGGATAAATGCAAACAATTTCTAACGTATTATGAGTAACTGAAATAATCTTTCAACATTTTGAAATGTATAATGTGTTGTCTGCTATAGGCAGTGTTTTTGTTCTTTTTTATTAAACTAATTTTTATTGTAGTTTGTTCCTCAACTGACACCGTTGCTAATAATATTATTTGATTAAATGTTAATTGCACACCTGTCAGGACAAAGCGCTTCACAAGGTGTAGGCAACAGTGCCTCCTGGCCCTTTAGATATGTTTAACTGACCCTGTGTGTGTTGATCTTTGGTCCCAGTATCTTAAATCTCAATGCTGTTGGTGTTGTTTGCCCTGCACATCACTCTGCTGAGGAAGCTCCACAATTACATATGGTCCCCACTTTGCGGAGATTGGTGCTGGTGTCCGCTCATTGGATGCCGGGGCACAGGACTTTTCATTTGCATCCTGATATCCTTGGAAGAGGTGTCTACTAATCATCTTAAATTGTGTAAAAGGTGTTCCGCCCCTCATCACAGAGGTCCCCCATTCGCCAGTGAGTGTCTGGGGTGTGTCTGTATTACATGGAGCATGTATGAGACCTGTGGGGTGTATGTAGGGTCCTCTTTAAGGACCCGCTGCACGTAACACAAGATGAAGGCCATCTGCATGGTGGGTTAAAGCCAGCCTGTCTACCCTGGCGTTTGAGCAAAGACTGTCCTGTGTGGTGTTAACAGTACCAGGTTTCTGGGATGCAATATATGTGCACTTTACACATCTGTTCAGTAAACACAACTGGATAAAAGTGATTTGGTTTACCCCCTCTACAACCTTTATCTACCCAGCAACATTTTCCCCTAATTGGAGAAGTATGACCTGTGATTTGGAAATGCATGTGGCAGTGAATATTACTATCCTCAACTTGAGGTGGGCAGTCTGGGGGGAGGTATGCAAAGCTTCTTTCTTTACTGGTTCTCTGGGTAACACAAATGTCTGATTGGGCCCCAGCTTCCCAGCGGTGCCCACAGTGTGCATGAATATTGGCTGAGAGGAAATGTCTCTTTTTGCCTTATCCCCCCACATTTTCGGATTGATGCTCCTGGTTTTTCAACTCTGTAAGTGCACTGAGTTCTGCCAACCAGGCGTCACTGCCAGTGCTCCGACCCTTTCAAAGTATATGTATGATTAGTCCATGCACAAGTGGCATAAGATAAGCTACTTATATGTCCATAGTATCTGGTACCCGGAGTACTCAGGGTCTGTATTAAAAAGTGTTCCTTGCAGACGGCACCTCTGATTGTGCCCCCACCAGTGTGACAAAGCAAAGCACAACTCCCAGTCCTCCAATGCCGGCTAGCAAAGCAGACTTTGGGGATCATTTAGAGTTTGGCAGAGAGGTTACTCTGTCACAACTGTGGGGGATATCCTGTCCGCTGAAATATAAATCCCATAGCATACAATGGGATTTTTATTTTGAAAGGCAGGATATCCGTCACCGTTGGGATGGAGTAACCCCTCCACCAAACTTTAAATCAGGCTGTTAGCCTTTTAAACCGATGACAAAGACCAAACCTTTCTTTTTAATCTTTATAAGTCACCCCTAAGGTATGCCTTTTGGGCCCTGAAGGCTGTGCTCATTACATTTAAAAGATGGACATGTGTTTTAGAACCTTTACGTGTCCGGGCAGTAAAAGCCCAGCATTGTCATTTTTACTGTGGAAAAGCTAGTAACACCATTGGGGAGTACATAGTTACACACGATCCCCTTAGAAGTGCTGTCTTCTGAATGAGATACTCAGGGACATATTTACACATAAGTGGTGCAGTGTGAGGATGCGCCAAAATTGGCAGCACCGCGCCACTCCAGAAATGCGGGGATGCACCATATTTACACAAATACAGAGCACCCCTGTGTTTCTGCTAGTCGTGACGCTAAAGTTAGCTGTCAGCACCAACGCAGGCATCCTTGCACCATCGTGCAAGGGTGTCTGCGTTGAAGGGAACGATTGTTTATGTGCAGGAAGGTGTCCATTCTCAAACATTAACAATTTACAATGGCAATTCGGCACTTCTATGTGTGCAGCTGAATGCAGCACACATAGCAGTAGCGAATCGTCATTATTGAATGATTGTTTATGTGCAAGAAAGAACACCTTCCTGCACATAAACAATCAATCGTGGTGGTTTGCTCCTTCTAGGTGTGCTGCAGGATCCCCAAGTGAAGAGATTCTGCACCGAGAGTGGACATAAAGATAATACTCCTAACTTACCTTTGTGAATACGGAAAAGTAGTAAAGTAGACTTTTGGTCTAAACTTACACCAAAAGTCTAACTTTATCTTCATAAATTCAGGCCTTACTGTTCAAATTAGGCAGACACGTACTGTCTGTGATTATGGGAGCTTAGGATTAAGAATGTGTCATTCGGCATCCCTTTTATACGGTATTGCTGTTGACACAGTTGTGCAAATACTGATTAATAGAACAGGTGTGATGACTGATAAGGTACTTACAGCAGGAATCGCTGTTGCAGGTGTTTGACGGGACCCACAGGTTGGATGAACCTGTGTCGAAGATGACGTTGAATTGCTGGGCTGGGGTCCCAATAGAAATAGCTCCGTAGTATGATGCCTGTGGATAGGGAAGACAAATGTAGACAAGATATTGTATTGTGGTATAAGGAGATGTCTACATGTGAGCACTCAAAGGATATCCCTATAGCTACTCCCTTATCTAACTGGGATGGAAGTAAGACATCTTTCCAGCTGTAGGTAACACAAGGGTGAAGGGACTAATTCAAACACTGGAACCGAGCAGCTGTGAGGATGTTGTCCTGCTACGGCTCTCAACATCTGATGAGGGAGATCGGCTAGATTTATCAATAAGGATATTTAAAGCAAGGTCCCTGCTTCAATAAATCGATCAGGATTTAGAAAGCGCTGCTAATCGCCCTTGAGGGTATCCAGGTGAAAAGGGTTGTGCCGTTTTGGTGGGTTCAGTTGAACATCCAGGCCTTGTGTTCCTTCCAGAATCCTGGGAGCGAGGTGGAGGTCCGGAGGTGAAAGGGGAGGTCATTCCAGGATTCAGCCAGGAGGTAGGAGAAGGAGTGTCCTCCACTGTTGCTTTGGTATGCGCGAGGGGTGTGCGCGAGGGAGAATGAGGCTTTAGAGCTATATATTGGACAGTCTTGAAAACTATTCTTAGGTTGGGTCCACATCTAATGGGAAGCAGAGGTTTAATTTGCTTATGGTTATAAGTAACGCCAGAGACGGGATCAACTTTCCTAAAAGTAACTTTAAGAGTCTGAGGCAAGAAGATTAGGACGTAAACAACTGACGTTTGTAAGAAAGTACCATCTTGCCTGGCATGTTACCCCCATATTTCACTGTATATATGTTGTTTTAGTCTAAGTGTCACTGGGACCCTGCCAGGCAGGGCCCCAGTGCTCATAAGTATGTGCCCTGTATGTGTTCCCTGTGTGGTGCCTAACTGTCTCACTGGGACTCTGCTAACCAGAACCTCAGTGGTTATGCTCTCTCTGCTTTCCAAATTTGTCACTAACAAGCTAGTGACTAAATTTGCCAATTCACATTGGCATACTTGTACACCCATATAATTGCCTGGTATATGGTACTGAGGTACCTAGGGTATTGGGGTTCCAGGAGTTCCCTATGGGCTGCAGCATTTCTTTTGCCACCCATAGGGAGATCTGACAATTCTTACACAGGACTGCCAGTGCAGCCTGAGTGAAATAATGTCCACGCTATTTCACAGCCATTTACCACTGCACTTAAGTATCTTATAAGTCACCTATATGTCTAACCTTCACCTGGTGAAGGTTGGGTGCAAAGTTACTTAGTGTGTGGGCACCCTGGCACTAGCCAAGGTGCCCCCACATCGTTCAGGGCAAATTCCCCAGACTTTGTGACTGCGGGGACACCATTACACGTGTGCACTATACATAGGTTACTACCTATGTATAGCATCACAATGGTAACCCCGAACATGGCAATGTAACATGTCTAAGATCATGGAATTGTCACCCCAATGCCATTCTGGCCTTGGGGGGACAATTCCATGATCCCCCGGGTCTCTAGCACAGTACCTGGGTACTGCCAAACTGCCTTTCCAGGGTCTCCACTACAGCTGCTGCTGCTGCCAACCCCTCAGACAGGGTTCTGCCCTCCTGGGGTCCAGGCAGCCCTGGCCCAGGAAAGCAGAACAAATGATTTCCTCAGAGAGAGGGTGTCACACCCTCTCCCTTTGGAAATAGGTTTGAAGGCTGGGGAGGAGTAGCCTCCCCATGCCTCTGGAAATGCTTTGATGGGCACAGATGGTGCCCATCTCTGCATAAGCCAGTCTACACCGGTTCAGGGATCCCCCAGCCCTGCTCTGGTGCGAAACTGGAAAAAGGAAAGGGGAGTGACTACTCCCCTGACCTGCACCTCCCAGGGGAGGTGCCCAGAGCTCCTCCAGTGTGTCCCAGACCTCTGCCATCTTGGAAACAGAGGTGTTGGTGACACACTGGACTGCTCTGAGTGGCCAGTGCCAGCAGGTGATGTCAGAGGCTCCTTCTGATAGGCTCTTACCTCTCTTGGTAGCCAATCCTCCTTCCTTGGTAGCAAGACCTCCTTTTCTGGCTATTTAGGGTCTCTGCTTTGGGGAATTCTTTAGATAACGAATGCAAGAGCTCCCCAAAGTTCCTCTGCATCTTCCTCTTCACCTTCTACCAAAGGATCGACCGCTGACTGCTCAGGACGCCTGCAAAACCGCAACAAAGTAGCAAGACGACTACTAGCAACCTTGTATCGCCTCATCCTGTCGGCTTTCTCGACTGTTTCCAGGTGGTGCATGCTCTGGGGGTAGCCTGCCTTCACCCTGCACCAGGAGCTCTGAAGAAATCTCCAGTGGGTCGACAGAATCTTCCCCCTGCTAACGCAGGCACCAAAAGACTGCATCACTGGTCCTCTGGGTCCCCTCTCATCCTGTCGAGCGTGGTCCCTGGAACTCAGCAACTCTGTCCAAGTGACTACCACAGTCCAGTGACTCTTCAGTCCAAGTTTGGTGGAGGTAAGTCCTTGCCTCCCCACGCTAGACTGCATTGCTGGGTACCGCGTGATTTGCAGCTGCTCCGGCTCCTGAGCACTCTTCCAGGATTTCCTTAATGCACAGCCAAGCCTGGGTCCCCGGCACTCCTTCCTGCAGTGCACAACCTTCTGAGTTGTCCTCCCGCGTCGTGGGACTCCCTTTTGTGACTTCGCATGGACTCCGGTTCACTTTCCTTCCAAGTGCCTGTTCAGGTACTTTTGCGGGTGCTGCCTGCTTCTGTGAGGGCTGCCTGAGTTGCTGGGCGCCCCCTCTGTCTCCTCCTCCAACTGGCAACATCCTGGTCCCTCGTGGGCCACAACAGTACCAAAAAACCTTTACCGCGACCCTTGCAGCTAGCAAGGCTTGTTTGTGGTCTTTCTGCGTGGGAATACCTCTGCAAGCTCCATCGCGACGTGGGACATCAGTCCTCCAAAGGAGAAGTCCCAGCTTTCTTTTTTCTTGCAGAACTCCAAGCTTCTTCCATCCGGTGACAGCTTCCTTGCACCCTTAGCTGGCATTTCCTGGGCTCCTGCCCACTCTCAACACTGTTGCAACTATTGGACTTGGTCCCCTTGTCTGTGCTCTCTGGGGGTAGTAGGTGCACTTTACACCTACCTTTCAGGGTCTTGGGGTGGGCTATTTTTCTAAACCTCACTGTTTTCTTACAGTCCCAGCGATCCTCTACAAGCTCACTTAGGTTTGGGGTCTATTTGTGGTTCGCATTCCACTTTTGGAGTATATGGTTTGTGTTGCCCCTATAGCTATGTGCTCCTATTGCAATCTATTGTAATTCTACACTGTTTGCATTACTTTTCTTGCTATTACTTACCTAATTTTGGTTTGTGTACATATAACTTGTGTATATAACTTATCGTCATACTGAGGGTACTCACTCAGATACTTTTGGCATATTGTCATAAAAATAAAGTACCTTTATTTTTAGTAACTCTGTGTATTGTGTTTTCTTATGATATTGTGCATATGACAACAGTGGTATAGTAGGAGCTTTACATGTCTCCTAGTTCAGCCTAAGCTGCTTTGCCATAGCTACCTTCAATCAGCCTGAGCTGCTAGAAACACCTCTGCTACACTAATAAGGGATAACTGGACCTGGCACAAGGTGTAAGTACCTCTGGTACCCACTACAAGCCAGGCCAGCCTCCTACATTGGTTGTGCAGTGGTGGGATAAGTACTTGTAACTACTTATCACTTTGTCATTTTGTACTTTTCATAAGAGAATAATATACAAAACAGTTCAGTGTATGTACACCTAACCAAAAAGTTTTGCTTTTCCCCTCTTAAACTTTTTACAAAGTGCTGAAAAGTATTCTAAAACTTCTAAAAGTTTTCTAAAATTTAGAAAAAGTTTTTTCTCTGTTCTCTAAAAAAGTCCTGAAACTTTTTCTTTCTTCTCACTATTTCTAAACCTTTTACTATCATGTCTGTAGAAGACTCTACTCTTAAAATGGTCAATACTTCTTCTGACAATTTGAATTACAAGAGCCTAAGGAGTCTCTGCTTAGAAAGAGGTTTAGTGATAGGAAAGAACCCTACCAAAGAATTTCTATTTAACATGCTTATTGTAAATGATGAATCCCAAGCAGGCACATCAAATGAGAGGTTAATAGAAGGTTCCCAATCTGACTCAGGCGATCTCCTTGAGGGAGGCAGGGAGGGTTCTGATCAGGATCTGCCCCCTAGCAGGACACCCAGTAATGTTGGTAGTAATGGAGGTTCCCATCACATTAGGGAAGTCTTTATTCCTAGAGGCCAAGTTGCTAGGGTCCAGTCAGTTAGGGACAGATCCCCCTCTGTTGTTTCAAACTTGCCTTCTGTGTCCAAGCATTCCCAACCCACCCACCCTGAGGATAACTTGTTAGAAAGGGAACTCAAAAAGTTGAGGGTTGAAGAGACCAGGCTGAAGCTTAAACAGCAACAGCTGGCCTTAGATAGGGAATCCCTAGACATTGAGAAGGAGAGACAGAGGTTGGGGTTAGGATCCCATGGTGGCAGCAGCAGTATTCCTAATAGTAATCCTGTTAGAGAGCATGATTCCAGGAATCTGCACAAGATAGTCCCCCCTTACAAGGAGGGGGATGACATCAACAAGTGGTTTGCTGCACTTGAGAGGGCCTGTATGGTACAGGGGGTCCCTCAAAGGCAATGGGCTGCTATTTTGTGGTTATCTTTCACTGGAAAGGGTAGGGATAGGCTCCTTACTGTTAGAGAAAGTGATGCTAACAATTTTGCAGTTTTGAAGGATGCACTCTTGGATGGATTTGGATTAACCACTGAACAATACAGGATTAAGTTCAGAGACACCAGAAAAGAGTCCTCACGAGACTGGACAGACTTTGTAGACTGTTCAGTGAAGGCCTTGGAGGGGTGGTTACATGGCAGTAAAGTTTCTGACTATGAAAGCCTGTATAATCTTATTCTGAGAGAGCATATTCTGAATAAATGTATGTCTGACTTGTTACACCAATATCTAGTGGACTCAGATCTGATCTCTCCCCAAGAATTGGGAAAGAAGGCAGACATTTGGGTCAGAACAAGAGTGAACAGAAAAGTTCATACAGGGGGTGACAAGGATGGCAAGAAGAAGGATGGAAAGTCTTCTGATAAGGGTGGGGACAAAAGTAAAACTGAGTCTTCATCAGGCCCACAAAAATCCTCTGGTGGGGTGGTGGGTCCAAATCCTCTTCCAATAATCAACCTAAAAAAGCCTTGGTGTTATTTGTGTAAAGTCAAAGGCCATTGGACAACTGATGCCAGTTGTCCAAAGGAAAACACCAAACCTCCCACTACCACAACCCCTACTGCAAATTCTAGTACCCCTAGTAATAGCAGTGGTGGTGGGAGCAAACCTACAAATAGCCAATCCAAGGGAGTAGCTGGGCTCACTATTAGTAATGTAGTTGGGGTTGGTCTTGTTAGGGAGACCACAGAGGCTGTGTTAGTCTCTGAAGGTGCCATTGATTTGGCCACCTTGGTTGCTTGTCCCCTTAATACGGATAAGTACAAGCAACTTCCCCTAATAAATGGTGTTGAGGTTCAGGCCTACAGGGACACAGGTGCCAGTGTTACCATGGTAATAGAGAAACTGGTCCACCCTGAACAACACCTACTTGGTCAGCAGTACCAAGTGACAGACGCTCAGAACAACAGTCTTAGCCACCCCATGGCTGTTGTGAATCTCAACTGGGGGGGGGGGTTACTGGTCCAAAGAAAGTTGTGGTTGCCTCAGATTTACCTGTAGACTGTCTACTAGGGAACGATTTAGAGACATCAGCATGGGCAGAAGTGGAGTTGGATGCTCATGCAGCAATGCTGGGCATTCCTAGGCATATTTTTGTTCTGACAAGGGCTCAGGCCAAAAAGCAAAAAGGACAGGGTAACTTGGATCCTGGAACAATGGACCAAGTGCTCCCTAAAGCTAGCGGTAGCAAGGGTAAATCCCTACCCACTATCCCTCCCTCTACAGATGATTCTCCTTCTGAGGAAGAAGAATTTCCTCCCTGTGCAGAACCTTCACCAGATGAGCTGGCAGCAGACACTGCTGAGCTTTTGGGTGGAGGGGGGCCTGCCAGGGAAGAGGTGAGTGTGGTACAGCAAACCTGTCCCACATTAGAGGGTCTCAGACAGCAAGCTGTCAAGCAGCAAAATGGGGATGTCAGTGACTCACATAGAGTTTACTGGGAGGACAAACTCTTGTACACCGATGCATTTGTACAGATTTTATGGATATTGATTTCCTAATTGCGATTCTCTGTGAATCACAATTAGGAACTCGCCATCCCTAATGTATGAAACTCTTTGAGTTTCCTCTAGTGACTCATAGTGGTCGCAAATCGACCTACCTCATAAATATTAATGGGTTAGGTTGCAGTTTGCAACCCATTAGGCAGCTCAGCCTTCACAGGGATGGTGGCCTGCAGACCACCATGTCTGTGATTGTTTTTAAAAAGCATTTTTTTTAATACAGCTCGTTTTCCTTGAAGGAAAATGGCATGCTTTGAAAAAATAAAAATGAAACTTTGAAGTTTCATTTTTTAAAAGTAGAACATGGTCTGAAGGACCACTGCCCTCTCTAAAAAAATATTATTATTTGCATTCTCAAAGTAAAAAGGGCCCTTTGGGGGCCCCATGCCATTTGCAACTTGGAGGCCACCTCCTTCAACAAGTCAGTAAAATATTAATGTTTTTAATTCATTCACAAAACATGTATAAATCCCATTCACATTCAGTATTTGGTAGGGACGCCCTAAACACACCCCTTCCGAATAGCGACTCAGAAACATTAATTGCGATTCAGTGACGTGTTACTGAATCACAATTTGTGTTTTGTACATATTTAAAAACATTTTTGCAGTGTTTCTGACCACAGAAATCGTCCACAAATATGGTCCTTTGTTCCAAAAACAAAGAAGTTTTTTCATTGTTCTGTACTTGACACTGCTGTGGCTGCCCTCAGCTAGGATCACACCTTCATTCGTCAGGTTTCGGTTCAGAAGGGGTGAAGCAGAAACCAGCCATGTGGAATCGAAGCCTGCCCCGGTGTACAAATGATGGAGCCCAGAGCGCACGAAAGAGCCAATCACCTTCAGGCAGCACTGCAACTGACCAGAGCGGCCTGGCTCCGGCATGTAGGTACCCCCCATGGTATTCCCTTTGGAGTGAGTGTGACTACAAGGGAAACCCCCTCCCCGGCACTAGCCAGACCAGAGGCAAATCGCCCCCTACCACTTGACCTACCCCACCGTGAACTACCCGTTCAGGTAGGCCATACATTATTCACTTTGAGCACCCCACTTACTGCGTGTGCTCCGACCCTGACGAATGCCCCTGACCTACCAGCACCGAGTGAGGGCAGAAACATGTTGGTCATCCGCTTTTCTTTTTAGACTCCAAGAGACATTACTCTCTAACGAGCCTCTCCCCCTTGTTTTTAGTCTTACCAGCACGCACCTTCATTAAAACTAGCAGTAGCTATTGGTGACATGCTTGGTAATTTTATTATTCACCCCATCTGGATCTATGTAACTATCCAGTCAGTTTAATTTCAGTACTCCCTCTGGTTCTTTTAACCAAGCGGTTGAGTCCGCCCAAGTAGTACCATCTTACTTGGGTGGGGCTAGGTGGTCATATGATGAAGCATGACACTATTATGTGTGTGAGACCACCTAGTCCGTAAGGGAAATTCCCCCTCCGCCTGTAGGACAACAAAGCACCCCCCTGCTTGGACACTGTCCAACCATGACTCCCCTGCCTTAGGATCCAAAGCGACCTAACTGATACTGGACACTGATAAAAGACTGACCTAGTCTTACCTTCAGTTCCTACTGCCCCACACCTTTAGTGATTATACAGCACTGCAACTGGAACCACAGCCGAGCGCACGCTACTGGGGGCGGGCACTGTGGGTCATGTAATGACGTCAGTAGACACATCATGCAGACTGTGTACTGCAGTATCAGGTCCAGCCCGTGGCCACCAATGGCTGCTCCACCTGGACTGTGTTGGAGTGGAGTCCTTGAATTGGAAATCAGCAGTTATCAGCGATGGCTCTCAGCCTTCCAAAGGGTATTGTGGGTATTTGTACAGCCTTATAGCGCATTGCCCAGCGTTATACCTGTTGTTAAAGACCCTTAAATTGAGTGAACTGCCCAAACCTCAGGCGAGGACCTACAAAAAGGGACAGAACCTTTAACAACCGGTATAGCCAGAGACTGACGGGCTATAAAGCCATTATAACAATCCTCCTACTGAGGACTGACTACGTGAAGACAAAAATAAGCCTTTATAAGCCCAAAGCCACTCCATTGTCCCCAGGGGAGCTCTCAACATTTCAGTGTTCTAATACAGGGTAGAGGTGGGCAAGCAAAGAACTTAACAAGGGTCTGTGCACGTTCCAAGAGCCCAAGCACAAGTAGAGACTTGAAAATATTCGGCTTGTAACTCATGCAACTAAAATCACGTAAAAACATGATGAAATCTCTCCAAAATTCAAACTACATTTCTTAAACCTTAGTACTTTAGATTATATCACTCGAGCGTGAGTGATTTGGTAAAAGTGATGGTTTTTAAATGTGAAAGGAAAAACATTAATGTGCCCCTCCTGGCTACTATGCCACTACGGCACAAGCAGGTGCGGTGGGTAAGGTAAAGAATGCCAGCTCACTGTCCTCACCTTTCAAGTGCCAAGAAACTTTAAAATATGAAAAAAAGTTACTATTTAGCACTCTGCAGAACTTGCACTATAATAAGGCAAGTTGTTATCAACTGCTGAGAGAAAGGGAGAACAAAAAAAGTTTAATTCCCTTTGCCTTTGAGACCTCTGAAGAGCAGAGTTCAAAGTAAATGACTTCAACAACAGTAATGGAGTGTAGGAAGGTGGATGATTAGTAGCTGTAGGTAGGCAACTTCAGCTAGTAATAATGCCACAATCACTAATAAGGTCCAGCCAAGTCTCATTCCATCATCCTTGCTCAACCCTTGGTAGCTTGGCAATGAGCAGTCAGACTTAACTCAGGAGACAGGTAATTGTAAAGCATCTAAGATCACCAAAACAGTGAATAAGTAAAAGGCACAACCCAAAAAAAGTCAACACCAATTTAGAAAATAGAGAATACGTTTATTTTAAAAAAGACACCAAAATGACAAAATTCCAATGAATGAAATAGTCGTGCTGGAATGGGACAATGTCAACATTTTCGGCTGACTGCAGTGGGGCCAGGGCGGACAGGGGAAGCGGTAGGTCCCGGTCAAGATTTTACCTGTGCACTTAGTCACTGTTATGAAGCTTTTCCTCTTGTCGTGCAGAGATCAGGTCCTCAGATCTGGATTTCGATTAGACATTTCTCTTCTTTTTATTACAAGGCACCCCACCTTTGGGCCACCTAGGGCAGTTCTTAGAGGAGATACATGTAATAAAAAGGTAGTTTTGGACTTTGGAGGTACTTTTAACTCCAAAATTGAATGTGGACATAGTTTTATTTTTGCCTTCAAAACAATAGACACGACAGCAGTGCAGACTTAAGTGCATTAAGTCCCCTGGGTCTTTAAACCTCCCTGCCCTATTATATACTAGAGACTTACAGTAGAGTGTCTTGGCCAATTGTAATTATACCATATACCTTTAGGCACTGTCACTGGGCCTTGTTAGCAGTCTTGGGCACTTTCAGAGTCAGTAACCACCAGTATCACTCAAACAAATGGGGGGTGAACAGAGCAAAAACGATGACTTTCCTACATGGAGTTTTATCCTTGACACCATGTTGGTGCAGTGCTCCTGCCAAAGACGCGCTGTGTGGGTGTTGCAGAGTGACCGCTCTAGTACAATTACAGGGATTTTAAAAAACGTGCCCTCTATTAGTCCCCAGGGTTTATGTTTACAAAAATACAGCTCTGTAGATGACTTCTCACCTAGGCCCAGGATGCTAGCTTCAGAGGGGCACCCTGGGACTTCTGCTTTTAATTATCTATTTTTACTTCACCACACTGGCACATGTTTGGAATTTCCAGTCGCTGCGTACTTGATCTCGCTGTCCCTTCACTTAATCTTTCCTTCGTTTCCTTTGCCCTATTTCTGTTGCTTCCCTTTGCTGACCATTCACCTCTGATTTAGCACCTGAACAGGTGATTCAGGTGAGTGGGAGAAAGGGACCTGACCTGTGACACAGAATGCCCCACCAAACTTGCAACACTTTAATATTGCCCATGCCGCAATTTGAACACAGGACAGCCCTGCATGTAATCGCCCAGTACTCGGTGTACCATACCAGATGCCACACACTGGCACAGTCCAAAGATAAGTATGAGGGAAGCAACTGCAGCAAGGTGTGCACATGCTGTGGCATTTATTTTATTGCTGGACACCATGCTGCTGTACTAATAAACAATAGGGCAGACAGCACCACCTTTTGGTGGACTCTTGTAAATAACTGCTAAAGTCAGGAAATAACTAATGGAACTGAGCTCCTGCTAACACCGGTACAAATTAAGGACTGTCAGGAAGGCCTCAACTGCCCTGCACTGACCTAAGACCTACAAGTAAGCTTCTGAAGCAAAGACCATTGGGGTAGGGGGCTGAGGCTGCATGTTTGTCTATGGTTCTCTAATCATATATTCAATGTTTGCACAGTTAACCTCTACTGTTTCCATAAGGCCTTTTGGTAGGCCTGCTTTTATTATGCATAAAATAAATAACTAGATTTAACAACTTCTTCAATCAATAGAGCACCATCACCTCCATCTGTTGCCCCTGTGCCAACACCATTAGAAGATAGACACAAAATTGGAGTCACAGGTTATTGTGACCACTTCCAGGAGTTAACTCACACCATTCCCTCAGAGTTGCACACACAGCATTACCCATCATGCACTGTGGTCCTCGTTTCTGCTGGAAGGTACTCACGTCCATGTAGTTTGTCATTGGCTCACTGGACACCTGTGCAGCCAGGATAGCAGAGTACTTGCTAGCTGGATTAATCGTGTGCTTCTTCAGGAAGTCACCCAGCTTGCCTTGTTCCCTGAGGCTCTCCCTCAGAGACTTTTTTTTCTGAAGAGTGACCCTGAAGGAGAGAGTAAAAGAGAAAGGTAAGAGGCAAAGGGAAGGAGGAAAGAGTACAGATAGGAGAATAACAGCACGAAATGGAGGAGGGAAACAGGAGTATGGGGGAGAAAGTCAAAATGTGAGATGGAAAGTGGAACAGAAAGGCAAACTGGGTTACATAGACTGGAACATGCAGACAAATACAAAGAACAAGAAAAAACAGACAAAAATGTTGCATGCGAGAAAGGTGCTGATACTTAGAGAGAGAACTTTTGAATTTGTGTGCAGTAAAGAAGAATATATTGGTGGAGAGACATAGACAAGGAAGACAGAAAGAGAGGGGAGAGCTAGAAACCAGGGAGAGGCAAGCCAAGAAGGAGACAGAGATAGGTGGAAATAATAGGACTCAAGATTGACAAACAGGGAAAACACATACAAAAAGAGAGATGCAGAGAGGAAGAGAGAGCGAGAATGTGTGTGAGAGTCAGACAACATCCAAACATAGAGGCAGAACAAGAGAAAGAGAGAGAGTGAGCGACAGTGATAGGCAGAAAGACTGAAACAAACAGCCACACATAGGGAGGAGAAGAGCGAGAAAAGTAGGGAGTGTGTGATAGACTCAAAGAGAAGCAAAAAGAGACACAGACAAACAAGCAATGGAGAGGGGGCGATGAAGCAAGAGACGTAGAGACAGAAAGAAAACGCTAGAGAAAAAAGAGCAGTAATAATCAGGCCGTGGTGCTGGACCACTTGGAGTGGGGTGCTGCCACCAATGTGGGGTCACTGAAGTCAATCCAAGCATCACACTAAGAACGAGTGTAACACATGAGCCATGCCCATTCTGCAGAAGAGTGGTGAGGGTGTGGTGTATAACAGTTAGGGTGGTGTGGAGCACACAGTCACCCATGTATTACTGAAGTACTGTGTAGTAACACACAATCAGTTTTACCAATATATACTATACATCACACAAACAACAATATCTATCACTGAGTAAACGGTTTTGATTTGCATTGATCCCCCTATACTAAAGAATCACAAAAAAATCCATCATACTAAAGAATTACAAAAAAGTGCCTAACGTGTGCTTGCCTAACCTCTGATATAATTTCAATAATCTGTACAGTTCGTTTACAGGTATTTAATGTGTTAGAAACAAATTGATATCCCACAGCCTTTCCTTTATTGCTCCCTGTACCCCAACATCGTTACATAGTTCACTTTACAACATACTCTCACTTTAGAGTCAGAGAAATTTAACTATCAATTTCCATGTTAAAAAGATAAGCAGCAACTTGACAGAAGACGCTGCCTGACATTCGAACTCTGTCTTTGAACAGACAATAGATGTGACAAGATGAAAACAAAATGTAAAGGCATCTTTATCGCTCATTCACCTCCTGAACTCCAGCATGATTATTTTGGGGTGCTGCAGCATTCCCCACACTGAATTTGAGTGTCTTTCACGGGACTCTGTAGAGCACCTTCTGGGCCCGACCACTACCTGCACTACGAGCCAGGCTTGTACACAGCCGCCACATCAGCATCTCTTCCCCCAGGACATGGATCTTTTAATGTCATGTGACTTGTGAATGACAAAACCATTGTAGTTCCTGATGGACTCGATAGAACTGTGACCTTTGTGTTAGAGTGTGATGAAGTGATTGCAGAATATACTGCGGAGTTCACAGATACACGGAGATGAATAAAGACATGTAATACCCAGCTCCGTGTGTGGTGTTGTCATTGGCCGGTAGGCGGGCTGACAAGCTGCTAGAGACGTCCTACAGGCACTTTACATCTATGGATCATGCAGCATCTCGAGGACCCTGAAGGCAGGTCTAGCCACTTCATGGCACGCAGGGTCCCAAAACAACTTCCATTCGTACTCAACGGTACAATAGCAGGACTCTTGGGGCTCAGTGTATGCGGTGTTGATCCCCCTGAATGTGGATCACAGCAGAGCCCTGGATACCAGATAAAGGAGGTACCTCTACTGAGCTCACACACAAGAGGAAACCCCAAAAAACAGGAAGGGGGGATACATCACGATTGCAGTGGAGACCTTGAAATGGTAGATGAACCAGATACTCTCTGGGGTGATTGGATGCCGGGGGTGGTGCAGGGTGATGGAGACCTAGAATTATGTAATGGCAAACATAAGGGTAAGGATGGCAAAGGTCTGGCCTGACCTCATACAGACCAGCAACATGGGGGTTCATATCTGAAGACAAGTGGGTAGATGGCACACTAGAGGAGAAGGCAAGCTGGAAGATAGCTCACTAGGGGAGAACGCAAGATTGAAGATGGCACACTGGGCGAGAGGGCAGCTGGTATATGGTACACTGGGGGAGTAGGAAAGCTGGAAGATGGCACACTAGGGGAGAAGGCAAGATGGAATATGGCAGACTAGGGGAGAAGGCAACCTGGAACTTGGCACACTAGGGTAGAAGGCAACCTGGAAAAGGGCACACTAGAGGAGAAGGCAAGCTGGAAGATGACACTGGTGGAGAAGGCAAGCTGGAAGATGGCACACTAGGGGATAAGGCAAGCTGAAAAATGGCACCCTAGGGGAGAAGACAGCCTGGAAAATGGCACACTAGGGCAGAAGGCAGTTTGTAAGATGACACACTATGTGAGAAGGGAAGCTGAAAGATGGCTCGCTGGGGGAGAAGGCAGCCTGGAAAATGGCACACTAGTGGAGAAGGCAATCTGGAAGGTGACACACTAGGGGAGAGTGCAAGCTAGAAGATGACACACTATATGAGAAGGGAAGCTGGAAGATGGCTCGCTAGGAAAGAAGATGAAATCAGAGTTTCTCTCTTTGAGGTACTTATAACTGGGTGGTGTGGTCTGCTGAAATCCCTCCTCTTTTCCCACAGTACACTGAGAGGGATTGATTGGAGTGTGAACCTGTGTTTACATTGAAAACAGCTTTAAAATGAACATGCGTGTTACACAAGGGGCTAGTGATTAATTTGTGAAAGAAAGAGTGTCAGTGCTCAAAGGTCTGTGCAGATGTCTGCGGCCGGTGCACATAAACGTTGGCCCTACATATACCAGAGCTGGTTATTTTAAGACCACCTCATACCACTTTAATTCACTAATGAGACATCCCTTGCCCCCTTTTCTCCTTCTTGCAGGTTCCTACTTTCTCTCTTTGTGACGGGTTTCTATCTTTCTCTTCCTCTTCCTGTGTTTTCCCGATCAGTGTGTTTTCCCTCTCTTGATCTCAGTAAATATCTGATGTGGGGAAATAAGTGTCAGTGGCACCAGGGCTTTCAGTGTGCCAGGTCTGTCTGGGACTCAGACCCAGCAGTACTTCCAAATAAACATTGAAGCGGGTCCCTTTGGAGCCCTGCATTCACACCCGTTGCTTCACAGGGAAAAACAATGATCAATTTCTGAGCTATGAATGTAAAAATGGTAAAATAATCCATGGCATTCCTGTTCACATTTCACATCCTTCACTCAATCTTGCATTTCCTAGGCATGTTTACTTTTCTCAGGATGTTGTGAGTGCAGCATATCACTCTTGTGTAGTGCAAAGTGTGAACTGAGCCGCCTCCAGGTGTTTATAAAGGGCCATGATTGAGAGCTCTGGATCTCAGGCAAAAGGTGGTGCAAGTTCTTCTCAGTGCAGTCAGTGGGCCACAATGGTGTTCAGAAAACATGACCATCAATCCCTGACCCTCTGCAGAGTGCACAGATCAATGGTTACATATACCAGTTGCAGTTGTGAGACAAATCTGCCTGAAGGAAGTACACAGGTGGCAAAATACTGGAAAAGCTAAATTTAAATGAAATGCAGGGCGGACCGGTGAGTGTGTGCGTTGTGTGTTTGTAGGTGGTGAAGTGGAGGAGAGGCGAGGAAGTTCATGCAAGACAGAGTAAAAACAGAGTGCTGAAGAGGGAAGAGATGAGATGTGAGATCGGCAGATGAAGGATTTCAGAAAGATGTGGAGAGAAAAAGGGCGTCCACGTCTAACACAGACTGCTGAGGAAGGCGTTGTGAAGGGACCAATAGGGGTGACTGAGACTCTGAAGATCACTACCCATTCCCAAGACCCTAGTAACGTGTAATTCACAGGCTCATCATTTTAGAAATGAAACCATTTCGACATTATTTCATTTACAACAACATCATTGTTGTTACTCCTTCATCCCCAACAGCTAACAACCACTGGCAAAGCCAAAACTCCTGCCTTGTTTTAAGTGGGTGTCATTTAGGTTATACATCTGGATGCAATAACAGAAAGCTCAGAAAGGCATCAAAATACTGGTTGGTGGCACTCCAAGGGAAGCCCTGAATTTTAGTTGACATTTTTATTTACACAAGTCACGCCCCTTCTAGGGATCCCCCCCTTTTAAAAAAAATCCACTTAAAGGCCTAGGTGGCCCCAACCACAACTATCGGCTCAAATTAAGCACTGCCAGGGATTGTTACTAAGCCGCCTGAGTGTGAGCAAACACAGCACTGGGCGGGTTATCAGTTGACACCAGGATCACGTGCAAAAGTCCGGTTTCCAGGCACTAGTTCCTGCAGAGGCTAGTGGCCACGCACTGGCCAGGAGCCATAGACTGGTGTCTTCTAGCCCACGACATGGGACCAGGAAGCCCTGGACTATCTCTGTTCTCATCTGCCACCAGAGAGGCTGGATAACAATCCTGAAGTCTAGAAAATATTTAAAAAGTATTACTTCATTACTCCAGAAAACATTATCTTTTCTGCAGTTTCAGAGAGCTCATCCTTGACCCGAGGGCATTGCAGCTCCAGATTACATTGCACAACGTCAGATTGTGTTTTTTGGTTTTGGAACGGGCAAATTAAGGACCTGATTCAGATCTCGTGGACGGAATACTTCGTTACAAACGTGACAGATATCCCATCCGCTGCATTACAATGTCCATAGGATATAATGGGATCCTAATATCGCTGGCAGGATATCTGTCACGCTTCTGATAGAGTATCCCTTCCGCCAAGATCTAAATCAGGTCCGAAGTGATCTGCCCAGAAAACAAGGAAATTGAAACAACACCAGGACCCAAACTCAAGGCCCCAGTTTCCAAGCCGACAGCTCCTACCAGTAGCCAGGGGTGTGGAGGTACCACGATCCTTCCATATCTCTGGGCGCCACAGACACGGCTCGGAATTTGTGTTTAGGTTTGTTTGTGTGTGAGAGAGACAGAAAGGGAGAGGGAGAGAGGGAAGAGAAGCAGAGAGGAGAGAGAGGCAGCAGGAGAGGGAGACAAAGGAAGAGAGGGCAAAGAAGGGGGGCCATGGTGTTGTGTACACCGTGTGTGAGAGAGAGAGAAAGGGAGAGGGAGAGAGAGAGAGGGAAGAGAAGCAGAGAGGAGAGAGAGGCAGCAGGAGAGGGAGACAAAGGAAGAGAGGGCAAAGAAGGGGGGAACCAGGGTGTTATGTGTGTGAGAGAGACAGAGAAAGTGGGAGAGAGACAGAGAGAGAGTGTAAGAGGGAGAATAGAAAAAGAGAGAGAGAGTGGAAGAGGGAGGAGACAGAATGGGAGAGAGAGGGAGAGAGAGAGGCAGCAGGAGAGGGAGGCAAAGGGAGAGGGAGAAAAGAAGAGGGGGGGGTCATGGCTTTATGTACACCATGTGTGTCAGAGACAGAGAAAGTGGGAGAGAGACACACAAAGAGTGTAAGAGGGACGGAGAGGGGGAAGAGAAACAGAGACAGAGAGGTAGAGAGAGAGTGGAACATGGTGGGAGACAGAGTATGGGGAGAGACAGAGAGGGAAAAGGGAAGAGGGAGAGAGGGCAAAGAAAGCGGGGAGCCAAGTGTTGCGTAAGTGTTGCGTAGACTGTGTGTGAGAGAGAGAGAAAGTGGGAGAGAGAGAGACAGAGAGAGAGGGAGTGGAAGAGGGTGAGAGACAGAGTATGGGGAAGAGGAAGAGAGGGAAAAAGGAAGAGGGAGAGAGACAGAGAGAGAGAGCAAGCGAGAGGGCAGGAAAGAGAGAGAGAGAGAGATGGCAGGAAAGAGAGCGAGAGAGAGGGCAGGAGAGGGAGACAAAGGAAGAGGGAGTAAAGAAGAGAGAGGGGGTCATGGCGTTGTGTACATTGTGTGAGAGAGACAGAGAAAGTGAGAGGGAGAAAGAGGTGCAGAACGAGAGCAGAAGAGGATGAGAGGGGGAAAGGAAGAAGAGAGGGACAGAGACATCAGTAGAGGGAGGCAAAGCAAGAGGAAGACTGAGTGCGACAGTGAGAGAACAGAAGAGGAGGGAGAGAGAAGGGGTTTGTGGTGTTCAGTTTACCATGTGTGAGAGAGACGGAGAACGAGAGAGGGAGAGAGAGGAAATCAAAACATAGAGAGAGAGAAGAGAGGAGAGAGAGGATGGGGAGACAGAGAGAGACAAGAAGGGGGAGGGGGAGAGAGAGAGGAAGGCAGAGACAGAGCGTGAGAGAGGGGGAGTGAGGAGAGTACAAGTGGGCAAGAGAAGGAGAGAGAGGGGAGCATGGCCTTCAGAACCTTGGCCAAGATTTACGAGCCCCCAGCGCCTCCTTGCCCCACTGCAGCGACATTTTTTACGCTAATGTGGCCCAACGAGACTAAAATCTCGGCACCAGATTTACAGAGTTGGTGCAATGCATCCACTTTTTAATCCTTACATCAAAATATACCTGCACCAGGCATAATGTATTCGAGGGGGGGTTACCCTGTTAGGGGGGGCCCAAACAATGGCGCAAACAAATCTAAAAGATTTCTTTGCACCATTTCTTTTAGCATTTCTAATGACTGCTCAAAACAGGTGTTAAAAGGGGGCACGCCATTATTTATAATGAGACCCTATGTCCTGTTCAGAGTTAGCACCAAAATGTTGGCGCTAACCCCGAACAGTACAACAAATGCCCCCCATCCGTCGCCATGCTGCGTCGTCATGGGGGGCGCTAGGGGTGCAAGGAAAGTGGTGCTTCTCACTTTTCCTAAATCTGCCCCACTGTGTGCCAGCCTGTGTGTGACCGTTTGGAAACCATTGCTGTGGCTCGAGGCTGGAAGCGTGCGGGCTGCTTTTGGTACTTGGGGCCGGTTTTATAGCAGCGCAGCAGTTTTAAAAGCACTGCAGAGTTCCTTGTATATCCAGCGGTTTTCAGGCAACAATAACAGTGACAGCATAACTCTGGTGATTATTGTACCTGCTGGAGAGAGATCGGGGTGTTGTCTAGTAGCAGGTTTGGCTCACCTAAGGTAGCAGAAAGGGTTAATACGCCTGCTGCAAAGAACGTGTACTGTGCAGATCACAGAACAGTATTTTATGTGCAATGCCCAGCGGGATGCTGCTTTTGTCACAGAGATCATTGTGTTACTGTGCAGTTCATAAGTTACAATCACAATCTAGCACAGTGAGCTATGAGCTGCCACCAAGGAGCTGCAATAAAACTGCAAGGCACAGGCTACAAAGTTATGTTTTTCGAGTCTTTGATTATCCTAATTTAGAAAGGTTTGTTTGATAGAAATAAATTATTAGTAAACTCAACCCTAACGACTGTGTTAGGTTCTGATCCTGATTTTGTGCTTCCCAAGCTCTCCCTTTCCTAATGTAACATTTTCTATAAACTAATGAACTCACCTACGAGTCATTGTCTCTGTATTTAAAGTGCTCCAAGACCCTACGCTGGTAAGTGAGGCGCTATAAAACAAATGGAATGCACATGAGAGAGGGGCTATGGATAGCTGAGGGGCCCTGCTAGAGGGTGATGTTGAGGGAATCATTGAAGAACCCCAATAAAGATTGCTGTATCCTGGTGCTCTGTAACGTCATCATTTACTATGCCGAATACAATCGAATATATAATGACAAATGCGTGTGGAATGTACCCCATTTGCCATTTTCCCAGATGTTCTTGGATGGGCCCGAGCACGCCACGTGTGCCCCCTGCTCCCCGCAGATGACCTGTCATAGGACATCTGGAGCCGGAAGAGGGAATACCAGGTGTTCAGTCACGAATGATGGTAAATACTCACTTGACCAGGGCCTCGGTCGCCGCCACCAGCGCCAGAAGAAGGAACCACCTCATGTTTCTTGTGCTTGGCTCAAGGTCCAGGAGATGAAGGGAGGTGGTGTCAGGGGCTCCTTATATACCATAGCGCCCTGACGTCTCCTCACAGCGCTTACAAAGCCCCAGAGAAGGCAAACAGGGGAGACACACACCCAGCCCCTTTGTCAGGGCCCGCGCCTAGACGCTTATCAGCTCGAAGTTCGTGTGATGCTGAGAAACGCACACTTACCTCTATAGTCCTAGCTCCACGCTCGTGACCTCTGACCTAGGGTGTGCTTGAGTGCACGAAAGACCTCACCTAGTGCTGTGTGTGCACACAGAGAAACCAAACGTGTCATTGGCTGCGGCGGGAGTGCTTTGTGGCGGGACCTCATTCATTCTCACTTTTAGGTTTAAGTAAATCTAGCTGGGTGTCTTGCTAAATCCAGGGAGGATTATCTCTGCTGGGTTCTTTATAATGTGCATTGCTTTGATGTTCGCATGTTTGTCTCACACAAACTCACGTCACTCTCCGGTGCCCAGCCTGGGGGTTATTCACCCTTATCGGCGGATGTGACCCCTCCAGGCCGAAGCATCTTTGAAAGGCCTTTAATGAACCATCCCATTCTGTGGTCCTTCCATGAGCTTCCAGCTTCAGAGACCAGCCCTTCCCAGCGGGCTCTCTGCCCTCCTTGAGGGACCAGGGTGCCAAGGATGTGTCCTGCCCGAGCCCTCACCACGTGTGGAGACCACTCAGGCAGAGGACCAGAACACGGGCCTCACGGGGCAGCACCAGGCCTTTCACGATCCCAGCTCTTCAAGCCGGCCACGAGGTGACCTGGCGCAGGACAAGATATTCATCTGAATGACACGTGTGCCAATCTATGTTCTCATTGGCTGTGCCCTCTCTTGGGCTCCGAGAGCAGTCTGGTGCTTTCATTGTTATTGCCAATGCAGTGTGGCGTGGTCTTCATCTGCCTTGATTTTAGGTGTGTATGTATGTATGCATGCATGTATGTATCCACACACGTATGTATATATATATGGGTGTATGTATGTATGTAAGTGGTAGTTAGGTTTCACTATCCCGGACATTGGGCACTGGAGCCATCTGTAAGGTCAAAGGCAATGATGACGTCAATGAGGTGCTAAAGGGGTAGTTATGCTCCGAGACTGGGTCCACCTCATCTCTTCAGATCTCGGTTGTGAAACTGCTTCCACTTCATCTCTCCGGTTCTGAGACCGGTTCCACGTCATCTTTCAGATTCTGCGTTCTGTGACTGGTTCCACGTCATCTTTTCAGGTCACAGTTCTGAAACTGGTTCCAGGTCATCTCTTCAGGTGTCGCTTCTGAGACCGGTTCCACGTCATCTTTTCAGGTGTCGCTTCTGAGACCGGTTCCACGTCATCTTTCAGATTCTGCATTCTGAGACTGGTTCCACGTCATCTTTCAGATTCTGCGTTCTGAGACGGGTTCCACGTCATCTTTTCAGGTCTCAGTTCTGAGACTGGTTCCAGGTCATCTCTTCTGGTCTTGAACTTCTGACTGATATCACATCACCTTTCAGGATCTGGGTACTGAGACAGTTCCACGCATCTCACAGTTTCTGGGTTCCAAGCCTGGGTCCATGTCATCTCTTCAGGTCTCAGTTCTGAGACTGGTTCCACATAATCGCACTAAGATTGGTACCACATCGTCGCTCAGGTTCTGGTTCAGAGACTGGTTCAGCATCATCTCTTCAGGTCTCAGTACCCACACTGGTTCCTTGCCAACCCTCCAGGTCAGTACCAAGACTGGTTCCATGTCAGCCCTCCAGGTCTGAGTTCTGAGACTGGTTCCACATCAATCTTCAGCTCTCAGTTCTGAATGGTTCCATGTCATCTCTTCAGGTCTCAGTTCTGAGAGTGGTTCCACGTCATCTCTCAGGTTCTGAGACTGGTTCCACCTCATCTCTCAGGTTCTGAGACTGGTTCCACGTCGCATCTCCATGTCTGAGTTCTGAGACTGGTTCCACATCATCTCTTCAGGTCTAGGTTCTGAGACTGGTTAAACATCACCTCTTCAGGTGTGGGTTCTGAGACTGCTTCCATGTCATCTCTCACGTTCTGGGTTCTGAAACTGGTTCTGAGTCATCTCTCCGGGACTGAGTTCTGAGTCTGTTTCCATGTCTACTCGTGAGGTCTCAGTTCTGAGACTGGTTCCACATGCCATCCCTCCAGCTCTGAGTTCTGAGACTTTCTACATCATCTCTCCGAGTGTGAGTTCTGAAACTGGTTCCACACCAAGTACCTGGTATATGCCCAGCATCTCTGTAGGGCACAGCCATCAGCCATTAACACAATCCTCTGCTGTTTTGGTCCACCTGGAGGTATGTGTATGAATAGTGGTGTGATTTTATCATGGCCAAGAGTGTGGATTATGTAGGGTGGTTGTATCTACAGGGAGTATAGAATTATTAGGCAAGTTGTATTTTTGAGGATTAATTTTATTATTGAACAACAACCATGTTCTCAATGAACCCAAAAAACTCATTAATATCAAAACGGAATATTTTTGGAAGTAGTTTTTAGTTTGTTTTTAGTTTTAGCTATGTTAGGGGGATATCTGTGTGTGCAGGTGACTATCACTGTGCATAATTATTAGGCAACTTAACAAAAAAAAATATATACCCATTTCAATTATTTATCATTACCAGTGAAACCAATATAACATCTCAACATTCACAAATATACATTTCTGACATTCAAAAACAAAACAAAAACAAATCAGTGACCAATATAGCCACCTTTCTTTGCAAGGACACTCAAAAGCCTGCCATCCATGGATTCAGTCAGTGTTTTGATCTGTTCACCATCAACATTGCGTGCAGCAGCAACCACAGCCTCCCAGACACTGTTCAGAGAGGTGTACTGTTTTCCCTCCTTGTAAATCTCACATTTGATGATGGACCACAGGTTCTCAATGGGGTTCAGATCAGGTGAACAAGGAGGCCATGTCATTAGATTTCCTTTTTTATACCCTTTCTTGCCAGCCACGCTGTGGAGTACTTGGACGCGTGTGATGGAGCATTGTCCTGCATGAAAATCATGTTTTTCTTGAAGGATGCAGACTTCTTCCTGTACCACTGCTTGAAGAAGGTGTCTTCCAGGAACTGGCAGTAGGACTGGGAGTTGAGCTTGACTCCATCCTCAACCCGAAAAGGCCCCACAAGCTCATCTTTGATGATACCAGCCCAAACCAGTACTCCACCTCCACCTTGCTGGCGTCTGAGTCGGACTGGAGCTCTCTGCCCTTTACCAATCCAGCCACGGGCCCATCCATCTGACCCATCAAGACTCACTCTCATTTCATCAGTCCATAAAACCTTAGAAAAATCAGTCTTGAGATATTTCTTGGCCCAGTCTTGACGTTTCAGCTTGTGTGTCTTGTTCAGTGGTGGTCGTCTTTCAGCCTGTCTTACCTTGGCCATGTCTCTGAGTATTGCACACCTTGTGCTTTTGGGCACTCCAGTGATGTTGCAGCTCTGAAATATGGCCAAACTGGTGGCAAGTGGCATCGTGGCAGCTGCACGCTTGACTTTTCTCAGTTCATGGGCAGTTATTTTGCGCCTTGGTTTTCCCACACGCTTCTTGCGACCCTGTTGACTATTTTGAATGAAACGCTTGATTGTTCGATGATCACGCTTCAGAAGCTTTGCAATTTTAAGAGTGCTGCATCCCTCTGCAAGATATCTCACTATTTTTGACTTTTCTGAGCCTGTCAAGTCCTTCTTTTGACCCATTTTGCCAAAGGAAAGGAAGTTGCCTAATAATTATGCACACCTGATATAGGGTGTTGATGTCATTAGACCACACCCCTTCTCATTACAGAGATGCACATCACCTAATATGCTTAATTGGTAGTAGGCTTTCGAGCCTATACAGCTTGGAGTAAGACAACATGCATAAAGAGGATGATGTGGTCAAAATACTCATTTGCCTAATAATTCTGCACTCCCTGTAGTGTGATTGGAGTGTCCCTTGTGTGCAGTGTGGTCTTGTAAACAGGTGCCTACTGCATCCTGGTGGTGATCCATACACACGTCACGATTGATGGTTGGTCTGCGATGCTTCATAGTTGACTCAATGAGAGACTTCGTGTTGCCTTCCATGTTTGAGCTTAAGACGTGAACTCATGTGCTTGAGGCTTCTTGGTGTGTGATTGTATAGAGTAGGCTTCTTGCTGATGCATGAGATTAGAGAGGGAGCCTGAGGATCTTCTTATCAGAATACATGTTTCTTGCATCAAGACTTGCTCTTTCTTTTCAGTGTACCGCTTGTAGGCTGTGGAAATTGTTAATACTTTTCTGAAGTCTTGGTGATCACTAGTGGCACAGAAAAGATGTGAACTCGAGTTCCAAATTCTGGAGACCTGAACTAAAAAAAAGATTTTACTGAGGGGTGACTGGATGCCTGTGAATGAATCTGACACGCTAGGTTGGGAAGCAGCTGATAAGTGTAGATTTTATGGGTCCTTGACCTGTATTTGTTCATTGTTCAGAAGGGATTTCGGTGGAGAGTGAGTAAGCACTGTAGAGTGTTTAGTGTGTGGTGGTGATATGGATCCTTCGACTAGGTGTGTAGATGTTATTGTACATGTAGATATAGTAATGTCCCTTGATACAAAAGTCAGTTTTGAATGCACTGAAGTCTTTGTGGGGGGAGGGTACAAGGCCTACCTAGAGATGCTCTTTCTAGTCAAACGGGACCAGGATAGGAAGACAGGTTATAATGTTCTGACATGTCAAGGGCAGCATCAATATATATGCGTCCATGCGTTGGGATGTTGACCTAGCACCATAGGCTGAGGTAAGTCTGAGAGTTTCAAGGCGGTCTTGTCACGCAGCTTCATACAAGTGTTATCCTGTGGTAGTTGGACAATACTTGGGGTGTCAAGAGGTCCGCTATGAGTGGGGGTGGCCTCACAGTGTGTGTGTGAAAGGAGGGCTGCTTGATGATATTGATGACTGTTTTCTTTGGTCAACTCAGTAGTTGGCTTGTCCGGAATAGCAGAATATTGATGAGAACGACAGCATTACGAGAGATACCTGCAATGCTCGGACCCCTACTTATCACTCTTCCTGGGCATTCTCCATCTCCCCGAGACAAATGTCACTCCTTCGTTGTATTTCCTGTCAATTGCTTTCAGCAGCAGGAAGGCTATCTTGAATATTGATATAATTTCTCTTGCGAGGGTTTGTCTGCTTTCGATCTCTATTTTCAAAGTTCCTCTGTTAGAAGAATACATCCCTGAAATGATCTCATGTCCACAAATGCATCACAAACGGGGACATATATATATATCTCGGAAGAGCTGAGGGAGGAATTAATGTCTTCAAAGCCATCCTTGAGAAGAACCTTCTGGTTTGAATCTGACCCGTGGATCCATAGTTGTGAGGCCAGAAGCGAAGAGCAGCTGGTTCAATGTCACCAGTGATGTTGAGTGTGGATAAACGCAGACATGCCCCAGTGACCCCTCGCTCCATCTGCTTTAAGGTAGATATTGACGTGCTTGGCCATAGTGTCCAGATACAGTACTTGGGATCCTTCAGAGGGCCAGGATTGCACCTGTCACAGGTCAGCCACTAGGACTCCTGTTTGTTGCATGTGTTTGATGACTACTGCATGGCCAGTGGTGTCCAGGCTATCTGTGAAACCAGGCACACTTAAACAATAGGCTCATATGTGTACTTTATGTGAAAAGTCTCAATTTTTCACTGCTGAGTAAAAATGCTGCAGTTTCATCAGGACTAAAAACAGCTTTTTCACCAAAACCTAGTGACATTCTCGCTGCTCCTTCAGTGAGTTCTAATGGTTTCTCTAAGACTTTACACAGTCCATCATCAACACCACATGTTTATCCAACCAGTGTAAGGATATTGGTAGATAACATTCTCAAGTGGCTGAAGGAAATGTTGTGGCCCAGACCGGCTTGTACATTTCTCATACAACTACTTGTGCAGTAAAAATCACAAACATCAGACCGGTTCAGGCAACATCTCAAGAGACAGAATCCTACCTGGCGATTTACATTACTGTGGATATTGTTCATGTTTTGCTCACTCACCAGCACTATACCAGAGTAGTCACTGGCCATACTCCGTTTTAATAAAAATCATATCATCTTTTATCGTGCCATTAATATCGGAGGTATGGGCACCAATAGCTACACCAGAATGAGGTATAACAGGTAACATAAATGTCTCTTGGGGCCTGGTCAGCAAGTGACCACAAAGAGGGAGGCATTACACTGCACAGACTAGACTTGCTTAGAGCACTGCACAGATGGACTCTAGCTGCACACAGTGTCTTGGTCTGAAGACAGCCATGTGTGTTGTTCAACCTGTACCAAGGACTGACACACTTGACATCAGTAAACCTGAGACCAGACCCAGTGAAGATCTTGGTAGATCCATAATGCAGAGCAGAGGCTTTATTAGAAGACCTTAGCTGCTGGCTGCAGGCTATGCCCCAGGCTTTGCTGGAGAGAAGGCGTTGAGTTATAGAGATGCCATGTAGACAACTTGTCAGATGACTGCCAAGGGTAGGTATGGACTACTGGACCACAATGGTGGTGGTTGGGGTTGTTTGCTTCTGATGTCCTGGCAGCTGAAGGCCATTCCTCTGCAAACTCTGCCAAGTACACCGTCTGCTGCAGTTGACTATCATGGCATCAAGGACTAGCAAAGACTTAGAACCCGACAATCAAACGACAGAATCAATAAATCACCATCCTGCTTACTGTTTGTCTTCTTTTGTAGAAAAAAAACTGTTTCAATAACACAGAGTTATGATATACTATACAATCACATAGATATCAGATTAACTTTAAAATATTTCTCCCAAAGACCTGTAATAAAATGCTGCACCAGCTCCAGCACCCTCCTACCTACTTGACACTGCCCTCCAGGTCTAAGGCTGTTCTTACTGCAACTCAAATTCAGGGTATTTTTAGGCATAGGTGCAAGTTTCAGAAAGGGGTCACCTGTAGGCAACCAGTAGATCAGTTCATACAGTTCTTTATCAAAAGAGTTTAACTTAGTTACAGTCTCTCAGTACAGTCATGTCTTGCATGTTATCTACTCAGCTAAGGATGCAGCTTGGCAGGTGCTATAGGTGTGCATGCTGGCAAACAACTTTAGAGACCTGTGTGGTGCCACTTCAACAGCAGCATCAGTCCTGCTCCTCTTTCTCCCGGATCACTTCAGGTGTCCTCTGGACAGGCTGCTCCTGTGAGTGCTTGCCTTCATCTGATGTAGCCCCAGGCAGGTCAGCCTGGGCAATTGCATCCCCTGAGCCAGGGCAGTTTTTCTCACTTTGGAAGTAGGGGGGGCCTCTGAATATTTGCAGCACACTGGCAGCAGCAGTCCTATACTACCGGGTGGCACTGGGTTATTAAGATGCGGTTCTTTTTGCAGTTCACCAATAGAACTTCACGGTAAGACTGCAAGGCAACTCACAACACAGGTCTATCCCTTCATCAAAGCCACTGGCTAGTTGGCTTCTTTTGAGTTTTCCACACACTGGGGACACAGCTGTGTTCCTGCACCTGGACAGACACTATTCCTCCTGGGCCAGACACTTTCCTTTTCTTCTGAGGAGACAGGCAGGGTTCTAGGTCCCAGGCAGAACCACAGCTTCTTCCCCATGCTGTTAACGTCAGATGACATCCCCTCACCTCTGAGAGAATGGCTGTCAGACTGTCACCAGCCCTGGCTGCCCAGCAGATCTTTATGTAATATAATGAACACACCCAACAAGGGTGGTTTGGGTCCCACTTTTATATTTGTTTTTCAGACAGGGAGAGTGGATCCATTGTCTATTATCTGAGGACAATGGACAATGGTGGTTACTTTTCAAATGTTATTTTCCGGCTGCAGTGTGGACACAGTCTTTGTGCAAGGTGATGGCTCTCACAGCAGATAGTGAAGATCCAGGCTCCAAGTAGGAGTGTCTAAACATGGGCACAATAAAGTGTGAAAACTCTACAAATGGCTGTTTTCATCCTTCCTGAAGTAGTAATAAGGGGCAGTCAAAAGGGCAGGTCCTTTATAGATTTCCCACCTTTAACAAGAGAATTAGCAGTTAAAACCTGTCGCCCCCACCATCAACAAAATGGCAGTGCTCAGGAGTATCTAATCAACAACAGTCTTCTCAAAGGTTTTTACAGAACTTCTATTAACAGCCCTAACTCCATTGTCCCTCTTTCCCATGTTTGGGTTTGTACATTCTGCCTCAAGGACAGAAGCAATACACCCCCATTGTCTGTGCACATCCTCCATCTTGAGCCATGCAAACCAGACCCAATGCAAAAAGGATCCAACTGGTTCCAGCTACCATATCCACACTGCACACAGTATCACTGCCATGTAAGTGCCACATACTATTGACATGCACCTGATGTACACACAGGATGTCAATGCAAGGGTCTGGGTGCTACACTGAAGTGGACATTTTAACCAGGAGGGGCCAGTAGAACACACAACCACCTGACACACAAAAAGGGTTTTACAAGGACTATTACGTCACAGAACGACACAGAAAACTGCTGCTCCAGCTTCATTTCGACAACTCAAGACATGGAGAGTAGCCCCATTTCTTCAAAAGGTGGACATGCTTGGTGTGTCCCTTCAGATCACAGAAGCATTTCTATACCTTGGCATTACCAGGGGCAGACCTAGTTCTCAGCACATGTCTGGACTTACATGATAACTGAGCCAGAACGAATCAGGATAGCAGATTCATATAATATTGGGTCACTCAGGTCAAGTGCATTGTATACATCTGTATGACCTTGCGGAGAACATTTATATCCCAACAGAGCTATATCAAGATGGTGTTCTATCAAACGATCCAGATTTTTATATCTATTTGCATTCAAGTCAACATCATACTATTGAACACCAACAAAGTGTCAAGCTAAGTAAATATGGAGTTAGAATAGTAAATGCTTACTTCTAAATGTATGCCTACTTGGCTGATATGCTAGAAGTTGAAATTGTAGGGTCACTATAAATGTGCTTCAATAATCAAGCTCAATATTTTGACATATAACCACATGACTAACCAGGGCATTGGAGGATTGAAAGTTATTGACATGCTAAAGGGAAAACAGTTGTTCCGAACAAGCTCTAGTCAGCGCCATATGAGGATGTTTAAAAAGAAAGTGTCTTTGAAGGAGCTCTGTTTGCTGAGGGAGGGCAGAAAGTCTTAAACACCAAATATAACCTGACATGAGTTATAGAGGAATTAGGTCACATTCCTTTAATCTTGGCCAAATGGGAAAAAAGGTGGTTATTCTGTGGGATTTTGCCATGGTAAGGACTGACTCCTCATAAAACAATGAATTCTGCAGGTGTTGTGGGCAGAGATCTTCCCCAAGGCAGCTCCCTGTGAAGGAACCGAAGAGTCCTAGGAACCATCCAATGTGGGCGACTACAAAGCCCCAGCTGTGCATCAGTGCATAGATCTGTGTCTGTTGAGGCTTCAGCCACATAGTCACCGAAGGGTGCCCTGACCTTTATAGCTGCCATTGTGTCGTGTTCAGAGAACAGACTGGGACACAGAAAGAAGTTGATGCAGAGACTATGATACAAGGAAGTCATAACACAATGGGGTACTCAAGAGGTAGCACTCTACAATGTAAACAGCTGCGTGGTAAGGTCAAGACTAGGGGTGAGCAGAGCTCGTGGAGTTTTACTCTTCAGAGTTCCCTGGAGTTACATAAAAACTCTGCAAGATTCTTCTACGAGTGGGTGCAATTTTGCATGTCGAGCTGTTCACACTGAGTTTTAGCACTGGAAGCTTGCTCTGTGCTGTAAAACCAGTGTAAATGGTGCTGAGCGGCGCGCCAGAGGTCGCTACTTCTTTCTGCTACTCGAGTAGATTTTCAACACATGCAACAGCTTTCTCAATGCGAATGGTCGCGACCTGCAGCAACCACCCGCGCTGAGAAAATCTCCCCAGGTGGCGTTCTAGCCTTTCAAATTGAGCTAGGGGATGCAAATTCACACTTGCCAACTTAAGCTTGGCAAGCTGGGCATGAGAAGAAATTTCGCCATGTGGTGCTTGATGGAAATTTGCTGGAACTCAGCGATACTTGTGCATCGTGAAGTGGGTAAAATTGTGCTAACACCCGTTGTCTGATCTGAACTTTTCCACTCACCCTTAGTCAAGACCCAAACTAGATGAAGCTCCATGGAAATGTCCACAGATAGAGGCCAGCAGCATGTATCAAGCAATGGTGGAGCAAGGGAACTGAAGCTGGTAGAGAGTAATCTGGCTCCTCCTCAGATCTACTGTTCCACTGTCAGCGAGAGCTCTTAGCTGAGCTCACAAATGACTGACTTGTTGAGATCAAGTGACCTCAGCTACACATCAAGGGTGACACCTAAGGTAATCTCTAAAGAATTGTACCTTAGAACCTTCTTTAGAAAGTTGGCATGTTCTTATCCCAGCCATTTGGTTCCTACGGCCTGTATCCTGAGTCACATGACTTGGTGCAGCTGGCACTTGATCTTTGTGTGTTACTCAGAGAAGGTGAGACAAAGGAAAATTAGGTGTTGGCAGGATGGGCCATCTCTGACTTGATAGAGGGTGGACCTGTCACCTACCACACTTGCACATCACAAAGACTATGCTCCAGCATCCTCTCAAGGGTTCCACACCAGTCTTTTGTGCCCCAGACAAGCTAGGGTCATACGATAGCAGGGAGGAAGAAAATTAAACACCGCTAGGACTGGAAACCTATAGAAACATCTCCTACTTCAAGGCTGGCACCAAGGACAAAGAGTGGACATTCGGAGCCAACTCTTCAATAGAGCTCTTGACCTGTTGGACACTAACAAGGACTGTTGTGTTTCTCTGCTGCAAGAATAACTATAACTGCTGCTCTGCTGCCCTGCTTCTCTGCTGAGTGAGTGAGAAGGACTCAACCTGTACCTTGAACCCATGACAACCAGAGTGACTCCAAGGGCTGATAAGAGCCACAAGGAGAGAAAACCTTCCAAGCACCTTGAACCCTGCACTTGGACTCTCCCTGCTGTGAGTCCCACCCCCCAAGTAGTGTCACCCAAGTACTGAACTCTTGGAAGTGGGCCTGAAGGTGCTCTGCCAGCCAGCTCTGGTCTTTTAAGCAGAACCAACGCAGCTCTTAATTTGCCGCTGCACAAATCACCCTACACGCAGGACCCTGCAGTTCTTCAGAACCTCTGGTGCACAAAGTCTCCTCAATGCAGGACCTCTCATCCAGGCCCCACAACTCCTCAGAAGCTCTTCTGCGTAACACATCATCAATGCAGGATCTTGCATCGCAGCCAGCAGCTCATCGGAACTGCTGATTTGTGTGATGCATCCACAAAGCGGGATCTTGCAACACTCTGCAATCAAGATTTTAAGATACTTGGTTCAGCGGGCCTACCTTGGTCCTTGAAAAAGGCCCCCACTCCATCACGTTCGTCCTGAACTTGTGACTTTGTCTGGGTCCGGGGTGACCTGATAACCACAGTTGGGGCTTTTTGCTTATAAACACTATTTTCATCTAAATCTTTTAAATTGCATATCCCTGGTTTGACTGGTTGGATTTTTTTTGTTTTGGTGTGGAATAATTGATTAAATTGTACTCTATTTGGACAAATTGAGATTTTTCTTGTGTTGTGTTTTAGTTCATTACTGTTTGAAGTGCTCAATCAATCAATCAATCAATCACTGCATTTGTAAAGCGCGCTACATACCCGCAAGGGTCTCAAGGCGCTGGGGAGGGGGGGTGCTACTGGTCGAAGAGCCAGGTCTTGAGGAGTCTTCTGAAGGCCAGCAGGTCCTGGGTCTGTCGTAGGATGGTGGGGAGAGTGTTCCAGGTCTTGGCGGCGAGGTAGGAGAAGGATCTGCCACCGGCGGTGGTTTTTCGGATGCGGGGGACAGTGGCGAGGGCGAGGTTGGCTGAGCGGAGGCTTCGGGTGGGGGTGAGGAAGCTGAGTCGGTTGTTGAGGTAGGTGGGTCCGGTGTTGTGCAGTGCTTTGTGTGCGTGGATCAGGAGCTTGAAGGTGATCCTTTTGTTGACGGGGAGCCAGTGCAGGCCTCTCAGGTGGAGTGTGATGTGGCTGCGGCGGGGGACATCGAGGATGAGTCGGGCCGAGGCGTTCTGGATGCGTTGGAGTCGTCTCAGGAGCTTGTTTGTAGTTCCTGAGTAGAGGGCGTTCCCGTAGTCGAGTCTGTTGGTGATGAGGGCCTGGGTAACGGTTTTTCTCGTGTCGAGGGGGATCCATTTGAAGATCCTGCGGAGCATACGGAGGGTGTTGAAGCAGGACGCGGAGACGGCGTTGACTTGCCTGGTCATGGAGAGAGTGGAGTCGAGGATGACCCCCAGGTTACGTGCGTGGTCCGTGGGTTCCGGGGCTGTGCCTAGTGACGTGGGCCACCAAGAGTCGTCCCAGGCTGATGGGGTGGGTCCGAGAATGAGGACCACCGTCTTGTCTGAGTTCAGCTTCAGTCTGCTGTCCTTCATCCAGTCGGCTATGGCCTTCATTCCTCGGTGGAGGTTAGCTTTGGCGGTGTGGGGATCTTCGGTGAGGGATATGATCAGCTGGGTGTCGTCGGCGTAGGAGATGATGTTGAGGTTGTGTTGTCGTGCGACGTGGGCGAGGGGGGCCATGTAGATATTGAACAGTGTCGGGCTGAGGGAGGATCCCTGTGGGACGCCGCAGATGATCTCAGTGGTTTTGGAGCGAAAGGGTGGGAGGCGGACGCTCTGGGTTCTGCCGGAGAGGAAGGATGTGGTCCAGGCCAGGGCCTTCTCTTGGATACCGGCGTCATGGAGGCGTGCTGATAGGGTGCGGTGGCAGACCGTGTCAAAGGCTGCTGATAGGTCCAGGAGGATGAGGGCGGCTGTTTCTCCTTTGTCCATCAGGGTCTGGATGTCGTCAGTGGCGGCAATGAGGGCGGTCTCGGTGCTGTGGTTACTGCGAAAACCAGATTGGGACAGGTCCAGGATGTTGTTGACTTCGAGGTAGCGGGTCAGCTGTTTGTTGACAATCTTCTCGGTCACTTTTGCCGGGAAAGGGAGCAGGGAGATGGGACGGAAGTTCTTGAGATCCTTGGGGTCCGCCTTGGGCTTCTTCAGAAGGGCGTTGATCACGGCGTGCTTCCAGCTTTCTGGGAAGGTTGCTGTCTCGAAGGAACAGTTGATTGTTTTCCGGAGGTGGGGCGCGATGGCTGCGCTGGCTTTGTTGAAGACGTGGTGAGGGCAGGGGTCCGATGGGGATCCGAAGTGGATGGAGTTCATGGTTTTGATGGTGTCTTCGTCGCTGACGCTGGACCAGACGGTCAGGCGACTGGTGCGAGTGGTAGTCGCAGTGGTGGTAGACTCGGTGGTGGGTGCGGGGGGGTCCGGGTTGAAGCTGTCGTGGATGTCGGTGATCTTGCGGTGGAAGAAGGTGGCCAGGGAGTCGCACAGGTCTTGAGATGGCGGGATGTCGTTGGTGATGGAGCTGGGGTTGGAGAGTTCTTTCACGATGCTGAAGAGCTCTTTGGTGTTGTGTGCGTTGTTGTCTAGGCGGTCCTTGAAGGCGGTCTTTTTGGCGGTCCTGATGAGTTGGTGATGTCTGCGGGTGGCGCTCTTGAGGGCTGTGTGGTTGTCTGGTGTTCGGTCGTGGAGCAATTTCTTCTCCAGCTTCCGACAGGTGTGCTTGGAGATCCGGAGGTCCTCGGTGAACCAGGTGGCTTTCTTGTTGGTGTGGTTGGTTGTAAAGGTCTTGAGAGGGGCGAGGGTGTTGGCGCAGTCATTGATCCACTGTGTGAGGTTGGTCGCGGCAGTGTCTGGGTCGGTGGGGTCGGTGGGTGGTCTCAGGGCGAGGGCGGTAGTCAGTTGGTCCCCGGTGACCTTGCCCTAGCAGCGGCGTGGTAGCTGTTGGGTGTGGTGGTGTGTCGTGGGTTTTCTGAAGGTGAAGTGGATGCATCTGTGGTCGGTCCAGTGTTGTTCGGTGGTGTGGTTGAAGGAGACGTGGGGGCTTGCGGAGAAGATGGGGTCAAGCGTGTGTCCAGCGGCGTGAGTGGGTGTCGTTACTAGCTGTTTGAGTCCGAGGTTGGCGATCAGGGCGGTGGAGTTGGCGTCGTTGTTGTTCTCGAGGTGGAAGTTCAGGTCCCCCAGGAGGATGTAGTCCGTGGAAGCGAGGGCGTGGGTGCTGATGAGGTCAGCGATGGTGTCACTGAACTGTGGGCGGGGTCCGGGAGGTCTGTAGATGAGAGTTCCTCTGAGGGTGGTGTTGGGGTCGGTGTGGATCTGGAAGTGCATGTGCTCGGCGGTGGTGAGGGTGTCATCGGTGTTCGTTGAGATTTTGATGGAGTCTTTGTGGATGATGGCGATTCCTCCTCCCACTCCGTTGGTGCGGTCTCTGCGGGAGATCTTGTAGCCCTGTGGGATGGCTATGGCAATGTCTGGTGCTGAGGTGGCGTTCAGCCAGGTCTCCGTCAAGAAGGCGACGTCAGGGGCAGTGGAGTCTAGGAGGTCCCAAAGTTCGATGGCGTGCTTGCGAGCGGAGCGGGTGTTGAGGAGGATGCAGCGGAGGTGGTTGGGTTCTCTGGCTGGTGGTGTGGAGGGTTGGATGCTGGTGAATCTGCAGTTCCGGCAGGTGAAAGGCCCCTGGGTGCGTTTCGGGGTGGCCTGGTAGCAGGGTTGGTCTCGTCTGGTGTTGAGTGCGTGGAGGGTGCTTGCGTCGTAGTGCAGTCTGGTGTTGCGGGGGGTGCGGATTCCAGGGGTTCTGGTGCTGGGTGCGGTCCACGTGCAGACGGGCGCAGACGGGCTTGCCTTAGGCGTGCCTTCGGCGAGCCAGTGGCGTGCCTGCTGCGCGCGTCCGCTGCGCGCCCTCTTCGCGGCCTCCATATGAGGGCAGAGGGAGGGAGGAGCAGCTGGGAGGTGGGAGCGGGGCGGCCAATGGGAGTGAAGGGGGCGGGGCAGCAGGGGCTCAGCAGCAAGGGAAAAACCCGGGGAAAAACCCAGGGGAAAACCCAGGGAAAAAATGGCGGGAAAAGACGGCGGGAGAAGGACAACAGAGCACAGGGGTACAGAAAGCAAAACACAGGGGCACAGAATGGAAAAAACAAGTGGCACAGAAGCACAAGCTCAGGGGAATAGAAAAAAGGGAGCGAGTAGTCAGGCGGCAAAAGTGGCAACGGAGGATCAACCCACAGGGGGCTGCGTGGCAGATGGGGGGAGCGACCTGCCTGGTACAAGTGCTGTATAAATACTTTATATATTTCCTCTGAATTAAGCTTGACTGCTCTGTGCTAAGCTACCAGAGGATTGAACACAGATTAGTTGGGGGTTTGCTTGTGTTTCACCCTGACAAGAACTCTGGCTGCTGCTTGAGTAGGGTTTCTCTACCCTCAACCAGTGACCCTTCACATACATTGCCAGCAAAGGTTTCATGTGTTCCATTCAGATAGCAATGTCTTGCATTTACATCTACTCTGTGCTAGGGCCCTCCTGCTCTCACAGCGGCTGCTTGGGTGAAAGTATCAATGTGGGCTCAGTGTTGTTTACTCTCCATTAGCTTTAACAGCACTCATTGTAAAGACCCTTTGAAATGTGTTAGCTTGTGTAAATCCAAGGATTTGTGAGTTTACCATTCTTTACAAAGGATTTCACAGCACAGGCTGAGAGTCATCTGAACAGCAGGCACTGTGGAGATCTGTCCCCAGAGCCAGCTTGGAGCACTCCATCACAAAATCACCGGCCAGAGAGGGCATTTTGCCAGATCATCCGAGCAATTTTCATAGAACACATTTGGACAGAGGGGTCATCATTAAGGTTGTTTCAATCAATTTCACAGCTGACCAAAGGGATTGGAGAGCAGACATTGCCAAAAGAAAGCCAATAGGTCTGGCAAGTTTTGTTAAATGGGCCCAGATATATGTCACTGGTTCGCAACCAGTATTTTTGTCACCATTGTGGTAATTTGCAAGCCAACCTATGTTCTTAAAAGGTGGTTCACAATTTACCACTTCCAGTGTGTTGCAGTTCAACATACTGCATAAGTATTCACAATTTAGAAATTGAGACCCACCAGGTATCGCATCAGAAAACATGGTGACCTGCTGGAGTCAGAAGACCACCATGCATCACAATAGTGAAAGCAGGATCTAAATATTCACTAGAAGTATCAGGTTTTCTTATCTTGAAATATCTATTGGGTAACAGATCCTATCACTTATAATGACTGTCTCTCACACCCTTTTATTTGTTGTGCTGATCAAGTGTAAGTTCTTACCTTTCAAGAAATATAGGTGATGTGCGTCCATATTGTGTCCCTGTAGAGCAAGCAGAAGAACTTGATGACCACTACATGTAAAAGGGTGCGACAGGCTGTCATTTTATGTGACTGGATTTGTCACCTAATAGAAATTTCCAAGGAAAAAACTTGATCTGTCTAGTGAATATTTAGAACATGTCTTCACTTCTATTAGGCATTAGATAGGCAGATACCAGAGGATTTAGTAACATTTAGGATACACTTCATTTTTGTGCCATTTGCATTTCAACCATTATATTGAGGTTATGATTTTTCAAAGATCTGCTATGATAGATTTTATTCCTTGCCTAGTCCTGATGATGGTCCCATGCAGACTCGAAGGAGACCGAAACGTTGGCTTGTTATAACATCAAAGAATTTTACGTCAACAGGTACAAAATCCAAGGGTATTTTTCTCCTTGTAGGTGGCTGAGAAATAGCCAATTTTCATGGTGTATCCCTTTTTCCTCTTCTTTTTGCTTTCACAATAATCCTTTAGTATTGATGTATATATTTTTCCCTGCATGAATAATTGTTTATTTAATCTTTCAGGGGCGGAGTCTTCTGAGAAGGTGAAATACAAAAATGAATGCGTATAAAAATGATATTCTTTTAAAAAAAATTATTTGCAAAATATAGAAGTATCCTGTGAATATTCTCTTGCTAAAATTATTTAAACAGATTATTGGGGTCATTCTACCTTTGGTGGGCGGCGGAGGCCGCCCGCCAAAGTAACCCCGTCGAAAGACCGTACCGCGGTCAAAAGACCGTGGGGGTCATTTCGACTTTCCCGCTGGGCCGGCGGGCGACCACCAAAAGGGCGCCCTCCGGCCCAGCAGGAAAGACCCTGCAACAATGAAGCCGGCTCCGAATGGAGCCGGCGGAGTTGCAGGGGTGCGACGGGTGCAGCAGCACCCGTCGCGAATTTCACTGTCTGCAAAGCAGACAGTGAAAATCTTAATGGGGCCCTGTTAGGGGTCCCCTGCACTGCATGGGCAGTGCAGGGGCCCCCAGGGGCCCCACGACACCCGTTCCCGCCATCCTGGTTCTGGCGGTGTAAACAGCGCCGCCATGGAGGATTCTCCGGGCCAGGGGAAATCCGGCGGGAAACCGGATCCCCTTTTCTGACCGCGGCGGTCAGAATGGCCCTGGAAGCACCGCCAGCCTGTTGGCGGTGCTTCCGTTGCCCTCAACCCTGGCGGTCATAGACCGCCAGGGTTGGAATGAGGGCCTATATGTGCAGAGAGGAATTTGTTTTGTATATAATTACGTGTTGCCCAAAGGGCACATGTTGTAAGTTTGATGTGCTTGTTACCCCAGCCCCTTGTGCTAGTTAAAGGTTACATCCTAATTTGTTGTTGTGATTTGTAGAAAAAGTTGCTTAATTGAACATAAATTCTTTTTTCCATTGGAGGCCAGTGGATGTCCTGAGTATTGTGTTGACAGGGTCAAATTTATGGGGCATGGCTGGCAAGATAGCCATTAGTGGATAGTGTTCCAGAACTAGTCATTAACCCAGATTGATCCCCTGCTGAGAGGCTTTACAGCCTGGGAAGAAAAAAGAGGCCAATAACTGTGAACTTGCTTTCCTTCCATGATGACAATGTGCCTGAGGAACATGGTAATGGAACCAGAGGTCACCCGTGAAGGATTATGGACTGCTGCATCCTTGCCCTCCCTGGGGCCGGGGCGTAGCCCATTCTATTTAGTGGGTGGCCAATCAAATTGTCATCTATGTCTCTTGATGTCTCCTGGCAGGGTCTGAGTGTGCTCTGGAGATATTGTGCTGTGTCCGAGTTGCCGCAGTGAGGGGCAGATAAACCACTGCCTGCGTTACCTACTTTGCTATGTGTTTCTGTGCACTGAGAAAGCAGTCCTCATTTTCTAAACTGTCCTCAGATTGGTTGCTGATCAGTAGAACTGCAGCAATTGTCCACCCAGTTGGCTAATTGCCTAGACATGGGTGACATGCTCACTCTTTCATTTAATCAAACTATACCTCAGTGAGGAGGCCTACAACCAGTCTGGGTTGCTGGAGGTCCCCACTGGCAGTGTGTATTGGACCGTTCCTATTGGAGCTGGACCATGGCTGATTGGCGTATGGGTAGTCTAAACAGGCATGGAGAACAAACAAATGAAATGGAATGCTGCCTCAGTAATGTCTACTGGCTTATTTTGAGCCAAACATGACCTTGTGTTTCCCTGAGTTTGTGTGAGACCTGTAGACTCAGCAAAAAATTGACCTATTTAGTGAGCCACCTTCATGTGCTGTCTGTGTGATCGCACCAGGTAAACATATTACTGCAAAGGTCTTAGCTCTCATGGTATGTAACATTTTGGATATAAACACTAGTATATGAACTTATACTTTAATTTTTGATGAGCTGGTGATACATAATTCGTTCTGTATGGTTGGCGGCACCTGCTTTGCCTTCACGACTGCGTAGTTATATAGGCCAGTTTCATTGTAAATGTGTTTTTTTGTGTTTCTAATACCTTTGCCCTTGTTTGATGATTCTCCACAAAACTTTCCAAAAAGCAGTCTCATCCACCTTAGTTCTTTCCTGCAGCTTTTTGGGGTGATCGATCAAATAGGGACCGAAAAAATGGGGTGTTTCAAACTGTGTTTTCCCCACACAATTTTCCATAGGGAAATCGAACAGCGATACATGGAACAACACCAAACTTGGCAGAGTGCTAGATCTCAGCGAGGAAAGTGTTTTTTGTGATTTGTAGTAAATCTGTTCAGTAGAGTTTGAGAAACTAAGGTTTAAAATGTATGTATATTTCATGCCGCAGAGGATCTGTGGAGCCGACAGATCTCAAGATAAGATTTGTTTGGCTGCCATCACATAAACAAAGATGTGCTGGTAGACATTTTAGAATTTGGGACACAATCCTCTATCCAGAGAAAAAAAGTAAAAAACTTACAGGGGTATGGTAGGGATAATCTGCCTACCTAACCTTGATGTAGGGGTCCTACAAGGATCCCACCCTCCCTGGGGCCAAAAATGTTTGTTTTATTTGGTACTGCACATTAACAGAGAATTTGTGGATCAGCAGTTCTGATTGAAAAAAGGGGGTGAGGGCTGCTTCCTCATTTAAAGTAAACCCCCTGAGGGGGTAGGCACATGTTCTTTGGGGGAGGACCGGGGGTGTGATGTTTTATGGGCAGGGGCATGCAGCCCCTGTCCCTGAGCCTTTTTTAGGCCCCATGAACCCAATCCCCTGGGGTTGAGTATGTGCACCTTGCAGCTCCCCTCCCTGAGCCATTACCAGACTCCGGGGCCTACCCAGGATACCCACAGTAATATGAGCCCATGGGCCTGTGGGGGGACCACCAGGAACCCTATGGCCCTTACTGGCTTCCCAGCCAGCACTCATAGTGGGGCAGTGGGAATTGGCTTCAGTGGTTTGCACTCGCCAGGAAGGAGCAACTTTTCTCTGCCCTGAACAGTTGGGAGTAAACCTGTGTTACCTAACTGCAAGAGTGTGGCCGGGAGTAGAAGTTATCCCTGCCCATGCCTTTGCAGACAGAGAACAGCAGAGTGTCCTAAGAGATGGGGTCTCCGTGACACAGCTGTCACCGGGCTCCGGGGCATGGGGTTCCTGTGGATTAGGTAGCCCATGGAGGGGTACTCATCCTTGCTCCAAAGAAAACAGTATCTGCACTGGGTGATGGCGTCCCTGGGACCCTCATCTAGCCCAGGGAGTAGGGCCCCATAAACCCCTCCCATAAAAAAAACACCAGGGCTGTAAGATGGGATCCCTGAGGCCCTTAAGCGGCAGTGGAAGGGGGTGCACGCCTCCTGTCCTGCAAATAGAACACATGAATGTGAAATGAGGGAACAGCCGCTCATTTCACATTTACTGCTTCAGCTCTGGAGTGCCCCATAATGCCCCGGACTGACTTTTCTTAAAAATTATTTTGGATCCTGATGTGCCCCTTGAAGGGGAAGGCACCACCAACCATTTTTATTAAAGCGGTGGAAGGCTGCAGGGAGAGCAGCAGTCCCCCAGCAACATTACAAAACATAAAAACACAGTATGTCTCCTAGCTCACAGAATTCATCACCTAAGGAGAGCTTACCATATTTTTTCTTGCTCTCAGATCTGGAGCTGTATGCTCTTCAGCTGGAGTGCAGGGAGCTCTTGTCGTTGGTTCTATGTTTTTATATTGTGGCCTGAAAACAAGGACTCAAAGACATGCAAATATTGTTTTAAACGCTTTATTGAAAACATTTGAGGGCAGTCAATTTTATTTAACAACGTTATGGAAGAATTTATAAAATATACATTTGATTATGGTGAGTGGGAACAATTTGACAAAGACAAGATGTCCGCTTTATACATGTTGATGTGCTGACCTCTTGATGAACCCAATATGCCTGTTTTATGCATTTTAGTATTCTGACCCTTTGACAAAGCTAGTAGGTTTGCCTTCCCTAAAATGACACCCTTTATATTGTTACATGACATTGTCAGCCGTGCACACTCATGGGGGTTGGGTGCACGGCTTGGCCTTAGGCAAGGTGCCCATCCCCATGCCTCTCATGGCTAAAGACTGTGCATGGCAGGTGGTAGGTTGTCCAACCCCCACACCGCTCATAGCCATAGGGTGGGCGCAGCGGGATGTAGGGCACCAAACCCAAAGCTGTGCATGGGTAAAGGCAGTGTGAGAAGTCGGATGGGGAGTTTGACAGCAAGTCATGCACGGTGATGGACAACTTACTTCATGTTTAAAAAAAATATATGGAAATTTACTGAAAAAAGGTTAAAATGACATTATAGTTAAGAATTGTAATAATATCTTACTTTATATTTTAGAAAATCACTGAAAAAACAAAGGGGATGTTACAGTTAGGTGAAAATGTCAGTTAAAACATGGCATTTTAAATGAACAAAACCACTGAAATTCGCCATTTAGAGAAGGTATAGTTATCTCAAGTAACTGGAACTTGTGCCTTAAAGTATCTATAATTCTTGCCCTCACCAAGCACTGCTAATTACCTCACATATTACATCATTCGTCACATATTCTACGACATCATTGATAATATCACTGCAACCTAATTGATGACAACACTGGGTGTTAGGTCTTCGCGTAGTCTCTGGAGGTGAACAGCCTGAATGAACGGTAAGAGAATTACCTACGGTCTGCAGAATAGAAAACATGTCTAGAAAACAATTACCATTTCATCAGTTCCTGGAATCAAGTAGCTTTTTTGTTCTGTTGATAACTCACTTCTATTTGCATTTATGGATAGAAATATTATTTTATTTGCAGTAAGATTGGATTTTTCGCAATACTTTTCAGAAATCTATATTTATAAAGCTGAGGAGACGGGGGCACTATGTTCTGAATGTTCTTTTCTGACAAACGTTTACTGGAGGCTTGAAACCTGGCAAGGCAGACTGCCTTCGAGGTTAGTAAATTGAGTTCTTAGAAATTGAAGTAAGTTTGCACTTACAGAGTTTAGAAACAGTAGAAGTGAGGTATAAAGCGCTATATAAACAAGTAGTCCTTGTGAGGTAATGCCTCTATTCTGTGATCACCCCAAAAGTTTTGAACTGATGCTGCTGGGTTTTCGACTCTGAAAGTCCTGCCAAAGAGGCCTCAATGCCTGTGCTATGACACATATATGTCTGATTGGTTCACCAACAATTGGTATGTTGACTTACTTATAAGTCCCTAGTATATGTTACTGGGGTACCCAGGACCTGTAAGTTCAAAGCAAGACTCCGAGCCTGGCATTACTGGCTCGCAGAGCAGTTTTAAAACTGCTGACTCGACCTTGTAATTTAAAACAATGACAAAGTCCAGACCTTCATTTTTAAAATATATGTCACCACTAAGGCAGGCCTATCGAACCCAAAGTCAGGGTGCAGTATATGAAAAAGTAGAACACATGTTTTTGAATGTTCTGACAGTAAAACCCCCAAATTGTTGTTTTTGCTGTAGAAAGGCTAGCAGCCCCATCAGCGAGTACAGCTGTACTCACCAGATGTGCTGTCTTCTGAATGGGACTAAAGTTGGTACTTCAATATCAAAAGCTTGCTTGCGTTAAACCTGACTTGATGCCCTAGTCTAATGTAATGTATCTTTTAAGTAAATGGCAACTTTAAGAAGTTGCACTCTGTGCCCAGCATTTTCCAGAGACCGCTCACGCTTGCTGGCCATGTGACAGCCTTCTGTCTTTCCGGTGGGGGAGATGTGAATGATTCTCAGTAAGGAACACAAAAGAAAATGCCATTGGAAGAGTTGCTACCTCTCCCTGGCATGAAGGCCAAACAGGGTGTGAGCCCAAAAGGCAAGCATCAGAGGGGAAGCCGCATTTGAAGGGCAAATGTTGGACTCACACAAGAGGGGCTGCTCATTTGTTATGGTGGACATATTGGCATCAGGGGCAGAGATGGGGAAACAGTTGCTGCACCATTTTTTCTGTGGGTGTGGAGCCCTCAGATAGCCATACCTCAGGGTACGCTACCAAGCTACACACACCCAGAGGCAGGTTCTGCCATCTTGGGAGTAGGCAGATATAGAATGGAGCTGAACTGGAAACTGCTTTGAGTGCAAGGTAACTGCCCTACCAAGCCTTATTGGTCCATGTGACTTGCTCCCTGATGGAACTGGCTGCCCAAAATGGACCAGAGTATCCAAACATAACTTTAGAAATGTTTTAAAAAGTTTTCAAAGTAACCGCTAACTGCAGTAGTAGCAAGTACTTATTTGTGATTTGAGTGAAAAGCAGTGATTTATGATTTGCTTAATAATTATACCTCCGGAACCTTCCAGTGGGTTTTGTTCATTTTGGTATCCAAAAATTCATAAAAATAACATCTATTTTTATAGATTGGTGTTGGATTTCCTTTGTGTTGTGTTTCTTTCTCATTCAACTGTTTTGGCACTTCTAAATGCTTTGCACTTGTTCCTCTGTTAAAGAGCGACTGCTCAAAGCAACAGTTAACCAGGCTTGAGATAAAGATTAACAATGAGCCTGACTGGACCCAAGATGGATTTGTGAGTTTAATACACAGTGAGGTCTCATTAACACACCATATAATAAGCTGCTTTCCTCACAGGCCTTATTAAATACTCGGGGTAACTGAACAAACAATTTAATCATTGAAAGTCTGATGTTATCGATGGCATGTTTTTTCAGAGATTAGTGAACTGTAAATGTCCTGGACAACTAAGTTGTGGAATGTGGGGACAGGAAAGCGAAGGAAAGCTTTGAGGTGGACACCTGCATGGAGGTTGGGTTAGGGCCCACAACGATGAACTCTTACACCTATGAATCTAACCTTCTTGCTGATTTATCCAAGGATGTTAAAGGTGATATGGATGCTGCAGATTAAGAAGAGGCTGGCAGGTAGGCATAAGGAGGTGTGTAATATTGGAGACGAGCACGTTAATGCTGCCATGAGGCTGGAATAGGTGAACAGTTGAGTAATTCTAAATTCTGGTTACTCCTGATTGCTCCAGAGTTGAGGGCATCACTAAGCCCAGATGTTGAGGTCATTGGGGAGGACGAAGTCTTTGACATGCTATTTGGCCAGGTCCAGAATATCCACGTGGATTTGTGGTGTTAATGGGAAGTCACAGGTCATGTAAAGCACAGTCCTCAGATTTATAAGGTATTGCAAGGACTCACTGTGCAGGTGGTGGCATCATGGTCTGTAAAAGCTACCCAGCCACCAAGCCTAGTTCTTCACCAAAGCAGTACTCTCTAGCTGCTTAGAACACCAGCAGCAGGGGTGCCATATGGTCTCTATAGATGGCAGGTATGGTCCATATAGAATGAAATGGTACAAACTGGCACTTTGCAACGGTTGCAACAACCTTTGCCCTGACACATCATGTTGCCTTTCTTCCAAACTGTAATCACTTATTAGAACGCCTGGGAGTACACGTCTTGCTGTTTTTGGGCCACGTTTGAGGAAGCACTAGGAGGCACCAGTGATGGTGTCTTGTGGCATTCAGAACAAAGACCTGGCATTCAGGAGGGTGTCTTAGAAGGAGGTGGGTCTGGTAGAGAAGGTGAGGGGAGGCAGGGAGTAGAGAGTGGTGTAGTGTGCTGAGGGGGGCACTGGAGCTGGTTAGGAGGAGTGCCAGTGCATGGCAGAAGCTAGTGAGCACAGAGAGGGCATCAGGGTAGCTGCCATCAGGATGGTGACAGATGGAACCAGGTTTCCATTATCCTAACGGATGTGGGACTTCAGCAGTTCCTCCACCCCACCCCACAGCAAGCTAGATGAAGCACTCAAAGCATGTTTCTTTTGATGATAGAGGGTTTGTTTTTGATTCGAGGGACTGTCAGTGAAGGGGTGGTATTTAATGAAAATAAATAAATAAATCCAGGATTTGTAAAGTGCGGCGAATCACCGTTGAAGGTCTCAAGGTGCTGAATTGTAGGCACAGGAAGGTTAAGTGATTTCCCCAGACTCACAGGATGCTGAGCCGACGCTCATCCTCAAGCTATCCATTTAATAGTTTTGAACCAACGAATACTTGACAGGGAATAGATTTATTGCAGATGAAGTATCTGAAACAAGACCTGTGTGCCTAGGACAGTATTTTGGTTGAAGTCCAGTTAATACCAGATTACTGGAACAAGGATGTGATAGAAAGCAGGATACGACCATGCAGGTGACACAGGACTGTTCAGCATTTTTATTATGTTTTCTTCTCACAATCAGTTATAGATTACACATGCGTACACTGCATAACAAGTGTTTAAAGATTTGAGGCACATGCAGATAAACCGATTTGTTCAAGATCACATGGTCTGCGGTTGAGTGCCAAAATCAACATTATTACCCAGGCTCTGGTTTGGTGGTAAGCAACCAAACCACTAGAATAGCACTTCCCAAACTATTTAGAAACCACAGCCCAATTTTTAGAAAAACAAACCTTTGTGAGTCACCAAGCTTGAACGCAAATAAAGTATTGTGTGGTAGCTCCCTGTCATTTTCACACAGCACATTTTCAATTGAAATGGCCCCTACCTTTGCACAGACATACAATTTTACTGATAAATTTATACTGCACACAAATAAAAATGAGTAGAAATTGGATTTCAGTGAATATTTATCATTTGTGCATCACCAAGTAAAGTGTCTTGATTTGTTTTTATTCTTTGTTTCCAGCATAAAATTAGAAAGCATGTGCTTAATTTTTACTTTTCTATCGGTTTAATGTGCACAGTTCATTTACAGGTATTTACATGTTCTTGTGTTTTATAAATAATGACATCCTATAGCCTTTCCTTTCGCACTCCCTACACCCCAGCAGGATTGTCACATAATTTACTTTACTTTTCGTTATCTGACTGCAAAGTGGGAGGAGTTTGTAAACACCAATTCCCATGTTGAAAAAGAAGCAGCAATTTGTCAGAACATGCAGCCTGACTTTTGACCTCTGTCTTTCAGGCACCGCAAATGTGACAAGATAAATGCAGAATTTAAAGGCATCTTTATTTATTGCTTAGACTTTCCCAACTCACCAAAAATCGTCTCGTGGCCCACAGTTTGGGAAATTTATAGACTGCTTACTGCCCCTGACAAGGCATCAACACACTTTTTGGTGATTAGCACGTTACTCCTGAACCCAGAAGGATTAGTGGTGGATTAATACAGGGAAAATTGAGTGAATTTGAGTGATGAACATGGAAGCCTGTTATTTGGATTGAATATAATAATGGAGGGATAGATGAGGGAAGAGTTTATAAAGTGGTATTTGGGAGACCATAGTAGTAAGATGAGGCTTGGGTTGAGTAAAAAGATGATATGGAGAGCGAAGAGTCTGTTAAAAGGGATAAGGGAGATTATAGCAGTAAAATGTGGCTTGGTATGAATCACAGGTGGGCTACATAAGGGAAGAATTTAGGGAGGGTTGTTTGGGCGATCGTAGTAGTAAACTGAGGTTTGGGGAGGGCCAGGAGGAACAGGGAAAGGAAGAGCATAGAAAGGGTATTTTGTAGCGTATAGAAGTAGAATGAGGTTTGGGATGAGTCAGAGAGTGAAGGTAGAGGATATATTGAGACAGGTATAGTATGAGACAGAGTATTGCATTGGAGAGAGTGAAAGATATATACGTATGGTGATCAGGGCCGTAGGGATGGCCGGAACGCGTCAGTCGGTGTGTTAATGGGTTAGCAATGTAGCACAGCAGCACTTTAATTGACCTGCAACACAAGTCACTCTGCTGTCGGCATTCTTGCTGAAGAGATAGTCAAAGTGGTTTGTATATATATATTTATATATATATATGCAAAAAGAATAGAGAAATCTGGGTAGTTTCCAAGTTTAGGTGGAGAGCAGCTCCAGTAAGGAGCACCCTGCAACACCAGCGGCACTCTAGATTTGCTCGCCTCAAATGTCTGTTTATCTAGCAAAGTTTTTAAGCATAGGATCCGCACAGTGCTATCCATACCGAGCTAGACAGGGACAAAACGTTTTGTCATTTGTACAGTGTAAATTTGCAAAGTCTTTAAAGACTTTGCTATACAAATGGCAAACAACTTTGTCCCTATCCAGCTTAAGAATAATAATAATAATAATAATAATTTATGGGTCACTCTAACCCTGAAAGGGATTTGTTTTGATTTATACTGGGTGCTCCCTTGTGTCTGGACAAAACAAAGCCTCTCTGATGATCTCTAATGAGAGTGAAGCACGTGTCAGTGGTTGCGTTTATTTGTTCTAGGTTGTCTTGGATGTTTTTTTACCAGTCCAAAGCTGTAATATTGTGCCTGGAGTGGTAAATGCCTTTTGTCATTTTATAGCTCGGCAAGGTTGACACTGTGCCAAACCTATGCTTAAAGACTTTGCTGTACAAATAGCAAGAGTTTGGCCCATATTTATATTCTGTTTGCGCCGGATTTACGTAATTTATTTTGGCACAATCCATATTTGTACTTTGGCGCTAGACCTGTCCAGCGCCAAAGTTATGGAGTTTGAGTCATTTTTTGTACGTGAAAACCTACCTTGTGCTAATGACATGCAAGGTAGGCGTTCCCGTGCAAAAAATGACTATAAGGCATGTGCGCCTTATTTATCCTCTGGTGTCAAAATGACGCACATGAGGAGGCGGACCTTAAAACAAGGTGCCCAGCCGGATTTGTGCTGTTTTTTAACGCCTGGGTCAGGGCAGGCGTTAAGGGACCTGTAGGCTTATTTCCATTGTGGGAGACCACAGGTGCCCTTCCCTGCAACCAGGGACACCCCTTTCCACCCTCGCCCACCCCTGGAGGACACCCATGGATGGGGGGACCCATCCATGGTGAGTGCAGGTAAATATAATTTTTTATTTTTATTAAGTGGCATTGAGGGGCCTAACTTGGGCCGCCCCACATGCCACTGTACCCAATGGCCATGCCCAGGGGACAGAAGTCCCCTGGGCATGGCCATTGGGCAGAGGGGCATGACTCCTGTCTTTGCTAAGACAGGAGTCATTTCCATGGGGGGTTGTGCGTAAAAAAATGACGCTAGTCAGGTTAGAGCCAATATTTTTGACTCTAACCTGACTTGAACCATTCTTTGGCGCACAACCCCCAGTCTTCCCTTTGCCTTTGCTGCCCAAGTTAGACCCCCCTATGCCACTTCTACATAAAAAAATAAAACACTTACCTCTACTTACCTCTACTTACCATAGATGGGACCCCCCCATCCTGGGGTGTCCTCCAGGGGTGGGCGAGGATGCCAGGGGGTGTCATTGGGGGCCTTTTTTATTCAGTCTGAATAGTACCTTTTTCAGTTTGTTGCAGACTTCTAATTTGTTATTTTACCTTTTTTAGCTCTGTGTTTCTCCAAAGGGTTTGTTTTCCTGTTTTGTTGTTCTTAGTGGTATTAGGAGATCAAAAGCATCCTGTAGCCACTCGTCCAGTTTTTTAACGCACTTTTTGGTGTCTAGAACTGTGTTGGATGTTAGTTGTGTTTCTAAGTATTCAAAATTGAGTTTGTTCCATGGTCTATAGGTGGATGCAGGTAAAGTGGTCTTAAGCATGTTCATTTGTGGTGTTTTATGTTGGAAAGCTACCAAATGGTGATCCGACTATGTTAATGGATTAATTCTCTGAAAGATAACTAGTTCTGGATTTACTAAAATGACATCTAAGATGTGTCCAGCGATTTAAGTGGGTTTTGTGCACAATCTTTTGTAAGTTCATTGTGACAAGGCCAGCGATGATAGTTTTTGGATGGGGCATATTGGGTTTGTCAAACCAAGGGGCATATTTATACTCTGTTTGCGCCAAATTTGTGTCATTGTTTTACGCAAATTCAGCACAAACTTAACTCCATATTTATATTTTGATGCTAGACCTGTTTAGTGTCAAAATATAGGAGTTAATGTCAATTTCTGGATGCATGAACCCACGTTGTGTCAATGAGATGCAAGGTAGGCCACGTTGTGTCACTGAGATGCAAGGTAGGCGTCCCTGTCCAAAAAATTACTCTTAGCCTGTAGCGCCTTATTTATCCTCCTGTGCAAAAAAGGTGAAGGGGTGGGAGGCAGACCTAAATAATGACGCTAAGCCTGCTTAGCGCCAATATTTAATGCCTGGGTCAGACCAGGCCTTAGGGGACCTTTGGACCCATTTCCATGGTCAAACACCATAAACGGGCCCGCAGGTGCTCTGCCCAAGCCCCAAGAACACCCCTACCCACACCAGAGAGACACCAGAGGATGGGCGACCCCATCCCAGGTACGTAGGGTAAGGATGGGTAAGTATTTTTTTAGAACTTTTTTAAGTGTCACTGGGGGCCCCAAAATGGGGCCCCCTGCATCTCACTGGGTGCAATGGCTATGCCCAGGTGACACTGGTCCCCTGTGCTGGCCTTTGGGGTGGTGGGCATGACTGCTGTCTTTTATAAGACAGGAGTCATGTGGTATGGATAGTTGTGCATCAGGAAATTACACTAGGCTGGTTAACGGCATTTTTTTTGCCTCTAATCGTCCTAGCGTAATTTTTTTAAGCAAAACCCCCTTCACCTGTACCCCCACCCGGCTAACGCCATTTTTCAGATGCTAGCCCAACATTAGTGCCGTCTTGCGGCATTCCATAAATTTGTGGCCCAGATGGCGCTTTGGAATGACGCAAGCCAGCGCTATACTTTTTGCCACAAAACTGCGTTTGTGCAGTTTTGCAGCAAAATTCAGAAATCTGCACCCAAATGTTTAGGTGACCAAGAATGCATAGGTTGGAATGTAGTGTTATAAGGTCGTGTCTGGGAATGTTGCATCGCTAGGTAGTGGTCTGTAAAAGAGAAGGAAGATACAGGAGGACGCTAGAGTAGGGTTGCATCTGCTGATGAAGGCCTTCCAGCCGCGTATGGAAGTGTCATTAGTTTTGGTCACCCGTTTTGGTAAGATCTATTGTTTGCTGGAATATAACATCTAGCCCACCTCCTCTTTTGCCTATACAATTTTGTGTGATAGTTACTAGTTGAGTGCTACTTCATTCAACACTGGAGCCATGTCATCTCCCAACCATGATTCAGTTATGAAGAGTAAGTCAGGTTGTGTGTCACTGAGTAGGTTGTAGATAGATGTGGTGCTTTCTTTAGATAGTGACTGAGCAAATGCTACACTAGAACAATTCTCCCAAAGTGCGGAGAATGGTGAAACCTGGATAGTGGGCTAGATAGGAATCACAACCCATGCAATTAGTTTTTCTGGGTTTTGGAGGTCATTGTGAGGTTGTGCTGAAACCCAGAGCACACAGAAGAACTTTCTATTGCAAGAGCATGTATGATTGGGGTATAGGAAGCCAGGTGGGGCTGGCACCAATGGGGTTCAGGGCGACTGCATATCTGTTCAAATCCACCATGTCCAGTGTAACAGCTGCAGACATAGCTGACTTTTCACTCAAAAGCACTATTCATGAAGGGATTTTTTAATCCATACTAGCGATATTAAAAGTGAAACCACAAATTCCAGAATGCACTGTTAGGTAAAAAAAAAAAAGAATAGGCTCACCGTACCACACTTTACAATTAATGATAAAGTTACTGGTTGCTGGATGTCCCTTTCTTTGCAGGTCTGACATATCACCTTGTTTTCTTGTCAAAATCATTACCTTCCTCTTCTCTCTCCCTCCTTTTATCCCAGCTTAAACTGTCTCTAGCTATTCTCTAGACTAGTGATCCTTATCATCGCTTATAATCGTTTCTCTCTACTCAACTATACCATTTACAGGTGTGCGCCTACTAAGGCCTAGATTACAAGTGGATGTTGTAAAGATATTTTTGTAAGAAATTGGCAGAAGCCCTGCTCAGGCAACAACCACAGTCCTTGTCAAGTGAACCACAAAAGTCACTAAATTAACCTGTGCATAGCCCTTTGGTAACTTGGCACAAAAGCACTCAGCACACAAACAGTAATGAAGTGAAAACACAACAGAAGTCATAGCTCAAACCAATTTGGAACAAATTGAGAAAAGTGTAATAAATAAAATTACACCAAAACAAATTAAATCCAATCAGTAGAAATGGATACATTATTTTTTAATGTTTTTAGTGAAATCTAACACCTAAAAGATCATATCGCTAACTGCAGGCATCTGGTCGCACAAGACCAGGCCAAAGTAAAAAGTTAAGGACGCCGCAATGGAGTGGAGAGGCAAGGCAGCAGGCTGTGTCTGGGTTCGAGGCTTCGATGCCAAGGAGCCACTGGATGAAGTCTCAGGGAAGCCATCGACAATGGTGGGAAAAGCTCTGAACAGGAAAGGCTGGATTTCCAGGCCAAGGAGGTCATCCTCATCAATGGGGAGCTGATTGGCTTCCAGCCCGATGAAGATTTCTACCTTCAAACTTAAAAGTATTTCTGGAGCTTGGAATCACCCAGGGGACGAGGCTGCAGACTGTGAGCGAAGAGAGTTCCATGAGGCTGGATACCTTCATCGACAGGTCCCACTGAAGAGGATTTGCTGCTGTGAAAAAGAACATAGCGGGAGCTACAGCAAAGTCAGTCCGACCTGCGATGCACCTTCGGAGGATCAGCTGGCAGGTAGTTCCTGCTCTTCTGTTGGTTCTACAGCTTGCTTTGTTGAAAAATGCAATAAGTCCAATGTTTTAGGGTTAGGCAGGAGCAAAACTACCAACACCACTTCCAAGGGTCTAGGGTCTGGGGGGCACCACTTGGGGGGGGTTATGGTTCACCCACTCCAGCGGAGGTCAGATGCAGGGTTCAAGGCCTCAGGAGCTTGTTCTATCCCTGTAGTACACACAGAAGGTCCACTAACTAGCCCTTGGAGTCAATCTTGTGGTCCTGGTTTAAAGAAGCTGGTCTAGTTCTTCAAACAGCAAGGCGGTTCTTGAACAAGCAAGGCAGTTCTGCTGGTAGCAGGACAGCCCTTCTGAAGTGTGCCACAGCTCCAGGAGTGTACTGAAGAGTGGTTCTGGGGGTCCAATATCTATACCTGGTGTGTAGGGAAAATCCCTGTCCTATCCCCACATCTGGTTCTGGATGATTCTTTCCATCCCCCATCAAGGCTCCAAGAAGTCTGAGGTGACAAAAGTGTCAGGTTCCTTTGTGTGTGCTCTGCCCTCAGCCATCATGTGAGGATTGCTCATCTTGCCCACACCTAGTCCACTTTGTCTCACTGTCCGAGAGGAATACACATACCCCAAAAACAGAGCCATTCACAGTCATATGACCCAGGACACTGGCAAGAGGCACAAATGGTTAGGAGAAGAAAATGCCATCTTTCTAAAGTTAGCAGTTTCAGAATTGTGAATTTACCATTAAAGAGTAGTTCAAATTGCAACTTGTTTGAGTCTAGACAGCATATCTCTTGCTTCTTCCTATCCAAAATTAGAACACATTAAAGGTAACAAGGTAACCTCTTGTTAGTCAATGGGAGAGATAGGTCTTGCAGTAGTGAAAAACAACTTTAGAGGTTTTCACTCCCAGGATATGTAAAACTTAAATATAAATGACCTACCTTTTAGGTCAACACTGAGTGGGTTATTACAACTTTGGAGGAGGTGTTAATCCGTCCCAAAAGTGACGGTAAAGTGACGGATATACCACCAGCCATATTACGAGTCCATTATATCCTATGGAACTCGTAATACGGCTGGTGGTATATCCGTCACTTTACCGTCACTTTTGGGATGGATTAACACCTCCTCCAAAGTTGTAATAACCCCCTCAGTCTCTAAACTAACCTATCCTTAACCCTCTGATTGGTACAAAAGTACTCAGGCTTATCGTAGAGGCAATTTGTAAAGAATTAGTGCAGCACACAAACAGTAATAAAGTGACAACACAGCATAAGAAAAATCTGACAACAACTTATTACAAATAGGGTAAAATTGAAAAAAAAAATATGACACCAAAACAGAAAATATCCAATCAGTAGAATCAATCAATCAATCAATCAGTAGATTTGTAGAATGCTTCTTGTCACATGTGAGGATATCTAGGTGCTGGTAGGGTCCAGTTGATTATCCAAATAGCCAGGTCTTCAGGGACTTTCGGTACTCTGAAGGATATGGGGAGGTCTGGAGATGAAAGAGTACCTTGTTCCATGTCTTTTCTGCTAGGGAGGAAAAGGAGTGGTGACCTCTGCCTCTACTACATTGGATGTGGGTGGGGGGGTTAGAGAAAGGGAAGCAGAGCGGAAGTGTCTAGTGGGCTGATGGAAGTTCAGGAGGTGGTCCAAGTAGGCGGGTCCGAAGTGGTGTGGGGTCTTGTATGCTTGGATCAGCAGCTTGAACTGGCATCTTTTCCGCATAGGTGGCGAGTGGAGTTCCCTTATGTAGAGGGGGATCTGTGTTCATGTATGGACATTCAGGACAAGTATGGCTGCGGAGTTGTCTATGGTCTGTAGTTGTCAGAGAAGGTGAGCTGCTATCCCTGCTTAGAGGAAGCAAGCTGTGATCCCTGCTTAGAGAGTGTTGCCATAGTTCAGTAGGCTAGAGATGAGGGCCTGGGGGGTGATGGTGCATCTTGAGGTTTAGGGTAGCCATTTGCATATCTTATGAAGCTTGCAGAGGATGAAGAGCAGGAGGAAGAGAAGGAGTTGAACTGAGTTGTCATGGTTAGCTTGTTGTCCAGAATAATGGCTAGGTTTCCAGTGTGGTCAGTGGGGGTAGAAGTAGGACCAGGTTCTGAGGGCCACCAGGATGCACCTCATGGGGAGCTTTTGTTTGTGAAGATCTGTACCTCTGTATGTTCTGTGTTAGCTTCAGGCAGTTGTCCTTCATCCAGTTGGCAATGTCTGTCATGCAGTTCTGGAAGCTGGTCTCGATGCTGGTGGTGTCTTTAGAGAGGGAGAGGATTAGTTGTGTGTCACCACCTAGGATATGATGTTGAGTCTGTGTGTTTTTGACGATGCTAGCCACATGTGTCATATAAGTGTTGAAGAGGGCTGGTGAGGATCCCTGATGTGTTCCACAGATGGTTTGGAGGTGAATAGGAAAGGTGGACTTTTAGCATTCTTCCGGTGAGGAAAGAGACAATCTATCAGAGAGCAGCTCCTTGGATGTCTATGTTGTGGAGCCTTGTGATGATTGTGTGGTGGGAGACCGTATGGAAGACTGCTGAGAGGTCTAGGAGGTCAGAGCTGCAGTCTCTCCCCAGTTGAGTAGGGCTTGGATGCCATCAGTAGCCACAATGAGGGCTGCCTCTGCAGAGTTTCATTGAGTATTATTCTGCAGAATCATGTTAAAATTCTGCAGACAGTGGTAGGAAGTATGACTCAGTGATCATAAAATACCTTCTCCCAGATGCAATGCACTACATTTTGATGCTCCATATTGAAGCACCACATTGTGGTACGCTTTGATCCACAGTGCTGTGACAACACCACCTGAACTGTGCAGCTCTTTAATAAGCACAGTCTGCAGCCCAAACCGGTGCACATTGTACTTAGAGTTGTGTCCGCCACGTCTGCTTTCCACTTCTGCCACAGGCCCTCTGGAAAAGCTGCTCACCAGTCCCTGCAATCTTTTAAAGAACCCACTTCATAAAAAAAAGGGACATAGCTGTGCCCGCCATCGGGGCTGCACTTGAAAGATCTAGTAATTCGAATCAGAGGGAAGACTGACAAATGCTCTGATTGCCAGCCAAGCCCCTTGTTTGCAAGATTACTTTTGTCTGAATTATATTGCCCTAAGCACAAGCAACCTCGCATTGAATATCATGCTTAAAAATATTTTATGGCATTGCACTTATTGAGTGAGCCCGGGCTTGGTGTGCTTTGTTCCTTCTTTTCATTCATATTGTACACCTCATTCTCAATAGATTATATTGTGAACTGAGTCATGGAGAAGGAATTTGCCATTCAATTTCCTGGCAAGGAGGGCTAGTTCTGCATACTACTATAGTCTTGTCAGAGCACACGGTGGGAAAGAAAGGAAAGCAGATGCACCAGTGCTCCCCAGGCTGTCGAGGACCTCCGAGTTCTTGTCCACTGCCTCTCTGAGCTGTACGTGCTTTAAGCGCTCATTGCCCTGGTTCTTGAGTTGCTGTGCTAGGAGGCAGCTAGCTAGCAGGGCCTTTGTACACAAAGGCCAGCTGCCAACTACACCTAATCATGTGGCCCAGAATACAGGTTGCAGGCACCAAATGGTTAGGACAAGAAAATGCCACCTTTCTAAAAGTAGCATTTTCGGAATTGTGACTTAAAATCCAACTATAGCATTAAAGAGAGTTTCAAATTACAATTTATGTGAGGCCAAACATGACATTTCTACCTGTTCCCAAACAAATGTTATCATTTATCAAATGGAACAAGGTAACCCAATGTTATCCTATGGGATAGGTAGGCCTTCCAGTAGTGAAAACAAATTTAGGAGTTTTTCACTACCAGGGCATTTCAAAATTAAAAGTACATGTCCTACTTTTGAAATACCCTGCATCCAGCCCCATGTGCTGATTTTGGCATACCCTAGGGGTGACACATGTTTTAAAAAGGAAGGATTAGGCCTGGCAAAAGGTTTATTATGCCAGACCGAAATGTCAGTTTAAACTGCACACAGGCTTGAATGGCAGACCTGAGGCATGTTTTAAAGAGCTACTTAAGCGGGTGGCACAAAATGTGCTGCAGGCCCTGAGTGCATATATTACCACTTTACTAGGGACATATAAGTAAATTAGATGTGCTAATTGAATGTAAGCCAATTTTACCGTGTTTGGAGGAGTGAGCACAAGCACTTTAACACTGGTTAGCAGTGGTAAACTGTGTAGAGTTCTAAGGTCAAGAACAAATTCAGCAAAACAGGTTTCAGTCAAAATCACGCAAGGATGTCAGGTCTATGAATGGCTTTGTCAGGGTGTTACCCCATTAGTAAAAGCGGAAATATGGCATGGTAAAATAATACATCTTTGAGAACCACAGGGGCGGTACCATCTTACAATGACATTCATTGCGACCTGTCATGAGTCACTGTTAAACTTGGGGTTGTCAATGTAACATTTAAAACCTTTGTGAGTGACCATCCATGAAACATGCTTGGCTGTTAACTTTATGCTTACCAATAAACTGTTTCATCACCTTAATTAAAGCATTTCACATGGCATGGTCAATATTATCATTATAAATAAAACAGTATAAATTCAATGTGTACATGAGGCTTTTTTCTACCTTTAGCATGCTGCCTCTGTATCTTTAGGATCAACCAAGAGGGATCTCCGCACTCTAGAGCACATACAGGAGTGCTTGAAACTATAGAAAACCTTTTGTGGGATCATCAATATAGCCTTCTAGAAAACTTTCATGGGCACCTTCTGAGGGTCTGCTGTACCAGTGACAGCTCCCCAAACACTCTAAAACAACACCGATGGTACCATACCACTCCTGGGGCACTACAAAGGCCAACATGCACTTTTTTAGGGACATGTCTAGGTCTATAGAGAGATCCCCTGCCCGCTATGTGCTTGTTTGATTGGCAGATTTGCAGCTCCTAACTCTCATAGGATTTCTGTTGATTTGGTGTCATTTTGTTCTTTAAAATGTACTCTATTTTTCTAATTCAGTTTGGGATCTATATTGTTTGTTATTTTGGTACTGCATAGTTACTTTACACACAGCCCTAAGGAAGGCCTTCCTGCTCTGTGCCAATGCCACCATGGGGTTAAGCTCAGAGTAATTTAGGGCCATATTTATACTTTTTGACGCAAAACTGCGCTAACACAGTTTTACGTCAAAAAAATTAGCGCCGGCTAACGCCATTCTGAAGCACCATGCGGGCGCCGTATTTAATCAATGACGTTAGCCGGCGTTAGCCGCCGGCGCTGCCTGGTGTGCGTGGAAAAAAACGACGTACACCAGGCAGCGCCGGCGTAGGGGGATATGGAGCTTGGGCGTCAAAAAATGATGCAAGTCAGGCTGAGGCAAATTTTTCGCCTCAACCCGATTTGCGCCGTTTTTTTCGACTCCCAACCCCCATAGAAATGACTCCTGTCATAGCAAAGACAGGAGTCATGACCCCTTGCCCAATGGCCATGCCCAGGGAACTTATGTCCCCTGGGCATGGTCATTGGGCATAGTGGCATGTAGGGGGGCACAAATCAGGCCCCCCTATGCCACAAAAAAAAAAAAAAATACTTACCTGAACTTACCTTAATGTCCCTGGGATGGGTCCCTCCAGCCTTGGGTGTCCTCCTGGGGTGGGCAAGGGTGACAGGGGGTGTCCCTGGGGGCATGGGAGGGCACCTCTGGGCTCCTTCCGAGCCCACAGGTCCCTTAACGCCTGCCCTGAGCAGGTGTTAAAAAATGACGCTAACGAGGGTAGACGTCATTTTTTTTGACCCGCCCACTCCCGGGCATCATTTTTGCCTGGGAGTATAAATACCACGCACATGCCTCGGAGTCATTTTTTAGTAGGGAACGCCTACCTTGCATATCATTAACGCAAGGAAGGTGTCCACGCTAAAAAATTACGCAAACTCCAAGATCTTTGGCGCTTGACACGTCTAACGCCAAAGTATAAATATGGAGTTAGTTTTGCATCGGATTTGCGTAAAAAAAAAACGACGCAAATCCGGCGCAAACAGAGTATAAATATGCCCCTTAGTGACTTTGGGGTTTACCTTGAGGAGTTACTGCCATTATTTCTTGAGGTGTGTGACCACCCACCAATAATTATAATCCACTTTCTTACACCATGATCAGCGGTTAATCCAGTGCTAATTGCTTGTTGGTTGATAATTAGTTATTGGTTATTATTTGTCATGTGGATTATTCTTGCACTCACTATGAAATCACTCAAAGCATTTTCTTTGTGTTAGACTAAATGAATAGGAGTTAGATATAATCATCAGAGGGGGCTATGTGAGTTCATGTGAGTCCTTGCAAGCTGCTGGTGAGGTCAATGGACGGGCAGGAGGGGACCTGGTATTGATAGGTTGCAGAGTTATGGTTTCAAAGAAGGGTGTTGTGATGGCTCAGGCAAGGAGTGGTACTTTGTAGAAATACAATATTAGAGATTAGGCAGACAGGTGTGCAGCTTAGAGTAGGCTAAACCCAGGGAGATTAGGGTGTGCAGCGGATGGAGGGTAAGGAGAGGATCCTTTGATAGAGAGGGATGAGAGAGGACAGGTACATTATTAAGACATGGTCAATGTTTGGGACTGCCATTATCCAAGAACTTTTGATTCCACTAAAATGATATACATAACTACAGTATACAGTATGGCACAATGGGTTAGGATACATAGGCCCTCATTACAACCCTGGCGGTCGGTGGTAAATCGGCGGTAACACCTCCAACAGGCCAGCGGTAAAACAAATGTAATCATGACGACGGCGGAAACCGCTAACACAGACAGCCACTTTGACACTCCGACTGCCACGCCGGTAGCAACAAACACTGCGGCGGCAACCGCCAACAGTCAGGCGGAAGACAAGGTTCTACCCACTGTATTACAAGAAGCCTATCCGCCACCTTTTCCGGGGCGGTATTAACACCATCAAAAGCACGGCAGTGTTCTGAAGGGAAACCACTTACCTCTCGACACTCAAGGAAGAACCAGGACGCCATGGAGCCCGAGCTGCATGTCTTTCCCATGCTGGTGTATCTGCTCATATACCAGGAGTACCAATGCCGGTGACGACGACCACGATGAGTACTGCACCTAGCATACAGGGGAGGGGGGGAGGAAAAAGAGAGTGACACACACATGCAGCACACAACACCCACACCCCCACCCTCACCACCAACACCATACACACAAACACATGCAACAACATTACATATACACCCCGTAACCCTCAGGAATAACGCAAGGACAAAAGGAATTGAGTCGAATAAGTTGTATTAGAAATAGTTATAAATACGTTTAGAACTCAAAAACAGTATTTACAAAATATACAATATTTACAAAAGTTGGGACAATGTCCACTCAAAATGTCCCTGGCCCACTGGGCCATAACACATAGGCCAAGCCCACACTTGACTCCTGCCTCAATACAGAGAGAACACTGCAGGGGCATCAGGTTGAAAACACACAGGCACCTCAGGGGGACGGGGAAGGGGGGGCACCTCAGCCGGAAGATGGAACATCACCACTGCTCCTGGAGAGGGCACCATGCCCACTGCTTGGTCCTGGGGAGTGCAAAGCCACAGTTTCTCAAGTGGGTGGTTTGCTCAATGCTTGGTCCTGTGGAGTGCAAAGCCACAGTCTCTCAAGTGGGTGGTTTGCCCACTGCTTGATCCTGGGGAGTGCAAAGCCACAGTCTCTCAAGTGGGTGGTTTGCCCACTGCTTGATCCTGGGGAGTGCAAAGCCACAGTCTCTCAAGTGGGTGGTTTGCCCACTGCTTGGTCTTGGGGAGTGCAAAGCCACATTCTCTCTAGTGGGTGGTTTGCCCACTACTTGGTCCTGGGGGGTTCAAAGCCACAGTCTCTTTAGTGGGTGGCTCCTACACTGGTTCTGGAGGGGGCTTTGTGCCCAGTGTGCTTCATCCTGCCAAGGATAGGTTGAGTGGATGCCTTCTTCCACTTGTTCTGGTGGGGGCTTGGTACCCAGTGTGCTTCATCCTGCCAAGGATAGGGTGAGTGGATGCCTTCTTCCACTGGTGCTGGAGGGGGCCTGGTGCCCAGTCTTCTTCATCCTGCCAAGGATAGGGTGAGTGGATGCCTTTTCCCACTGGTTCTGGAAGGGGCTGTGTGCCCAGTGTGCTTCATCCTGACAAGGATAGGGTGAGTGGATGCCTTCTTCCACTGGTTCTGGAGAAGGCTTGGTGCCCAGTGATGCAGCACTTGAGAGGTGCTAGGTCACAGTCCCTCGCCTGGGTGTCAGAGCCACGAGATTTGCAGTGGCCAGGATGCATGATACTCCATGGAGGCAGGACTACAGTACAACCGTCGGCTGCATAGTGGTGGTAGTACCGGTGCTGGAGGGGGTGCTTCCAGTTGTGAGGGGAGGCTCCAGCACTTCCCCTGCAGCCTCGGACGGCTGCCCACTGGGGCTGCGGCTGCGGCTGCTGGCAGTGGTGCTACTTTCAGCTGTGCAGGTGGCGGTGCTTGCGGCAGTGCTTGCGACGCTGCTGGTGGCGGTGCTGGCCGTGGTGCTGGCTGCGGTGCAGGTGGTGCCAGTGGTGAGGGGAGGCTCCAGCCCTTCCCCTGCAGCCTCAGACAGCTGGCCACTGGGGCTGCTGACAGTAGTGGTGCTTGCGGTGGTGGGGGTGGTGGTGCTTGCAGCGGTGCTTGCAGCGGTGCTGGTGGTGGTGCAGGCCGTGTTGCAGGTGCCGGTGCTGGCAGCTTCCAGTTGTGAGGGGAGGCTCCAGCTTTTCCCCTGCAGCCTCAGATGGCTGGCCACTGGGGCTGCTGCTGCTGACAGTAGTGGTGCTTGCAGCAGTGCAGGTGACGGTGCTGGCGGTTGTGCTGGTAGCCACCAGGCCTTCACCTGCAGTCTCGGATGGCTGAAGTGCCTTGGCTGGTGTTCTGTGCCCCTTCTTGCCCTTGGCAGATGGTGGTGTCACCTTGGGTCTGCCACTTCCACTAACTGAGTATGACACACACCGATTGAGTAAAAATGTCCATCAAGCACCTGTTGTAGTGTGTTGTGTTCACCCAATGAATAATCTCTAATCTCCAACAGATCCTGTTCGTGACAAATTGCTTCAGAACAGCGCATAGCAAGCACATCCCTAAACTGAGGAAAAGATACTAATTAGGACTCAAGTAACCATGACGACTGGAGATGCAGAACTCCATTAGCCATTCTCTTCTGGCCACAGAGGCAGAGCATTTGCATAATGAATCTATCAGCCCCACCCCTTCAGATTGAGGTGCACCCCGTGGATGGCTGTAAGCCAGTTCTAGCTCACGATGCTCCAGGAATACGTTTAACCAGAGCATCCTTACTTGGGATTGCAGTCACATGGGAATGTTAAACGTTGGCTAAGTTAAATGTATACGCAAGTTTCATTGCTCCAGGCTTTCTCTATGGTTGATCTGAGTGAGAACAACTACAGCGCGAACAACAGCCACAACCGTGGTGGTAACTACTATACAAGAGGTACTATTCTTGTAATAACAGTGACCAGACAATAATAATACTAACAACAACAACAAAAACAACATCATAATAATTGAAATAACAACAACAATACTAATGGTGAATAATAATAATGATACTGATGGTTGATAATATTACATTTATTGTTATAGTTATTGTTCTTTTTCTTATTAGTATTACTACAATTATTATTATTATTATTATTATTATTAATATTATTATTATTATTATTATTATTATTATTATTACTATTCATGTTAAAGCAATAGTGATGACGACTGCTCCATTATTATTATTATTATTATTATTAATAGTATTATCATCATCATTATTGCCATAATTATTTGTATTGCTACTATTATTAATTATTAATATTAATATTAATAATAATAACGATAACAATAATCATAGGCTAATGATTGTAATTATCATCATGATGGTGATGATGGTTGATGTGTTAATAATAATAATAATAATAATACTAAAACTAATATTAACAATAAAAATTGTGAATGATAATCACAACAATAATAATAATGGTGAATAATAATAATAATGCTAATAATAATAATGATTGACAATAATAATACAGCTAATAATAATAATAATAATAATACTAACAGTAATGGTGATGATTGACAATAATGCATATATTATATTATTATGCTTATTATTGTTCTTCGTTTTCTTCTTCTTCTTTTACTTAATTAATTAATAATAATAATCATCATCATCATGATGGTGATGATTGTCGATGATGAGATGTTGATACAAATACTACTACTACTAACAATAAAAATAATAATAATAGTAATTCTTAATAATATTAATAATAATGGTGATGGCGCTGATTTATAATAAAACTGTTATTATTATTATTATTATTGTTACTATTATTATTGTTAGTAAAAATAATGATAATAATAATAATGATAATAATGATAATAGTAATAATAATAATTACTACTATGTTATTATTGTTACTAGTAATAACACTGATAATAACAGCAGTAGTAGTGATGGTGATGATGGATGATCCAGCTCTACCCAGACTGGTGGAGACCAAGGGGCGCCCCCAGTTTGCTTTACTTCTGCCTCACACCTGCGCTACCCAAGTCCCGCTCACAAAGACAATCCTGCCATATAACATATTTTCATAGAGCGGGTTGAAATCCTACCAGAGTCCCGTTGTGTTACGGTCTATGTCCAGTTGAGGACGAGGGTCCATATTTATGTTTCTTTGCTGAGCTGACCTGCGGCAAAGGGAAAGGGCAGGAATGTGCCGTATCTATGCGATAGGGCGCATTCCTGTCTTTTCCCACTGCGCTGGTGCTATTTTGGCTGCCTAGCGCCAATGCAGGCATCCTTTGCCCCACGGTGCAAGAGTGCCTGCGTAGCATGCAGGATTGTTTTCCTTCACAAAAAACATCCTAGGAGTCTTTTTACTCTTTCTCTGTGTGCGGCAGAAGACAGCACCAATAGAGAGAGAACGATGAAAAATAAAGATATTTCACCTCATTACGCCTTTATGTGATTAAGTAAATCTGGGGCAGCATCAAAATCCATAGGTGTGCATGGGAAAACCTACTGCAACGCCCATGGAATGCCCCTCCTGATGCAGCGTAAGGCAACGCAATGATTTACGCTGCTGTGTCTTACTCCATATCTATGTGGCCAATCAAATCCACACACAACGCCTTTGCGTGGCCTAATATATATAAGTACAAGGTTTGTGCTGCCATTGCATCACAAAAAGTGATGCAACAGCGGCAGAAGGGGCTCATAAATATGCCCCTAGGTGCAAATATATGAAGTCATGTTGATGTCAGATTATTTATTCTATGTAAAGACAGATTTGAGAATAAAATCTGAAGTGGGCTATACCAGCCATTAAAGGCCCGCTCCAGTGTTAAACGTCTGACTTGAAGGCGAGGGCCTTCAACAAGGGAGCATAACTTTCATGCAGGTATAGCCCAGCTACGGAGGACTATGAAACTATTAGAGCCTTCCACCACAAGAGGGCAGAATGTTCTAATAAGAAAAATCCCCATGGGCTCCGGGAGGCCTTTTTTCACAGCAATAGCTGTGACCAACATTGGAATGTTGGGGCTCCAGGCTTCACCGGCCATTAGAGGTCCGGAGCACTCCATTGTTTTTAATGGAGCTCTCAGCATTCCAATGTTCTAATCCTACTTCAATGATGAAGTAGGAGTGCAAATTGCTAATCTGAGTAAAACTCAAGATCTAGCCTCAAGTCACTTATAATACCACTTCCAACAGAATTGTTAGAGGAAAAGGAAATAAGGGAAAAAATCTATTTGTATAATGAAAAATATATGTGGTTTGTCAGCAATTCATGCCTACGATTACTGGTTGAACAACGCCGCCATCACCTAAAGTATGATCACTACAAAGCAGCCTCCTTGAAACCCATGTTTCATGTGGGCCATCCCTTAGTTATCAGACATACCACTGACATTCTAGTCTGTTACCATGTTGTGTAGTGCTCTGAGTCCCGAAGAAGTCTAGACCCATACTCTATAAGAATTTCCATTTTTTTAAAACACACAAAGCATTGCTTTCTCTGGTTAGCAGTACTTTGGACAATAGCATTTTAGGATGTTGATGACTTCTAGTAAACTGTCTATTGAAGACTTACCTTTCTTTCTTACTTCTCTTTTAAAAATAACTATTGCGTTTTAGTCTGTTTTCCTTCTGCTTACTCTTACCTCTTTTAGTGATCACTTCAGTGTTTCCCCCAACTTGGATGTCTTCCTTCCTCTTCTATCTTTTCAGTGGGGAACCTCTTCTGAACTTCTTCAGTCAGCCCACCTGAACATCCCACAGCTGAGAGTCTACCCACATTCGCCACTTGCCACACATGTTCCTGTCCGGGTATGGTGGACTGGTGGGATCAGGACAACTTCTTTGGTGCACTCTGTCCACACATATTCCTCTCCTGGTGTGGTGGACTGGTGGGATCTGGATAGCTTTTTTGGTGCACACTACCCACACATGTTCCTCTTTTGGTGTGGTAGACTGGTCGGTCTGAACATTTTTTTTGGTGCACCTTACCAGCCCATGGAACACACCGACAGCTGAGGTGACCTCAAACAGTGGAGAGAGCTTGAACTTTGGGAGAGTACGAGGTGCTGCTGCTGGCACATTGACTGAGTGAATGTAATGTCTTCCCCTTCCCTGTCGAAATGCAAGGCCTCTTTCTCGTTTTTCTTTAAACCATCTCTGCTCACCTCACGCCTTGTACCTTTGAAGCACTATCAGAAGCCTTTCATCCACATGTTGAATTCCGTGGTATGTGAGAGTTTAAAAAAAGATGGTGTGAGTTGTAGTGGAATTCATTCTTGATGTACACATGAAGGTATTTCTCCTATTTGCAATGATGGTCTTGACTTTCACAGAGAATCCTTAATAAATCAAAATTCATACCTGTCACTGACCCACTCTTCCACTTTCTCTTGCTTCTAGTATATTGTGAATTGCAGCACAAGGAACTTAATGCCACCAGTTGTCTTCATCATTAATGGACAGACCTACTCAGTGACTCAGGATGCATATATTTTTAATATTGGTCAGGTAAGGATTTCATTTAGCCCTGTTACTCCTTGGAAATGCCTTTTGACATTGTTAATTTAGCGCAAGAATTTCAGGAGCTAACATCAACAGAATTTTGTTCTTGACTTTATCTCTTGATAAAGATTCTGTGGGCTCAATGACAAGTTGTCCAAAGTTGCATTTTTGGCAGAGATACCTTTCAAAGGACTTATGAGGTCCAGGGTTTCAGGACCACAAAATTTCTCAGTCAGGGAACACAGGACCACGGTTGAGCGGTTTCAGACCTGTACCAATAATTCTATTTTTTGGGTCAGCAGACAGAGGCACTTCCTGACCCCCACCTCCCCTTTTATTGCCAAACATAGCAGACTGTGCTTCCCTAAGCAGGCAACCGCCTGCCATGGGCACACTTCCCGGTTCCTGCACCACCACCTGCATTGTCATATGTGACATACTCAGAGAAGGTGCTACATGAAAGCAGTAAACCCCTGAACAGGGCAAACCCTGCATGAGATGACCTGAACATTCCAGCTCTACCAGGTTATTCACTATTCTGTATTTCAATTCTGGGGAGCTTAACTCTTCGTCCCAAATTAATTCATGGGAGATACCAACCAGAATCGTTAATTGTGACTCCATCTCTCCTCACAATGCTAATGGGAAACATCAAACAAGGCACTAAGTTTTTGGCAAAATAGTATTGATTGTTGCTAGATTGTTGCACTTTGCACTACTTGAGGACTTACGAAGATATTTTTTTTTTACCTCTGTGTGCAAATCAATGGAAGCCATAGATTTCTATGAAGAAGATGAACTCCAAACCAATGTTTTGTCTATTGGCGTACAATCCTCTGGCTTACATTGAGGGTTGAGGTTGGAGTTCAGCTTATTTTTTATTTTATATTTTGGTCAAGGCTGTAAGTATTTTTTAATGTGGGACTTCACGTCTCGGCTTCCATAGTTCCTCCACCATTTTCTGACAGTCTGCAGCTATGCAATTTGGGTGTGAAAAATCAGTTTAAATGTATTGGACCTGATTAAATGTTTGGTGTGGGAAATTGGGTTACTGGTTGAGGGGGGGGTGAAACCCTACTCAAGTAGCAACCACAATTCCTGTCAGGGTGAAATCAATCTGTGCTCAACCCTCTGCTAGATTGGTGCAAACCAGTCAGGCTTAATTGGGAGGCAATGTGTAAAGAATTTATGCAGCACTTCAAACAGTAATGAAGTGAAAACACAACACCAACTTAGAAAAATAGAGTAAATGTAATACATTATTTGAGGTCAAAATGACAAAAATCCAATCAATAGAACAGGGCATATGCAATTTTAAAGATTTAAGTGAAAATAGTGCTTAAAATCACAAAGCACAGATTGTGAATTTCTGGGCATGCCAGACTAAAACAAAATCACAAGTTCAGGTCAACCATGTTGGAGTACAGGCTGGACACAGGGACCGAGTTAAGTCAACTGAACAAAGTACCTTAGAAACTGGTTGCAGAGCTTTGCAGGATTCTGTGTGGAGGATGATTTGCTCAGCAAAAGTTCTGAGAAGCTGCGGGATGCGAGGTCCTGTATCAGAGCTGTATCACTCAGTGACGGTTACGATGAAGCCATCGACAAGGCTTCTATGCGAGGTCCTGCATCACCACTGAGGATGCCACTGATGCAGCCTTGTGTCCTGAATCGAATATATGTGGCCCAGAGCAGTGGTTCTGAAGAAGCTGCAGGCTGCAATGTGAGGACCTGTCTCACTGTCTGGGAGTAATACACAAAAGGCAGCTGCCAACTACACCTAGTCATGTGATGCAGGATACAGGGTGTAGGCACCAATTGGTTGGGACAAGAAAATTAAAATTTCCTAAAAGTGGTAAACTTTACTATTAAAGAGGGTTCAAAGTTAGACACCAAATTTAAGATTCTTACATGCTCCCAATTGAAAGTTGTTATTTATTAAATGTAATCAGGTAACCCAATGTTAGCCTATGGGAGAGGAAGGCCTTGCAATAGTAAAAAACAAATTTAAATGTTTTTTACTGCCAGGACTTATAAAAACTAGAACTTTTTAAATGCACTGCACCCTTCACTAGATGTTTGGGACCTATCCTAGGGAGGATGTATATGTATTAAAGCGGAAGGTTTATGCATGGCAGAAGGTTTATATTGCCAGTTCAAACTGGCAGTTTAAAACTGCACATAATGGCAGGCCTGAGACATGTTTAAAAAAGCTACTTAAGTGAGTGGCACGATAATTGTTGCAGGTCCGGTAGCAGCATTTCATTTACTTGCCCTGGTTATATGTAGTATCACTTTACTTGGGACTTACCAGCAACTTAAATGTGCCAAATGGGTGTAAGACAATGTTATTTTACCATGTTTTAGAGAGTGAGCATACAGACTTTAGCATTGGTCAACAAGGCTAAAGTGTCCTAGGGCCAACAAAATCAGAATCAGCATATAAATGGAGGAGTAAGGCAAAAGGTTTGGCGGAAGATGATCCTAAGGCTGTCAGGTCTAACATTTGGTGGATGGGGACTTTGTCATGTTTGTAAGGGAGTCTGCTGAATTTTAAATCAGCCCCCATTTATGAGTTTGCAAGTGTATGCTACCTTACCAATTTTTAATTCCAATTCCTCACTTTTTATGAATCAGTGCCTTTCCTTTCTCCCAATTCATGGCACTTTTTTTTACATACCTGTGAGATGATTTGTGATTCTGATCCCTCCACTTGGAGGATCATTACATTTATAAAGTAGGCATCACAAAAACACACCAACAAACTGGGCTATAACCAGCCCACAACCAATATAACATGGAACAGAAGTGAAGTTTTCCACAGTCTATTACTTCCTTCCACCCCAGGAGGGTGTACGTACAGAGCTATCCGCACCCTGTGCTCAACAGAATCTGTTACACTATTTCAGAAAGTCCCAGGAATGACTATATATATATATATATATATATATATATATATATATATATATATATATATATAAACTCATTGAACGTCAGAATGAGCTTCATTCAAAACTGTTACAATTAGCTTCCATACCCTTTCTCACCACGCTTACCAGTTCCGTGGTGGAGCAATAGCTCAGAAGCGCTGGCTCATTATTATTCAAGCGCCTCCTGTAGTGACATCCTTGACAACTTTAGAACATTTTAGGGCCCACCTTCCATAGCTAGGTTTCTTGATATAATTATCAATACTCAACTCTTCTTCTATCCGGAATTATCATCATCATCAACGTGCCTCCGGCTTTTACCTCAGCAGGGATTACATGCCATATATATCAATATAAGAGGACAACTCAGGACTTCAATGAACCTAAGACATGCAGAGATCCTCGCACAACCGAGCCTCTAGGTAGCAATCAACACGGTTGATCAAATGCCTTAGCATGTTGTAACAATATAAAGACATGGATCAAGAGTGGTTTACTTCTTTGTTGGGCAACTGTACTTAACAAATCAAGATCTGTTCATATTTCTGAAGCTCTGCAGCCACCACTGGCAGAGTCTCACAAGGATCAGATGATGTGTATATGCCACTCATACCGAAAATCAATATCTTACGTCATTAAGCCTTGAAGTATCACCTACGTCTGGAGCTCTCTGAAAGCTATGGAGATATCAGCAAATCGGAACCTCTTTTTAAGAATGAAAGGCTGGATGCATGAGTTAGAACTACACCTCAGTGCTTCCAAAGATGAGTTTCTGCTCTGGGACCAAGAAATCAAGGTAACCTCTCCTTCAACTAGTCAGTATTAAGCCTGTATCAATAGTAGTGAATTTCATAACTTCATATTTGTCTCTCATTATGGATGGAACGTTTTTCAATAGTATTGAATTTCATACTTGTCTTTAATCCTAGAAGAAGCCTTTATCAATAGTGTTCAGTCAAAATCAATCAAAATCTTAATTCTGCAATTGCCTTAAAATCACGTAATACTGCAATATTAAAATTTAGAATTTCTAAACATATAACTTATACCATTAAAACCATGCATATGAGACTCAAGTGAAACTAAAATATCAAGTTTAAAAGTACATCCATCAGACCATACCCTTTCCTACTTACTAGGAGGGTCTTACATGACATTTTAAATACATAACCATGTTTCTAATTCCCTTCATTCATATATGTCAACCAATTCATACGGTTTCCTAATTGCAGTAGCAGATCTAATAAAATTCAGTACGGAGTGGCACATTTTATTCATAGATAATTTTTGTTTGTAGATCATAGCTTCCTTAGTGTGTATAACATTCGGCCAATGCAGCATCGGCAATATAAAAGCAGATCTTGGTGTAGAATACAGTGTGCAAAATAATATAAAGTGAAGTGCTCTGCTTGGACTTAGCATCACAAGGACAAGTGGGCAAATCTTTTCTCCAAGTGCTCTGCATGGGGAAAGCCACTCTAAAATGGATTAAGTTTAGCCTAATCAAGGTTAGAATAGAACATACTAATGGATTCTCAAACCAGGCTAGATAAGGTTCCTTGGCATCTGAAGTTGAAATCTGAATATAAGGCTCGACTGTTTTCATCTTCAGAGCACCCTGAAGTCTATAGGTCATAACATTCTCCCTGCAACGCTGTTTCACTATCTCTTTTGCATTCTCAGGCAAAAATTTAGGGTCTGAGAACAAGTTTCATGTTGGCTAAATTTAAACAATCGATCAAGCAATCTTGCACCAAGCTAGTCTCTGGGTTTCTCCAGCATCTAATCCTCAATTAGAGTGAAGAGACAGCATCAGATCCTCTAAATAATGCAGGCCCAATTCCTCGTGACAGATATTATTGCTGCATTCTTAGGTACCAACAACAATCTATGTGCACATTTATTCTCAATACGTTGTAAGGAATCTGCCTTACCTTGACCCCAAAATCCCGCCCTGTACGTGGCTGCCGTTACACATTTCGATTTATAGAGGGTCACCATCTGTGGTATGGGTTTATGGCCTAATTTATAACTGAATTGAAGGATCACTTCTATATTCCTTTCAAATAGTTGGGTCTGAACCCTGAGGTGGGAGTTCCATAACAGGGAGTAACTTAGGTTCATACCTAAATTACAAAAATCCTTCACCTTTTTAAGGACAGTCCCACTCATTCTAAATTGTCTAGTCTTTGTGTTCAGGTGGAAACTTGTCATTACATAGGATTTAGCAAAATTCTCTTTCAGAGCTAACTCTTGCATATAAGCTAACAAAAGGTCTAAAAGGCTTTGAAGGCCATTTGCCATGTGCAAAATCAATACTGCATCATCTGCATGTAAAAGGACTGGCAGCTGTCTCACTTGGTTTTAGATTTTGTATGTATTGTTTGTTTCACAAACCTGATATTTATGTATATGTGTAGATATAACTGTACAGAGTGTTATTAGTTTACAGATAGGCAGTTGTCTTCTGATTCTGTCGCTGCTGTGTATGATTTAATGAAATAAAAAAGGGAAATAGGTTCTCCCTTTTGAACCAAGAGTCAGTATTGGTTCGTTGTAATTATTTGTGATTCATCCCTTTCCTGCTAATATTTTGTGTGTATAATCTGCCCCATACCTAAGCAGGTAATCTTACAGCCCATTTATATATATAAAAAATAAAAACAGGGCTAAAATACATCCTTGTCTTACTCCCCACCTGGATGGAATTGGGAGTGTTCTCTCACCTTTTGGACCATACCGCACTGTCACTCTGAGGTCCGCATGTAGGCGTTTCATTAGATTCTGCATTGTCAGATCGATACCCAAGAACTCCGTTATATACCAAAACCTCTCTCTATTTACCAGATTACGGGGTCATTCCAACCCTGGCGGTCGGTGTTAAAGCGGCGGCTAACCCGCCAACAGGCTGGCGGTAAAAAAAATGGAATTCTGACCCTGGCGGAAACCGCCAACAGAGACCGCCACTTTAACACTCCGACCGCCACGGCGGGACAAACAAACAGCGCGGCGGTCACCGCCAACAGACAAGCGAGAGTCAATGTACCGCCCACCCTATCACAACCCGCCAATCTGCCACGTTTTCCAGGGCGGTAGCCCCGCCGATAAAAACACGGCGGAAACAGACATTTCAAACGGAAAACGCTCACCTCTACACACTCCACGAGGAATCTGGACAGCATGTAACCCGAACTACACATACTGCCAGCTATTGTATTCCTGCTCCTCTACCAGGAGCACGAACGCCGGCGCAGAAGACAACGGTGAGTACTGCACCTACGACACAGGGGAGGGGGGAGGAGAAAATATTACGGGCACACACATACGCGACACGCCCACACCCACCCTCACCCACTACAACACACACATCAATGCATAGCAACAACTCAGAGTGACAACCCCAAACCCCCCGGAAGAATGCAAAGACATAAGGAAATGATTAGGAAATTTGAATCATATTGTACGGCTGAGTAAAAAAATATATCAAACATCTATAACTATATATACATATAAAAAGTCCAGTCCAATTTGTGTATTAGCCATTGTTCGTGGGCCACTGGTCCAAAACACATGGGCAAAGCCCACACAGGATACCCGACTCCAGTGGAGAGAACACTGGAGGGGCATCAGATAGCAAAACTACAGGCACCTCAGGGGGAAGGGAAGGGGGGGCACCTAGGCCAGGTGAGTCCACGACGCCAGATCCACGAGGGGCCTCCATGCCCACTGTTCAATCCTGGGGAGTGCAAAGCCACAGTCTCACAAGTCTCTACAGTGGGTGGCTTGCCCACTGTTCAATCCTGGGGAGTGCAAAGCCACAGTCTCTCAAGTCCAGACAGTGGGTGGGTGCCCACTGTGCCATCCTGGAGAGTGCAAAGCCACAGTCTCACAAGTCTCTACAGTGGGTGGCTTGCCCACTGTTCAATCCTGGGGAGTGCAAAGCCACAGTCTCTCAAATGGATTACAGACTCCACTGGTTCTGGAGGAGGCATGGTGCCCAGAGTGCTTCGTGCAGCCCTGCCCGACACAGATGCGGGCCTGCCCCTTCTGCCAATGGGCCAGCGGTGAATGAGACGGCGGTGCCCAGCGGAGCGGTGCTTGAGATGAAGGACCCAGCGGAGCGGTGCTTGAGATGAAGGGCCCAGCGGAGCGGTGCTTGAGATGAAGGGCCCAGCGGAGCTGTGCTTGAGACGGCGGTGCCCAGCGGAGTGGTGCTTGAGATGAAGGGCCCAGCAAAGCGGTGCTTGAGATGAAGGGCCCAGCGGAGCGGTGCTTGAGATGAAGGGCCCAGCGGAGCGGTGCTTGAGATGAAGGGCCCAGCGGAGCGGTTCTTGACACGGCGGTGCCCTGTTCAGCGGTTCTTGACTTGAAGGGCCCTGTTCAGCGGTTCTTGACTTGAAGGGCCCTGTTCAGAGGTTCTTGACACGGCGGTGCCCTGTTCAGCGGTTCTTGACATGCCGGTGCCCTGTTCAGCGGTTCTTGACTTGAAGGGCCCTGTTCAGCGGTTCTTGACACGGCAGTGCCCTGTTCAGCGGTTCTTGACATGGCGGTGCCCTGTTCAGCGGTTCTTGACTTGAAGGGCCCTGTTCAGCGGTTCTTGACTTGAAGGGCCCTGTTCAGCGGTTCTTGACATGGCGGTGCCCTGTTCAGCGGTTCTTGACTTGAAGGGCCCTGTTCAGCGGTTCTTGACTTGAAGGGCCCTGTTCAGCGGTTCTTGACACGGCGGTGCCCTGTTCAGCGGTTCTTGACATGGCGGTGCCCTGTTCAGTGGTTCTTGACGTGAAGGGCCCTGTTCAGCGGTTCTTGACACGGCGGTGCCCTGTTCAGCGGTGCTTGACACGGCGGTGCCCTGTTCAGAGGTTCTTGAGATGAGTGTCCAGGTCAGCAGATCCGCCCATGCCATGGACTTCACTCGCCACCTGACATGTGGATGCCGGGCCCTTCCTGCCCATCTGTCTTTTCGCTTGCAGGGCCCTCCTGTGCTTCCGTACCGGGACTGTGGGTGTCCTCCTGCACACCTGGAATGGGGCTGGTGTGGCCCCCCTGGGCAGCTGGCCTGCTGCCGGACTGGTCGGGCGTGCTGCCCTTGCCACCCTTCCCTGCTCGTCTGTGGCCCTTTCCTCTCTTTGGCGGTGTCCCAGGTGCCACCCCACTTCCTGACGGAGCCAGGCTAGTGATTTTGGAGCCTGCTGTCTTTGGCCTCTCGCGCCGGGCACTGGCTTTCTTTGCTTTTTTTTCAGGGGGTGGGCTGGCCGTGTCTTTGCTCCTAGCCGAACTAGCTGGCCTTGAAGGTGGTGGACTCCAAAGTCCTTGGACTATTGTCTTAGTAGGTCCGGGTTTTGTGGTGGGTGAGGTGCTGATTGGAGTCTTATGAGATGGACGGGGTGGGGGAGTTGTTGGAAAGAGGTCAAGTTTGGAAAGGAAAAGCAATTTAGAAAGAGAGGGACGGGTAGGTGTAGTGGTTATGGGAGTGGAGGAAGAGGATGTGGTTGTAGAAGAGTGAAGTCTGGTGTCTTTGGGTGCAGGTGCTGGTGCTGGAGGCTGTCGTGAGGTGGATGGCTGTTGGGTGGGTGGCTGCCTGCGTTTGTGTGGTTTGGAAGAGGGGGTGACAGACACACTGGGAGAGGACACAGGGGACATGTAAATGGTAGTGGGGGTGGTGACTGCACGTGTGCGGAGTGTTCTGGTGGGTGTGCTGGTGATGGATGTAGTGGCTGAAGATGTTGTGCATGCAAGTGTGAGTGGAGACGTCACAGGGAGGGAGGAGGGAGACGGGGAGGAGGGGGACACAGAGGAGACAGTGGGTGTTGGTATGTCTGCATGTGGATGTTGCTTGTGTGAATGCTTGTGTGATGTGTGATGCTTATGTCTGGATGAGCTTCCCTTGGGTGTTGAGGTGTGTGCAGGCTGGTCTGTAGGTGTGTCTGGGATAGGCAGAGGTACAGGGGAGTGGGACTGGGTGGAGGTAGTTGGAGGGGGTAGGCAGGAGACAGGGACAATGGCTGCCGTCAGTGCTGAGGCCAGAGCGTTGAACGATCGCTGATGGGCAGCCTGACCAGAATGAATGCCCTCAGGGTATGCATTACTCCGGTGCACCTCCCTTTCTACACCCTGGATGGCATTCAAAAGGGTAGACTGCCCAACAATGATGGTCCTGAGGAGGTCAATGACCTCCTCACTGAGGGCAGCAGGGGTGACTGGGGCAGGGCCTGAGGTGCCTGGGGCGAAGGAGATGCCCACCTTCCTGGGTGAGCGGGCACGGGGCGAACGCTGAGGGTCTGCTGGGAGGGCGGTGCTGGTGCGCTGGGTGGCGGCTGTACCTGTGGCGGGGGGCACGGATGTTGCCGCCATCACAAGGGAGCTCCCTTCTGAGGACGAGTCTGTGTCGCTGGTGTCACCACGTGTCCCCGCTGTGGAGCTCTCCTCGCCCTCCGTCCCACTGGTGTACTCTGAGTCCGTTGCATGGCCCTCCAGGGCCATGTGGGATGCAGCTCCCTCGTGCTCTGATGCCACTTCTCCTCCGCCTGATGATGCTAATGCACACATGAACAGGAAGAGCACAAGAAAAAGGGGGGGGGAGAAATAAAGACATGTTGAGTGCATGCATTGGCGACACCATTGGCGGAGAGGACAGACACAGAAGCCCCCTGCACTACGCCGTGCACTTGGGGTACACTACTCAATCCGTGGGACATGGCCTACAAGCCTATGGACGACAACTGCACACATAGGTGACACAGGGCCATGAATAGCTGTACTAGGCAACCTACAGAGGTGGGGGGCGGGGGCACAGTGCCATGCCTTACGGAGGGGCCTAGCCTACAGAAATCGCCCTGGCCTAGGGATACCCACAGCCCTCCTCCCCCACCCAGACACCTCCACTGCACGCAAAGTCAGCAGAATGTGCTTGTACTCACCCCCTTGTGTCTGCTGTGATGTCCTCACGCGCCCATCCAAATCGGGGTAGGCCACCGCCAGGATCCGGGACATCAGGGGGGTCAAAGTACGACTGGCACCCCTCCTACGTTGGGAGGCCATTCCCAGCTGAGCCTCTGCCGTCTTCCTGCTCCAGCGGCGGATGTCCTCCCACCTCTTCCGGCAGTGGGTGCCCCGTCTGTTGTTGACCCCCAGGGTCCGGACCTCCTTGGCGATGGCACGCCAAATGTCGATTTTCTGATGGGCGCTGACCTATGTGACATGTACAGGAGGAGAAACAAATCATCACCGTCTGCATGCTCGATGTGAGAGGCCCCCATCCCCACCCTTGCCATGTGGCACATGCTCTCATCTGTCGTTTGATGCATGCCTCAATCGCTCCCCTCCCCACCATCTTTCATTCACCACACTCAACACAGGCATTGGCCACAAAGGAAGGTCCCAGTGTACTTACCTGTTGGTCTGGAGGACCGTAGAGTAGCGCATACTGGGTGAGGACCCCATCCACGAGTTTGTCCAATTCTTCAGAAGTGAAGGCAGGCGCCCTTTCCCCAGTCGCAGCAGCCATTGTCTCTTCCAGACCGAGGTCACAGCAGCACTTGCATGTGGATGATCAGGTATCGAGTGATTAAACAGATAGAAAATGGCGGTCACGCCTGCGGCGGTGAGTACCGCGGTGGTGCGTACCGCGACCGCCGGCGCACATCGTCATTGGCTCCTGAAACCCATAGGGTTCAATGTTAACCAATGCGCCTTTGCGCCGCGGTCTTCGATCGCCTACCGTCACGGTGTGCCACGTCAGTGCATTGACCTCACATCCCACTGTCGCACTTCACAGGTCAGGCAGCCGCCATTTCAAGGGCCCACATGGCTTAAATTCTACTGCGTCACACATACCTAAGGCCTTGCATCGACACTCATACAAGCCATTCAATGCATTGAGAATCGTGTACTGTGCAAGCTGTGGGAACGTACCTGTGGGTTGATTGACTCTGTGCTCCATGTTGTCCTTCCTAGGCCACGTCCGCTGGGACATGCGAGGAGATGGAGGAATCTTCCCGTGTACAGACCGCTGGTGGACCTGTCGACAATGGAGGAACGACATGTCATACTGACATACAGGCTTGACCGAGCCACTATACGGGAACTATGTACCCAGTTGGAGTCCGACCTGATGTCACCAATCCACCAACCCACAGGGATCCCCCCTCTAGTGCAGGTGCTGTCAGTGCTCCATTTCCTAGCAAGTGGGTCATTTCAAACAACAGTGGCCATAGCATCAGGGATGTCCCAGCCCATGTTTTCCAAGGTGTTGTCCAGAGTGTTGTCTGCCCTGCTCAAACACATGCAGAGCTACATAGTTTTCCCTGAGGTGGGGGATTTGCCTACCGTGAAGGGTGATTTCTATGCCCTTAGACATATCCCCAACATCATAGGTGCCATTGATGGGACACATGTTGCTTTGACCCCCCCAGCAGGAGTGAACAGGTGTACAGGAACAGGAAGAGTTATTATTCTATGAATATCCAGGTGGTCTGTTTGGCTGACCAGTACATCTCCCATGTGAATGTCAAGTTCCCTGGCTCAGTGCATGACGCCTACATCCTGCGGAATAGCAGCATCCCTTATGTGATGGGTCTACTCCAGAGGCACCGGGTGTGGCTATTAGGGGTCTCTGGTTACCCCAACCTTTCCTGGCTATTGACCCCAGTGAGGAATCCCAGGACCAGGGCAGAGGAACGGTACAATGAGGCCCATGGGAGAACTAGGAGGGTGATCGAGCGAACCTTTGGCCTCCTGAAGGTCAGGTTTAGGTGCCTCCATATGACAGGTGGATCCCTAATGTACTCACCAAAGAAGGTGTGCCAGATCATCGTGGCCTGCTGTATGCTTCACAACCTGGCTTTGCGATGCCAGGTGCCTTTTCTGCAGGAGGATGGTCCAGATGGTGGAGTTGTAGCAGCTGTGGAGCCTGTGGAGAGTGAAGAGGAGGAAGCCGAAGAGGACGACATGGAGAACAGGAACACAGTAATACAGCAGTATTTTCAGTGACCCACAGGTAAGAGTCCAACCCGTCATTTTACATATACTTCAACACTCCTACCTCTCTACTGTCTGACTTTTTCCCCCAGTGTATGGTAACTGTGTTGTGACTTTCCCTTCCGTTTTCAGAGCTGTGGGCACCACTGCGTGACATCTGCTTTGTTTCCCCATGGACTACAGCTGTGTGACAGCGGTTTGTTGGCATCAAAATGTGAATGAACATATTTGCACGGTCATGTCTAATACATTTGTTCAAAATCACTGCCAGACTCCAGATTATTTTGTGCAACAAGTGTGTTTATTCAAGTGCTCTAAATTGGATAGGTGGTAGCAAATCGGTGAGGGGTGATGGTGGAGGATTGTCCATGGCAGAGTCCAGACTATCAGAATCACAGGTGCATTGTCCAAATGCCTGTGGAAAGTGGAGCAGGGGCAGTTTAAGGTTGGACAGGGTGACAATGTGGGACAGTGGGATGACTATCAGGGCAGTATCCTTTGCTGGCGGGGGTCTTGACATCTTACTCTGTCTTCTTCCTGGATCTCAGGGCCCGCTTGCGTGGTGGTTCTCCTTCTGCAGGGGGTGGGGTTCTGGTGGCCTGTTGGTCTTGTGTTGGGGCCTCCTGTCCACTAGCGCCGGCGGAGGTGGTAGGCATTTCTTGGTCCATGCTAGTGTCAGGGGCCCTTTGTGTTGCCAGAGTGTCCCGCAATGTGGTGACTGCATGATTGAGGGCCACTACGATGGTACCCATTGCGGAACTGATGTTTCTCAGTTCCTCCCTGAACCCCATATACTGTTCCTCCTGCAGGAGTTGGATCTCCTGAAACCTGGCCAGTACCGTGGCCATCGTCTCCTGGGAGTGGTGGTATGCTCCAATGATGTTGGAGAGGGCCTCGTGGAGAGTGGGTTCCCTGGGCCTGCCCCCCCCTGTCGCACAGCAGCCCTCCCAGTTCCCCTGTTTCCCTGTGCCTCTGTCCCCTGGACTGTGTGCCCACTACCACTGCCCCCAGGTCCCTGTTGTTGTTGAGGTGTTGGGTTAGCCTGGGTTCCCTGTAGTGGTGGACACACAGCTGCTTGACGTGTCCTGGGGACAGAGGTATGGGCCCACTGGGTGGGTGCTGTGCTGGTGTTCCCAGAGGGGGGAAGGTCTGCTGTGGCCTGTGACTGCCTGAGGGGAACCGACTGTCCCGAGGTCCCCGATGGGCCGGGCTAGTCATCTAGATCCAGGTCGACAGAGCTGCTGTCCTCACTGTGGGCCTCTTCTGGGGGTGGAGTGGACATTTGTGGACCCTCCTGTGCGGTGACATGGCGTTTGGGTCCTGCAGGGGTTCAAAAGTATGATTATTGCTTCTGTGTGTGCCATAGTGTGCAATGGGTGAGTGCCCGTGTACCCCAGGGCTGGCATTCCTTTGTGGGGGCTGTTGTGACGGTGCTTTGTGGGGGGGAATGGGGATGTGCAGTGGGCATGCTTTGGTGATGGGTGTCCATGGTTTGTGGTCGGATGCAGGGCCAGGTTTTGGGATGGGTGGGTTGTGATGGTGAGACATTTGCAAAGAGTAGGTGTGATGGGGGTGGGGGTATGATTTGGCATGCAGCTGGGGTGGGGGGGATGAAGTAGTGAAGATGAGACTTACCAGAGTCCATTCCTCCGCCTACTCCTGCGAGGCCCTCAGGATGCAGGATGTTCAAGACTTGCTCCTCCCATGCTGTAAATTCTGGGGGAGGAGGTGGGGGTCCGCCGCCAGTCTTCTGCACCGCGATGTTGTGCCTGGATACCATGGAACGCACATTCCCCTGTAGGTCGTTCCACCTCTTCCTGATGTCGTCCCTATTTCTTGGGTGCTGTCCCACCGCGTTGACCCTGTCCACTATTCTGCTCCATAGCTCCATCTTCCTGGCAATGGTGGTGTGCTTCACCTGTGTCCCGAACAGCTGTGGCTCTACCCATAGGATTTCCTCCACCATGACCCTTAGTTCATCATCTGAGAACCTGGGGTGTCTTTGAGGGGCCATGGGGTGGTGTGGGTGATGTGTGGTGTGGTGTGTGTGGTGATTAGTGTGGTGATATGTAGTGGTGTGTGGTGTTTTGTGCGTGGGAGTTGTGTGGGTGATGGTGTTGTGTGCCTGTGGCTGCTAGTTTGTAGATGGTGGTGTCTCTCTCTGGCCTTCTGTCGAAATTTCTAGTAGTAAGGGTTTGTGGGTGATGTGGGTGTGTGTTTTATATTGTATTGGGTGTGTGGGAGTGGTGTGTGTATGTGTGTCAGGTGTGTGTATTTTGAAGTGTCCAATGTGGCTGTGTTTTGTAAGTGTGTGTGTATTTTGAGAGCGTCGGTGTGTACCGCCAATGGAATACCGTGGTTGAAAGACCGCCGCATGGATTCGTGGGTCGTAATGGCATGGGCGTATTTCTGTTGGCGTGACGGTGGAGGTTTGGTCATCGCCAGTTTATCGCTGCCTTTTGGTGTGGCGGACTTTTGTGGATGTCTGTAATTCGGCGGTTTGCCTGTTGTGGGTCAGAATGACCGTGGCGGTTTACCACGACCGCGGTGGTGTTATGGCGGTCTTCTGCACGGCGGTAAGCGCCTTTTACCGCCGAGGTTGGAATGACCCCCTAAATGTATTTGAAATATCTAAAAAAGCCATATTAATGGCTCCTTTTTTAGATGTTACGTATTTGCTAAGAATGAGATGCAAATTTAAAGCTTGCTGTACTGTACTTAAACTTGGCCTTACTGGACTGGGGAAAGGATCTTTTCCTCCACCACCCACTCCTCCAATTGTGAAAGAATCACTCGTCCTAATATTTTAGCAGTAGAGTCTATGAGGGAAATTGGCGTATAACAAGTTGGATCTTGCCTATTACCTTTTCTAACAACTGGAATAATTATAGAAAATTTCCATGAAGGAGGACTATTACTCTCAACCACACTCAGTAGGACATTTATGACTAACATCCCCAAAAATGTGCCTTTGTTTTAAATAGATCCACAGGGACCCCATCGGGCCCTGGCGCCTTCCATTTCATGGATCGGTTTATTGCTGTCGTAACCTCCTGTGAGGCAGTGGGAACGTCCAGTGGCATTGGGTTTAATTCCATGTGAGAATGATTTATATTTTTATCCCCTTCTTGGAATTGTTCTTTATCTGCCTGAAAACCCCTGCAAAATATGATACCCAAGCACCTTCTGGAATCAGACATTCAAATGATTTTGTCTCTTGCTCACAAAATTATGACAAATTTATAGCCCCCCAAAACTTGGAAAGGAGCCATCACATCACCCACAGCAGGTGTGAGTAGTGCTAACCAGAATATTCAGTATTACAGCGCTTGACAGAGCATTAAGCACTACAAGAACTAATCATTTGGATGCTAATGAACTTCCAGTAAACTCTACCTGTTGGCGCTGCCATCTCAGACTTTAGATGGACAAACCACACACCGCCAGCTGACCCACTACTGCACTGCTAAGACTGGTGGGTGACCGTCCAGGCAGAGCCTGAGGGAAGCGGGTGGGGCAGTGCCTGGACTGAAGAACAATCTGCAAAAAATGAATCAAGCTTGATTTTATTAGGACCCAACAGTGAAAGATGTGTAGACCCGATGTGTGAACCTGTGCATAAACACAAGGGGATCAGACAGAGGAAAACAGAGGCTACAGCGGGGAGCACATTAATAAGAGCCAATTGGATTACTGAAGCACTGTGTCATAAGTGTCCAAGCACCACACATAAGGCCTTAGAGGGGTGTGATGGTCCAGCCCTGCGCACTGATCAGCTCACTGTGGTCATCTCACTCTAACTGGGGTGCAGGCTGCTAAAGGAAGTGACCTGTACCTAAATTAAAGGTACAGTGACCGCGCTTTAACAACAATGATACAATCCAGGAATTCCTCACTGCACACTGATTTTAGAATTAGAAAAGCACTTGTTAGGCTCCCTTGTGAGAATGAGAACAGGTGGTACGTCTAATAGCCTTCTCTTCCATCATCTTTTTAATGAGGGCAGCATCCCTTCTCTTAAGGGAGTGTGAGTCTGTCCAGAACTTACCCAGCCCCAACTAACATCAACCCTTTTTAAGTGCACCCAACCATTTGATTTCCCTCTCACCATTTGCTGAGATGACTTCCTGCATGCCTTCTCTTAAGAGGTGTCGTTCATCAATGCCCCATATCCTAATCCAATAAAATAAGGGTGGTAACACCACCAAAGATGAGATTTGCTGAATCCCCAGGTCCAGACAAAGTGGGACAAGTGGGGTGTCCTTCCCTAGGCTCACTTAGCTTCTGACAAAATTATTCTCTGCTGCGCTCAGGTGCTAGTATTGCAGTGCCCTGATAATTCTGCCCCGTAGAGGGCTGTCCCCTTGCTTGGGCCTTAATAATTTCCACTACTGGCCATACAGGGAACCAAGAGGCCTTTTTGGCCAGCTTGAGTATGCCTTCTGCCCGCTGCTTGACAATTAGGGTACTTTTAAGATCCTGAGTTGTCTAGCCTGATACCCAGGTAATCACATTTCTGCACCCTTTCGAGCACTTCTGGCCCCACCGTAAAGACCCCATTCACCTTTGCACTTCTTGTTGAAAGTCATATATTTGGTATTTGAGGTATTTATTTTAAGACTAAAATCACTGCAGAACTGGTTGAAGCTTTCAATCAGCCTTTCCAGACCCCTCCTGGTTTTGGACAACAACAACATGTTATCCGCAAAGAGGATGGCCAGAACTTTTACTCCTGCCAGCAAGGGGAAATCATTGACACAGTTGGTCAAGTAGGAAATGCAATTGGTAATGTCGAGGAGAAAGAGGGTGGGGTCAAGCACACAGTCCTGCCTAACACTTTGATTAACTGGAAATGCCTCTGTTAATTCTCCTTTGACTTCACACAGTACTTTAGCAAAGTTCCCCTCATGCAATAACCTGATTACATGTAAGAGATCAGGTGGAATCCCCATCCCCGAGAGCACCTCACTTAGTATCCTTCTGGGCTCCAGGTCAAATATGGCATGCCAGTCAATGAATGCCACAAACAGGTTGCCCCTGGCTGGGTCAACCTCCTTCCATCTATCCAAAATGAACCAGAAGACCTGGTCAACGGCACTAACCCTGTGTAGGAAAGTACCATCTTGCCTGGCATGTTACCCCCATATTTCACTGTATATATGTTGTTTTAGTGTATGTGTCACTGGGACCCTGCCAGCCAGGGCCCCAGTGCTCATAAGTGTGCCCTGTATGTGTTCCCTGTGTGATGACTAACTGTCTCACTGAGGCTCTGCTAACCAGAACCTCAGTGGTTATGCTCTCTCTGCTTTCCAAATTGTCACTAACAGGCTAGTGACCAATTTCACCAATTCACATTGGCATACTGGAACACCCTTATAATTCCCTAGTATATGGTACTGAGGTACCCAGGGTATTGTGGTTCCAGGAGATCCCTGTGGGCTGCAGCATTTCTTTTGCCACCCATAGGGAGCTCTGACAATTCTTACACAGGCCTGCCACTGCAGCCTGAGTGAAATAACGTCCACGTTATTTCACAGTCATTTACCAACGCACTTAAGTAACTTATAAGTCACCTATATGTCTAACCTTTACCTGGTAAAGGTTGGGTGCTAAGTTACTTAGTGTGTGGGCACCCTGGCACTAGCCAAGGTGCCCCCACATCGTTCAGGGCAAATTCCTCGGACTTTGTGAGTGCGGGGACACCATTACACGCATGCACTGTACATAGGTCACTACCTATGTACAGCGTCACAATGGTAACTCCGAACACGGCCATGTGACATGTCTAAGATCATGGAATTGTCACCCCAATGCCATCCTGGCATTGGGAGACAATTCCATGATCCCCTGAGTCTCTAGCATAGACCCGGGTACTGCCAAACTACCTTTCCCGGGGTTTCACTGCAGCTGCTGCTGCTGCAAACCCCTCAGACAGGTTTCTGCCCTCCTGGGGTCCAGCCAGGCTTGGCCCAGGAAGGCAGAACAATGGACTTCCTCAGAGAGAGGGTGTTACACTCTCTCCCTTTGGAAAAAGGTGTCAGGGCTGGGAAGGAGTAGCCTCCCCCATCCTCTGGAAATGCTTTGATGGGCACAGTTGGTGCCCATCTCTGCATAAGCCAGTCTACACCGGTTCAGGGATCCCCCAGCCCTGCTCTGGCGTGAAACTGGACAAAGGAAAGGGGAGTGACCACTCCCCTGACCTGCACCTCCCAGGGGAGGTGCCCAGAGCTCCTCCAGTGTGCTCCAGACCTCTACCATCTTGGAAACAGAGGTGCTGCTGGCACACTGGACTGCTCTGAGTGGCCAGTGCCAGCAGGTGATGTCAGAGACTCCTCCTGATAGGCTCTTACCTGTGTTGCTAGCCTATCCTCCTTCCTAGGTAGCCAAACCTCCTTTTCTGGCAAATTAGGGTCTCTGCTTTGGGGAATTCTTTAGATGACGAATGCAAGAGCTCATCAGACTTCCTCTGCATCTCTCTCTTCACCTTCTGCCAAAGGATCGACCGCTGACTGCTCAGGACGCCTGCAAAACCGCAACATAGTAGCAAAGACGACTACTGCAACCTTGTATCGCTGATCCTGCCGCCTTCTCGACTGTTTTCCTGGTGGTGCATGCTCTGGGGGTAGCCTGCCTCCTCTCTGCACTAGGAGCTCTGAAGAAATCTCCCGTGGGTCGACGGAATCTTCCCCATGCAACCGCAGGCAACAAAAGACTGCATCACCGGTCCTCTGGGTCCCCTCTCAGCATGACGAGCGTGGTCCCTGGAACTCAGCAACTCTGTCCAAGTGACTCCCACAGTTCAGTGACTCTTCAATCCAAGTTTGGTGGAGGTAAGTCCTTGCCTCCCTACGCTAGACTGCATTGCTGGGTACCGGGTGATTTGCAGCTGCTCCGGCTCCTGTGCACTCTTCCAGGATTTCCTTCATGCACAGCCAAGCCTGGGTCCCCGACACTCTAACCTGCAGTGCACAACTTCCTGAGTTGTCCTCCGGCGTCGTGGGACTCCCTTTTGTGTCTTCGGGTGAGCTCCGGTTCACTCCTCTTCGTAGTGCCTGTTCCGGCACTTCTGTGGGTGCTGCCTGCTCCTGTGAGGGCTCCCTGACTTGCTGGGTGCCCCCTCTGTCTCCTCATCCAAGTGGCGACATCCTGGTCCCTCCTGGGCCACAGCAGCATCCAAAAACCCTAACCACGACCCTTGCAGCTAGCAAGGCTTGTTTGTAGTCTTTCTGCGTGGGAACACCTCTGCAAGCTTCTTCACGACGTGGGACATCCATCCTCCAAAGGGGAAGTTTCTAGCCCTCTTCGTTCTTGCAGAATCTACAGCTTCTACCATCCGGTGGCAGCTTCTTTGCACCCTCAGCTGGCATTTCCTGGGCATCTGCCCAATCTCGACTTTGTCGCGACTCTTGGACTTGGTCCCCTTGTTCCACAGGTACTCTTCGTCCGGAAATCCACTTTGGTTGCATTGCTGGTGTTGGTCTTCCTTGCAGAATTCCCCTATCACGACTTCTGTGCTCTCTGGGGAATATAGGTGCACTTTTCACCTACTTTTCAGGGTCTTGAGGTGGGCTCTTTTTCTATCCCTCAGTGTTTTCTTACAGTCCCAGTGACCCTCTACAAGCTCACATAGGTTTGGGGTCCATTCGTGGTTCGCATTCCACTTTTGGAGTGTATGGTTTGTGTTGCCCCTATACCTATGTGCTCCTATTGCAATCTACTGTGACTTTACATTGCTTGCATTACTTCCTTTTGCTATTACTGCATATTTTTGGTATTGTGTACATATCTTGTGTATATTTGGCATCCTCATACTGAGGGTACTCACTGAGATACTTTTGGCATATTGTCATAAAAACAAAGTACCTTTATTTTTAGTATATCTGTGTATTGTGTTTTCTTATGATATTGTGCATATGACACCAGTGGTATAGTAGGAGCCTCTGGAAATGCTTTGATGGGCACAGATGGTGCCCATCTCTGCATAAGCCAGTCTACACCGGTTCAGGGATCCCCCAGCCCTGCTCTGGCGTGAAACTGGACAAAGGAAAGGGGAGTGACCACTCCCCTGACCTGCACCTCCCAGGGGAGGTGCCCAGAGCTCCTCCAGTGTGCTCCAGACCTCTGCCATCTTGGAAACAGAGGTGCTGCTGGCACACTAGACTGCTCTGAGTGGCCAGTGCCAGCAGGTGACGTCAGAGACTCCTCCTGATAGGCTCTTACCTGTGTTGCTAGCCTATCCTCCTTCCTAGGTAGCCAAACCTCCTTTTCTGGCTATTTAGGGTCTCTGCTTTGGGGAATTCTTTAAATAACAAATGCAAGAGCTCATCAGAGTTCCTCTGCATCTCTCTCTTCACCTTCTGCCAAAGGATCGACCGCTGACTGCTCAGGACGCCTGCAAAACCGCAACAAAGTAGCAAAGACGACTACTGCAACCTTGTATCGCTGATCCTGCCACCTTCTCGACTGTTTTCCTGGTGGTGCATGCTCTGGGGGTAGCCTGCCTCCTCTCTGCACTAGGAGCTCTGAAGAAATCTCCCGTGGGTCGACGGAATCTTCCCCCTGCAACCGCAGGCAACAAAAGACTGCATCACCGGTCCTCTGGGTCCCCTCTCAGCACGACGAGCGTGGTCCCTGGAACTCAGCAACTCTGTCCAAGTGACTCCTACAGTCCAGTGACTCTTCAGTTCAAGTTTGGTGGAGGTAAGTCCTTGCCTCCCCACGCTAGACTGCATTGCTGGGTACCACGTGATTTGCAGCTGCTCCGGCTCCTGTGCACTCTTCCAGGATTTCCTTCATGCACAGCCAAGCCTGGGTCACCGACACTCTAACCTGCAGTGCACAACCTCCTGAGTTGTCCTCCGGCGTCGTGGGACTGCCTTTTGTGTCTTTGGGTGAGCTCCGGTTCACTCCTCTTCGTAGTGCCTGTTCCGGCACTTCTGTGGGTGCTGCCTGCTCCTGTGAGGGCTCCCTGACTTGCTGGGTGCCCCTCTGTCTCCTCATCCAAGTGGCGACATCCTGGTCCCTCCTGAGCCACAGCAGCATCCAAAAACCCTAACCACGACCCTTGCAGCTAGCAAGGCTTGTTTGTGGTCTTTCTGCGTGGGAACACCTCTGCAAGCTTCTTCACGACGTGGGACATCCATCCTCCAAAGGGGAAGTTTCTAGCCCTCTTCGTTCTTGCAGAATCCACAGCTTCTACCATCCGGTGGCAGCTTCTTTGCATCCTCAGCTGGCATTTCCTGGGCATCTGCCCAATCTCGACTTTGTCGCGACTCTTGGACTTGGTCCCCTTGTTCCACAGGTACTCTCGTCCGGAAATCCACTTTGGTTGCATTGCTGGTGTTGGTCTTCCTTGCAGAATTCCCCTATCACGACTTCTGTGCTCTCTGGGGAATATAGGTGCACTTTTCACCTACTTTTCAGGGTCTTGAGGTGGGCTCTTTTTCTATCCCTCAGTGTTTTCTTACAGTCCCAGTGACCCTCTACAAGCTCACATAGGTTTGGGGTCCATTCGTGGTTCGCATTCCACTTTTGGAGTATATGGTTTGTGTTGCCCCTATACCTATGTGCTCCTATTGCAATCTACTGTGACTTTACATTGCTTGCATTACTTCCTTTTGCTATTACTGCATATTTTTGGTATTGTGTACATATATCTTGTGTATATTTGGCATCCTCATACTGAGGGTACACACTGAGATACTTTTGGCATATTGTCATAAAAACAAAGTACCTTTATTTTTAGTATATCTGTGTATTGTGTTTTCTTATGATATTGTGCATATGACACCAGTGGTATAGTAGGAGCCTCTGGAAATGCTTTGATGGGCACAGATGGTGCCCATCTCTGCATAAGCCAGTCTACACCAGTTCAGGGATCCCCCAGCCCTGCTCTGGCGCGAAACTGGACAAAGGAAAGGGGAGTGACCACTCCCCTGACCTGCACCTCCCAGGGGAGGTGCCCAGAGCTCCTCCAGTGTGCTCCAGACCTCTGCCATCTTGGAAACAGAGGTGCTGCTGGCACACTAGACTGCTCTGAGTGGCCAGTGCCAGCAGGTGACGTCAGAGACTCCTCCTGATAGGCTCTTACCTGTGTTGCTAGCCTATCCTCCTTCCTAGGTAGCCAAACCTCCTTTTCTGGCTATTTAGGGTCTCTGCTTTGGGGAATTCTTTAAATAACAAATGCAAGAGCTCATCAGAGTTCCTCTGCATCTCTCTCTTCACCTTCTGCCAAAGGATCGACCGCTGACTGCTCAGGACGCCTGCAAAACCGCAACAAAGTAGCAAAGACGACTACTGCAACCTTGTATCGCTGATCCTGCCACCTTCTCGACTGTTTTCCTGGTGGTGCATGCTCTGGGGGTAGCCTGCCTCCTCTCTGCACTAGGAGCTCTGAAGAAATCTCCTGTGGGTCGACGGAATCTTCCCCCTGCAACCGCAGGCAACAAAAGACTGCATCACCGGTCCTCTGGGTCCCCTCTCAGCACGACGAGCGTGGTCCCTGGAACTCAGCAACTCTGTCCAAGTGACTCCTACAGTCCAGTGACTCTTCAGTTCAAGTTTGGTGGAGGTAAGTCCTTGCCTCCCCACGCTAGACTGCATTGCTGGGTACCGCGTGATTTGCAGCTGCTCCGGCTCCTGTGCACTCTTCCAGGATTTCCTTCATGCACAGCCAAGCCTGGGTCACCGACACTCTAACCTACAGTGCACAACCTCCTGAGTTGTCCTCCGGCGTCGTGGGACTCCCTTTTGTGTCTTCGGGTGAGCTCCGGTTCACTCCTCTTCGTAGTGCCTGTTCCGGCACTTCTGTGGGTGCTGCCTGCTCCTGTGAGGGCTCCCTGACTTGCTGGGTGCCCCCTCTGTCTCCTCATCCAAGTGGCGACATCCTGGTCCCTCCTGAGCCACAGCAGCATCCAAAAACCCTAACCACGACCCTTGCAGCTAGCAAGGCTTGTTTGTGGTCTTTCTGCGTGGGAACACCTCTGCAAGCTTCTTCACGACGTGGGACATCCATCCTCCGAAGGGGAAGTTTCTAGCCCTCTTCGTTCTTGCAGAATCCACAGCTTCTACCATCCGGTGGCAGCTTCTTTGCACCCTCAGCTGGCATTTCCTGGGCATCTGCCCAATCTCGACTTTGTCGCGACTCTTGGACTTGGTCCCCTTGTTCCACAGGTACTCTCGTCCGGAAATCCACTTTGGTGGCATTGCTTGTGTTGGTTTTCCTTGCAGAATTCCCCTATCACGACTTCTGTGCTCTCTGGGGACTATAGGTGCACTTTACACCTACTTTTCAGGGTCTTGGGGTGGGCTATTTTCCTAACCCTCACTGTTTTCTTACAATCCCAGCGACCCTCTACAAGCTCACATAGGTTAGGGGTCCATGCGTGGTTCGCATTCCACTTTTGGAGTATATGGTTTGTGTTGCCCCTATACCTTTGTGCTCCTATTGCAATCTACTGTGACTTTACATTGCTTGCATTACTTCCTTTTGCTATTACTTCATATGTTTGGTATTGTGAACATATATCTTGTGTATATTTGGCATCCTCATACTGAGGGTACTCACTGAGATACTTTTGACATATTGTCATAAAACCAAAGTACCTTTATTTTTAGTATATCTGTGTATTGTGTTTTCTTATGATATTGTGCATATGACACCAGTGGTATAGTAGGAGCTTTGCATGTCTCCTAGTTCAGCCTAAGCTGCTCTGCTATAGCTACCTTCTATCAGCCTAAGCTGCTAGAAACACCTCTTCTACACTAATAAGGGATAACTGGACCTGGTACAGAGTGTAAGTACCCTTGGTACCCACTGAAAGCCAGGCCAGCCTCCTACACCTGTGCCTGAATCTGGCCTGGATCCCTGACAATAGCTGTTGTCCTCACACCATCCCAAGAGATGCTCAACGACCTGCTTACAAAAAATGTTTTTTAAATTGTCTATTAGACTGATAATTAGAAGGCTTGCCAGAGTTTGCCTTTTTTTAACCGGGCACAGTCTCTGCTTCTTTCCATTAAAGGGGGGATAGCTCCTGGTGCCGCAATGATGTTTGAGACCACATTGATGTAGGGGACCCACACCCCAAGTTCTGCTTTAGAAATGTCAGCAGGTATTTTGTTAAGACCCAGTGCCATCCTAGGTTTCAACAAGACCACCACACGTTTGGTTTCCTGGAGGGAAAATGTTACTGTGGGATGGATCTGGCTCTTCACGCTATAGGTGGTCCCTCAGTTGCAGGGTTGGAGACATACAGACTCTTGAAATGTGCAACCCACTCATAGGGCAAAATAGAGGATACTGCAGGGTGGCCTGAGCGTCCTTCACTCCTGCTGACTATGGACCAGAACTTCTTCTGTTCCTTGTTCTCAGCGGAGTCTAGCAAATCAGCCCACATATCATTCTCCCAAGCTACTTTTGCTGCTTTTAGACATGTCCGATAGATCGCCCCTTAGAGACTGTGTGTCTCCCCTTTTTATAGCTATCAATAGGTGCCTTACCTGTTTTACACTGGTCATTTGCCATCCCTTTGGCTGTTTTTTTACCATTCCCAGCCTCTCTAGTTAGAACACTGCTCAGCTTGGAAAATAAAATGCCGTGTTCGACAAGGATCAGATCATTTGTCCTCCAATTGGCATGTATACTCTCCATATGAGAAGCCAGAATATATGAGGACCTTCAGAAAGGAAGCTAATGTTTCCCACCTCAAATTCCTCATGTTGTTTATGAGGAACAACTGACCATCTAAATGTCCAGCAGATAAGGAAGGGTCATTGGAACTCTCAGCTTCAGTGACAGGGGATTGTGGTTGCTCTCCTCTCTCTCAATTACAACCATGTCGACCAAGGATGTAGTCGATTCTACTGCAGTAAAGACCTCCCCAAAAGGTCGCAACTAGCACTTTATCTGACAATGACCACCCATTACAAGCACATATGCCCCATGTAATTGTAGGCTCCATGTTAGAAATGGGGACTCTAGTTGGCAGAGGTATACACCCTTGTCCTAGTAGAAACCACAATCCTAGTCAGGGTAAGTCACACACAATCAAAATTATTTTGTGCCCACCCTCTGGTAGCGTGGCCCTGAGCAGTCAGGCTTAACTTAGAAGGCAATCTGTAAAGTATATGTGCAATAAATCATGCAATAACACAGTGAAAACAACATAACAATACACCACACAGGTATAGAAAAATATAAGATATTTATCTGAGTAAATTAAGGTCAAAACAATGAAGATTTGATAAGCACAATTTGAAATATCACTTTTGCAATGATAGGAAGAGTCTTAAGTCTTTAGAAAATAACAAATATCTATTGTGTGCACAAAGGACCTGGTGTGCATCAAAATTACACGCACAAAGACCTCAGAGGAGAAGATGTGTGGAAAAAGGAAGGTTTGCGTCAGATTTCCTGACGCTCACAGACAATGCGTCAATTTTTCCGACATTTGTGGTTGTCTGAGAGAAATGCACAAGGAAGCTTTCACCCAGCCCAGCCCAGACTAGGATTGGAGACAGGCTGTAAGGCACAGATGGATTTCAAGTGCAGAGAAATGCTCTGTTTCTAAAAGTGGCATTTCTAAAATAGTAATATAAAATCCAAACTCACCAGTCAGCAGGATTTTGTATTACCATTCTGGCCATACTAAATATGACCTGTCTACTCCTTTCTGAACAGAATCTACCACTCAAACAGTATATGAGGATCGCCCTAATGCTGTCCTATGAAAGGAGCAGGCCACACATCAGTGGAAAATGAATTAAGGACATAAAAACACACAGATGTATGTCCTGCCTTTTACCTATACTGCACCCTTCCCTGTGGATTACCTAGGACCTACCTAAGGGGTGATTTATATGTATGAAAAGGGGAGATAAAGGCTTGGCAGGTACTTTTAAATGCCAAGTCGCTGTGGCAGTGAAACTACACAAACAGGCCTGGAAATGGCAGGCCTCAGACATGGTTAAGGGGCGACGTATGAGGGTGGCACAATCAGTGGTGCAGGTCCACTAGTAACATTCAATCAACAGGTCCTGCGCACATGTAGTCCTCTTTACTAGGGACTTACAAGTAGATTAAATATGCCAATTGGGTATTTACCAATATTACAATGTTTTTAGGGAGAGAGCATATGCACTTTAGCACTGATTTGCAGTGGTAAAGTGTGAAGAGTCCTAAAGCCAACAAAAATTAGGCAGGGTGCACTATACCATAGGTGAGGGCATAAGTGCATGAGCACTATGCCCCTACAGTGTCTAAGCAAAACCTTAGACATTGTGAGTGCAGGGTAGCCATAAGAGTATATGGTCTGGGAGTCTGTCATGCACGAACTCCACAGCACCATAATGGCTACACGGAAAACTGTGAAGTTTGGTATCAAACTTCTCAGCACAATAAATGCACACTGATGCCATTGTACATTTTATTGTAACATACACCCCAGAGGGCACCTTAGAGGTGCCCCTGAAACCTTAACCGACTACGCGTGTAGGCTGACTAGTTTTAGCAGCCTGCCACACACCAGACATGCTGCTGGCCACATGGGGAGAGTGCCTTTGTCACTCTGTGGCTAGTAACAAAGCCTGTACTGGGTGGAGGTGCTTCTCACCTCCCCCTGCAGGAACTGTAACACCTGGCGGTGAGCCTCAAAGGCTCACCCCCTTTGTTACAGCACCCCAGGGCACTCCAGCTAGTGGAGTTGCCCGACCCCTCCGGCCACGGCACCACTTTTGGCGGCAAGGCCGGAGGAGATAATGAGAAAAACAAGGAGGAGTCACTGGCCAGTCAGGAGAGCCCCTAAGGTGTCCTGAGCTGAGGTGACTCTGACTTTTAGAAATCCTCCATCTTGCAGATGGGGGATTCCCCCAATAGGGATAGGGATGTGCCCCCCCCCCTCAGGGAGGGGGCACAAAGAGGGTGTAGCCACCCTCAGGGCTAGTAGCCATTGGCTACTAAGCCCCCAGACCTAAACACACCCCTAAATCGAGTATTTAAGGGCTCCCAGAACACAGCAAGATAGATTCCTGCAACCTAAGAAGAAGAGGGCTGCTGAACTGAAAAACCTGCCGAGAAGACGGAGACACCAACTGCTTTGGCCCCAGCTCTACCGGCCTGTCTCCCCACATCTAAAGACACTGCTCCAGTGACGCGTTCCCAGGGTCCAGCAACCTCTGAAGCCTCAGAGGACTACCCTGCATCTAGAAGGACCAAGAACTCCCGAGGACAGTGGCTCTGTCCCCCAAAGACTGCAACTTTGCAACAAAGAAGCAACTTTGAAACAACACACGTTTCCCGCCGGAAGCGTGAGACTTTGCACTCTGCACCCGACGCCCCCGGCTCGACTTGTGTAGAACAAACACCACAGGGAGGACTCCTCGGCGACTACGAGACTGTGAGTAGCCAGAGTTGACCCCCCTGAGCCCCCACAGCGACGCCTGAAGAGGGAATCCCTGACCGCTACTGCCTGCTTAAAAGACCCGACGCCTGGTTAAGACTCTGCATCCGCAGCCGACAGGACCTGAAGGATCGGACCTCCATTGCAGGAGCGACCCCCAGGTGGCCCTCTCCCTTGCCCAGGTGGTGGCTACCCTGAGGAGCCCCCCCCCTTGCCTGCCTGCATCGCTGAAGAGACCCCTTGGTCTCCCATTGAATCCTATTGCGAACCCAACGCTTGTTTGCACACTGCACCCGGCTGCCCCCGTGCCGCTGAGGGTGTACTTTCTGTGCTGACTTGTGTCCCCCCCGGTGCCCTACAAAACACCCCTGGTCTGCCCTCCGAAGACGTGGGTACTGGCAGACTGGAACCGGAGCACCCCCTTCTCCTTTGAAGCCTATGCGTTTTGGGCACCACTTTAACCACTGCACCTGACCGGCCCTGAGCTGCTGGTGTGGTAACTTTGGGGTTGCTCTGAACCCCCAACAGTGGGCTACCTTGGACCCAAACTTGAACCCTGTAGGTGATTTACTTACCTGCAAAAACTAACAAACACTTACCTCCCCCAGGAACTGTTGAAAATTGCAGTGTCTAGTTTTAAAATAGCTATATGTCATTTATGTGAAAACTGTATATGCTATTTTGCTAATTCAAAGTTCCTAAAGTTCCTAAGTGAAGTACCTTTCATTTAAAGTATTGTTTGTAAAGCTTGAACCTGTGGTTCTTAAAATAAACTAAGAAAATATATTTTTCTGTACAAAAACCTATTGGCCTGGGATTGTCTCTGAGTGTGTGTTCCTCATTTATTGCCTGTGTGTGTACAACAAATGCTTAACACTACCCTCTGATAAGCCTACTGCTCGACCACACTACCACAAAATAGAGCATTAGAATTATCTCTTTTTGCCACTATCTTACCTCTAATGGGGAACCCTTGGACTCTGTGCATACTATTCCTTACTTTGAAATAGTGCATACAGAGCCAACTTCCTACATTGGTGGATCAGCGGTGGGGTACAAGACTTTGCATTTGCTGGACTACTCAGCCAATACCTGATCACACGACTAAATTCCAACAATTGTCATTAGAAACTGATTTTGAGCTATTTTTCTAATTTTTTTAAAGTCCTGCTAGGGCCTTGTGTTAGTCCCTGTTAGCATTTCTTTTAGAGTTTAAAAGTTTTGTAAAAGTTTGAATTAAGTTCTAGAGATAGTTTTAGATCCTTAAAAAGTATTCCAACTTTTAGAAACATAATGTCTAATGCAGAAGAGAGTGTGATGGAACTCAACATCACCCCTTACCTGCATTTTAGGATGTCAGAGTTAAGGTCTCTCTGCAAAACCAAAAATATTAAAACTGGTTCAAACCCTACCAAAGCACAGCTCCAGGAGCTGTTGGCAGAGTTTGCCAAGAACAACCCCTCTGAGGATGACCTCCCAGAGGGGGAAGCTAGTGAAGTGGAGGAATTCCCACCTCCAGTCCTAGTTAGGGAGGCTAGGGTCCCTCAAACCCTGACTCCAAATGTGATAGTCAGAGATGCTGCTTCTCTCACAGGAGAGTCCAGCACCTCTGGAATCACTGAGGATAGCCTCAGTGAAGATGACCTACTGTTAGCCAGGATGGTCAAAAGATTGGCTTTAGAGAGACAGCTCCTAGCCACAGAAAGGGAAAGACAAGAGATGGGTTTTGGTCCCATCCATGGTGGCTGCAACATAAATAGGGTCAGAGATTCTCCTGATGTTGAAAATCCCTAAAGGGATTGTAACTAAATATGAAGATGGTGATGACATCACCAAATGGTTCACAGCTTTTGAGAGGGCTTGTGCAACCAGAAAAGCAAACAGATCTCACTGGGGTGCTCTCCTTTGGGAAATGTTCACTGGAAAGTGTAGGGATAGACTCCTCACACTATCTGGAAAAGATGCAGAATCCTATGACCTCATGAAGGCTACCCTGAGTGAGGGCTTTGGATTCTCCACTGAGGAGTATAGAATTAGGTTCAAGGGGGCTCAAAAATCCTCAAGCCAGACCTGGGTTGATTTTGTTGACTACTCAGTGAAAACACTGGATGGTTGGATTCAAGGCAGTGGTGTAAATGATTATGATGGGCTGTACAATGTATTTGTGAAAGAACACCTGTTAAGTAATTGTTTCAATGATAAACTGCATCAGCATCTGGCAGACCTAGGACCAATTTCTCCCCAAGAATTGGGAAAGAAGGCGGACCATTGGGTCAAGACTAGGGTGACCAAGACTTCCACAGGCGGTGACCAAAATAAAGGGGTCACAAAGCCTCCCCAGGGGAAGAGTGTTGAGACATCCAAAGGGAAAAATAGTAAAGAGTCTTCTATAGGGCCCCAAAAACCAGCTCAGGAGGTAGGGCCCAGAGCCTCTTCATTATCCAATTTTGGGTACAAGGGTAAAAACTTTGATCCCAAAAAGGCCTGGTGTTGTAGCTGTAATCAGCCAGGACACCAAACTGGGGACAAGGCCTGTCCCAAGAAAGGTTCCACTTCTAACTCTACTCCAGCTAACACTGGAATGGCCAGTCTCCAAGTGGGATCAACAGTGTGCCCAGAGCAAATCAGGGTTCACACTGATGCTACATTAGTCTCTGAGGTTGGGGTGGATTTAGCCACACTGGCTGCCTGGCCCCCTAACATGCACAAATACAGGCAGCAGCTCTTAGTTAATGGGACAAGTGTAGAAGACCTGAGGGATACAAGTGCCAGTGTCACCATGGTGACAGAGAAACTGGTTTCCCCTGGTCAATACCTGGCTGGACAAACTTATCCAGTCACCAACGCTGACAATCAGACTAAAGTACATCCCATGGCTATGGTAACTTTAGAGTGGGGAGGTGTCAATGGCCTGAAACAGGTGGTGGTCTCCTCAAATATCCCTGTAGAATGTTTGCTTGGAAATGACCTGGAGTCCTCAGCATGGGCTGAGGTAGAACTAAAAACCCATGCAGCCATGCTGGGTATCCCTGAACTGGTGTGTGTCAAGACAAGGGCACAGTGCAAGGCTCAGGGTGAAAAAGTGGTGTTGGAGCCTGGAAAAAGGGCCCAACCCTGCAAGAGAAAAGGAAAGAAGACTGGGGAACCAGCTTCAACACAACAAGAGAAAGAGAACCTCTCTTCCCAGGAAGAAGTTCTGCCCTCTGAGGGAACTGAGCCCCTGGAGTTAGAACCTTAACAGGTTGAGCTCCTAGGCCCAGGGGGACCCTCAAATGAACAGTTGAGTAAGGGGCAAGAAACCTGTCCCTCTCTTGAAGGCCTTAGGCAGCAAGCTGCTGAAGAGTCCAAAGGAAACAAAACAGGAACACATAGGGGGTGATTCTAACCCTGGCGGTCGGTGTTAAAGCGGCGGCCAACCCGCCAACAGGCTGGCGGTCCAAAAAATGGAATTCTGACCCTGGCGGGAACCGCCAACACAGCCCGCCAACTTAACACTCCGACCGCCGCGGCGGTACAGACAAACAGCGCGGCGGTCACCGCCAACAGGCAGGCGGCAGACAATGTACCGCCCACACTATCATAACTCACCAATCCGCCACCTTTTCCGGGGCGGGAGCACCGCCGATAAAAACACGGCGGAAACAGACTACGAACGGGAAAACGCTCACCAAAACACACTCCACGAGTACGGAGGACAGCATGGAACCCGAATTAAACATCCTACCTGCTCTCATCTACCTTCTCATCTACCACGAGTACGAAGTCCGGCGCAGACGACAACGGTGAGTACTGCACCTACGACACACGGGAGGGGGAGGACGAAAGGTTACGGGCACACACATATGCGACCCCCCCCCCCCCAATCATGTACTCACCAATGCAGAGCACCAAGTCACAGTGACACCACCCAAACACCCCTGAAAAATGCTAGGACATAATCATATTTGGAATAAATATTTATGTACCAAAAAGCTCCAGAAAATTAGCGTACAACCATGAAAGATATCCACAACAAAACAAATGACATACACATCAGTGTATAACTGAAGTACCAAGTCCTGCACATCCTACGAATTCAGCATGTCCGTGGGCCAAAGTCTTGAGAAACAAGGGCAAAGCCCACACAGGAGACCTGAGTCCTTTGGAGAGAACACTGCAGGGGCATCAGATGTAAAAACTACAGGCACCTCAGGGGGAAGGGAAGGGGGGGGCACCACAGCCACATGAGTCCACGACGCCAGATCCACGAGGAGCCACCATGCCCACGGGACCATCCTGGGGAGTGCAAAGCCACAGTCTCTCAATGTCTCTACAGTGGGTGGGCTGCCCACTGGACCATCCTGGGGAGTGCAAAGCCACAGTCTCTCAATGTCTCTACAGTGGGTGGGCTGCCCACTGGGCCATCCTGGGGAGTGCAAAGCCACAGTCTCTCAATGTCTCTACAGTGGGTGGGCTGCCCACTGGGCCATCCTGGGGAGTGCAAAGCCACAGTCTCTCAAGTCTCTGCAGTGGGTGGATTGCCCAGTGGACCATCCTGGGGAGTGCAAAGCCACAGTCTCTCAATGTCTCTACAGTGGGTGGGCTGCCCACTGGACCATCCTGGGGAGTGCAAAGCCACAGTCTCTCAATGTCTCTACAGTGGGTGGGCTGCCCACTGGGCCATCCTGGGGAGTGCAAAGCCACAGTCTCTCAAGTCTCTGCAGTGGGTGGATTGCCCACTGGACCATCCTGGGGAGTGCAAAGCCACAGTCTCTCAATGTCTCTACAGTGGGTGGGCTGTCCACTGGACCATCCTGGGGAGTGCAAAGCCACAGTCCATCAGTTGGATGACAGTCTCCACTGGTCAAGGAGGAGGCATGGTGGGCATAGTGAACCATCAACGGTGCTTGAGACGGCGGTGCCCTGTTCAGCGGTGCTTGAGACGGCGGGGCCCAGCGGAGCGGTGCTTGAGAAGAAGGGCCCAGCGGAGCGGTGCGTGAGAGGAAGGACCCAGCGGAGCGGTGCTTGAGACGGCGGGGCCCAGCGGAGCGGTGCTTGAGAGGAAGGGCCCAGCGGAGCGGTGCTTGAGACGGCGGGGCCCAGCGGAGCGGTGCTTGAGAGGAAGGGCCCAGCGGAGCGGTGCTTGAGACGGCGGGGCCCAGCGGAGCGGTGCTTGACAGGAAGGGCCCAGCGGAGCGGTGCTTGACAGGAAGGGCCCAGCGGAGCGGTGCTTGAGACGGCGGGGCCCAGCGGAGCGGTGCTTGAGAGGAAGGGCCCAGCGGAGCGGTGCTTGAGATGGCGGGGCCCAGTGGAGCGGTGCTTGACAGGAAGGGCCCAGCAGAGCGGTGCTTGAGACGGCGGGGCCCAGCGGAGCGGTGCTTGAGAGGAAGGGCCCAGCGGAGCGGTGCTTGAAATGAAGGGCCCAGCGGAGCGGTGCGTGAGAGGAAGGGCCCAGCGGAGCGGTGCTTGAGAGGAAGGGCCCAGCGGAGCGGTGCTTGACAGGAAGGGCCCAGCGGAGCGGTGCTTGAGACGGCGGGGCCCAGCGGAGCGGTGCTTGAGACGGCGGGGCCCTGTTCAGCGGTGCTCTTCTGCACCACGGGCCCTGTTCAGCGGTGCCTATCTCCACGGCGGGGCCCTGTTCAGCGGTGCTCTTCTGCACCGCGGGCCCTGTTCAGCGTGCCTATCTCCACGGCGGGGCCCTGTTCAGCGGTGCTCTTCTCCACCGCGGGCCCTGTTCAGCGGTGCCTATCTCCACGGCGGGGCCCTGTTCAGCGGTACTCTTCTGCACCGCGGGCCTTGTTCAGCGGTGCTCATCCAGCAGGTCAAGGGAGCCAGACCTGGCCTGGACTCCCTGTTCAGTCGCCCTCGGACCGTGACGTTTCTGGACCTTTCGGGGACGGACTCCTGGCCTCCTTAGTGTCCTCCTTCCCAGCTGGGATGTGGCATGTGGGGTCCACCTTCTCCGCGCTCCTGTTGCCCTTCCGCTCCTTTGATGGGGCTCTCGGGCCCTTGCCTCCCCCAGATGGTGTGGGTGGTGAAGTGGCCGCACATTGCTCCTTGGGGGCAGCCCTGTCGGTCCTCGCACGGCGGTCCTTGTTTTTGCGGGTCCTCTTGCCGGGGGGGGGGGCTGGACGTGTCCTTGCTGCTGATCGATGTGTCACTGCTGGCAAAGGGTGGGCTCCAGAACCCAGGCACAACAGTGACACCCGAAGCTGGGCTGGTGGTGGCTGCGGTGCTCTTGGGACTCTTTGAAGATGGATGGGGGAGGTCATCGGGGGGAAAGAGGTTAAGGTTAGCCAGGAAAAGTTTTTTAGGGCCAAGGTAAAGGGTAGGAGAAGTGGAGATGGAACTGGAGGTAGAGGAGGTGGTTGTAGGAGAGTCAGGTGTGCTGTCATTGGGTGAAGGTGCTGGTGCTGTAGGCTGTCGTGAGGTGGATGGCTGTTGGGTGGGTGGCTGCCTGCGTTTGTGTGTCTTGGAAGAGGGGGTGACAGACACAGTGGGAGAGGACACAGGGGACGTGTACATGGCAGTGGGGGTGGTGACTGCATGAGTGTGGACTGTACTGGAGGGTGAGGTGGTGATGGAAGCACTGGCTGATGTTGGGGTGCATGCAGGTGTGAGTGTAGACGTCACAGGGAGGGAGGAGGGAGACGAGGAGGAGGGGGACACAGGGGTGGCAGTGGCTGTTGGCATGTCTGCATCTGGGTGTTGCTCGGGTGAGTGTTTGCGGGATCTGTGGTGCTTGTGTTTGGATGAGCTGCTCTTGGGTGTTGAGGTGTGTGCAGGCTGGTCTGATGGTGTGGATGGGATAGGCTGAGGAACAGGAGACAGAGACAGGCTGGAGGCAGTCAGAAGAGGGAGGCTGGAAACAGGGACAATGGCTGCCGGCAGTGACGCTCGTTGATGGGCAGCCTGACCCGAATGAATGCCCTCCAGGTATGCATTGCTCTGTTGCACCTCCCTTTGCACACCCTGGATGGCATTCAAAAGGGTCGTCTGCCCAACAATGAGCGTCCTTACCAGGTCAATGAGCTCCGCACTGAAGGCAGCAGGGGCAACAGGGGCAGGGGCTGAGGTGCCTGGGGTGAAGGAGACGCGCGCCTTCCTGGGCGAACCGGCACGGAGCGAAGACTGAGGGGCTGCTGGGAGGGCGGGGCTGGTGCGCTGGGTGGCGGCTGTACCTGTAGAGGCGGGGGGCACGGATGTTGCCGCCACCCCTAGGGAGCTCCCATCCGAGGACGTGTCGCTTTCGCTGCTCTCACCAGCGGTCCCCGTCGTGGTGCTCCCCTCGCCCTCCGGATCACTGGTGCCCTCGGTGTCTGTTCCTGGGCCCACCGGGGCCTTGTGTCCTGCAGCTCCCTCGTGCTCCGATGCCATATCTCCTCCGCCTGATGATGCTAATGCACACATGCACAAGAAGATGAAGAGAAAGGGTGGGGGGAGAAAAAAGAAGACCAGGTTGAGTGCATGCAATGTCAACACCGTTGGCAGAGAGGACAGACACAGGTGCCTAATGCACTAAGCCGCGCATTCGGGGTACACTACTCAGTACTACTGACTAAGACAACAGGCCAAGAGACGTCAAACGCGCACATGGGAGATGCTGGACCTTCAATGGCCGTACTTGTCACCCTACCGAGGTGGGGGCCGGGGGGACAGGGCCATGCCTAAGGGAGAGGACTACACTACAGAAAGCGCCCTGGCCTAATGTCACCCACAGCCCTCCTCCCCCACCCAGACGCCTCCACTGCGCAGAAAGATAGGAGAATGTGCTGATACTCACCCCCTTGTGTCTGCTGTGATGTCTTAAAGCGCCCATCCAATTCAGGGTAGGCCACCGCCAGGATCCGGGACATCAGGGGGGTCATGGTGCGACTGGCACCCCTCCTAGGTTGGGAGGCCATCCCCAGCAGTGTTTCTGCGGTCTTCCTTGTTCCGCGGCGGATGTCCTCCCACCTCTTGCGGCAGTGGGTGCCCCGTCTGTTGTGGACCCCCAAGGTCCGGACTTCCTTGGCGATGGCACGCCAAATGTCGATCTTCTGATGGGCGCTGACCTATTAGACATGTACAGGGTGGAAAGGAGGAACTCATCAATGACCTGCATGTTAGATGTAATTGGCCCCCCCCACCCACTTTGCCATATGGCACATGCTCTCATCTGTCGGGCGTTGCACTCCTCATTCGTCCCCCACCCCACCAACTTACATCCACCCCAATCCACACAGGCATAGCCCATTCCATTAGCACCCGGGGTACTCACTTGTTGGTCTGGAGGACCGTAGAGTAGCGCATACTGGGGGAGGACCCCATCCACGAGCTTGTCCAATTCTTCAGACGTGAAGGCAGGGGCCCTTTCCCCAGTCGCAGCAGCCATTGTATCTTCCAGACCGAGGTCACAGCAGCACTTGCAGTATAGGTCCTCTCCTGTGGATGATCAGGTCTCGAGTGATTAAGCAGATAGAAAATGGCGGTCACGTCCGCGGCGGTGCGTACCGCGGCGGTGCGTACCGCGACCACCGGCGCACTTCGTTATTGGCTCCTGAAACCCATAGGCTTCAATGTTAACCAATGCGGCTTTGCGCCGCGGTCTTCGACCGCCTACCGCCACGGTGTGCCCCGCCAGCGCAGTGACCTCACATCCCATTGTCCCACTTTACAGGTCAGGCAGCCGCCATTTCAAGGGCTCACATGGCTTAATTTTGACTGCGACACACAGGCCTAGGCCTTGCATTGCCACACATACACGCCTTTCAACCCATTGCCATTCTTTAACTGTGCAAGCTGTCTGTACGTACCTGTGGTTTGGCTGACTCTGTGCTCCATGTTGTCCTTCCTAGGCACCGCCCGCTGGGACTTGGGATGAGAAGGAGGAATCCTCGCGTGTACCGACCTCTGGTGGACCTGTCGACAATGGAAGAACGCCATATAATCCTTCGATACCGACTTGACCGTGCCACTATCCATGAACTGTGTGCCCAGCTGGAGCCAGCCCTGATGTCCCCCATCCGCCAACCCACAGGGATTCCCCCTCTGGTGCAGGTTTTGTCAGTCCTCCATTTTTTGGCCAGTGGGTCATTCCAGACCACAGTGGCCATGTCATCTGGAATGTCTCAGCCTATGTTTTCTAAGATTTTGAGCAGAGTGTTGTCTGCCCTGATGAAACTCATGCGGAGCTACATCATTTTCCCCGAGGAGGGTGACTTGCCCACAGTGAAGGGTGATTTCTATGCCCTTGGACATATCCCCAACATCATTGGTGCCATTGATGGGACCCATGTGGCTTTGGTACCCCCAAAAGACAATGAGCAGGTGTACCAAAACAGAAAGAATTATCATTCGATGAATGTCCAGGTGGTCTGTTTGGCTGACCAGTACATCTCCCATGTAAATGCCAAGTTCCCAGGGTCAGTGCATGACGCGTATGTGATGCGAAATAGCAGCATCCCCTATGTGATGGAGCAGCTACAGAGACAACGTGTGTGGCTAATAGGTGACTCTGGTTACCCCAACCTGCCGTGGCTACTGACCCCAGTAAGGAATCCCCGGACAAGGGCAGAGGAACGCTACAATGAGGCCCATGGGCGTACAAGGAGGGTGATTGAGCGAACCTTTGGCCTCCTGAAGGCCAGGTTTAGGTGCCTGCATATGACTGGTGGATCCCTAATGTACTCACCAAAGAAGGTGTGCCATATCATTGTGGCGTGCTGTATGCTTCACAACCTGGCTTTGCGACGCCAGGTGCCTTTCCTGCAGGAGGATGGTCCAGATGGTGGTGTTGTAGAAGCCGTGGAGCCTGTGGAGAGTGAAGAGGAGGAAGACTCTGAGGACGACACAGACAATAGGGACAGAGTGATACAACAGTATTTCCAGTAACACCCAGGTAAGAATCACCCACGCCATTTCACAATTGCTTCTAGCCTCCTGCATCTATACTTTCTGTAGTTCCCCACAGATGTTTTTTATTAATTTATGCCTTTCCCTTCCCTTCTCAGTGCTGTCTGACTCAGTACCTGACTTCTGCTTGGTTCGCCCATGAAATACAGCGTATTGACATTGGTATGTTGTCATGACTAATTGTCAGAACAGAAATTGAACAGTAATATGTTATCCCTTTGTTAATAATACAGCATGACTCAAAACAGGTTTGTGTGCAAAATGTGATTTATTTACAGTGCTAGATACCGGTACATGTGATTCTAAGGGTGATGGGTGGGGGTGGAGGAATATCCATGGCAGAGTCCAGTTCTCAGTCTCACAGGTGCATTGTTCTTTTGCCTGTGGAAGGATGGAGCATAGGCAGTTCATGGTTGGACAGGGTGGCAATGTGGGACAGTGGGAAGACTTGAGGGGGTATGTCCTGCAGGCGGGGGTCTTGACATCCTACTCTGTCTTTTTCTTTGGTCTCAGGCTCCTCTTACGGGGTGGTTGTTCTTCAGCAGGAGGTGGGGTTCTGGGGGGCTGTCGAGGTGTTGGGACCTCCTGTCCACTAGCGCCGGCGGAGGTGGTAGGCTGTTCCTGGTCCGGGCTAGTGACAGGGGCCCTGTGTGGTGCACCATGGTCCCGCAACGTGTCCTCTATCCTGTGGAGGGCCAGGACGATGGTCCCCATTGCGGTCCCGATGATTCTCAGCTCCTCCCTGAAACCCATGTAGCGTTCCTCCTGCTTTGCCTGGATCTCAGTGAACCTGGCCAGTACCGTCGCCATCGTTTCTTGGGAGTGGTGGTATGCCCCCATGATGGTGGTGAGGGCCTCTTGGAGAGTGGGTTCCCTGGGCCTCTCCTCCCCCCCCTGTCGCACAGCAGCCCTCCGAGCTGCCTGGTTTCCCCCGGCCTCTGTCCCCTGGACGGTGTGCCCGCCACCACTGCCCCCAGGTCCCTGTTGTTGTTGGGGTGTTGGGTTAGCCTGGGTGCCCTGTAGTGGCAGACACACCGCTGATTGAGCTGTCCTAGAGACAGAGGCATGGGCCCGCTGGGTGGGAGCTGTGCTGGTGTCGGCAGAGGGGGTCGGGTCTGGTGTGGCCTGTGGCTGCCTGAGGGGAACCGACTGCCCAGAGGTCCCCGATGGTCCGGGCTGGTCATCAGGTTCACTGTCGACAGAGCTGCTATCCTCAGTGTGGGCCTGTTCCGGTGGTGGGATGGACACTTCTGGACCCTCCTGGCTGGTGTGTTGTCGTTCGGGTCCTGCATGGGGTAAGAGAGTTTGGTTATTATTTCTGTGTGTGCAATAGCATGCGTGTTGTGGGTGCCCTTGTCCCCCAGTGCAGGCATTCCCTGGAGGGAGGTGTTGTGAGGGTATTTAGTGGGGGGGAGGGGTTAGTGCAGTGGTCATGCTTAGGTGATGGGTGCCCATGATTTGTGTTGGCATGCAGGAGTTGGTGTTGGGATGGGTGGGTTGTGCTGGTGAGACATTGTCAGGGAGGATGTGTGCTGGGGGGTTGGGGGTGAGGGTGGGGGTGTGGGTTGGCATGCTGGTGGGGTGGGGGGGATATAGTAGTTGAGATTGGACTTACCAGAGTCCATTCCTCCGGCTACTCCTGCGAGGCCCTGAGGATGCAGGATGGTCAAGACCTCTTGCTCCCACGATGTAAATTCGGGAGGGGTGGGTGGGGGTCCGCCGCCAGTCTTCTGGACCGCGATGTTGTGCCTGGAGACCATCGATCGGACCATCCCCCGTAGGTCGTTCCATCTTTTGCGGATGTCCTCCCTATTCCTGGGATGCTGTCCCACCGCGTTGACCCTGTCCACGATCCGCTGCCATAGCTCCGCCTTCCTGGCTATACTGGTGTGCTGCACCTGCGAGCCGAAGAGCTGGGGTTCCACTCTTAGGATTTCCTCCACCATGACCCGGAGTTCTTGGTCCGAAAAGCGTGGGTGCCTTTGGGGTGCCATGGGGTGGTGTGGGTGAGGTGTGGGGTGGTGTATGTGATGAGGAGTGTGTTGGTGAGTGGTGCTTTGTGTTACTATGTGGTGTGTGTGATGGTGTAGTGTGCCTCAGTGTGCCTTGCTATGGATTGTTTGCTGTGTCTCTCTCTCCTTCTCTCAGTAATTAGGGTCGCAGGGGTTTGTGGGTGATGTGGGTGTGTGTTTTATAGTTGGTTGATTGTGTGGGAGTGGTGTGTGTATGTGTATCAGGTGTGTGTATTTCAAATTGTCCAATGTGGCTGTGTTTTGGTGATGTGTGTGTATTCTGACCGCGGCGGTGTGTACCGCCAATGAAATACCGCGTTTGAATGACCGCCATGTGGATTCGTGGGTCGTAATGGCATGGGCGTATTTCTGTTGGCGTGACGGTGGAGGTTTGGTCATCTCCAGTTTATCGCTGCCCGCCGATGTGGCGGGCTGCAGTGGAGGACGGATTTTTGGAGGTTTGGCCGTTGTGGGTCAGAATGACCGTGGCGGTTGACCGCGGCCGCGGCGGTGTTATGGCGGTCTTCTGAACGGCGGTAAGGGCATTTTACCGCCGAGGTCAGAATCACCCCCATAGAGTCTATTGGGAAGATGGTCTCCTTTACACTGAGGCCAGAGATCCCAAACCTGGTGCCACTAGGAGAGTGGTAGTGCCTCAGGAGTTTAGGGAGTTCATTCTGACCTTAGCTCATGATATTCCTCTTGCTGGGCATTTGGGACAGACCAAGACGTGGGAGAGATTAGTCAACCACTTCTATTGGCCCAAGATGTCCCAGAAGGTCAAGGAGTTTTGTGTCTCCTGTGCCACCTGTCAAGCCAGTGGTAAGACAGGTGGACACCCAAAGGCCCCCTTCATTCCACTTCCAGTGGTGGGGGTCCCCTTTGAAAGAGTGGGTGTGGACATAGTGGGTCCACTTGAACCTCCCACAGCCTCAGGGGACCAATACATACTAGTAGTAGTGGATCATGCTACTAGATACCATGAAGCAATTCCCCTTAGGTCGACTACTGCCCCTGCAGTAGCCAAAGCACTCATTGGTATTTTTACCAGAGTGGGATTTCCTAAGGAGGTGGCATCTGACAGAGGTACCAACTTTATGTCAGCATACCTGAAACATATGTGGAATGAGTGTGGGATGACTTACAAATTCATCACACCATACCATCCACAAACCAATGGTCTTGTTGAAAGATTTAACAAGACATTGAAAGGCATGATCATGGGGCTCCCTGAAAAACTCAAAAGGAGATGGGATGTCCTCATGCCATGTCTGCTTTTCGCCTACAGAGAGGTGCCTCAGAAGGGAGTAGGCTTTTCCCCCTTTGAACTTCTGTTTGGCCATCCTGTAAGGGGACCACTAGCTCTTGTGAAAGAAGGCTGGGAGAGACCTCTTCATGAGCCTAAACAAGATATTGTGGACTATGTACTAGGCCTACGTTCAAGGATGGCAGAGTATATGGAAAAGGCAAGTAAAAACCTTGAGGCCAGCCAACAGCTCCAGAAGTTTTGGTATGACCAAAAGGCTGCTATGGTTGCATTTCACCCAGGTCAGAAAGTCTGGGTTCTGGAGCCTGTGGCCCCCAGAGCACTTCAGGACAGATGGAGTGGCCCTTACCCAGTGCTAGAAAATAAGAGTCAGGTCACATACCTGGTAGACCTAGGCACTAGCAGGACCCCCAAGAGGGTGATCCATGTGAACCGCCTAAAACTCTTCCATGACAGGGCAGATGTGAATCTGTTGATGGTAACAGATGAGGACCAGGAAGCTGAGAGTGAACCTCTCCCTGATCTCCTCTCCACAGACCCTAAAGATGGCTCAGTTGAGGGAGTGATCTATTCAAACACCCTCTCTGGCCAACAGCAATCTGACTGTAGGAAGGTCCTGCAACAGTTTGCTGAGCTCTTTTCGCTAACCCCTGGTCAGACATACCTGTATACCCATGATGTGGACACAGGAGACAGCATGCCTGACAAAAACAACATTTTCAGACAGTCTAACCAAGTTAAGGAAAGCATCAAGGTGGAAGTCCACAAGATGCTGCAATTGGGAGCCATTGAGCACTCTGACAGCCCCTGGGCTAGCCCAGTGGTCCTAGTCCCCAAACCTCACACCAAAGATGGGAAGAGAGAGATGAGGTTTTATGTGGACTACAGAGGACTTAATTCTGTCACCAAGACAGATGCCCATCCCATTCCAAGGGCAGATGAATTGATAGACAAACTAGGGGCCTTATTTATACTTTTTGGTGCAAAACTGCACTAAGGCAGTTTTGCCCCAAAAAGTTTTGCACCGGCTTGCACCATTTTTTAGCACCAGCTGGGCACCATATTTATGGAATGGTGCAAGCCGGTGCAAAGGGTAGTCTATCTTAAAAAAAAATAATGTTAGGCAGTTTTGAGTCAAAATAAATGATTCTGACCAGATTAGCATCATTTTTTGACGCTAAGGGGCATATTTATACTCTGTTTGCACTGAATTAGCGTCATTTTTTAAAAATTCTAATTCAGTGCAAAACTAACTCCATATTTATACTTCGGTGCTAGACCCGTCTAGCACCAAATTTATGGAGTTAAAGTCATTTTTGGCAAGTGGAAACCTACCTTGCCTTAATGAGATGCAAGGTAGGCGTTCCCGTGCAAAAAAATGACTCTTTGGCCTTAACACCATATTTATACTCCCATGTAAAAATGGTGCAAGGGAGGGAGGAGGGGTCAAAAAATGGGGCAAAGCTTGCTTTGCCCCATTTTTTAAGACCTGGGTCAGGGCAGGCGCTAGGGGACCTGTGGCTCTATTTCCATGGTGGAACACCATGGAATAAGCCCAGAGGTGCCCTCCCTAGGCCCTAGGGGCACCCCCACCCACACTAGAGGGACTGCGAGGATGGGGGACCCCATCCCAGGTAAGTACAGGTAAGTGCATTTTATTTTTGAAAGTGCCATAGGGGACCCTGAAATGGGCCCCCATACGTGGCACAGGGTGCAATGGCCATGCCCAGGGGACCCCGTCCTCTGTGCTGGCCACTGGGGTGGTGGACATGACTCCTGCCTTTTCTAAGGCAGGAGTCATGTGGCATGGTAGGTTTAGCACCATAAAATTACACTAATATTGTTAGAGTCATTTTTTTTAACTCTAACCTGCTTAAGCCATTTTTTGGTGCTAACCCCTCTTCTTCTATACTGCCTGCCCCACCCGACTAAAGTCATTTTTTAAAACTCTAGCCTAACCTTTGCACCGGCTTGCACCATTCCATAAATATGATGCCCGGTTGGTGCACAGAAATGGTGCAAGCCGGTGCTAAACTTTTTGGTACAAAACTGAGTTAGTGCAGTTTTGCATCAAAAAGTATAAATAAGGGCCAATATTTTGTAAGTTTGCGCCACTTTTGTGTCATAAAATGACGTTAATGCGGTGCAAAAAAAGTTTAAATCAGGGCCTTGGTGCTAGATGGGTCTAGCACCAAAGTATAAATATGTAGTTAGTTTTGCACCGAATTAGAGTAAAAAAAAATTACAGTAATTCGGTGCAAACAGAGTATAAATATGCCGCAGAGTATAAATATGCCCCTAAATATGGCGTTAAGGCCATAGAGTCATTTTATGCACGGGAACGCCTACCTTGCATCTCATTAAGGCAAAGTAGGACTCCACTTTCAAAAAATGACTTTAACTCCATAAATTTGGTGCTAGAGGGGTCTAGCACCAAAGTATAAATATGGAGTTAGTTTTGCACTGAATTAGAGTAAAACAAAATGACACTAATTCGGTGCAAACAGAGTATAAATATGCCCCTAGGTGCTGCCAAATACTTAAGTACCTTTGACTTGACAGCAGGGTACTGGCAAATCAAAATGGCACCAGGAGCAAAAGAAAAGACAGCATTCTCCACACCTGATGGGCATTATCAGTTTACTGTTATGCCCTTTGGTTTAAAGAATGCCCCTGCCACCTTCCAAAGGTTGGTGAATCAAGTCCTTGCTGGCTTGGAGTCCTTTAGTGCAGCTTATCTTGACGATATTGCTGTCTTTAGCTCCAGCTGGCAGGATCACCTGGTCCACCTGAAGAAGGTTTTGAAAGCTCTGCAAGCAGCAGGCCTCTTTATCAAGGCATCCAAATGCCAGATAGGGAAGGGAACTGTGGTTTACTTGGGTCACCTTGTAGGTGGAGGCCAAGTTCAGCCACTCCAGCCTAAGATCCAGACTATTCTGGACTGGGCAGCTCCAAAAACCCAGACTCAAGTCAGGGCATTCCTTGGCTTGACTGGGTACTACAGGAGGTTTGTGAAGGGATATGGATCCATAGTGACAGCGATCACAGAGCTTACCTCCAAGAAAATGCCCAAGAAGGTAAACTGGACTGTAGAATGCAAACAGGCCTTTGACACCCTGAAACAAGCAATGTGCACAGCACCAGTTCTCAAAGCTCCAGATTACTCCAAGCAGTTCATTGTGCAGACTGATGCCTCTGAACATGGGATAGGGGCAGTTTTGTCCCAAACAAATGATTATGGCCTTGACCAGCCTGTTTCTTTCATTAGCAGGAGGTTACTCCCCAGGGAGCAGCATTGGAGTGCCCTTGAGAGGGAGGCCTTTGCTGTGGTTTGGTCCCTGAAGAAGCTGAGACCATACCTCTTTTGTACTCACTTTGTAGTTCTGACTGACCACAGACCTCTCAGATGGCTAATGCAAATGAAAGGTGAAAATCCAAAACTGTTGAGGTGGTCCATCTCCCTACAGGGAATGGACTTTATAGTGGAACACAGACCTGGGACAGCCCATGCCAATGCAGATGCCTTTCCAGGTTCTTCCACTTAGAAAATGAAGACTCTCTTGGGAAAGGTTAGTCTCATCCTCTTTCGTTTGGGGGGGGGGGGGTTGTGTAAGGAAATGCCTCCTTGGCATGGTTACCCCCTGACTTTTTGCCTTTGCTGATTCCAAGTTATGATTTGAAAGTGTGCTGAGGCCTGCTAACCAGGCCCCAGCACCAGTGTTCTTTCCCTAACCTGTACTTTTGTTTCCACAATTGGCACACCCTGGCATCCAGGTAAGTCCCTTGTAACTGGTACCTCTGGTACCAAGGGCCCTGATGCCAGGGAAGGTCTCTAAGGGCTGCAGCATGTCTTATGCCACCCTGGGGACCCCTCACTCAGCACAGATACACTGCTTGCCAGCTTGTGTGTGCTAGTGGGGATAAAATGACTAAGTCGACATGGCACTCCCCTCAGGGTGCCATGCCAACCTCACACTGCCTATAGGTATAGATAAGTCACCCCTCTAGCAGGCCTTGCAGCCCTAAGGCAGGGTGCACTATACCATAGGTGAGGGCATAAGTACATGAGCACTATGCCCCTACAGTGTCTAAGCAAAACCTTAGACATTGTAAGTGCAGGGTAGCCATAAGAGTATATGGTCTGGGAGTCTGTCATGCACGAACTCCACAGCACCATAATGGCTACACTGAAAACTGTGAAGTTTGGTATCAAACTTCTCAGCACAATAAATGCACACTGATGCCAGTGTACATTTTATTGTAACATACACCCCAGAGGGCACATTAGAGGTGCCCCCTGAAACCTTAACCGACTACCTGTGTAGACTGACTAGTTTTAGCAGCCTGCCACACACCAGACATGTTGCTGGCCACATGGCGAGAGTGCCTTTGTCACTCTGTGGCTAGTAACAAAGCCTGTACTGGGTGGAGGTGCTTCTCACCTCCCCCTGCAGGAACTGTAACACCTGGCGGTGAGCCTCAAAGGCTCACCCCTTTTGTTACAGCACCCCAGGGCACTCCAGCTAGTGGAGTTGCCCGCCCCCTCCGGCCACGGCCCACTTTTGGCAGCAAGGCCAGAGGAGATAATGAGAAAAACAAGGAGGAGTCACTGGCCAGTCAGGACAGTCCCTAAGGTGTCCTGAGCTGAGGTGACTCTGACTTTTAGAAATCCTCCATCTTGTAGATGGAGGATTCCCCCAATAGGGATAGGGATGTGCCCCCCTCCCCTCAGGGAGGGGGCACAAAGAGGGTGTAGCCACCCTCAGGGCTAGCAGCCATTGGCTACTAACCCCCAGACCTAAACACACCTCTAAATCGAGTATTTAGGGGCTCCCAGAACACAGCAAGATAGATTCCTGCAACCTAAGAAGAAGAGGACTGCTGAACTGAAAAACCTGCAGAGAAGACGGAGACACCAACTGCTTTGGCCCCAGCTCTACCGACCTGTCTCCCCACTTCTAAAGACACTGCTCCAGCGACGTGTTCCCAGGGTCCAGCAACCTCTGAAGCCTCAGAGGACTACCCTGCATCTAGAAGGACCAAGAACTCCCGAGGACAGCGGCTCTGTTCCCCAAAGACTGCAACTTTGCAACAAAGAAGCAACTTTGAAACAACACACGTTTCCCGCCGGAAGCGCGAGACTTTGCACTCTGCACCCGACGCCCCAGGCTCGACTTGTGGAGAACAAACACCACAGGGAGGACTCCTCTGCAACTACGAGACAGTGAGTAGCCAGAGTTGCCCCCCTGAGCCCCCACAGCGACGCCTGCAGAGGGAATCCCGAGGCTCCCCCTGACCGCGACTGCCTGCTTCAAAGACCCGACGCCTGGTAAAGACTCTGCATCCGCAGCCCACAGGACCTGAAGGATCCGACCTCCAGTGCAGGAGCAACCCCCAGGTGGCCCTCTCCCTTGCCCAGGTGGTGGCTACCCCGAGGAGCCCCCCCCATTGCCTGCTTGCATCGCTGAAGAGACGCCTTGGTCTCCCATTGAATCCTATTGCTAACCCGATGCTTGTTTGCACACTGCACCCGGCCGCCCCCGTGCCGCTGAGGGTGTACTTTCTGTGCTGACTTGTGTCCCCCCCGGTGCCCTACAAAACCTCCCTGGTCTGCCCTCCGAAGACGTGGGTACTTACCTGCTGGCAGACTGGAACCGGGGCACCCCCTTCTCCATTGAAGCCCATGCGTTTTGGGCACCACTTTGACCTCTGCACCTGACCAGCCCTGAGCTGCTGGTGTGGTAACTTTGGGGTTGCTATGAACCCCCAACGGTGGGCTACCTTGGACCCAAACTTGAACCCCGTAGGTGGTTTACTTACCTGCAAAAACGAACAAACAGTTACCTCCCCCAGGAACTGTTGAAAATTGCAGTGTCTAGTTTTAAAATAGCTATATGTCATTTATGTAAAAACTGTATATGCTATTTTGCTCATTCAAAGTTCCTAAAGTTCCTAAGTGAAGTACCTTTCATTTAAAGTATTGTTTGTAAATATTGAACCTGTTGTTCTTAAAATAAACTAATAACATATATTTTTCTATACAAAAACCTATTGGCCTGGGATTGTCTCTGAGTGTGTGTTCCTCATTTATTGCCTGTGTGTGTACAACAAATGCTTAACACTACCCTCTGATAAGCCTACTGCTCGACCTCACTACCACAAAATAGAGCATTAGAATTATCTCTTTTTGCCACCATCTTACCTCTAAGTGGAACCCTTGGACACTGTGCATACTATTCCTTACTTTGAAATAGTGCATAGAGAGCCAACTTCCTACAATCCATAGATCTTATCTCGCCTATCTGGGGTCCAGAACATCATGCTCTAAAAGTCTAGGGTTCTCTTTTCTACCACAATCTATTCCCATGCTTGTTCTCACTACCTCAACGCTGGTTGTACCTTTAGCAGGTCCCTTAAGAAATGAAATGAGTCAATCCACCTCGGTTATCAGGGTGGAAGGCTTAGATGGTACAGTCTTTACCAGCTTACCAGGCTCTGCTCTCCACACCCTGTTTGAATGAAAATCATCTACATGGTGCGCTTCTGGCCCACTCCTACCCCTCGGGTGGCAGTACAAAAAACTCAAAGGATGGAGAAAAATGCTAGGGGATGGCTGATTTGGATCTTAGTGATGGGTAAGTAGATGGTAAACCAGAGCGGGATGGCTAACGTTCACAACAATACAGTCCCCCTGTATAATTTGGGTAGTGGCCCTACCCATGCCACTCTCCTGACCATCAGCATGTGCCAAGCATCTTGGTAGGAAAGGCCAGCATAAGTGCATAGCCAATGCAATGTTTTATTCTTTAATTACACAAACGTTTCCTCTATTCCCTCAGCTAGACAAGGCACATTAGACAAAATGATAACCTCGGGGCAAGTGTCCACGGGTTGATTCAAGGAGTCTATTGATCTGGGGGACTGGGTGGGCAAAGTGCATCTCTATCCCAACCCTCCCTCCACAACACCCTTGCTATGGTCTAATCAACACTGGTTAGCTCTTTCTAGCTCACCCGAAGGAGGGTGAATGTTTGTAATAGGGGATTGCACAGTAAGAAGCAGCTTACAAGGGGGTGGGGGTCTCACCTTGTTAGTTATTGGCACTTTGGATAGATCTGGTGTATCCTGGTTAACACTCGTTGCAAACTTCAATCTTCTTAACATAGACTCAATCAGACACAATCTCTTGTAGATGGACTCTAAGCTTTCCCTTATCAGAGCAGTGAGTTTGTCGCATAGATCTTGAGAGCCATCAACCGATATGACCGGGAGCCCATCCCCCAGTGATCCCACTGGCAAACATATTTTTTTTGGTTTGGAAATTGGAGACACTTTTTTTCCTCTTGCATCTTGCATCTTTTGCTGATACGGGGCTTCCATGAACTAATAACAGACTCCCTATGAGCGCTAGCCCCTCTTCTTGTTGCCCAGTTAGAGCTGCGCTTACATTATGTATGACACTTGGCTCCTTACTTGAGTTGGGGCAGGGAGCATCAACACCCACTCAATGCCCCAGCTCAGGGCTGGTCGGTGACCTAGCCTCTCAAGGTGCAGGTCCAGAGTGGGATTGGGTCAGAGGAAGTCGACATTCCACCAAGTTGATTTCTTTGTTTACTAAAACCACTGCTCTCTTAATGAACCCATACTGAGTACTATCTGGTACACTTTGGCCACCAGGCTCTGCCAACTTCTGTTTACCCATCTCAGCCTAAGTGCCAAAAATAAAGAAAAAACCTTTTGACCCAAGGATAAAAAAGGAAATCCTAGGGAAGAGTATGTTCATGATAGGTTGGTTGATGAAATGTAGGAGGCTCTTCTGGAGGATCCAGGGGTCAAGGGCGAGGCCCTGCCCTGCCCTGGTGCTGACACAGAATGGGCCCACCATTGGTCTGGGCTTTACCCGAGCATGGCCCGTGGGTGTCCCAAGCAGCAGATGAAACATTGGAGCTTTGTAGCGCCTGAGAGGGTTGAGAGTTCCTCTCCTTGTCAACTGGAGCAGCACCTCCTGGTGCGAGTGGTTGTGGGGCCTGGAGCCCTCTGTGAGGCCTGAACCTTTATTCAAAGGCAATCACCCCAGCAGGCCACCATCCCTGTGATGCAGACATGTCCATGGGTCGCAAACTGCAACCTACCTCATTAATATTAATAAATGAGGCAGGTCGATTTGGAACCCACTAGGAATCGCAAGTATGAAATGACAAGTGTCATACATAAGGAATAGTGATTTCCAAATAGAGATTCAGATACATTTCTATTTGGAAATCTCTATTTATACTCTTTGTACATCTGGCCCTAGGTTTTTGATGGAGGGTGTTAAATAACCCTTCTCAAGCGACAACCTCAGTCCTAGTTAGGATGAAACACAAAAGTCACTAAATTAACCTATGCTTAACCTTATAGTATCTTTGCACAAAATCAGTCATCTGTAGGGAAATCCAACAGCATATGCTTAAGGTCCAGGATACTCCTGCCTATTCCTCTGCTGAATTCTGTCTCCCAGGTATACCTCAAGTGTAGCAATGAGATTTGTACGTGAGTAACAAGCGCCTTGATAACCATGTAACTAGCTGTCTTTCGTTCCTCAGCAGATGTGAGGAAAATCTCAAAGGATGCAACGCATCAGGCCATATATGTGAAACTGACCTCCATGAAGAACAAATTGATCCATAAGAGCTTTAAAGGATAAGAGCTTGCCACCATGAAATAGGTCACCCATAGTCGAAAATCTGACCCAGTCCCAAGGCCATGGATCATGCTCAGTGAGGCAATCTGGCCTTTGGGAAGATTCCTAGTATAGCTAGGCCTTTCAGATCCACCTGAAACAGGCTGGTTGGCCACTCTTAGGGTAGGCAACTGAAGCGGTCAAGGCCAAGACAGCAGTCTGACTGAGGGAGGATGAAGAACGCACATGTCTTTGGAGGAGATGTCCAGCGAACCACAGGATAGCCATTGAAGCTGGGCTGCCAAATAGTAGAACCCATAACTGGGAGCTCCCAATCATCCCTGAGCAGGAGGAATCTGTAATTTAGGTATCTCCACTCAACTGCAGCATTTGTGCAAGATGAAGTTGCCAAGTAAAGTATCAAGGTCCCAGAAGAATTTTCAATAGGGTATCACCAGAAAGTTGACAAAATGGTAAAGGAGCTGTGGTAGCATCACCATCTTGGAGATGGAGATTGAGCTCATACCTGATAAGGGAAGGGATCGCCACAATGTACTTGAGCCTGTAGGGGTGCAACTCAGAGTTAAGGTTACATCTAGGCACCGTCCTCTTCAGTATGGAATATCTGAATTCACAAGTATTGGAATGAACTGGCCTACCACCTCACTGGGCCCTCCCCTAGATGTAATTGTGCTGCAGCCAGAACTTATTCCAGCTCTCTCTAACTTGAAGACCTGAGTGTCTCCCAAATGTGGTTAAGAGTTGGGCGATGCTGGAAAGGTTGGAATGCAAATCTTTAAGATAAAACAGCACATCATCCGCAAACAGCGAAATTGCATGAATCCTGTCAGGTAAGGAGATTCCCTCATCTCTTCCACTGAAGCATACATATGTTGCTAGTGGTTCCATTGTGTAGAAAAGTGACCTTTTTGACATGGTCACCCACACTTTTTGCCCCAGTATTGACAGATGTTTGCCTTAAGTTGAACTGAGTCCGTGCTATCCAGGTCCCCAGTGCCAGTGCTTTTCGCTAAAACTAGGTGATGCTCAATTTTAACCCAACTGGTAAGGACTTTAGCACCCTTGTAAGTCCTTAGTAAGTGGTACCCAGGGCATGTGTACTAAAGAGGTTCCCTAAGGGCTGCAGGATGTAGAGACACCCCCACTCAAACACATGCAGACTGTCATCATAAAATGTGAACCTTTGACCCTGCTTCTGCAGGCAGGTAGCTCCCCGCTCCGCCATCCGCACCACCTCCATTCCGTTTTCTTCTCCTGTTTCCCCACCACTGCGTCCCCTGCGGCCCCTCCCGCCTCCGCCTCCTTCTCACTGTCCTTTCTGCCTTTTTTCACAGCCGCTGCATCCCCTGCAGCCCCTCCTGCCTCCCCCCCTCCTTCTCACTGTCCTTTCTGACTTTTTTCCCCGCCGCTGCATCCCCTGCACCCCTTCCGCCTCCCCCTCCTTCTCACCATCCTTTCTGCCTTTTTTCCCCACCGCTGCGTCCCCTGCGGCCCCTCCCGCCTCCCCCTCCTTCTCACCATCCTTTCTGCCTTTTTTCCTGCCGCTGCGTCCCCTGCGGCCCCTCCCGCCTCCCTCCACCCCACCAGCCCTCTCATTCATCAAGCCCTCCCTCCTCCCAGTTGGCACTCCCACCCTCCCCTCCTCTCATGGCAGCCACGCGCAGCAGGTGTGCCGCTGGCGCGCCAAAGGCAAGCCCGTACGCACCCGTCTGTGCCAAGACCGTGCCCAGCGCCAGTCCCCCTAGCCCCCTCAGACACACCTACTCCCCCCTCACCCTCTACTCTCTCAACCCAGGACCCCGCCCCACATGCACCCCATCTAGCTCCACACACACTCATGGCCCCTTCACCTGCCACACCTGTCACTTCTCCTGCTCCTCATCCCTCACACCACACACCAACCATAGCGACCCCACCTTCAACAAACACAACATTCCCAACACAAGTCTCACCCACCCTGCACCCACCAACCAACCCCGCAGCACACCAGCCCACAACCAGAAAACACCCCGCAACAACACCCTCACGCACCACACCAACGCCACCCACCACAACTACCTCAACTGCCTGCTCCTCAACATCCGCTCCCTTCACAAACATGCCATAGAACTCTGGGACCTCATCACATAACAATACCTGACATCGCCTTCCTCACGGAAACCTGGACCAACCCCTCCTCAGAACCGACATAGCCATAGCCAATCCCAAGGGATACAAACTCCAATGCAAAGACCGCCCCAACAGGCCAGGCAATGGCATCGCCATCCTACACAGAGACACCATCAAAGTCACCACCAGCTCCCAAGACACTATCGACAACACTGAACACATGCACTTCCTCATCCACATTAACAACAACTCCACCCTCGGAGGTACACTAATCTACAGACCACCCAGACCACGCCCCACCTTCTGCGACACCGTCGCAGACTGCATCAGCTTGCACGCTCTCACCTCCACAGACTACATCATCCTCGGTGACTTCAACTTTCACTTAGAAAACCTACAAGACCACTACCTCCCTCATAGACAACCTCACCAACCTCGGACTCAAACAACTGGTCACCGCACCCACCCACTCAGCAGGACACACGCTCGACGCAATTTTCACCACAAGCCAACACATAGCCTACACCCACACCACCAAACTCTTCTGGACTGACCACCACTGCGTCCACTTCTCCTTCACCAAACCCCCCACACACTACCATCAACACACCTCACCCTACCGCATGTGGGACAAGATCCACACAGAACGACTAAACTCCCAACTGGCCCATAACCCCCCCCCACACCAACGACCCCAACACAGGAGCACACAACCTCTCCAAGTGGATCATTACCTCCGCAGACACACTAGCTACCCTCAGAAAACAAATCGCCACCCGCAACATCAAGAACGCCTCATGGTTCACCCCTGAACTCCAAGACTCCAAGCGCAAATGCCGCCAAACTGAGAAAATATGGCGACTAGAACCTTCCACAACCAACTTCTCCACCCTCAAAACCACCATTCGCACCCATCACCAACTCATACGCACCGCCAAAAGAGATCACTACAAGTCATGCCTTGACAACAACTCTCAAAACAGCAAAGAGCTCATCACCATCATCAATGAACTTGCCAAACCCAAAGCCAGCAACATAGACCCCACACACACACAGCCCCTATGTGATGCCCTTTCCAACCACTTCCTCCACAAAATCCTGGACATCCACAACAGCTTCATACCACACACACCCACCACACACACCCCTCACTCACCCAACCCAAACCCCACTCATGACCCCCACCACACTCTCCACATAGACCCCCACCACATACGAAGAAACCGAAAAAACCATGAACTCCATCCACTCCGGCTCCCCCTCTGACCCCTGCCCACACCGCATCTACAACAAAGCTAGCCCAACCATCGCCCCCATACTCTACAACATAGTCAACTCCTCTTTTGACTCCACCATCTACCCAGATCTCTGGAAGCACACGGAAATCACCACTCTCCTAAAAAAAAACAAGCCGACCTGGAGATCCTCTTCAACTACCTCACCATCTCCCTCCTCCCTTTCCCTGCCACGGTTGCAGAGAAATGAGTCAACGCCCGCCTATCCCAATTCCTCGAAGCAAACAACACTCTTGACCCCTCACAATCCGGGTTTCGCAAAAACCACAGCACGGAAACCGCCCTCATCGCATGCACTGACGACATCAGGACCAAAGTCGACAAAGGCGAGACCGTTTCACTCATCCTCCTAGACCTCTCTGCAGCCTTTGACACCGTCTGCCACCACACACTCCGCACACGCCTCCACAAGATAGGAATTCGTCACAAAGCCTTAGACTGGCTCACCTCCTTCCTCACCGACCGGACCCAGAGAGTCCGCCTTCCACCCTTCCACTCCAACACTACCAAGATCACCTGCGGAGTCCCCCAAGGGTCCTCCTTCAGCCCCACACTCTTCAACATCTACATGATCCCCCTAGCCAACATCCTCCGAGCACACGGAATCACTATCCTCTCCTATGCAGATGACACCCAACTCATCCTCTCTCACCCGCAGCCCCACCACCACCAAAACCAACCTACACGCCACTCTCCTCGACACCGCCAACTGGATGACCACTAACCACCTCAAGCTCAACTCAAATAAAACCGAGATCATCATCTTCGGCCCCAACAAAACTACATGGGACGACTCTAGGTGGCCCACCGCCCTAGGCCCCGCACCCACCCCGCAAACCACGCACGCAACCTCGGCATCATCCTTGACCCCTCCCTCTCCCTGACACAGCAAATCAATGCTCTAACCTCCTCCTGCTTCCACACACTCCGCACTCTAAAAAAATCCTTCAAATGGATTCCCCCAGAAACCAGAAAGACAGCCACCCACGCACTCATCGGCAGCACACTGGACTATGGTAACACTCTCTAAGCCGGCACCACACTCAAACTCAAACGCAAACTCCAGAGAATCCAGAACACAGCCGCACGCCTTGTCCTTGGCCTCCCCTGCCACGAACGAATCTCACCACACCTCAAATCCCTTCACTGGCTCCCCATAGACAAGAAAATCACATTCAAGATCCTCACCATGCACACAAATCCCTCTACAACACCGGCCCAACCTACCTCAACTAAAGAGTTAACTTCCATACTCCCACACACAACCTCCGATCAGCCGATCTCACCCTAGCCACAGTACCCTGCATCCAACGCACCCTCACAGGAGGCAGGTCTTTCTCCTACCTCGCCCCCAAAACCTGGAACTCCCTCCCCACTGACCTTCGCAAAACCAAAGACCTCCTGGTCTTCAGAAAGAACCTCAAGACATGGTTGTTCGATCAGTGACCCTAACTGCCCCCTCCCGATCTCCCCTCCCCCTTCCCCCAGCACCTTGCGACCCTCACGTGTGAGTAGCGCGCTCTACACATTTTTTGATTGATTGATTGATTGATTGAGGTGAAAACCATTTTGAAAACATGACATGGTACACACCATGTATGCAATGGCCATACCCCTGCATATCATATATGTAAGTCACCCCTATAGCAGTCCTTAGGAGCCCTAAGGCAGGGTGCATTAATTCCATGTGAAGGTACATCTGTGTGAGCAGAGATGCCCCTGTAATGTCTAGTTCCATTACTAAATATTGCAAGTTACCAGGCAACCATCTTAAGGACATCTAGTGGGCACTCGTCCACAAGAATTACTCAGCTACATCTTGGCTGAATGGAAACCATTGGAGTTTGGTATCAAACACCTCGTCTTAATAAATGCATACTGATTCCAATACTGTTATTATTATGACATCCACCTTAGAGGTGTCCCCTGAAACCTACTAGTTTTCTAGTGTGACTGGTATCATCCATCCTGCCACCACAGACAAGTTGTTGACCCCCTGCAGGTAAGAGCCAGCGCTCTTGGAGGTCACCACCCCCACTACCATTCACACGTCCCCTGTGTCCTCTCCCAGTGTGTCTGTGACGCCATCTCCCAAGATAGACAAACTACAGGCACACACCCACCCAACAGCCATCCACCTCACGACAGCCTCCAGCGCATGCACCTTCACCCAAAGTCAGCAAACGAACACCTCCTACAACCACAACTTCTTCCTCCACTCCCAAACCCCCTCCAGCTACCCATCCCAGTGTCTCCAAAAAACGTTTCCTGTCCAACCTTGACCTCTTTCCCACACCTCCCCCACCCCGTCCGTCTCCTAGGTCCCGAACTAGCACCTCAGCCACAACATCTCCGGACCAGTGGTGCCTGTAGTCACCGGAATCTGGAGTGCACCGGCCACCAGGGCAGCCAGTGTGGCACGGAGCCACAGCACGGACAGACCCCCACCTGCCAAGCATCAAAAGTTGGCCAGTGCCCGGCGGGAGAGGGGGAAGACTCCAGCCACCAAAGCCGCTCCCATGGTTCCCGGTGGGAGTGTGGAGTCAGCTGCGACACCTTCCAAGGTGGGGAAGGGCCACAAGAAACCAGGAAAGTCTGGGAAGAGCAGCAGGGTGGAGGAGACAGCCGTCATCCCCGCTGGCCAGGAGGCCACAGCCGTCATCCCCGCTGGCCAGGAGGCCACCGCCATCATCCCCACTGCCCAGGAGGCCACCGCCATCATACCCGCTGGGCCAGAGAGGAGCGCCAGCACAAGCCCCGCTGGGCTAGAGAGGACTGCCAGCACAAGCCCCGCTGGGCTAGAGAGGACCGCCAGCCCAAGCCCCGCTGGGCTAGAGAGGACCGCCAGCACAAGCCCCGCTGGGACAGAGAGGACCGTCAGCAGCTGAGTCACTGCAAAGGAGCCCGCCACTCCAAGCACCGCTGAACAGGGCACCGCCGCCTCAAGCACCGCTGAACAGGGCACTGCTGCTCCAAGCACCGCTGAACAGGGCACCGCCGCCTCACGTACCGCTAAACAGGGCACTGCCACCTCAAGCACCGCTGAACAGGGCACCGCTGACTCAAGCACCGCTGAACAGGGCACCGCCTCTCCAAGCACTGCTGAACAGGGCACCGTCGCTCCAAGCACCGCTGAACAGGGCACCACCGCCTCAAGCACCGCTGAACAGGGCACCGCCGCTCCAAGCACCGCTGAACAGGGCACCGCCACCTCAAGCACCGCTGGCCCATGAGCGCCAAGCGCACTGACGCTACTGAGTCCGTCACGATGAAGCACTCTGGGCACCATGCCCCCTCCAGAACCAGTGGAGAGATACATGCACTACCTCTGTCCTTAGCAGGATGAAGCACACTGGGCACAATGCCCCCTCCAGAACCAGTGGAGGGATACATCCACTACCTCTGTCCTTAGCAGGATGAAGCACTATGGGCACAATGCCCTCTCCAGAACCAGTAGAGAGATACATCCACTACCTCTGTCCTTAGCAGGATGAATCACTCTGGGCACAATGCCCCCTCCAGAACCAGTGGAGAGATACATCCACTACCTCTGTCCTTAGCAGGATGAAGCACTCTGGGCACAGAGCCCCCTCCAGAACCAGTGGAGAAAGGCATCCACTACCTATGTCCTTGGCAGGATGAAGCACTCTGGGCATAAAGCCCCCTTCAGAACCAGTGGAGACTGTTATTCACTTGAGAGACTGTGGCTTTGCACTCCCCAGGATTGAACAGTGGGCAAACCACCAACTGTAGAGACTTGAGAGACTGTGGCTTTGCACTCCCCAGGATGGAACAGTGAGCAACCCACCCACTGTAGAGACTTGAGAGACTGTGGCTTTGCACTCCCCAGGATGAAGCAGTGGGCAACCCACCCACTGTATAGACTTGAGAGACTGTGGCTTTGCACTACCCAGGATTGGACAGTGGGCATGTGGCCCTCTCGTGGATTTGGCATCGTGCACTCAACCGGCTGAGGTGCCCCCCCTTTCCCACCCCCTGAGGTGCCTGTTTTCTTGCTCTCTGATGCCCCTGCAGTGTTCTCTCCATCATGGTCGGGGATCTTGTGTGGGCCTCGCCCATACCGTGTGGGCCCAGTGTTCCACGGACTTAATTGGAGCACTACCTGGACTACTATGCTTGGTGTTTATTTTGTTTATGGTGTATATATATATATATATTTGCCTACTTGATTTTAATATATTACAATGGTTACACTCATTTTCTTTTGTCTTTGCATTCTTCCTGGGGTGTTGGGGGGTGTAACTATCATGTATAAATATGTATTAGTGTGTGTGTTGTAGTGGGTGAGGGTGGGGGTGGGGGTGTTGCATGTGTGTGTCCCTGTTCTTTCCCTCCCTCCTCCCCTGTGTCGTATGTGCAGTACTCACCGTGGTCTTCGCCGCCGGCGTTCGTGCTCCTGGTAGAGGAGCAGGAAGACTATCGCAGGGAGAATTTGGAGTTCCTGCTCCATGGTGTCCTGGTTCCTCTTGGGGTGAGTAGAGGTGAGCGTTTTCCCTTTGAAATCCTGTTTCCGTCATGTTTTTATCCACGGTGAATGCGCCCCGGAAAAGGTGGCGGATTGGCCTGTTGTGATACTGTGGGCGTTACTTTGTCTTCCGCCTGTCTGTTGGCCGTGACCGCCAAGCTGTTTGTTTGTACCGCCGTGGCGGTCGGAGTGTTAAAGTGGCTGTCTTTGTTGGCGGTTTCCGCCATAGTCGTAATTGCAAATTTTTTACCGCAGGCCTGTTGGCGGTCTTACCGCCGCTTTAACACCGACCGCCAGGGTTGCAATGACCGCCAAAGTGTCTTAAGGCTTTTAAAAACAAGTAATTGGGGGTCATTACGACCTCGGTGGTCTTTTTGCAAGACCGCCGAGGGACCGCCGTGCGGAAGACCGCCTGTGCAGGAGGTTTGCCGCTCAGCGTATTATGACTGTTGGCTGCTCTCCGTCGTTATTCCGACGGAGAGCCGCCAACAGCCATACTTGCGGGCGGCGGGGAAGTGGAGGTTGCTCCACCTCCACCGCCACGGCAACAGAACACCGCCCAGCGAATCACGTACTGTGATTCGCCGTGGCGGTGTTCTGTTGGTGGTGTGGTGTCGGCGGAGCTGCCCCCATGGCTCCCCCCCCCCCGGAGGATCGACGGACCAGGTAAGTCGATCGTCCGTTAGGGGAGGGGGTTGGGGGGGTGTTGTGTGTTGTGTGCGTGCATGGGGGTGTGCGTGTGTGTAAGTAGAGGGGGTGTGTGAGTGCGTGTATGCTTGTGGGGGTGTTGTGTGTATGGGAATGAGTGCGTGTATGGCTGTGGGTACGTCTGTATGTATGTGTGCGTGTATGTTTGAATGTGGGTGTGCGTGTCTGACTGTGTGTGTGGATGTAGGCATGTATGTCGGGGTGTGTGTGTTGGTGGTGCCTGCATGCGTGTCGGTGTGTGTGAGAAATATTATGTTGGGGGTCGGGGTGGGGAGGGGGGCCTTGCCACCTTTGGGGGGTGGCAGGGGTGGTAGGGGGTGTAGGGGAGGGAGTCGGGTGGGGGGTGGGGGAGACCCCTATCAGTGCCAGGGAAGGAATTCCCTGGCACTGATATTGCTTACCGCCATGGATTTCATGGCGGTTGAAACCGCTGGAAATCCACGGCGGTAAGCCGGGTCCAAATACCGCTGGCGGTATACTGACAGCCTCCGGGCTGGAGACCCAGGTCTCCAGCCCGGCGGTCGTCTCCGGCCTGGCGGGCGGGACGGAGAACCGGCGGGTCATAATACACCAAGGTAAGACCGCCAGCCTGTTGGCGGTCTTACCGCCGGTTCTCCGTCATCCGCCAGGGTTGTAATGACACCCATTGTCTCTTAAAAACAATAAAGGTCTCTTGCAAGCACAAAGTACCTGGTTCGTGTGCAAAATCTCCACAAGTGACTGCAGAGAAGGCAATGCGTAGAAAAAGGGGAGGTGTGCATCAGATTCACCCCTTCGTACACTGACTTCGTCGTTATTTTCCTCGCAGGGGAAGGCTTTACGTTGTTTTCTGGCACGTGGACTTGTTTCCTCTTCGGGTTGTGGGGGTTTCTGGTGCCCCAGGGACTGTGCGTGGAATCCTGGGCGTGCGGCGAGAAGTCACAAGCGCGGCATTGAACCAGTGGGCGTTGCGTGGAAATTTCTCCCGCACAGCAGGCATTGCGTCGAGTCCTCTCTGGAAGTCAGGCTGCGTTGTCCCGGTTTGGCTGTGAATCGATCCGGTGGGCTGTGTGTCGAAGTTCCGGTCGCAACGCAGGTTCTGCGTCGATCTTTTCCTTGCAAAGTCACGCTGCGTCATTCCGGTTTGGCATGCAGTGAATTTCTCACCGCGGGGCAGGCTGTGCGTCGTTCTTAGCAGGCTGTGCGTCGAATTTTCACCGCACATGGAGTGCAGTTGCAGGAGTGAAGTCTTTTTGGTCCTGAGACTTCAGGGAACAGGAGGCAAGCTCTATCCAAGCCTTTGGAGAGCACTTCTCAGCACAGCCAGGGAGCAGCAACGCAGCAGGACAACAGCAAGGTAGCAGTCCTTCACAGAAAGCAGTCAGGTGAGTCCTTTAGGCAGCCAGGCAGTTCTTCTTGGCAGGATGCGGGTTCTGGTTACAAGTTTCTTCTACAGGAAGTGTCTGTGAGGTAGAGTGTCTGCCCCAAGAAGTGTCTAAAGTCTGTGGTTTTCGTTCCTCTTCTTAAACCCATTTCGGCCTTTGAAGTAGGCTTACTTCAAAGGAAAATCTCATTTGATTCTGAAATCCTGCCTTGCCCAGGCACGGCCTCAGATACATACCAGGGGGTATGAGTCTGCATTGTGTGAGGGCAGGCACAAGCAAAGCAAAACACAAACACTGTGGGATATCGTAACTGGATGGACGGAATGCGGAACCAATCAAACATTCACCCCCAGTCACAGATCTGGGTTTAATCCATCTATTATTTTGCTCACCATGCCACCCCAGTTTGAACCCAGCCATATGCAAATCAGTCTTGACCCTGTTCCTCATGGGAACAGTCCAGCCCGAACTGCCAGGCCAGGTTCTCCCTGGACCGGAAACAAGCATCCTGGGACCGGTTTCGGGGTTTCACCCCTCATCAGCCAGGCTAGCTTGAATCCAGTGGCACAGTGAGCCCGGGACCCACATCTGGGCATACCCGGCGCACTTAGGGCGGCAAAAGCAAAGCAAAACACAAACGCTGTGGGATAGCGTAACTGGATGGACAGAATGCGGAACCAATCAAACATTCACCCCCAGTCACAGATCTGGGTTTAATCCATCCATTATTTTGCTCACCATGCCACCCCAGTTTGAACCCAGCCATATGCAAATCAGTCTTGACCCTGTTCCTCATGGGAACAGTCCAGCCCAAACTGCCAGGCCAGGTTCTCCCTGGACCGGAAACAAGCATTCTGGGACCTTTTTTTTTTTTCTTTTTTTTTTAATGTTTCAAAACCTTTATTCAACCATTAAAAGACAGAATACATGGTAGCCAATCCATGTTTCAGGTGGCACGACATTTGACCAGGTGAAAAACCGCACACAGTGCCAAGGCTATCACCAGGTTAACATCTAGATGTTAATGCATTCCGAAGTAAAAGAAACTAAAAGCAGGAATGTTTAAAAGCAATGGGATAAAAGAAAAAACTAAAACAAAAAAAACAAAGATCAATCCCAAGAAACACAGCAACTCTTGTGTTAGAAAAAAGCCCAAACTAAAAAATAAACAATCCATCACCCATGACCACTCCTACTACACCATTCCAAATAGGTAGGCACCTTACCCTTCAGACATATATCTTTACACAAGTAATCGTGGACCAAGGAACAACCAAGAGCATAGACCACTTGTGGGGAGAGATCAACACCTTTGAAAAGTAGAAGATTTCTAGCCCTCCACAAACCATCCTTCAAGCAATTCACCACTATCCAATACTTCTGACATGGGGATCTGGAAACGAACAGGCCAAAGATCACACCCTCTCTAGACAAAACCACATCAGAATTCAGGGAAGAAAGCCATACTTCCGCCAAAGCCCACACCTGTTGTGCCATGGGGCAGTACCAAAAGAGGTGGTCACAAGATTCTTCTGCCAAACAACCCTTCCTGACACAAAAGGGTGCCCTAGAACATCGTCTCCTAAACAAAAAAAGGCGAAGAGGCAGGCAACCATGTGCTGTGGACCATGCCAGGCCACAATGAATATTTCGAAGGTACCGTACAGAAACATTTGCCCAAATAGCCTTAGAAACCAGGTCTGAAAACCCCCTGACTGGTACCTGCTGCTGGTCCCCAGTAACCGATTTGCGAATGAGCCTAGGTGAGATCAAGCCCAAAGGAATTGCGTCTAAATTGTGAGTCCTAATGAATTTCCTGGCATAAAAGTAAGCAAATGGGCAGGATTCTGAATGAGGCATGCTATTTGAGACAACCATGCCCCATGTTCTGCACACCAGAAAATTCAGCCAGAAACTGGCAAAAAAAGACCACTTCCTCTCTTCCTTATCCAGACAAATACTCCCTCTGATCATGGTGCAAATAAACAAAGATTGCAAAGCGAGACCAATGTTTGGAGCACTCTTGCCACCCAAAACCACAGGCTTTAACATGGTCATGCGAGCCACTCGTTCTTGCTTTCCTCCCCAAATGAACTGAAAAACCCACCTCTGTAGTAGTGTAAGGCAGTGTCGGGGGACGGGGTAAACCACTGCAATATACAGAAGGCACAATAGAAAATCTGCCTTTGCAACAAGTATTTTACCAGACATAGTAAGTGACTGCAAACCCCAAAGTGCAATCTTCTGCTTTACCTTGGACATGCATTCTGACCAGCTCTGCAAGCTACCACCCTCACCAAAAAACAGACCAAGAACTTTGACGCGATCTTGCACTACCTTAAGGCCCCAGTCCATCTTATCTTCCTTCCAGTTGACGTACAAACACTCACTCTTTGACAGGTTAATCCTCGATGACGAAGCAAAGGAAAACCTACTACAATACTATAAAACCTGGCGGATGGAAATATTATCTGTACAAAAAACAGATACATCGTCCATATAAGCAGAGGCAATGACAGAAACCCCCCTACCTCCAGGGACAGGGATCCCTTTAATCAGTTTATCAGCCCTCAGAGTTGCAAGAAAAGGTTCGATGGCCAAAATGAACAAGAGGGGGGACAAAGGACATCCCTGCCGTACCCCTGACAAAACAGGAAAAGAGGCAGTCAACGTGCCATTGACCATGACCCTGCTGTAACAATTGGTATACAATAAAGAAATCCAGGACCTAAAAGTTGGACCAAAATTCAAATGTTTTAAAACCTGAAACTTAAAAGAGTGGTTTAGCCGATCGAAAGCCTTTTCCTGATCCAGGTTCAGCAAACACATAGATAGCCCACGGTCTTTGACATACGATAACACATCCCTAACCAAACATAAATTGTGAGATATCTTACGCCCAGGTATGCCACCCGTTTGGTCCGATTCAACGACTGTGGAAACAACAGGCCGCAACCGAAGGAACAAAGTTTTAGACAATATTTTAAAGTCTACATTGAGAAGGCTGATTGGACGCCAGTTCTTTACATCGGCTCTATCACCTTTCTTCTTGTAGATAAGTCTTATGCAACCACCTCTCAAGGAATTGGGGAGCAATCCTTCCCTCATAGAACAACGAAAGACTTCAAGCAAGTCGGAGCCCACTAAGTCCCAAAATGTAGCATAGAACTCTACAGGTATGCCATCAGAACCGGGGGATCTCCCCTTAGGCAAGCTGAGCATGGCCCTTTTGAGGTCTGCAAGCACCAAGTCCCCTTCAAGAACTTCCTTATCCTCTTCAGACAAAGACAACTGCAGATGTTGCATGAAAAAATTCCCAGTTGCATTGTCTGAAACTTTGGGCCCATATAAGTCGCTATAAAAAGCATGCACACTGTCTTGGATTCCCTCAGTAGTGGTATGAGTGGTACCGTGGGAGTCCATCATGGCATCTATAATTCTCCCAGTAGCCCTCTCTTTTAGAAAGAAAAACCTAGAGCACGTCTCATTGTTCTCCAGGAACTGAACCCTACTGCGGAGAATCAACCCTTTAGTAAATTCATGGTACAAGGAGGATAACTCCTGCTTGCACAATAGAATGTCTGCCTGTACATCAAAACCGTGCTCCAATTGCTTTGACAAATTCTGGAGCCGGATTTGCAAATGGTTGATTCTACACCGCCTGTCTCTAGCCACTCTAGTTCCCTCCCGAATAAAGAAGGACCGTATACGGATCTTAATGTCCTCCCACCATTCACTGACTGAGGGGAAAAGAATTTTCAAGGACTGCCAATTTTGGTAATGGTAACTAAACTTATCCTGGGTAGCCTTGTCATTGAGCAAAAGAATATTGAGTCTCCACAGACCCTTCCCTCTAAGAGGTATATCTGCTATGGAGACGTCAACTGAAATGAGGTGATGATTGGAAAAGAAAACCGGAATGAGAGTGGCTGAAACTATCTTCTCTGAGGGACTTGCAAAGATAAAATCTATGCGTGACTTAGTGGGAGAGTTGGAACTAACCCAAGTGTAACCTGGATCATTAGGATGCAACAATCTGTAAAAATCCTGCAATTGAAAATCAGAAATAATACTTTTCAGTGAGGTAGAGCTACCGTCCAGGTGTACTGCAGAAGAAGAGGCTCTGTCTTCCACAGCAAATAAACAGTTGAAATCACCACCTAGAAAAACATTCCTGTTGCATAAAAGGAGCTGAGGCAGGAAGCTCAAAACATTATTTCTGCAGGACAATGATGTAGGGCAGTACACATTAATAAGGCGTAAATCATGGCCATTCCAAGTAACATCCACACATAGTAATCGCCCTTTAACCACATGTTGAATGTTCTGAACAACAAAGTCATTACTACAAAATAAAATGCCTATCCCTGCATTTCGGTCAGAATTACAGCCTGACCAGATGGAAGGGCCACAAGTCCACATTTGTTGCAATTTTGTGTCCTTAGATAGTTCCTGGATAGCACATTCCTGTAAGAAAATCATGTCCAATTTTTGCAAGCTCAAAAAGTCAAAAATTGATGAGCTTTTCACATCATCACCCAAGCACCTAACATTAATACTCCCCAAGAGAAGCATCAGGAAATATCTGAAAAACATAGACATTGTAAAATGGTACTTTCAGTCCAATTTCCTATTCCTCTTCTTAGTCTTCCGCTTTATCACAGGGGTAAAAGCATCCTCCCCTGTCACCGCCTGGGAATTACGCCTTACATCCTGTGTGCACAAATCTCTAGAGTCATTGCTCTCAAACCCAGTCTCTTCTGTGTCATCACCATTTTTCTCCTTCCTTTTTAATGAGGTTGAGACATCCATGGCAGATTCAACCTCTTCCTCACCAAAAATGTCATCCTTGCCCCACTCAACTACCTCACCAGCAACCGCAGTGTCAGAGAAAGAAGAGTGTTCCAGGGCTGTACAGGCATACTCAATCTGACTGCAAGAGTCTGTAGAGTAAATTGTAGACACTGTATCCTGAGTACCAACCGCATTTGCAGTACCAGATGAAGCAGGTTCTAGGGAGTGCTGGCTTGGAGTGGAAAATACCTTAGGCGTAACATACAGACTGTCATCCATAACAGTGCCATGTGGCTGTGGAGCAGAAAGTGGAACAGGTTGCACCTGGGGTGCGTCAAGAGCTGCACCTGTGGTGGAAATCAGAGAAGAGCCTCCAGCACTGATGATACCATTCCTTTCAGTAGCACCCAGGTGATGTTGGGCAACATCCCCCCCCCAATGGTTTTGGAGGACGTCTGCTGTGATTGGACAGCCAAATTTAAATCCAGTGTGGGAGCCATGATTGGTTGATCAGGGGCACCTGGTGAATCACCCTCATTAGGTTCCATGCAGTTCCCAGCCTCATCAACTGCACCTGCTTGTTTTCCCGCTTAAACTGAAGCACCTTCCCCAGAGGAGTCTTGCTTCACAGTTAAATCCACCTTTGCCTCAGACAAGGATAAACCAGGTTGGAGAGCCAATCTTTCCTCCTCCACACCAAGCCTGGTTAATTCTTCCTTCTCCACATCTTCCCTTGACCTCCCTCCACTCTGGTGGGGAGTGAAAGGTGGCTCCAGTCGCGCAGCTTTGATTTTAAAGGCATAGGAGGAGGGGCAGCTTTTAAACTCATGCTCAGTTGAGCCGCAAAGATTGCACGTTTTTTCAGCCACACAATCCTCAGCTTCATGTCCAGTGTTTCTACACTTAGTGCAGAAAGGTGCAGTACAGTCCTTAGCCAAGTGCCCCTCCAAATTACATTTCCTGCATCTCCTAGGCTGACCCACATAGAAGAAAACTTGTGTTATTTTTCTGAATTGGTCTGGGATCTCTCATTGAGTTTATGTCTCATTTATTGACTGACAGTGCACAACAAATGCTAAACTCTGCCGTCTAATAAGCCTAAACTGCTCAACCATACTACCACATGTAGAGCTCTTGGGATTAGCAAAGTAAGCCCCTGCAAACCAATAAGAGTCGCCTGGACTATTTGCATACTGTTCCTCTACATTTGTACACTACATAAACAGCCAGATTCCTTCACATCGCTAGCACAAAAAGATAAGAGGAGAGAGGGCAACATTGTCTGGTGTCTCTCCCAACCAGAATTGCTGGGGAGCTTCAACCCCCAGAGCAGACTTTGACAATGGGGTTGGCGTACAACAATTGGATCAGCTTAATAGTGCGAGATCCAAATCTCAGCCAACGGAGTCAACTGCGTTCTCCAAATCTAAAATGAGGGTAGCAGCTCGAGGCCAGTGAGCCTATGTAGCTTCCATAGTTCTATAGAATCATCACATATTTGAGGAGTTATTGCGGCCAGGGACAAACAAGCGTTGGTCACTGTGCGGATCAACTGAGGAAGTACTTACTGGACGCGACTGGCCAAAATCTTACTCAAAATTGTATAGTCTTCATTCACAATAGCAATAGGGAGGTAGGATGCTGGGTTCATGGGATCCCTTCTGGCTTTTAGAAAGAAGACCAATAAGGCTTCATGGAGAGTGGTGGGCAGGCGTCTAGTGTCAAGTGTAGCTTTGTGTAGTTTGACTAGCTTCAGAGTCAAAGAGCTTGGGAAAGTGTAATATTCTGCTGAAAGGCCATCAGTTCCAGGGATATCCCCAGCGGCCAGCCCAGAAATAACTTCTGTGACATTTTGGACAGTGATAAGCGCATAATCTTCCGCATGTTCCAATGAGTTTAATTTAGGAAGAGGGATGATGTCCAGGAAAGCCTTGATCTTATTTAAGAACACAGAAGCATCCGGGGGGTGAAGTGATAGAACTGGGGCCTATGAGACTCCTTTTCTGACCAACCAGGCCAGGTGGTGGCCAGATTTAGTACCCCCCGAATGTGCTCCGACAGCATAGGCTGATTAAACTTGGCAATGTCTTTGTTCCATCAGCCAGGCCATCTCTTTGCGTAACTGAGATGAGTAGGGTGCTAATGTTTGGTTACCAACAGTTTGTCTTTCAGTGTCTAAAAAGGCCTCTTCTTCCCTGTCTAGCGCCTGGGGGAGGGCTTTCCACTCCCAAATACATGACTCTCTGATGACCATTTTGAAGGCTTCTATTTCTGTAGCTGGGGTATTGGCAGATCCCTCATTGTGCTAAAAACAAAGTAGAAATATGGTAGGCCCATGTGTCCTGAGGAGTCCTCCAAAGCTAAGGGTTGTGGGCGCCAGGTGGGAGATGGGGGTGTGTGGCCTGGGAGACCTACCCCATGACAGACCCATCAGTATGGGGTTGTGGCCCCACAGTTTCCTACCCAGGTAGCCAGGGAAGGAAACAGGGGACATAGCACATTTGAGCATACACTCTATCTAACTGGACATACAAATTGGGGACTGGGGAGTAAAAGGAGTAGAGTTTAACTCAGGGATTATGGTATCTCCAAGCATCTTGTAGGGACCGTTGATGAAGCCACAAGATCAGGCTGCAGGCATTAAGCATGGGGGAGAACTGGAATGAGGGTGTGTGAGAGGTCAGAGAGACATCCATAACACAATTGAAATTACACCCAATAATCCAGTGAATACGCACCCATTTGGGCATGAGATGTGATGTAGGAAGTGGGGCTGGTCCATGTTAGGGGCATATATACTGTCTATGATAAGAGGGGAGCTGTCCAACCGAGTCTCAAGGAAAACAAACTAACCTTCAGGGTTGACCTAATGTGATAGGACACTGAGAGGAGTTCTCATCCTCACCCACATCAAGGTCTAAGTAGCATAATCCCAGTCATTGGTGGTATAACCCTGACCTAAACATGACCTCACCACCTCTTCTGGAGTCTATCTCCTTTAGGCTTATTGATGTGAAATTCTTTCAGTCCCAATATGAACCTGTTTGAGAACACAGTGGATTTTATAAAGTTTGGATGGTGTCTGCATTGCTCTAATATTCCAGACCTCTGGGAGATCCACAACCTCTATTTTGCTGCGTTGGAAGTCTAAAAGATTTCCTTAAGTCATTTATTTCAGCACTTTTAACACCTGCTCAGAGCAGGTGTTAAAAGGAGGCATGTCATTGTTTTCAATAGGCCTCAAATGGGATTAGCTTCAACATTTTTTACACTAATCATGCAAAGCTCTGAACTACCATTAAAAATCTTGATGCTAGTTCCCCTAACTACTGCCATGGTGCACCATATCTTAGATACGGTGCGCACATGGTGGCATTTGGGGAGCGCTAAGGGGTGAAAGAAAGTGGTTCTGCACTGGGTGCAGAGCAACTTTTCCCAAAGCAGGGCCAGACTCTCAGTAAGGTCTCCAAGGTGCCTCTAGAGGTTAGTCATTTTGGGTCTAAGCCTCCAAGGTCTTTCCTCAAAGGAAGGTTGTACAGGGTATCTTAGAAAACGAAAACTCTGGAGACACAAGTCTGGTGTCCCCCTGGAGGCCAAGGGCCATGTAAAACAGGCAGCCAGGAGCTCAGTGGCAGATGCAGTGAGTTCAGGTGAGTTATGGGGGGCACCGACTATCCTTGCTAGGCTCTCCAGGGGGCCAGAGTAAGGCATGAACACAGGCCACAACTGTGAGCCGAGTGTCAGCCGAGCTGTTATCCAACACTCACAAACCAGCAACAGTGAGGCAGGGCCATGGGACCATTGCTGTGAGGGAGAGGAGGGCGAGACCCCCGGCTGATATCAGGCGGCAGTATCAGGGAGCAGGACCCCAGGCCAACAGCAGGTTCCACCGCTCACCTATCCAGCTGTCGATGCTGTCCTGGTCTGATATCAGGCCCACAGTGGCCAGGAAAGTGTCCAGCCTGCATCTGGGCACACCCACATGGCCTGCAGGCCCTGCTCCTAAGGGAACACAAGCTGGGAGACAGCCCACGCAGAGCAGCCTCCTGCTGTCACACAACAGTTTTCCCCCTCCACTGAGTGATGATTATGTGACAAGCTCCCAATGCAGGAAGACAGAGGTAGATTTGAGAACAGCAGGCCAGAAGAGCTCAGCTCACACGTCTGCCATTGTGGCTATCCAAGCCATGCCCCCATTTTCATTTAGTGTCTTCCTAACATCAGTGTGATTGGTGCTTACGGATCAGTCCTTAAGTAATGAGGCTTGCAGAGGCTGCTTGCCTGTAGTTCTGTTTAGGAAACTTACCTCTAGTTTTAATGATGCTCACCAGCTGCATTGTCTTGGTCCCTTACACCAGACTCCAACACATCTCAGCAGCCACACATAGTGCATTCTTCAGATCTCTAGTATATAGTCAAAAGACTGACAACAGAACTCCGCAAACGCAACAGAAACCACACCCTTTGTTGACCCCACCAACCTAAAAAATGACCGACCTTCTTCCTGCTCCCCTGCCCGGTAAAAGTACTAGAGAAAGCCATAAACCAACAGCTTGCCACATGCCTCAAAATAAAATACCTCCTTGACTCCACACAATCAGGATTTTGGGCCAACCACAGTAATTAAACCGCTCTGATTGCTGCCACGGACGACACCAGGATCCTTCTAGACCGATGAGAAACAGCGCCTCTCACCCTCCTAGACCTCTCCACTGCGTTCGACACAGTCTCCCACCACACTCTCCTCAACAGACTCCACAACATAGGCATTTAACAGAACAACCTCAAACGGATCTTCTCTTTCCTCACTGCAGAACCTAGAGCACTCGCCTCCTCCCTTTCACCTCTGTACCCAAGAGCACCACTTGCAGCGTACCCCAAGGATCTTCCCTCAGCCTCACCCTCTTTAACATCTACATGACCCCCTTGCGGACATCGTCAGATCCCAGGTACCCAACATAGTCTCCTATGCAGATGACACTCAACTCATCCTCCGTATTTCCAAGGACCCCCACAATGCAACTTCCGCAACGCCATGACCAACATAGCAACATAGATAAAACACAGCTGCCTCAAACTAAACACAGACAATATGGAAGACCTGGTCTTTTGGACAAATGCCTCAGTATGGAATCATAGCTGGTAGCCAACTGAACTCATACCTCATCAGACCATGCACGAAACCTCGCCATCAATCTCAACAGTCAACTGGCCATGAACCAACAAGTTAACTAAATCACCTAATCCTGCTTCCACATCCTCAGAATGCTCCACTGAATTTTCAAATGGATACCTTCTGACACCAGGAAAATCGGCACACACACACACTGATCACCAGCCACCTAGTATACTCAAAAGACTCCAAACACTATAGAACACCAGAGCCAATCTAATAGTAAACCTCCCCAAAAGCTCCAGCATCACCACACACCTCAAAAGCCTCCACTGGCTCCCGAATCAGAAAAGCTGCCAGTTTAAGATCCTCTAACTTGCATGCAAAGCCCTGCACAATCTAGGACCATCCTACATCAACCACTGTCTCAGATTCCATCTCCCCTCAAGACTCCTGTGCTCCTCCATTCTCAACCTCGCCCTCACCCCCACATCCACTCACCAGCAGCAGGGGCCCCTCCTTTGCTCTTTTCCTTACACTGCTGCCAAGTCCTGGAACGCACTGCCCCTTCATCTCCGAACATCTCCATCCCTGGCAGATTTCAGAAGCAAACTCAAGACACAGCTGTTTGACGGAGACACAGCACAAGGCAGCACCCAAATACCTTTAGGAGTGATAGTGTTGTGCTTTATAAATAACATGATTGATTGATTGATTGAACGCTCTTCTCCCACTGGTTATCCTTGGTACAGATGCCTCCCTCCCCCCAAATGAAGAGAATGGACAGGTCTGGTTTCACAAAGATTCTTTATTCACCATACATTGCTACATTTACCATGCCCTAAAAAGGCACACTCCAGCATTGGCATATTCCATTTATATCTAAAAATGTTGCAAAATCATGTGTTGATTAGAGGTAAACATTGTGAACTGGTCATCTTCACGCAATGGGAGCAAGGCCGAGCTGATTGTTTGCTCTGTCGAACACAACGTAATATTCCCAGATGAAGACGTCACCCAGGATCCAGAGACCAGGGGAGGACGCCTGTAGGTTGCTGGTGCAGGAGGCCTAAAGAAAGGTAAAAATAAAAGAAGGACTCAGCATGGCTCCAGGTGCATCTTTCACTGACCTTTTATTTAGCCATAATTAAAGGCTTTCAAGGTGGATTTCCCAGAAATCAAATGCCAAGTGGGCAAACCCCAGTGCTGCTCAGGCACATTTCCCTCATGTCTGTAATATAAGTGAAGATTAGCACTAGGTCATGAAGGACTGTATTTAGAGTTTGGCAGACTGGTTACTCCATCTTAACTTGACAGATATCACATCTGCCTTATTACACGTGGATTATATTCTAATCCACTTCTAAAAGGGTGGGTAGAGAATCCACCACCGGGGTGGTAGCTACCACTGGTGAAGCGGGTGAGGTGGCACAGAAGCTCAGAGCTCTGAGGGGCCCATTGAACCCTGACAATGCTCTATTTTACTTCCCCAACGGCAGCCAAAAAGGCAGTTTTCCTTGCTTGTACAAGGGCCCATGGCATCCTTCCTATGCTGCTGATGCTCACTTTGTGACGGTGTACCTTTCTGCCAAACTATATATCAGACGCTCAGATCCTGATTCCCAAGCCCTCTTGTAGAAAACCCTGAACACTACTACTGCCCTATGAATGAATTATACTTGATCTGCAAGTGAGGCGTTGTGTCACACTACAGCTTATCCGAGACCTACACATGGAGCAGTTGGCAATGCCAGAACCTTGAGAGCCTCACAGGTGATTTGCAATGCTTATCTACTAGAGTAAGGCTGACCGCTTGAGTACAGTGTACCTCCTCATAGGAGATAACTCACAGCAGAAGAATTAGGCCCATCACCCTTACTGGTTGGCACTCTGGGTCCATGTGCATGGACTGTGGGTGACTCTGTACATACTACTAATGTGTAGAAGGTGTATCTCACCTGGGCGATGTAGGCCTTCTCAGAGAGTGGGTACTGCACCCCGTTGATGGTGAAGATGATCTCTGGTAGGGAACCCATCGTTTTACAGTTCACAGCGTACTAGGAGGACAACAAGGGAGGGTTATTAGAGCTGGCAAAAACCTTTGGCAACCAAGAGGCTATCTCAAAGCAGCTATTCAACATTGTGTATTATTTATCATAATATACATTACAAATCATTGTATCTACGAAACTGTATATATGGTCAACCAGTAGGAGGCTCATGCCCTGTGGGAATGTAGGTGTTGAGATCAAGAGAGCAGAATTTACATCAGGGTAACCTAGTTTCTGAAAATAAAATGGATACAAGGAGGCTGAAGAAGAGCAGTATGTAGCAAATCTGGAAGTTATGGTTGCTAGTGAGCCAATCAATTTAATAAGAGGTCCTTTTCCTTATCATACCGAAGGATCTGGTATGGTGTAGTCAATCATCCATCACCAAAGTAAGCAGATGGTGGGGACCCCATCTATGTGCTCTGCTAATGGTGACTTACCTCGCTGTCTCACCTCTGCCATGATCCGGCTCCTGTCCATGAAGGCAGATGCTGCTGTGATCCTTGGGAAGCTAGGTGAATAGTCACATTCTCCATCTGATGGGTGACATTAGGCAAAGAAGCAGAAACCGCACCTGTCTCACTGCCTAGTGTCACACATTCAAGTTCAACACAAGTCTGGAGAGCACTGCAGCCTGCTGGCTCACTACAACCCCTTTTCAGCCTCCCCTTATGGGAAGGGACTACTAGCTGAGGTTGGGGGTGTGAAACACATATGGGTCCCTCCTCATGTAAATGTTACAAACTGATACCTTGCAATGGCCCTTAGTACCCCTCCCATATCTTTGCACTGTTCCTAAGTGGCTGTTTGTACCTGGGTGTGTTTTTTTTATCTCTTGAGTCAACCTCCTGACCCTCACTTGCAATGGTGGAAGACACTGGTAAACTGTTTTGTTGGTTTTGCCCCTGGCATGTTGCCTGAACTCTCTGGTGCCCTCTTATGGCAATGCTTGACTGATGTTTGCTTGTTGTGACACCTGTCCTTTCAGCACTGCTCTTGTAGAAGTGCTGTGTCCATAAGTACCCCTCCCAGAGCTCCACTACTGAAGCCTCTGCCACTTCAAACTCTGCTTACCCGTAAACCACCTGACAAATGCTTTGATGTGGTCTACACTGGTCATGCTGTTTCAGGTACCTGACCATGTCAGGTATTGCCATCACTCCCCATCCGCTCCCCTGTAGCAACCTCTCTCATTACAACCATATATCTTAGCCTGCAGTGGTCCTCTGCACCACACATTATGACTATCAACCCAAGTTCTGTTTCCTTCATGAAAATCTGGCTGCATTAGAAAATAACCTTCTTGGAAAAGAATCACAGACATGGTGCCCTCCTGACCCCTGCAGACCTCAATCACTGTGATTGTTGCCAATCCGACTGAGTCACAATTTGTAACTTACCTAATGAATTTTAGTTAGGTAGGTCAGATTACAACTCAATCCAATTCAGTTTTTTACGAAAGAACCTGATGTTACATAGGTCAGTTCATAAAAAATGCTTACTGGTTGCAAAATACTCATCGTAAATGGTAACCAGTATTTTCTGACCACTAAATATTCATTTTTGGCACCGTCCACAACTTTGTTGCACACTTAAGTGGGGTAATTCCAACGTCATATGGTGCATATGGAAGATTTGCAATATTTGCAAGTCTACTATCAATGGTTGATGGTGAGTGTGATGTGAGAGCGGCACTGGTGAACTTCCAAAAACTCAGAACATTTTGGGTTTGACTTCGAAAGTAGGCACTTTGGAGGTGAGAAAATGGAACATCTCCTCCCACCAGTGGGCAGTGGCATTGCAGCAAAAGAAGTTTCTCCAGAGGGATAATATCCCACCTGCCAATAACCAGATTATTTATCAGAAATCACTGAGGTTTCTCAAATCCTTTGAACCCTTACTCAGCTTGAAGTGATATGTCCTCTAAAAACTTCCTGCATCATCAGCCATTCTCTGCAGGCCCCAGGTTTGAGTTCAGCAAGGCAGACTCTGCCTTCATCACTTCGAGGTCAAGAAACAGAGTACCATTAATTTAAACAATAGTGAGATATATTACTTCCAGTGCTTGGAAAAAGCAGAAGTGTGATATAAAATATAGCATAAGAGAACAAATGTTACTGGGCTTCACAGCTACCTAGTTTCTCTTTTGGTCAGGCCTTTGTAGGTCTGGGCTCTATATGGCGCGCATGTACTGTCTGGAACTGAGACATGCAGTACCTACTTTGTGAGCTTACAGCACACCCATAGGCTTCCTATTTGCTGACACCATTGTTGCACCATTTTTCATTCTCCTCATTTGTCAAGGACATGCATAAGTCATGCCTCTTCTGCTATGTAGCAGGCATTTTAATCCATTGGACTACTTTTTTATTTTTCTTAAATGGGTGACTACGTGTGCATCTTGAAGCTCGTGCCGTGGACGCAGGACTCGCTAGCTTTCTCTTGACTTTAAATATTGAGGTTTATTTGAGTAGTGCAGTGACAGGTGAAATGAGCTTATCCTTGCAAATAGTCGTGTTATGGAAGTGTTAATACAGTGCAGCATTGCCAGGTATTGGAATTTGTGGTGCTCATTAGTCTTAATTACAAGCCTCTAACTGTTCATGCGAAGAGTGTGCCCTGTTTGGTATGTGGTGGTATTTGAGGGTCTGATTCATTACTCCCTCGCTCTTGCGCCCAGGGTCAGGGCGTGCCGCTAGCTCTAGGAGTTCCACCCCTGGTCCTCCCCTCCTAAGATGGTAGGCCCCATCGTCTCAAGTACCTTTTGCTTCCTTATTTGGTGCAGAAGGACGCAGCCCTGGTGGGGTTTGAGCATTCCTTTCTGGGAGAGAGGGCCCACACAGGTGGGGGTGCCCCTCCTGCACAGGCCTGTTTCTGCCCTTCCTGTCTGTCATTAGCATTGACAATACCTATAGCTCTCTGATTGCTAAGACCTATTTGCTTCGCCAATGTTTGTCTTCTACTGTTTTTACAACTGGGAAACTTTTGGGGTGATGGGAATAAAATGGGAGGAAGAAGGCTGCGCTACCGCAAGACACAAAGTTGGGACTAATTTCAGATCATGTGACACTTACTCCTACACAGGCTTTTGTGGACAACTTCAATGCCAGGGGAGATGCCTATCCCTACACTACCTAAAGCAGTCACATAGAGGGGCAGGTTCACAAAGGTAATCTTAGACCTGTGGAGGATGTTTGACTCTTCCCCCAGAGCATTCTCTTTCTTTGACATCTGTATTCATGAACTTGTTCCATGTTACGTGAGGCCTTCTACAGGGCAGTGGTCAGTGCTATGCGGGTTATAGTAGAAGAATGTCACCTCTCACCAGTCAGAACTAACACCTCTTAGTTCACTTGTTAGCTACCCTAAAAAGACTGCATTCTGTGATTAAGGGTTCTTTTAGTTCATGTGTGTCAGTCCAGCACGGCTCTTTATATGTATGACAAATGTAATTGTGTTGTTTTGACTAACAAAACAATAAAGATTGTTTTTAATTTCTAATAGCCCATCTTGGTTTTATCAAAAGCACATTGAGCCTGATGTATCATGGCCAGATCGAAAACTAGGACATGCAAACTGCACACCTGTTGGTTGCCACATGTGACTGATGTGCTAAACTGGATATTCACAGGATGCTGCAGAACCCGCTGTCTCATGAATTATAGTGAGGCAGTAGGTAATTTTCAAGCAGCAGCATACCTCCAGCCCTGCATGTATGTTATGTCAATGTGAATCCTTCACACTGAAGGAGAGACATTGGGGGGGCACACAGTGGGAACACCTTAGATATTACTGATGAATGGTTTTCAACCTCAACCACAAATGCCATCAAGAACCATTATTAAAACACATTCTGACTAAAAATTGAAGGGGGTTGCCCCTCTCAGTTGTTATCTGCATTGGTCACAGAACACTTTTACAAACCAGAAGATATTGTTTATTCACAAAATAGCTTTTGTACATCACACAGACTTGTTTGGAAGTAAAATGTCCTGTATTGCCTTCAAATTGCAGGCTTTGGGACAACAAAACACCTTTCTACATTGGCCCCTTGTTCCTAACTGACAACACATGCATGTAATAGTATCTCAGGCATTGTTTGAACTTGAGGTTTTCCCTTTTCAACCTTCTTGGGGACAGCACTTTATTTCAGAGACCTGTAGTCTTCAAAGATAAAAGCACAACTACCGAACTGTGCCCTCCTCTGCCATGACACAAACAGCACACCTGCATCAGATGTTTGATGGGCTCCCTCCCCATCCTGCCAGTGATGGCCCATCCAGGTAGACCTAATCCCTCTACTGGATACAGCATACAGTCTCAGCTCTATGCAATTTGACATTCTTTTCTAATGACAGGCAATGAATATTCTTTATTTGACCCTTTCATGCAGGATCAGTTAGAAGCTACAGATTACATACGAGAAAGATCAACGAACATGTGGGATGAAATAGCTTCTTCCATATACTAAAAAGATATTGTAAGTCTCAGAGGAGTTGTGTGACCATATACAGGAATGTGGCTCAAATCAGAGGTATTTTAAAAGATTATGACAATCCGAGCCAGCTTGCCATAAGCTTTTAAATATACAGCAGAGGGTATTTTGGGCTTCATGTATAAAGCTATTGAGCGATTGCAAAGCGTGCAATTTCCAAAATCTTAAGGTTTATAACCCCATCGTTCTGATACTGACACCTAAAATGGGGTGGTATCTGATTCGTAAAGGGGGAGGCGTCCCTTTCGGAGATCTTTCTCTAAATGGACCCCTTCCCCTTTGTCCTGAAAAACTTTCAGAGATGATGACCAACTCTCAGTGAAGCTTCTCAAAAAAAGAAAGTTTTTTTTTCAATGCAATCCTCTTTCCTTTAAGTTTTCTTTATTAAACACAATCACAGACATGGTGGTCTGCTGAGCCTTGATGACACCATCCATGTGATTGGGGCCGCAAATCAAAAACATCCATTTTGATATTAGTTAAGCATGCTTCTCTGCAAACCTCCTGCGATCTAGCATTCTGTGACCTGATCTATTTGTGCACAGGCCAATTAGCGAATACTCTTTTTGAAAATGGAATAATAGCACATGAGGCCCTTTATTTCTTAAAATTCTCAGATCATCAAAACTCCACCAACCAATTTAAATCCTAAATTGCTTGCTCCTCATGGGGGAAAATATAGGGCCTGATCACGACTTCGGCGGAGGGGATTATTCCGTCCAAGTGTGACGGATATACCACCCATTGAATTACAAGTCCATTATATCCTATGGAACTTGTAATGTGGCGGGCGGGTCACGACTTCGGCGGAGGGGATTACTCCATCCCAAGTGTGAGAGATATACCGCCCATTGAATTACAAGTCCATTATATCCTATGGAACTTGTAATGTGGCGGGCGGGTCACGACTTCGGCGGAGAGGATTACTCCATCCCAAGTGTGACGGATATACCGCCCATTGAATTACAAGTCCATTATATCCTATGGAACTTGTAATGTGGCGGGCGGGTCACGACTTCGGCGGAGGGGATTATTCCGCCCAAGTGTGACGGATATACCGCCCATTGAATTACAAGCCCATTATATCCTATGGAACTTGTAATGTGGCGGGCGGGTCACGACTTCGGCGGAGGGGATTATTCCATCCCAATTGTGACGGATATACCGCCCATTGAATTACAAGTCCATTATATCCTATGGAACTTGTAATGTGGCGGGCGGGTCACGACTTCTGCGGAGGGGATTACTCCATCCCAAGTGTGACGGATATACCGCCCATTGAATTACAAGTCCATTATATCCTATGGAACTTGTAATGTGGCGGGCGGGTCACGACTTCTGCGGAGGGGATTACTCCATCCCAAGTGTGACGGATATACCGCCCACTGAATTACAAGTCCATTATATCCTATGGAACTTGTAATATGGCGGGCGGGTCACGACTTCGGCGGAGGGGATTATTCCATCCCAAGTGTGACGGATATACCGCCCACTGAATTACAAGTCCATTATCTCCTATGGAACTTGTAATATGGCGGGCGGGTCACGACTTCGGCGGAGGGGATTACTCCATCCCAAGTGTGACGGATATACCGCCCACTGAATTACAAGTCCATTATATCCTATGGAACTTGTAATGTGGCGGGCGGGATATCCGTCACATTTGGGACGGAGTGATCCCCTCCGTAGAACTCCTAGTCAGGCCCATAATAATAATGTAACTGTGCAGAATGCACGATTTATGTGCAGAGAAGCAACTTGTTGCAATATTATGTAAAACATTGTCATGTTATCTCTTTAAAGACTGTAAATCAGGGTAAGTGGCAACCTGTAAGTAGAAACAAAGCAATAGAAATAAAAGCTCTGCTATAAATCTCTCTGAGTCTACCAAGGTCTACTCACTTTCATGGAGAATCATTCAGAAGAGTCTGAAAACTAGTTTCATTGTGTTAGCAGCAGTTGTTATTCAGCTTTGTGACCTACATTTCACACTGTCACACTAGGATGTCATAAACCAATATTAATACATTATTACAATTGAGAAGTTTCTTCATTTCATATTACTGGTGACTAGTGAAACCATATCTGCATGACAATCAGAAAGGTAGAGATAGGTTTATGTATGTGTACTGCAGATGTAGTTGTATGTCAGAATATCATTGGTACAAACATAGGCCCTCATTTTAACCCTGCCTGTCTTTTGACCGCCAGGGTTAGTGTGGCAGTATCACCGCCAACAGGCTGACAGTGTATACCACCACATTATGAGTGTGTCGGGTTGGTGCTGCCAACCCGCCACATTACCACTCAATCCACCATGGCGGTATGAACCGCCGGGCCAGAGATGTTCATCTCCGACCTGGCGGCCCAGAGAGTACGGCCAGCGGTATTATGAGCCTGCCTACCACCATGGTTTCTGCGGCAGTAGCCATGCCACCAAAACCATGGTGGTAGGGCCTACCAGTGACAGGGAATTCCTTCCCTGTCACTGGTAGACAGCTCCCCCCCAGCAAGCACCTAACACCCCCCACCTACCCCCTTGCAAACTCACCCTCCCTCGATCAATTCACACCCACTCCCTTCAATCCATCTCACCCCCTCTGATCCATTCACATCCCCCCTGATCCATTCTCACACACCCCCATTCACGCACACACTCGTAGACACGCATATACTCATTCTCATCCATACACGCATTCACTCATACATACTCACATGTATTCAGGCATGCATACACACAGACATCCAACCATACATACTCACAGGCATACATACGGACATGCAGACACGCACTCACTTCACATTCAGACATGCATTGACACACACATACAACTACGCATATACCTTAACACTCACATTCATACACGCACACACATTCATACACACACGCAGACACCACACACTTACAAAGAACACCTTCCCACCCGCCTCCCCTGTCAGACGATCACCTTACCTGTTCCAGGGAGAAGGTCGTCCAGCAGGGAAGGGGCGCTGCTACCGCCAGCAGCGTCCCACCAGCAGGACACTGCCAGGCTGTATTAAAGGTCTTAATACGGCTGGCGGCGTCCTACTGATGGGGCAGTGCAGGTGGTAGCACCGCCAGGACACCACCTCCGCCAGCATGGCTACTGCCAGATTTCCATCCTAAGTGTGGCAGAAGTCGGGCAGTGTCCATAATCCTGCGAACGGATGGCCGCAGTGGTATGTTGGCACCCGTGGCATCCCGATGTCATAATGAGGACGGTTGTGTCCTAAATATTGGGTGTAGATTTTCCATTTTTAAGTGAAATGGGGTGGTGTATTTAGGACATGATATTTATGCCAGTTGACATCCTGACAATGTCATTCTAGTGCCACACCAATGCACTAATCTTGATGTGTTTGTGAATATCTTTTCACTGGGGATTATTCATGTACTAACTAAGGTTATGGTGAAAAGCAGTGTCTTCCTGGATGACTATTGTCAATACTTGAGAAGATATTAGTCACATTCTTTGGGTGGGCCTCTTTGACCCTTGTAGTGGGAATTAGATGAGGTTATATATGGGAAATATTGTATCCTAACTATGGATTACAAATGTATTACCCCGTTGACAGTGCATTTTATTTTATTAACTAATACGTGGCAATCTTTTTGTAAACAATATTTGAGATAAAATATTCTATCATTTGTTATTTTGGTACAATGTTCTGGTTAAATCTCTATGGGGGATTATACAGATGAAGTATGAGACAGAGTTAATGAGGCCTCTGTTGAGTCATAGAATATTATTCACAACATACAGTCACCCACTCTCTGCTGTAATTTACAATATCACACAGAGAAGCTTAACATACATACCTCCCCATCAGCATTCAGGGTTGCTCCAATATCTTTCTGGATGTTTGCAATGTCCGTGTCCGGTCCAGCAATCAGAGACGTCCCTGTGTCCACTATGGCCTGGCAGCCCCCACTGCAGGCAACAACATTTCCATTTATGGTGATACTGAGGAAGAGAGAGAGAGGGGAGAGAGATAAAGAGAGAGAGTGGGGAGATGTCAGCCTCTACCTTCAGTGATACAAGCATCCTGTAGGACCTGTAATCAAGGCATCTCTTACTGTCACTGATTCAAGCATCCTGTGGGAGCTGTGGTGCAAGCATCTCTCAGCTTCAGTAATACAAGCATCATTCAGGATCAGTGATGCAAGCATCTCTCACCTTCAGTAATACAAACATCCTACAGGGCCTACGGGACAAGCATCTCTCAGCTTCAGCGATACAGCAATCCTGTAGAACCTCTGATGCAAGCATCTCTCAGCTTCAGCGATGCAAGCTAGGACCTGACATGCAATCATCTTTCAGTTTCAACGATACTAGAATACGGCAGGACCTATGATGCAAGTATCTCTCAACATCAGCGATACAAGTCGGAACCTGTGATGCAAGCATCTCTCAGCTTCAGTAATACAAACATCCTGCAGGGCCTGCGATATAAGCATCTCTCAGCTTCAGTGATACAAGCCAGGACCTGCGATGCAATTATCTTTCAGCTTCAGTAATACAAACATCCTGAAGGGCCTGCTATGTGAGCATCTCTCAGCTTCAGTGACACCCCCAAGACCTGTGAAACAAGTATTTCTCAACTTCAGTGACAGCCAAGACCTGCGATGCGAGCATCTCTCAGCTTCAGTGATACAAGCATCATGCAGGACCTGCGATACAAGCTTCGCTCAGCTTCAGTAATACAAGCGTTCTACAGGACCTGTGATGCAAGCATCTCTATGCTTCAGTGATACAGGCAAGGACCTGCAATGCAAGTATCTCAAAGCCTCAGTAATACAAGCATCCTATAGGACCTGTGATGCAAGTATCTCTTACCGTCAGAGATAAAAGCATCCTGAAGGACCTGTGATGCAATAATCTCTAAACTTCAGTAATACAAGCATCCTACAAGACCCATGATGCAAGCATCTCTAAACTACAGTAATTCTAGCATCCTGTGGAACCTGTGATGCAAGCATCTCTCAGCTTCAGTGATACAAGCATCCGCCAGAACCTGTGATTCAAACATCTCTCCGCTTCAACGACACAAGCATCCTGTAGAACCTGTGATGCAAGCAGCTCTCAGCTTCAGCGATGCAAGAATCCGGCAGGACCTGTGATGCAAGCATCTCTCAACATTTTTCAGCTTCAGTGACACCAGCCAGGCCCTGCGATCCAAGCATCTCTAAGCTTCAGTAAAACAAGCATTCTGCAGGACCTGTGACGCAAGCATCTCTCAGCTTTAGTGATACCAGCCAGGACCTGTGATACAAGCATCTCTAAGCTTTAGTAATATAAGTATCCTGCAGGACCTGTGATGCAAGCATCTTTCAGCTTCAGCGATACAAGCCAGGACCTGCGATGCAAGCATCTCTCAGCTTCTGCAGTTACAGTCAGGACCTGTGATGCAAGTATCTCTCAGCTTCAGCGACACAGCCAGGATCTGCGATGCAAGCATCTGTCAGCTTCAGTTATACAAGTATCCTGAGGGGACTGTAATGCAAGCATCTCTCAGCTTCTGCAGTTACAGTCAGGACCTGCGATGCAAGTATCTCTCAGCTTCAGCGACACAGCCAGGATCTGCGATGCAAGCATCTGTCAGCTTCAGTAATACAAGTATCATGAGGGGACTGTAATGCAAGCATCTCTCAGCTCTAGTGACACAGCCACCACCTGAGATGCAGGAATCTCTCAGGTTCAGTGTTACAAGCATCAGGAACATTTCACAAAGGTGATGAGACTTAGTGGTCTGTATGGAAACACAATATCTGTCCAGGTGTATCTACCAGTATGGGCTGGATGTAAGCACAGCACCTGACTAGGCTGCCCTGCCAATATGGGCTGGGTGGGAACACAATATCTGTTCTGTCAGTATGAGCTGGATGGAAACACAATACTTGTCCAGGCAGCTTTGTCAGTATGGTCGATAGAAACAGAATGCTGTTCTAGGTTGATTTCTCAGTATGGGATGATAAAGACACATTACCTGTTCAGCTTGATTTGTCAGTGTGAGATGATAGAAACCGAGCACTTGTCCAGGTTGTTCTGTTAGTATGGGAATGATAGAAACACAACACCTGCCCGGGTTGATTTGTCAGTGTGGGATGATAGAAACACAATACCTTTCTAGGTTGATTTGTCAGTGTGGGATAACAGAAACATACCTGCCCAGGTTGAATTGCCGGTATGGGATGATAGACACACAATACCTGTCCAGGTTGATTTGGCGGTATGGGATGATAGAAACACAACACCTGTCCAGGTTGATTTTTCAGTGTGGGATGATAGAAACACAATACCTGTCCAGGGTGATTGTCATTGTGGGATGATAGAAACACAACACTTGCCCAGGTTGATTTGTCAGTGTGGGATGATAGAAACACAATACCTGTCTAGGTTGATTTGTCAGTGTGGGATAACAGAAACACACCTGCCCAGGTTGAAATGACGGTATGGAATGATAGACACACAATGCCTGTCCAGGTTGATTTGCCGGTATGGGATGATAGACACACAATACCTGTCCAGGTTGATTTGGCGGTATGGAATGATAGAAACACAATACCTGTCCAGGTTGATTTTTCAGTGTAGGATGATAGAAGCACAATACCTGTCCAGGCTGATTTGGCGGTATGGGATGATAGAAATACAACACCTGTCCAGATTAGTTTGTCAGTATGGAATGATACAAACACAACACCTGTCCAGGTTCATTTGTCACTGAGGAACAATAGAAACATACTACCTGTCCAGGTTCATTTGTCAACATGGAATGATAAAAACCCAACACCTGTCTAGGTATATTTACCAGTATGGTACAATAGAAACACAATACCTGTCCTGATTGATCTGTCAGTACCAGCTAGATAGAAACACAACACCTATCCAAGCTGATTTGTCAGTATGGGGTGATAGAAACACAGTACCTGCTCAGGTTGTTCTGTCAGTACTGGCTACATGCTAACACACTACTTGTCCTGAATGGTCAGTCACCAGGGATTGGATAGAAACACCTGTCCAGGTTCATTTGTCAGTATAAGATGCATGGAAACACAATACCTGTCCAGGTTGATTTGTTAGTATGGCTGAATGGGAACACAACACCTGTCCAGGTTGATTCGTCAGTATGGCTGAATGGAAACACAACACCTGTCCAGGTTGATTCGTCAGTATGGCTGAATGGGAACACAACACCTGTCCAGGTTGATTTGTCAGTATGGCTGAATGGGAACACAATACCTACCCAGGTTGATTTGTCAGTATGGCTGAATGGGAACACAATACCTGTCCAGGTTGATCTGCCAGTATCCTTCGTCAGAGACCGGAACCCAGTTCAGGCTTCCAGAGTAGTATGAAGATTCGTATCCTCCAAATGTCACCACACTTCCAACAGCTGAATTCCTGAGAAAGTAAAAGAGGGAGTATTACTTGGGTATCCCAAGGCCAGTGGATAGCCGGGGGTGGACGGACATGCAAAGGGGCAGAAAAAAACACTTGGTTTCCAGGGAGCACTTACTTCTGTGCAGCTCATAGATCGAGTCAATGATTCAGCTAAAGTCATCCAGTTTCTGATTGTGAGCTGACCTTTGAGGGTCAGATATATGACTGTGGTCACCATCTTTTCTGTTCATCTATCCTTAGAATAACACTGTGGAGTATCTCAGTTGGTTATTAACTGGGAACCTCCTGCCACTGCTTACACTGTCACTAGACACTGATTCAGTTCAACTATCTTTTTCAAGGCGACTGTTCAGACTCTGATGCGAGGGGTGTAAGCAACAGGGTAGTCAATATTAGGCTCCCTTCAGAGGTCCCTTACACCAAACTGGGAATTATTTTAACTTACAACCCCAAAATCAGATTTGGAAAAACATTAGTTGAGAAATGAAGTATTGTAACTCTCGGTGGAAGCCAAGAAGGTTCTTTATATTTCTCTAATTATGATAAATGCTGCAGATGCTGGGGCCTTGCGAAGAACTAGGAGACTGTCTTAGATTTCGGTGAGCAGGCTACTCCATCACCACAGTGATGGATATCTCTTCTGCTGAAATATAAATCCGATAGGAAACAATGGGATTTATATTTCGGTGGTCGGGATATCCATCATTGTTGCGACAGAATAACCCGTCCGCCAAAATCTAAATCAGGCCCTAGGGCTTTGAGATTCATAGTCAGGGCCAGGATCTCTAGAAGGTCCCAGCCTCCTAGAGTGCCAGAGAAAGTAGCCTTCCTTCATGCTCGAGACGTAGAAGGTCTGGCACAATGGCATGAGAGCTTGACCAACACTCTCCAGAACTATATCCACTCTCGAGGTCACCCTGAACTGAATATCGAACCAATCACATTAGTAAGATGGGCCCACACTATGAGTTACATTAGTGGTGGTACAAACCTCTCCTAACTGATACATGAGAAGCTAGTGATCGATAGTGGTGAACACTGTCTGCATTTGTCTACACAATGTAGGAACGAAGGAATCACTGCAAGCCTCCTTAAGAGACAATACAAAACTCAGCTACAGGACTCATCCTTGTGTTCCCCAGATGGACTCTCATCAACCACCACACCTCAAGAAGCTACACTGGCTCCAGATCCAGAGGAGATGCCAGTTCAAGACATTGACACAAACATACAAAGTCCTGCACAAAAAAGGGCCAGCAAATGAATGACCTTCCACCAAGCGACCAGAGAGGTGCAATCTGCCTTCTTCCTCGCAGACACCTCCTGGACCCACCAATCCAACAGTAGAGGATGCTCCTTCCCTCACCTAGCGGCCAACACCTGTAACAACCTTCTCCTGCACCCCAGGAATGCTACATCGCTCTGCAAATTCAGGAAAGGACTCAAGACATGACTGTTTGAATGAACAGAGCACCACGAAGCAGCAAGCAACTCCAGTGCCTTGAGTCCCTAACAGGTGATTTGCCATGCTTTATAAATCCTGATTGATTGACAAAAGAAAACAAACTCCTGGAGACTGTAATTTTCACCTGTGGTTTCTGACGTAGCTCTGCCCTCACTAACAGGTGATTTGCCATGCTTTATAAATCCTGATTGATTGACAAAAGAAAACAAACTCCTGCAGACTGTCATTTTCACTTGTGGTTTCTGGTGTAGCTCTTCCCTCCTGCCTGTGGAACAGGAATCTCAGTTCCATACATTCATTTACAAGTGGTGAGATTCAGTTTTGGGAACAATGAATCTGTTATCCAACGATCACTTCATTCTCTCTCAATAACACACCAATTTGCTGATATCACAGGAGAATTAAGGTGACTTACGAACTGAGGAAGACAGAGAAGAGGTTCTGGGGGATCAGCTGCTCGTTCCACATGTTGTCAAAGACTGGGGTGACTCCATCTGATGAAATGCTGGGGTACCCCAGACCCAAGATCCCATCAAACTGCATGTAGTAGAAGAAGTCGGCTTCTGTCTCACTGAGGCCGAAGACCTGGTTAGTAACTGTAATGCCCTCAACCTGCAGGAAGGAGAGAGATGAGAAGTGGGCACAGTCCAGGCAATGACACAGGGCTTGAGTCATGAACAAGGGAACTGTTTCAAATGTGATGTTAACAGGGAGAGAAAGAACAGAGTTTTGAGAAGGGCTTAAAGTTTAATGTTGCCTTTAAGTTGGCTGCAAATGACTATCTGTGCAAACACAGTATGGGGCTGCTTCATAAAGGTAAACTTTAGTTTTGTGTAACCTTACAATTGTTTGCTGTTCACAAAAGCACTTTACTAGAAGTATCTTTATGAGTGTGGAGTCTCTGAACATAAAAATGTAGGACTATCCTATCTTTCTACGTGTGGAGAGTCCGCCCTCATTAAAATACTACTCATAAATCCCTTTGGGAATTTACGAAAAGGCTTACGAAAATAATCTTAATTTTAGCTAAAAGGGTGACTTTACCTTTGTGAATCAGGTCCTACGAGTGCCACCTTCCACAACAATCAGAGAAATGTGGTTAAATGTGGAGGTAGTAGTAGCAGTAGCAGCTGACTTTAATACAAAAACATTCTTAGACTAAATATATTATTACAAATGCCTACCAGCATGGAGATCAGTATTCTCATCAATCAATCAATTTGTAAAGTGCTTATCATCCCGGGGGATATCCAAGTGCTAAGGGATGTCCCTGTGATTAGGTTGCTAACCTCGACGAGGTATAGCTTAAGTTTCCACCTGAAGTCGAGGAGGGTGTGCGAGGTGCGTAGGTGGAGAGGGGGGTCATTCCAGATCTTGGCCACGAGGTAGGAAAACGAGCAACCTCTGATGCGGCTGCATCAAATTCTAGCAACTCTGTGCGAGGGAGCGGGTAGTTGAGCGGAGATCCCTGGTAGGCTGGTGGAAGGTGAGTTTCTGGTTGATTAGATTGGGTCTGATGTTGTTTAGCGCCTTGTATGCAATAGTGAAGGCCTTGAATTTGCACCTCTTGTGCACCGGTGACCAGTGGAGATCTCTGTGAAGGGGGATGGTGTGGGACTGTCTTGGGAGCTCCAGGATGCGTATTGCTGCACCATTCTGAATAGTATGGAGGCGGTGTAGTAGCTGAGAGGTGAGTCCGATGTAGAGGGCATTTCCGTAGTCAATTCTGCTCATGATGATGTCTTGGGTGACCGTCTTTCTGGTTTGAATGAGGATCCATCTGAAGATCTTCCGTAGTATGTGAAGGTTTTGCAAGCAGGAGGAGGCTACCGCATTTATCTGCTGTTTGAAAGTGAGCTTGCAGTCGATAATGATACAGAGATTGCGGGTGTGGTCAACTGGGGTCGGGGGTTGTCTGAAAGTGGGGGGGCCAGGGGAAGGGGTTGCATCCGAAGATGATCACCTCAGTCTTGCCCTTGTTTAGTTTCAAGCATTAAGATTTCATCCATTTCTCAACGTGTCATGGAACTGCTGAAGTTGTCACTGGGGGTGGTGTTGTCTTCTGAGAAGAAGAGTATGAATTGGGTGTTGTCAGCGAATGAGATGATGTTGAGTCCATGGGAATGAATGATCTCGGCCAGCGGTGTAACATAGATGTTGAAAAGGGTGGGGCTGACAGAGGATACCTGGGGGATGCCGCATATGATGCTCTTAGGTTCTGAGATGAAGGGAGGGAGGTGGATCCTCTAGGTGTGGCCTGTGATGAAGGTGTGGATCCATTTGAGGGCATTGCTTTGAATCCCGATGTGGCGGAGCCTGGAGGTAAGGGTGTATTGGGAGATTGTGTGAAACATGGCAGAAAGGTCATGGAGGATCAAGGGCGCTTTCTTACTGTGGTCGAGAAGGGATCTGATGTCATCTTTTTCTGTGATCAGGGCTGTCTCAGTGCTGTGTTTGGAGCAGAAACCACATTTGGAGGAGTCAAGTAGGTTGTCTTTCCAGATGTTCAAAGAGTTGCTTGTTGATGACTTTTTTCAGGACTTTGGCAGGGAATGGGAGCAGAGAGATGGGGTGGTAATTTTTGAGTTGGCTGAGGTTGGCAGAAGATTTCTTCAGGAGTGGCTTGATCTCTGCTTGTTTCCATGTTTCGGGGTTGGTGTCAGTCGTGATGAAGGTGTTGAGGATGGGAGAGAGGATACTGCTTATTTTCTTCCGGCCCAAGTTGAAGATGTGATGTGGGCATGGGTCGTTGGGTGAGCCAGAGTGGGTCGTATTCATGAGGGTGGCTGTTTCCTGGATGGATAGTGGTTTCCAGTCGGTGATGAAGTGGCTAGGTGAGTCCTCAGAAGGAGTCAGTAGGTGTACGCTGCTGGCGGGTTGGGGGTGGAAGTTCCTGTAGATGGCTTTAATTTTGTTGTGGAAGTAGTCAGCTATTTAGTCTCCAGGCTCTGGGTGGGTTGGAGTCTGGGGGAGGGGGAGTGCTGGACAGCTCCTGTTTGCTGGTTATGGTGAAGTGTACCAGGTGGTGGTCTGTCCATGCAAGCTCTGTTGTGTGGCCAAACTTGACTTTTTCGGTGGCTTCTGGGCAGGAGAACTCTTTGACGTTCTTGAAGAGTTCCTTCAGGCAGTTGGTGCTCTCCTTTATGCGGCTGAGTAGGGTGATCTTTTTTGCTTCTTTGAGGTCGAGATGGTATTTGTTCAGTGCAGCTTTGAAGGTGGTTCGGTCTGCCGGGTTCCTGCTACCTTGCCACTTCCATTCTAGCCTTTTGCATTCTCTCTTGAGTGTGTGTAGTTAGGGGGTGAACAGCCATGCAGGCTTCCTAGCTCTTCTGGGGGCTGAGCTTCTTGCTGGGTCCACTTTGTTGGCACTGTTGATGGTCCACTCAGAGAGGTTGCAGTCGTGTTGCACAAGGTTGGCGGAAAGGATGGGTTTGCTGGCCTCCAGGGCGGTGGTCCATTGGGTTTCTGTGACTTTTCCCCATATGTGGAGAGGGGGAGGATTGGTAGTGTTGGACAGCTCCGGTCTGATGGACTTTTTCGCAGGCTGTGAAGATGGGGTCCAGGGTGTGGCCCACAGGGTGTGTGGGGCTGGTGACTAGTTGTTGGGTTCATCTAAATGGAAATTCAGGTCTCCTAAGAGTAAGTAGTCTGTTGAGTCAATGGCTAGGGGGCGATGAGGTTGGGGATGACAGTCTTGCAGAACATGGAGAAGGGGTCAGGGGTCTGTACGGGAGGATTCCTCTAATAGTTGTTTTGGCATCAGTTTGGATTCTGATGTTTAGGTGTTCCAGGAGGTGGGACACCTCTCCTTCGAAGGTGGTGCACAGGAGATTGTACTAATGCATGATGGCAATGCCTCATCCATGCTTTTGTGGCTGTCTTTGTGGAGCAGTTTGTATCCTTGTAGGGTGGTGCCGGTAATGTCAGGAGCCGAGGCGGGCATGAGCCACGTCTCGGTGATGAACATCCGGTCTGGTCTGAGTGTGGGTATTGTGTCCCAGATTTCCATGGAGTGTATGCAGAGGGATCATGCATTGAGCAGCAGGCATTGGAGTTGGTGCATAGGCCAGAGAAACCAAAAAGAAAGGCAGCAACTTTTCTGGGGCAGAGAGCAGTAACAGGCAGCAAAAATACCCTGCACCTACCCAGAGGAGTGGACAGAGGCTGGCAGAGGCTACGGGCAGCAGGGGGAGCTGGCCCAGGACCTGCTCAGTGGGGTTGCGCAGGGGCGCAGAGGGAGGAGCACAGTGCGCAGGCTAGAGAGGCCAAAAAAGATAGGCAGCTACTCTTGTGGGGTCACGCTGCTACTGCTATTAAGTAGGTCCTGAGGTGGGAGAGGGCAGTGGGAGGTGAGCGGGCAGGGAAATCGCTGGAAGAGAAATGGCGGAAAAGGCAGCAGGGGTGGGGGAGCAAGAGAACGGTGCACAGGACAGAGAGGCCAAAAAGAAAGGCAGCAAGTCGTCTGGGGCAGACAGCAGCAACAGGCAGGCAGCAAAAATGCCCTGCAGCATCCCTGCACCTACTCAGAGGAGGGTGGCAGAGGGTGTGAGAGGCTCCGGGCAGCGGGGGAGAGCTGGCAGAGGACCTGCTCAGTCAGTGGGGTTGATCTGCAACCACCATTAAGTTGGTCCTGGGGTGGGATGGGGCAGTGGGAGGTGGGTGGGGGCGGTCAGGTGCATGGTGCACAGGCCAGAGGGGCCAAAAAGAAGGGGAGCAAGTCTTTTGGGGAAGAGAGCATCAATAGACAGGCAACAAAAATGCCCTGCACCTACTCAGAAATGTGGGCAGAGGCTGGCAGAGGCTGCGGGCAGCAAGAGGAGCCCATAGCTGATGTATGATTAATCTCTACGCTACAAATATTTTACTTGTCCAGGAAACAGACCTTTAGAATGGAAGGCACAAATACGTAAACACATCTCTGCTTAGGCTCCTGGAACCAACCAAGCCACATATAAATCCCTGTGTCTGGTCTTTAAGACACAAATACTAAGCACATCTCTGCTTAGGGCTTCTGGGACCAATGAAGCCACATAAAAATCCCTGTGTCTGGTTTTTTGATACCACAAAGTCATTGGGCAGATTTATTTTCAGACATTTGAGATTAGCTTCTCCAGCTCTCTTTCAAATTTGCAGAATCCCCCTTAGCCAACTCAGAGGAGGACCATTCTCCTAACTGATTGGAAATGTCTACCATCCTCCCTACAAAAAGTAGTTACTTGAGTGTGCAGGTTTCGTGAAGAGTTTAAAGACATTGGTGCAGATTTAAGAGCCTTAAACGCCTCCTTGGCATCATTTATTTTTACCCTAATGTGGCCCAACAAGGCCAAAATCGACCCAGCAAATTTACAAAGAGACGCGATGTATGCATTGCACCATTTTGAAACCATTTGGGGCTACATTATGCCTGCATCTAAGAGATTTCATTGCGACATTTTTTTTGTCACTTTTAAAGCCTACTTGGATCTTTGACCCTAATCCTGCAAAGCTCCGAACTAGCGCGAAAAATGTTGATGCTAGTTCCCCTAACTACTGACAGGGTGCCCCCACACTCATGGTGGCGTTAGGGGATGCAAAGGAGCGCAAGAAAAGTGGGCCACTTTTCATAAATCAGGCCCATTGATTCTCCGCACATAGGCTATCTGTTGTGCTTAATGACTGGCTGTATGTTTAGAGCTAGGAAACTGGTTTTATTTGGTTCCTAGAAAACAATTCAAAAGCATGTGATTGGAAGTGGGATATTACCAATGCAATCAATATTGAAATAATATATTATGGGCGATTAATTATGGGTGAGTCAAAACATCCGCCTACTACTAAACCTAGGTCTTCTACAGGGTCTACGTTGGAGGATGTTGGCCCACCTTGAGTTTTCATCAGGCATTGCCCCTCCCTGTGACAGGCTCACACCCTCTTACCTGGACGGTGTCGGAGACCAGGACCCCAGTCATACTCCCGGTGCCATAGGCAATGGAGAGGCTCTCGTTGATTGACTTGAAGGTGGAAGATGCCGCAGGGTTGAACATGTTGTGATTTGCTGTGGGTACAAGACATATCCCCATGAAGCGGAGCACTAAACAAGTCACATCATTCCATGGCATCCTTAGGGTGAACTGGACCAGACTCATTAGAAAGATGTACCCATACAATGTGATGGAACATAGGATGCTTATGTGTCTAGGCTTTTAAAGCAGCACCTTTCTGTAAGATGTGCCAGCAACACCATGAACACTGCGCATGGTTTCCTGCTTGAGTGCTTGGGAGGAGAATATGAGACATGTAATGCTGTGTAAACAGGATTTCTGAAGTGAGCATCCTCTCAAAGTGACATATGATGGCTTATATCCTAGTGTCTTAAACACCCCCTGTGATAAATGCAAACGATTTCTAACGTATTATCAGTAACTGAAATAATCTTTCAACATTTTGAAATGTATAATGTGTTGGCTGCTATAGGCAGTGTTTTTGTTCTTTTTTATTAAACTCATTTTTATTGTAGTTTGTTCCTCAACTGACACTGTTGCTAATAATATTATCTGATTAAAAGTTAATTGCACAACTGTCAGGACAAAGGGCTTCACAGGGTGTAGGCAATAGTGCCTCCTGGCCCTTTAGATATGTTTAACTGGCCCTGTGTGTGTTGATCTCTGGTCCCAGTATCTCAATGCTGTTGGTGTTGCCCTGAACAGCACTCTGCTGAGGAAGCTCCACAATTACATATGGTCCCCACTTTGTGGAGATTGGTGCTGGTGTCCGTTGTTTGGATGCCGGGGCACAGGACTTTTCATTTGCAACTTGATATCCTTGGAAGAGGTGTCTACTGATCATCTTAAATTGTGTAAAAGGTGTTCCGCCCCTCATCACAGAGGTCCCCCATTCGCCAGTGAGTGTCTGGAGTGTGTCTGTATTACATGGGGCATGTATGAGACCTGTGGGGTGTATGTAGGGTCCTCTTTAAGGACCCGCTGCACGTAACACAAGATGAAGGCCATCTGCATGGAGGGTTAAAGCCAGCCTGTCTACCCTGGCGTTTGAGCAAAGACTGTCCTGTGTACATCAGTGGTGTTAGCAGTACCAGGTTTCGGGGATGCAATGCATGTGCACTTTACACATCTGTTCAGTAAACACAACTGGATAAAAGTGATTTGGCTTACCCCCTCTACAACCTTTATCTTCCCAGCAACATTTTCCTATAATTGGAGAAGCATGACCTGTGATTTGGAAATGCATGTGGCTGTGAATATTACTATCCCCAACTTGAGGTGGGCAGTCTGGGGGGAGGTATGCAAAGCTTTCTTTTCTGGGTAACACAAATGTCTGATTGGGCCCCAGCTTCCCAGCGGTGCCCCCAGTTTGCATGAATACTGGCTGAGAGGCGATGCCTCTTTTTGCATTATCCCCCCACATTTTCGGATTGATGCTCCTGGTTTTTCAACTCTGTAAGTGCACTGAGTTCTGCCAACCAGGCGTCATTGCCAGTGCTCTGACCCTTTCAAAGTATATGTATGATTAGTCCATGCACAAGTGGCATAAGATAAGCTACTTATATGTCCATAGTATCTGGTACCCGGAGTACTCAGGGTCTGTATTAAAAAGTGTTCCTTTCAGACGGCACCTCTGATTGTGCCACCACCAGTGTGACAAAGCAAAGCACAACTCCCAGTCCGCCAATGCCGGCTAGCAAAGCAGACTTTAGAGTTCGTTTAGAGTTTGGCAGAGAGGTTACTCTGTCACAACTGTGGGGGATATCCTGTCCGCTGAAATATAAATCCTATAGGATACAATGGGATTTTTACTTTGGAAGGCAGGATATCCGTCACCGTTGGGATGGAGTAACCCTCCACCAAACTTTAAATCAGGCTGTTAGCCTTTTAAACTGATGACAAAGACCAAACCTTTCTTTTTAATCTTTATAAGTCACCCCTAAGGTATGCCTTTTGGGCCCTGAAGGCTGTGCTCATTACATTTAAAAGATGGACATGTGTTTTAGAACCTTTACGTGTCCGGACAGTAAAAACCCTGCATTGTCATTTTTACTGTGGTAAAGCTAGTAACACCATTGGGGAGTACATAGTTACACACGATCCCCTTAGAAGTGCTGTCTTCTGAATGAGATACTCAGGGACATATTTACACATAAGTGGTGCAGTGTGAGGATGCGCCAAAATTGGCAGCACCGCGCCACTCCAGAAATGCGGGGATGCACCATATTTACACAAATACAGAGCACCCCTGTGTTTCTGCTAGTCGTGACGCTAAAGTTAGCTGTCAGCACCAACGCAGGCATCCTTGCACCATCGTGCAAGGGTGTCTGCGTTGAAGGGAACGATTGTTTATGTGCAGGAAGGTGTCCATTCTCAAACATTAACAATTTACAATGGCAATTCGGCACTTCTATGTGTGCAGCTGAATGCAGCACACATAGCAGTAGCGAATCGTCATTATTGAATGATTGTTTATGTGCAAGAAGGAACACCTTCCTGCACATAAACAATCAATCGTGGTGGTTTGCTCCTTCTAGGTGTGCTGCAGGATCCCCAAGTGAAGAGATTCTGCACCGAGAGTGGACATAAAGATAATACTCCTAACTTACCTTTGTGAATACGGAAAAGTAGTAAAGTAGACTTTTGGTCTAAACTTACACCAAAAGTCTAACTTTATCTTCATAAATTCAGGCCTTACTGTTCAAATTAGGCAGACACGTACTGTCTGTGATTATGGGAGCTTAGGATTAAGAATGTGTCATTCGGCATCCCTTTTATACCGTATTGCTGTTGACACAGTTGTGCAAATACTGATTAATAGAACAGGTGTGATGACTGATAAGGTACTTACAGCAGGAATCGCTGTTGCAGGTGTTTGACGGGACCCACAGGTTGGACGAACCTGTGTCGAAGATAACGTTGAATTGCTGGGCTGGGGTCCCAATAGAAATAGCTCCGTAGTATGATGCCTGTGGATAGGGAAGACAAATGTAGACAAGATATTGTATTCAGCTACTTGTTCGAGTGGTATAAGGAGATGCCTACATGTGAGCACTCAAAGGATATCCCTATAGCTACTCCCTTATCTAACTGGGGTGGAAGTAAGACGTCTTTCCAGCTGTAGGTAACACAAGGGCGAAGGGACTACATTCAAACACTAGAACCCAGCAGCTGTGAGGATGTTGTCCTGCTACGGCTCTCAACATCCGATGAGGGAGATCGGCTAGATTTATCAATAAGGATATTTAGATTAAGGTCCTTGCTTCAATAAATCGATCAGGATTTAGACAGCGCTGTTAATCGCCCTTGAGGGTATCCAGGTGCTAAGGGTTGTGCCGTTTTGGTGGGTTCAGTTGAACATCCAGGCCTTGTGTTCCTTCCAGAATCCTGGGAGCGAGGTGGAGGTCTGGAGGTGAAAGGGGAGGTCATTCCAGGATTCAGCCATGAGGTAGGAGAAGGAGTGTCCTCCCCTGTTGCTTGGGTGCACGTGAGGGGTGTGCATGAGGGAGTGAGGCTTTAGAGCTATATATTGGACAGTCTTGAAAACTATTCTTAGGTTGGGTCCTCGTCTTATGGAAAGCAGAGGTTTCATCTTCTGATGGTTATTAGTACCGCCAGAGATGGGATCAAATTTTCTAAAAGTACCTTTAAGAATCTGAGGCAAGAAGAGTAGGAAGCAAACAATTGACGTTCCACTATGGACCGGCCTGAGCAATGGCAACATCTGGGAGGCAGGCTAATTGCTAACTTTTACATCTGTGTTGATGCATTTCTTAAAGAACTATTCAAACATGGGAGCCTTTATGTTTACTATGCTCAAAGTCAATAACAACATTAATTGTATTCAAATATATTTAACAGAAAGCAGAGAAGTACAGCTTTGGGGCATTTGTACAGATTTTATGGATATTAATTTCCTAATTGCGATTCTCTGTGAATCACAATTAGGAAATTGCCATCCCTATTGTATGAAACTCTTGTTTCTTTTAGCGACTCCTAGTGGTCGCAAATCGACCTACCTCATAAATATTAATGGGTTAGGTTTGCAGTTTGCGACCCATTAGGAATCACAGCCATCACAGGGATGGTGGCCTGCAGACCACCATGTCTGTGATTGTTTTTTAAAAAAGCTATTTTTTTTAATCACAGCTCGTTTTCCTTAAAGGAAAATGTCATGCATTTAAAAAGAAAAAAATGAAACTTTGAAGTTTCATTTTTTAAAATTAGAACATGGTCTGAAGGACCACTGCCCGCTCTCAAAAAATATTATTATTTACATTCTCAAAGTAGAAGGGGTCCCTTGGGGACCGCATTTCATATGCAACTGGGTGGCCATCTCCTTCAACAAGTCAGTAAAATATTAATGTTTTTCATTCAGTCGCAAAACATGTATACATCCCATTCACATTCATTATTTGGTAGGGACGCCCTAAACACAGCCCTTCCGAATAGCAACTCACAAACATAAATTGCGATTCGGTAACATGTTACTGAATCACAATGTGTGTTTTGTACATATGTAAACACATTTTTGCAGTGTTTCCTACCACAGAAATGGTTCACAAATATGGTCCTTCGTTCCAAGAACAAAGAAGTGTTTTCATTGTTCTGTACTTGACACTGCTGTGGCTGCCCTCAGCTAGGATCACACCTTCATTCTTCAGGTTTCTGATCTGAAGGGGTGAAGCAGAAACCAGCCATGTGGAATCGAAGCCTGCCCCGGTGTACATATGAGCACGAAAGAGCCAATCACCTTCAGGCAGCACTGCAACTGGAACCACAGCCGAGCGCGCGCTACTGGGGGGCGGGCACTGTGGGTCATGTAATGACGTCAGTAGACACATCATGCAGACTGTGCACTGCAGTATCAGGTCCAGCCCGTGGCCACCAATGGCTGCTCCACCTGGACTGTGTTGGAGTGGAGTCCTTGAATTGGAAATCAGCAGTGATCAGCGATGGCTCTCAGCCTTCCAAAGGGTATTGTGGGTATTTGTACAGCCTTATAGCGCATTGCCCAGGGTTATACCGTTTGTTAAAGACCCTTAACTCGAGTTACAGCCCGAGCCTCAGGCGAGGACCTATAAAAAGGGACAGGGCCTTTAACAACCGGTATAGCCAGAGGCTGACAGGCTATAAGGCCATTAGAACATTCCACCTACTGAGGACTGAGTGCATAAAGACAAACATAAGCCATTATAAGCCCAAAGCCACTCCATTGTCCCCAGGGGAGCTCTCAACATTTCAATGTTTTAATACAGGGTAGAGGTGGGCAAGCAGAGAACTTAACAAGGGTCTGTCCACATTCCAAGAGCCCATGCACAAGTAGAGCCATGAAAATATTCGGCTTGTAACTCATGCAATTAAAATCGTGCAAAAACATGATGAAATCTCTTCAAAATTCAAACAACTACATTTCTTTAACCTTAGTACTTTAGATTATATCACTCGAGTGTGAGTGATTTAGTAAAAGTGATGGTTTTTAAATGTGAGAGGAAAAACATTAATGTGCCCCTCCTGGCTACTATACCACTAGGGCACAAGCAGGTGCGGTGGGTAAGGTAAAGAATGCCAGCTCACTGTCCTCACCTTTCAAGTGCCAAGAAACTTTAAAATATCAAAAAAGTTACTATTTAGCACTCAGAAAAAGCAAACTGCAGAACTTGCGCTATAATGAGACAAGTTATTATCAACTGCTGAGAGAAAGGGAGAACAAAAAAAGTTTAATTCCCTTTGCCTTTGAGACCTCTGAAGAACAGAGTTCAAAGTAAATGACTTCGACAACAGTAATGGAGTGTAGGAAGGTGGATGATTAGTAGCTGTAGGTAGGTAACTTCAGGTAGTACTAATGCCACAATCACTAATAAGGTCCAGCCAAGTCTCAATACATCATCCTTGCTCAACCCTCGGTACCTTGGCAATGAGAAGTCAGACTTAACTCAGGAGACAGGTAAGTGTAAAGCATCTAAGATCACCAAAACAGTGAATATGTAAAAGGCAAAACCCCAAAAAAGTCAACACCAATTTATAAAATAGAGAATACGTTTATTTTAAAAAAGACACCAAAATGACAAAATTCCAATGAAGAGACCTGGAGATACTCATTTTTAAAGATGAAATCGTCGTGCTGGAATGGGACAATGTCAACATTTTCGGCTGACTGCAGTGGGGCCAGGGCGGATAGGGGAATCGGTAGGTCCCGGTCAAGATTTTACCTGTGCACTTAGTCACTGTCATGGTGCTTTTCCTCTTGTCGTGGAGAGATCAGGTCCTCAGATCTGGATTTCGATTAGACATTTCTCTTCTTTTTATTACAAGGCTCCCCACCTTTGGGCCACCTAGGGCAGTTCTTAGAGGAGACACATGCAATAAAAAGGTAGTTTTGGACTTTGGAAGTACTTTTAACTCCAAAATTGAATGTGGACATAGTTTTATTTTTGCCTTCAAAACACTAGACACGACAGCAGTGCAGACTTAAATGCATTAAGTCCCCTGGGTCTTTAAACCTCCCTGCCCTATTGTATACTAGAGACTTCCAGTAGAGTGTCTTGGCCAATTGTAATTATAGCAAACACCATATACCTTTAGGCACTGTCACTGGGCCTTGTTAGCAGAGTCTTGGGCACTTTCAGAGTCAGTAACCACCAGTATCACTCAAACAAATGGGGGTGAACAGAGCAAAAAGGATGACTTTCCTACATGGAGTTTTATCCTTGACACCATGTTAGTGCAGTGCTCCTGCCAAAGACGCGCTGTGTGGGTTTTGCAGAGTGACCGCTCTAGTACAGGGATTAAAAAAATGTGCCCTCTATTAGTCCCCAGGGTCTATGTTTACAAAAATACAGCTCTGTAGATGACTTCTCACCTAGGGCCAGGATGCTAGCTTCTGAGGGGCACCCTGGGACTTCTGCTTTTAATTCTTTATTTTTACTTCACCACACTGGCACATGTTTGGTATTTCCAGTCGCTGCGTACTTGATCTTGCTGTCCCTTCACTTAATCTTCCTTCGTTTCCTTCACCCTATTTCTGTTGCTTCCCTTTGCTGCCCCTTCACCTCTGATTTAGCACCTGAACAGGTGATTCAGGTGAGTGGGAGAAAGGGACCTGACCTGTGACACAGAATGCCCCACCAAACTTGCCACACTTTAATATAGCCCATGCCGCAATTTGAACACAGGACAGCCCTGCATGTAATCGCCCAGTACTCGGTGTACCATACCTGATGCCACACACTGGCACAGTCCAAAGATAAGTATGAGGGAAGCAACTGCAGCAAGGTGCGCACATGCTGCAGCATTTATTTTATTGCTGGACACCATGCTTCTGTACTAATAAACAATAGGGCAGACAGCACCACCTTTTGGTGGTCTCTTGTAAATAACTGCTAAAGTCGTCAGGAAATAACTAATGGAACTGAGCACCTGCAAACACCGGTACAAATTAAGGACTGTCAGGAAGGCCTCAATTGCCCTGCACTGACCTAAGACCTGCAAGTAAGCTTCTGAAGCAAAGACCATTGGGGTAGGGGGCTGAGGCTGCATGTTTGCCTATGGTTCTCTAATCATATATTCAATGTTTGCACAGTTAACCTCTACTGTTTCCATAAGGCCTTTTGGTAGGCCTGCTCTTAATTCATAAAATAAATAACTAGATTTAACAACTTCTTCAATCAATAGAGCATCATCACCTCCATCTGCTGCCCCTGTGCCAAAACCATTGGAGTCACAGGTTATTGCGACCACTCCCAGGAGTAAACTCACACCATTCTCTCAGAGTAGCACACACAGCATTACCCATCATGCACTGTGGTCCTCGGTTCTGCTGGAAGGTACTCACGTCCATGTAGTTTGTCATTGGCTCACTGGACACCTGTGCAGCCAGGATAGCAGAGTACTTGCTAGCTGGATTAATCGTGTGCTTCTTCAGGAAGTCGCCCAGCTTGCCTTGTTCCCTGAGGCTCTCCCTCAGAGACTTTTTTTTCTGAAGAGTGACCCTGAAGGAGAGAGTAAAAGAGAAAGGTAAGAGGTAAAGGGAAGGGAGAAAAAGTACAGATAGGAGAATAACTGCACAAAATGGAGGAGGGAAACAGGAGTATGGGGGAGAAAGGCAAAATGTGAGATGGAAAGTGGAACAGAAAGGCAAACTGGGTTAGATAGACTGGAATGTGCAGACAAATACAAAGAAAAAGAAAAAACAGACAAAAGTGTAGCATGCGAGAAAGGCTGTGACACTTAGAGAGAGAACTTTTGAATTTGTGTGCAGTAAAGAAAAATATATTGGTGGAGAGACATAGACAAGGAAAACAGAAAGAGAGGGGAGAGCTAGAAACCAGGGAGAGGCAAGCCAAGAGGGAGACATACATAGGCTGAAATAATAGGACTCAAGATTGACAAACAGGGAAAACACATACAAAAAGAGAGATGTGGAGAGTAAGAGAGAGCGAGAAGGTGTGTGAGAGACAGACAACATCCAAACATAGAGGCAGAACAAGAGAAAGAGAGAAAGAGAGTGAATGACAGCGACAGGCAGAAAGACTGAAACAAATAGCCACACATAGGGAGGAGAACAGCGAGAAAAGGAGGGAGTGTGTGATGGGCTCAAAGAGAAGCAAAAAGAGACACAGACAAACAAGCAATGGAGAGGGGGCGAGGAAGCAAGACACGTGGAGACAGAAAGAAAAAGAAAGAGAAAAAAGAGCAGTAATATTCAGGCCGTGGTGCTGGAACACTCGTCGGAGTGGGGTGCTGCCACCAATGTGGGGTCACTGAAGTCAATCCAAGCATCACACTAAGAACGAGTGCAACACATGAGCCACGCCCATTCTGCAGAAGAGTGCTGCGGGTGTGGTGTATAACTGTTAGGGTGGTGTGGAGCACATGGTCACCCATGTATTACTGAAGTACTGCGTTGTAACACACAATCAGTTTTACCGATAAACACAATACAGCACATAAACAGCAATATCCATCACTGAATAAACTGTTTGGATTTGCATTGATCCCCCTATAATGTATGTTTCCATCATACTAAGGAATTACAAAAAAGTGCCTAATGTGTGCTTGCCTAGCCTCTGATATAATTTGAATAATCTGTACAGTTTGTTTACAGGTATTTAATGTGTTAGAAACAAATTGATATCCCACAGCCTTTCCTTTCTTGCTCCCTGTATCCCAAGATTGTTACATAGTTCGCTTTACAAAATACTCTCATTTTAGAGTCAGAAAGATTTAACTATCAATCTCCATGTTAAAAGAATAAGCAGCAACTTGACAGAAGACACAGCCTGACATTCAAACTCTGTATTTGAACAGACAATAGATGTGACAAGATGAAAACAAAATGTAAAGGCATCTTTATCGCTCATTCACCTCCTGAACTCCAGCATGATTATTCTGGGGTGCTGCAGCATTCCCCACACTGAATCTGAGTGTCTTTCACTGGACTCTGTATAGCACCTTCTGGGCCCCGAGCACTACGAGCCAGGCTTGTACACAGCCGCCACTTCAGCATCTCTTCCCCTAGGACATGTGACTTATGAATGGCAAAACCATTGTAGTTCCTGATGGACTTCATAGAACTGTGACGTATGTGTTAGAGTGTGATGAAGTGAATGCAGAATATAATGGGGAGTTCACAGCTACACGGAGATGAATAAAGACATGTAATACCCAGCTCCGTGTGTGGTGTAGACATTGGCTGGTACCCAGGCCGGGAAGACACTAGAGACCTCCTACAGGCACTTTACATCAATGGATCATGCAGCATCTCGAGGACAGAATCAGAACCACTTTTGAGGCCTCTGGGACCTTGAAGGCAGGTCTAGCCACTTCATGGCACGCAGGGTCGCAAAACAACAGCCATTCGTATTCAAGGGTACAATAGCAGGAGTCTTGGGGCTCAGAGTATGCGGAGTCGCTCCCCCTGAATGTGGATCACAGCAGAGTCCTGGATACCAGATAAAGGAGGGGCCTCTACCGAGCTCACACACAAGAGGGAACCCAAAAACAGGAGGGCGGATACATCAGAGACTGCAGTGGAGACCTTGCAACGGTAGATGAACCAGATACTCTCTGGAGTGAATGGATGCCAGGGGTGGGTTCAGGGTGATGGAGACCTAGAATTACATAATGGCAAACATAAGTGTGAGGGTGACAGAGGGCTGGCCTGACCTGATACAGACCAGCAACATGGGGGTTCATGTCTGAAGACAAGCGGGTAGATGGCTCACTAGAGGAGAAGGCAAGCTGGAAGATGGCTCACTAGGGGGGAACGCAAGATTGAAGATGGCACACTGGGCGAGAGGGCAGCTGGTATATGGTACACTGGGGGAGTAGGAAAGCTGGAAAATGGCACACTAGGGGGGAAGGCAAGATGGAATATGACAGACTAGGGGAGAAGGCAACCTGGAACTTGGCACACTAGGGTACAAGGCAACCTGGAAAATGGCATATTAGGGTAGAAGGCAAGTCGTAAAATGACACACTAGCGGAGAAGGCTGCCTGGAAAATGGCGCACTAAGAGAGAAGGCAATAAGGAAAATGTCACGCTATGAGAGGAGGCAACCAGAAAAATGCTGCACTAGGGGAGAAAGCAACCTGGAAAATGGCACACTAGGGGAGAAGGCAATCTGGGAAATGGCACACTAGGGAAGAAGGCAACCTGGAAAATGGCATACTGGGGGAGAAAGCAAGCTGAAGCCAACCTGGGAAATGGCACACTAGGGGAGAAGGCAACCTGGAAAATGCCATACTAGGGGAGAAGGCAACCTGGGAAATGGCACACTAGGGGAGAAGGCAACCTGGAGAATGGCACACTAGGGGAGAAGGCAACCTGGGAAATGGCACACTAGGGAAGAAGGCAACCTGGAAAATGGCATACTGGGGGAGAAAGCAAGCTGAAGCCAACCTGGGAAATGGCACACTAGGGGAGAAGGCAACCTGGAAAATGCCATACTAGGGGAGAAGGCAACCTGGGAAATGGCACACTAGGGGAGAAGGCAACCTGGAAAATGGCACACTAGGGGAGAAGGCAACCTGGGAAATGGCACACTAGGGGAGAAGGCAACCTGGAAATGGCATACTAGGGGAGAAGGCCAGCTGAAGGATGACACAATAGGGGAGAAGGCAACCTGGGAATTTGCACACTAGGGGAGAAGGCAAATTGGAAAATGGTACGCTAGAATAGAAGGCAACCTGGAAAATGGCATAATAGGGGAGACTGCAAATTGGAAGATGACACACTAGGGGAGAAGGCAACCTGGAAAATTACACACTAGGGGAGAAGGCAGGCTGGAAAATGGCACACTAGGGAGACGGCAATCTGGAAAAGGGCACATTAGGAGAAAAGGCAGTCTGGAAAATCGCACACTAGGGGAGAAGGCAGGCTGGAAAATGGCACACTAGGGGAGAAGGCAATCTGGAAGATTGCACACTCGTGGAGAAAGAAAGCTGGAAGATGACACTGGTGGAGAAGGCAAGCTGGAAGATGGCACACTTGGGGCTAAGGCAAGTTGGAAAATGACACACTAGTGGGATAAGGCAACCTGGAAAATAGCACACAAGAGAGAAGTCAACCTGGAAAATGGCACACTAGGAGAGAAGGCAAGCTAGAAGATGGCACACTAGGGGAGACAACAGCCTGGAAAATGGCACACTAGGGCAGAAGGCAATCTGGAAGATGACACACTAGGGGAGAGAGCAAGCTAGAAGATGACACACTATGTGAGAAGGAAGCTGGAAGATGGCTCGCTGGGGGAGAATGCAGCCTGGAAAATGGCACACTAGTTGAGAAGGCAAACTGGAAGATGACACACTGGGGGAGAAGGCAGCCTGGAAAATGGCACACTAGGAGAGAAGGCAATCTGGAAGGTGACACACTAGGGGAGAGTGCAAGCTGGAAGATGACCCACTATGTATGAAGGGAAGCTGGAAGATGGCTGGCTGGGGGAGAAGGTGAAATCAGAGTTCATCTCTTTGAGGTACTTATAACTGGGTGGTGTGGTCTGCTGACATTCCTCCTCTGTTCCCCGAGTACCCTGAGTGATTGATTGGAGAGTGGACCTGTGTTTACATTGAAAACAGCTTTAAAATGTGCATGTGTGTTACACAAGGGCCAGTGATTAATTTGTGAAAGAAAGAGTGCCAGTGCTTGATGCTCAGTGCAGATATCTGCGGCCGGGGCACATAAACTTTGGCCCTACATATACCAGAGCTAGTTATTTTAAGACCACCGCATACCACTTTAATTCACTAATGAGACATCCCTTGCCCCCTTTTCTCATTCTTGCAGGTTTCTGCTTTCTCTCTTTGTGACGGGTTTCTGTCTTTCTCTTCCTCTTCCTGTGTTTTCCCGATCAGTGTTTTTTCCCTCTCTTGATCTCAGTAAATGTCTGATGTGGGGAAATAAGTGTCAGTGGCACCAGGGCTTTCGGTGTGCCAGGTCTGTCCGGGACTCAGACCCAGCAGTGATTCCAAATGAACATTGAAGCAGGTCCCTTTGGAGCCCTGCATTCACGCCCGTTACTTCACAGGGAAAACAACTGATTGATTTCTGAGCTATGAATGTAAAAATGGTAAAATAATCCATGGCATTCCTGTTCACATTTCACATCCTTCACTCGATCTTGCATTTCCTAGGCATGTTTGCTTTTCTCAGGATGTTGTGTGAGCAGCATGTCACTCTTGTATAGTGCAAAGTGTGAACTGAGCCGCCACCAGGTGTTTATAAAGGGCCATGATTGAGAGCTCTGGATCTCAGGCAAAAGGTGGCGCGAGTTCCTCTCAGTGCAGTCAGTGGGCCACAATGGTGTTCAGAAAACATGGCCATCAATCCCTGACCCTCTGCAGAGTGCACAGATCAATGGTTACATACACCAGTTGCAGCTTTGAGACACATGTGCCTGAAGGAAGTACACAGGTGGCAAAATACTGAAAAAGCTACATTTTAATGAAATGCAGGGCGCACTGGTGAGTGTGTGCGTTGTGTGTTTGTAGGTGGTGAAGTGGAGGAGAGGCGAGGAAGTTCATGCCAGACAGAGTAAAAACAGAGTGCTGAAGAGGGAAGAGATGAGATGTGAGATCGGCAGATGAAGGATTTCAGAAAGATGTGGAGAGAAAAAGGGCGTCCACGTCTAACACAGACTGCTGAGGAAGGCGTTGTGAAGGGACCAATAGGGGTGACTGAGACTCTGAAGATCACTACCCATTCCACAGACCCTAGTAACGTGTAATTCACAGGCTCATCATTTTAGAAATGAAACCATTTCGACATTATTTCATTTACAACAACATCATTGTTGTTACTCCTTCATCTCCAACAGCTAACAACCACTGGCAAAGCCAAAACTCCTGCCTTGTTTTATGTGGGTGTCATTTGGGTTATACATCTGGATGAAATAACAGAAAGTTCAGAAAGGCATCAAAATACCGGTTGGTAGCACTCCAAGGGAAGCCCTGAATTTTAGTTGACATTTTTATTTACACAAGCCACGCCCCTTCTAGCCCCCCCCTTTAAAAAAAAATCCACTTAAAGGCCTAGGTGGCCCCCACACACAACTATCGGCTCAAATTAAGCACTGCCAGGGATTGTTACTAAGCAGCCTGAGTGTGAGCAAACACAGCACTGGGCGGGTTATCAGTTGACACCAGGATCACGTGCAGAAGTCCGGTTTCCAGGCACTAGTTCCTGCAGAGGCTAGTGGCCACGCACTGGCCAGGAGCCATAGACTGGTGTCTTCTAGCCCACGACATGGGACCAGGAAGCCCTGGACTATCTCTGTTCTCATCTGCCACCAGAGAGGCTGGATAACAATCCTGAAGTCTAGAAAATATTTAAAAAGTATTACTTCATTACTCCAGAAAACATGATCTTTTCTGCAGTTTCAGAGAGCTCATCCTTGACCCGAGGGCATTGCAGCTCCAGATTACATTGCACAACGTCAGATTGTGTTTTTTGATTTTGAAAAGGGCAAATTAAGGACCTGATGGAGATCTCGGTGGACGGAATACTTCGTCACAAACGTGACAGATTTCCATCCGCTGCATTACAATGTCCATGGGATATAATGGGATCCTAATATCGCTGACAGGATATCTGTCATGCTTCTGATAGAGTATCCCTTCCGCCAAGATCTAAATCAGGTCCGAAGTGATCTGCCCAGAAAACAAGGAAATTGAAACAACACCAGGACCCAAACTCAAGGCCCCAGTTTCCAAGCCGACAGCTCCTACCAGTAGCCAGGGGTGTGGAGGTACCACGATCCTTCCATATCTCTGGGCGCCATGGACACGGCTCGGAATTTGTGTTTAGGTTTGTTTGTGTGTGAGAGAGACAGAAAGGGAGAGGGAGAGAGAGAGAGGGAAGAGAAGCAGAGAGGAGAGAGAGGCAGCAGGAGAGGGAGACAAAGGAAGAGAGGGCAAAGAAGGGGGGCCATGGTGTTGTGTACACCGTGTGTGAGAGAGAGAGAAAGTGGGAGAGAGAGAGTGTGAGAAGGAGAAAGAGGGAGAAGAGAAACAGAGAGAGAGAGAGAGAGAGAGAGAGTGGAACATGGTGGGAGACGGAGAATGGGGAGTGGGATAGAGGGAAAAAGGAAGAGGGAGAGAGGGCAAAGAAGGGGGGAGCCATGGTGTTGTGTACACCGTGTGCGAGAGAGAGAGAGACAGAGAGAGAGTGTGAGAGGGAGTGAGAGGGAGAAGAAAAACAGAGAGAGAGAGTGGAAGAGGGTGAGAGACAGAGTATGGGGAAGAGGGAACGGGAGAGATGGAAAAAAGAAGAGGGAGAGAGAGTGCGAGAGAGAGAGCAGGAGAGGGAGACAAAGGATGAGGGAGTAAAGAAGAGAGAGGGGTCATGGTGTTGTGTACATTGTGTGAGAGAGAGAGAAAGTGAGAGGGAGAAAGAGGTGAAGAGAGAGAGCAGAAGAGGATGAGAGCAGGTAAGGAAGAAGAGAAAAAGAGAGGGTCAGAGAGATCAGTAGAGGGAGGCAAAGCAAGAGGAAGACTGAGTGCGAAAGAAAGAGAACAGAAGAGGAGGGAGAGAGAGGGGGTTTGTGGTGTTCAGTACACCATGTGTGAGAGAGAAAGAGAGAGGGAGAGAGAGGAGAGAGAGGATGGGGAGAGAGCGACAGAGAGAGACAAGAAGAGGGAGGGAGAGAGAGGAAGGCAGAGACAGAGCGTGAGAGAGGGGGAGTGAGGAGAGTACAAGTGGGCGAGAGAAGGAGAGAGAGGGGAGCATGGCCTTCAGAACCTTGGCCCAGATTTACGAGCCCCCAGCGCCTCCTTGCCCCACTGCAGCGACATTTATTACGCTAATGTGGCCCAACGAGACTAAAATCGCTGCGTCAGATTTACAGAGTGGGGCAATGTATGCATTTTCGCCACTTTATAATCCCTGCGCCACAGTATACCTGCACCAGGCATAATGTATTCGAGGGGGGGTTACCCTGTTAGGGGGGGCCCAAACAATGGCGCAAACAAATCTAAAAGGTTTCTTTGCACCATTTCTTTCAGCATTTCTAATGACTGCTCAAAACATGTGTTAAAAGGGGCACCCCATTATTTACAATGGGCCCCCATGTACTGTTACAAGTTAGCACCAAAATGTTGGCGCTAACCCCGAACAGTACATCAAATGCCCCCCATCGGTCGCCATGGTGCGTCGTCATGGGAGGCGTTAGGGGTGCATGGAAAGTGGTGCTGCTCACTTTTCCTAAATCTGCCCCACTGTGTGCCAGCCTGTGTGTGACGTTTGGAAACCATTGCTGTGGCTCGAGGCTGGAAGCGTGCGGGCAGCTTTTGGTACTTGGGGCCGGTTTTATAGCAGCGCAGCAGTTTTAAAAGCACTGCAGAGTTCCTTGTATATCCAGCGGTTTTCAGGCAACAATAACAGCGACAGAATAACTCTGGTGATTATTGTACCTGCTGGAGAGAGATCGGGGTGTTGTCTAGTAGCAGGTTTGGCTCACCTAAGGTAGCAGAAAGGGTTAATACGCCTGCTGCAAAGAACGTGTACTGTGCAGATCACAGAACAGTATTTTATGCGCAATGCCCAGCGGGATGCTGCTTTTGTCACAGAGATCATTGTGTTACTGTGCAGTTCATAAGTTACAATCACAATCTAGCACAGTGAGCTATGAGCTGCCACCAAGGAGCTGCAAGGAAACTGCAAGGCACAGGCTACAAAGTTATGTTTTTTCGAGTCTTTGATTATCCTAATTTAGCTAAAAAGGGTTTGTTTGATAGAAATAAATTATTAGTAAACTCAACCCTAACCACTGTGTTAGGTTCTGATCTTGATTTTGTGCTTCCCAAGCATTCCCTTTCCTAATGTAACATTTTCTATAAACTAATGTACTCACCTACGAGTCATTGTCTCTGTAAGTGTGCGGGATTTAAAGTGCTCCAAGACCCTACGCTGGTAAGTGAGGCGCTATAAAACAAATGGAATACACGTGAGAGGAGCTATGGATAGATGAGGGGCCCTTTTAGAGGGTGATGTTGAGGGAATCATTGAAGAACCCCAATAAAGATTGCTGTATCCTGGTGCTCTGTGACGTCATCGTTTACTATGCTTTAAAACCGAATACAATCGAATATATAATGACAAATGCGTGTGGAATGTACCCCATTTGCCATTTTCCCAGATGTTCTTGGATGGGCCCGAGCATGCCACGTGTGCCCCTGGTTCCCCGCAGATGACCTGTCACGGGACATCTGGAGCCGGAAGAGGGAATACCAGGTGTTTAGTCACGAATGATGGTAAATACTCACTTGACCAGGGCCTCGGTCGCCGCCACCAGCGCCAGAAGAAGGAACCACCTCATGTTTCTTGTGCTTGGCTCAAGGTCCAGGAGATGAAGGGAGGTGGTGTCAGGGGCTCGTTATATACCATAGCGCCCTGACGTCCCTCACAGCGCTTACAAAGCCCCAGAGAAGGCAAACAGGGGAGACACACACCCAGCCCCTTTGTCAGGGCCCGCGCCTAGACGCTTATCAGCTCGAAGTTCGTGTGATGCTGAGAAACGCACACTTACCTCTATAGTCCTAGCTCCACGCTCGTGACCTCTGACCTAGGGTGTGCTTGAGTGCACGAAAGACCTCACCTAGTGCTGTGTGTGCACACAGAGAAACCAAACGTGTCATTGGCTGCGGCGGGAGTGCTTTGTGGCGGGACCTCATTAATTCTCACTTTTAGGTTTAAGTAAATCTAGCTGGGTGTCTTGCTAAGTCCAGGGAGGATTATCTCTGCTGGGTTCTTTATAATGTGCATTGCTTTGATGTTCGCATGTTTGTCTCACACAAACTCACGTCACTCTCCGGTGCCCAGCCTGGGGGTTATTCACCCTTATCGGCGGATGTGACCACTCCAGGCCGAAGCATCTTTGAAAGGCCTTTAATGCACCATCCCATTGTGTGGTCCTTCCATGAGCTTCCAGCTTCAGAGACCAGCCCTTCCCAGCGGGCTCTCTGCCCCCCTTGAGGGACCAGGGTGCCAAGGATGTGCCCTGCCCGAGCCCTCACCACGTGTGGAGACCACTCAGGCAGAGGACCAGAACACGGGCCTCACGGGGCAGCACCAGGCCTTTCACGATCCCAGCTCTTCAAGCCGGCCACGAGGTGACCTGGCGCAGGACAACATATTCATCTGAATGAAACGTGTGCCAATCTGTGTTCTCATTGGCTGTGCCCTCTCTTGGGCTCCGAGAGCAGTCTGGTGCTTCCATTGTTATTGCCAATGCAGTGTGGCGTGGTCTTCATCTGCCTTGATTTTAGGTGTGTATGTATGTATGCATGCATGTACTGTATGTATCCACACACGTATGTTTATGTATATATGGGTGTATGTATGTATGTAAGTGGTATTTAGGTTTCACTATCCCAGACATTGGGCCCTGGAGCCATCTGTAAGGTCAAAGGCAATGATGACGTCAATGAGGTGCTAAAGAGGAAGTTATGCTTCAAGACTGGGCCCAACCCATCTCTTCAGATCTCAGTTGTGAAAACTGCTTCCACTTCATCTCTCCGGTTCTGAGACTGGTTCCACGTCATCTTTCAGATTCTGCGTTCTGAGACTGGTTCCACTGCATCTTTTCAGGTGTCGCTTCTGAGACTGGTTCCAGGTCATCTCTTCAGGTGTCGCTTCTGAGACTGGTTCCACGTCATCTTTCAGCTTCTGCGTTCTGAGACGGGTTCCATGACATCTCCTCAGGTGTTGCTTCTGAGACTGGTTCCTGGTCATCTCTTCAGGTCTCAGTTCTGAGACTGGTTCCATGTCATCTCTTCTGGCCTTGAACTTCAGGCTGATTTCACATCATCTTTCTGGATCTGTGTACTGAGACAGTTCCACGTATCTCACAGCTTCTGGGTTCAGAGACTGGTTCCAGGTCATCTCTCCAGGGCTGGGTTCTGAGACTGGTTCCATATTATCGCTCAGGTTCTGGGTTCTGAGACTGGTTTCACATCATCTCTCCGGGTCTGTGTTCTGAGACAGTGCCATGTATTTCACAGGTTCTGGATTCTGAGACTGGTTCCATGTCATCTCTCAGGTTATTGGTCCTGAGACTGGTTCCATGTCATCTCTCAGGTTCTCGGTCCTGAGACTGGTTCCATGGCATCTCTTGTGCTCTGTGTTCTGAGAATGGTTCAGCATCATCTCTTCAGGTCTCAGTACCCACACTGGTTCCTTGTCAACCCTCCAGGTCAGTACCAAGACTGGTTCCATGTCAGCCCTCCAGGTCTGAGTTCTGAGACTGGTTCCACATCAATCTTCAGCTCTCAGTTCTGAGACTGGTTCCATGTCATCTCTTCAGGTTTCAGTTCTGAGACTGGTTCCACGTCATCTCTCAGGTTCTGAGACTGGTTCCACGTCACATCTCCAGGTCTGAGTTCTGAGAATGGTTCCACATCATCTCTTCAGGTCTGGGTTCTGAGACGAGTTCCACATCACCTCTTCAGGTGTGGGTTCTGAGACTGCTTCCATGTCATCTCTCACATTCTGGGTTCTGAAACTGGTTCTGCATCATCTCTCCGGGACTGAGTTCTGAGTCTGTTTCCACGTCATCTCTTGAGGTCTTAGTTCTGAGACTGGTTCCACATGCCATCCCTCCAACTATGAGTTCTGAGACTTTCTACATCATCTCTCCGGGTGTGAGTTCTGAAACTGGTTCCACACCAAGTACCTGGTATATGCCCAGCATCTCTGTAGGGCACAGCCATCAGCCATTAACACAATCCTCTGCTGTTTTGGTCCACCTGGAGGTATGTGTATGAATAGTGATGTGGTTTTATCATGGCCAAGAGTGTGGATTATGTAGGGTGGTTGTGTCTAGTGTGATTGGAGTGTCCCTTGTGTGCAGTGTGGTCTTGTAAACAGGTGCCTAATGCATCCTGGTGGTGATCCATACACATGTCATGCTTGATGGTTGGTCTGCATTGCTTCATAGTTGACTCAATGAGAGACTTTGTGTTGCCTTCCATGTTTGAGCTTAAGACGTGAACTCATGTGCTTGAGGCTTCTTGGTGTGTGATTGTATAGAGTAGGCTCCTTGCTGATGCATGAGATTAGGGAGGGAGCCTGAGGATCTTCTTATCAGAATTCATGTTTCTTGCATAAAGACTTGCTCTTTCTTTTCAGTGTACTGCTTGTAGGCTGTGGAAATTGTTACTTTTTTGAAGTCTTGGTGATCACTAGTGGCACAGAAAAGATGTGAACTCGAGTTCCAAATTCTGGGGACCTGAATTAAAAAAAAGATTTTACTGAGGGGTGACTGGATGCCTGTGAATGAATCTGACACGCTAGGATGGGAAGCCGCTGATAAGTGTAGATTTTATAGGTCCTTGACCTGTATTTGTTCATTGTTCAGAAGGGATTTCGGTGGAGAGTGAGTAAGCACTGTAGAGTGTTTAGTGTGTGGTGGTGATATGGATCCTTCGACTAGGTGTGTAGATGTTATTGTACATGTAGATATAGTAATGTCCCTTGATACAAAAGTCAGTTTTGAATGCACTGAAGTCTTTGTGGGGGGAGGGTACAAGGCCTACCTAGAGATGCTCTTTCTAGTAAAACGGGACCAGGATAGGAAGACAGGTTATAATGTTCTGCATGTCAAGGGCAGCATCAATATATATGCGTCCATGTGTTGGGATGTTGACCGAGCACCATAGGCTGAGGTAAGTGTGAGAGTATCAAGGCGGTCTTGTCACACAGCTTCATACAAGTGTTATCCTGGGGTATTTGGACAATACTTGAGGTGTCAAGAGGTCCGCTATGAGTGGGGGGGCCTCACAGTGTGTATATGAAAGGAGGGCCGCTTGATGATATTGATGACTCTTTTCTTTGGTCAACTCAGTAGTTGGCTTGTCCGGAATAGCAGAATATTGATGGGAACGACAGCATTACGAGAGATACCTGCATGACGCAGACCCCTACTTATCACTCTTTCCGGGCATTCTCCATCTCCCCGAGACAAATGTCACTCCTTCGTTGTATTTCCTGTCAATTACTTTCAGAAACAGGAAGGCTATCTTGAATATTGATATAATTTCTCTTGCGAGGGCTTGTCTGCTTTCAATCTCTCTATTTTCAAAGTTCCTCCGTTAAAAGAATACATCCCTGAAATGATCTCATGTCCACAAATGCATCACCAACGGGGACATATATATATCTCTGAAGAGCTGAGGGAGGAATTCATGTCTTCAAAGCCATGCTAGAGAAGAACCTTCTCGTTTGAATCTGACCCGTGGATCCATAGTTGTGAGGCCAGAAGCGAAGAGCAGCTGGTTCAATGTCAGCAATGATGTTGAGTGTGGATAAACGCAGATATGCCCCAGTGACCCCTCGCTCCATCTGCTTTAAGGTAGATATTGACGTGCTTGGCCATAGTGTCCAGATACAGTACTTGGGATCCTTCAGAGGGCCAGGATTGCACCTGTCACAGGTCAGCCACTAGGACTCCTGTTTGTTGCATGTGTTTGATGACTACTGCATGGCCAGTGCTGTCCAGGGTATCTGTGAAACCAGGCACACTTAAACAATAGGTTCATATGTGCACTTTATGTGAAAAGTCTCAATTTTTCACTGCTGAGTAAAAATGCTGCAGCTTCATCAGGACTAAAGACAGCTTTTTCACCAAAACCTAGTGACATTCTCGCTGCTCCTTCAGTGAGTTCTAATGGTTTGTCTAAGACTTTACACAGTCCATCATCAACACCACATGTTTATCCAACCAGTGTAAGGATATTGGTAGATAACTTTCTCAAGTGGCTGAAGGAAATGTTGTGGCCCAGACCGGCTTGTACATTTCTCATACAACTACTTGTGTAGTAAAAATCACAAACATCAGACCGGTTCAGGCAACATCTCAAGAGACAGAATCCTACCTGGCGATTTACATTACTGTGGATATTTTTCAAGTTTTGCTCACTCACCAGCTCTATACCAGAGTAGTCACTGGCCATACTCCGTTTTATTAAAATCATATCATCTTTTATCATGCCATTGATATCTGAGGTAGGGGCACCAATAGCTACACCAGAATGAGGTAATCACAGGTAACATAAATGTCTCTTGGGGCCTGGTCAGCAAGTGACCACAAAGAGGGAGGCATTACACTGCACAGACTGGACTTGCTTAGTGCACAGCACAGCTATACTCCAGCTGCACACAAACAGTGTCTTGGTCAGAAGACAGCCATGTGTGTTGTTCAACCCCTGCCAAGGACTGACACACTTGACATCAGTAAACCTGAGCCCAGATCCAGTGAAGATCTTGGTAGATCCATAATGCAGAGCAGAGGCTTTATTAGAAGACCTTAGCTGCTGGCTGCAGGCTATGCCCCAGGCTTTGCTGAAGAGAAGGTGTTGAGTTATAGAGATGCCATGTAGACAACTCGTCAGATGACTGCCACGAGTAGGTATGGACTACTGGACCACAATGGTGGTGGTTGTTTTTTTTTGCTTCTGGTGTCCTGGCAGCTGAAGGCCTTTCCTCTGCAAACCCTGATGTAGTTGACTATCATGGCATAAAGGACGAGCAAAGACTAAGAACCCAATGATCAAACAACCGAATCAATAAATCACCATCCTGCTCACTGTTTGTCTTCTTTTGTAGAAAAAAAACAGTTTTAATAACACAGAGTTATGATATACTTTACAATCACATAGATATCAGGTTAACTTTAAAATATTTCTCTCAAAGACCTGTAATAAAACGCTGCACCAGCTCTAGCACCGTCCTACCTACTTGACACTGTCCTCCAGGTCTAGGGCTGTTCTTACTGCAACTAAAATTCAGGGTATTTTTTGGCATAGGTGCAAGTTTCACAAAGGGGTCACCTGTAGGCAACCAGTAGATCAGTTCATACAGTTCTTTATCTAAAGAGTTTAACTTAGTTACAGTCTCTCAGTACAGTCATGTCTTGCATGTTATCTACTCAGCTAAGGATGCAGCTTGGCAGGTGCTGGAGGTGTGCATGCTGGCAAACAACTTTAGAGACATGTGTGGTGTCACTTCAACAGCAGCATCAGTACTGCTCCTCTTTATCCCGGATCACTTCAGGTGTCCTCTGGACAAGCTGCTCCTGTGAGTGCTTGCCTTCATCCGTTGTAGCCCCAGGAAGGTCAGCCTGGGCAATTGCATCCCCTGAGCCAGGGCAGTTTTTCTCACTTTGGAAGTAGGGGGGCCTCGGAATATTTGCAGCACACTGGCAGTGGGTATTAAGATGCGGTTCTTTTTCATTTCACCAATAGAACTGCACGGTAAGACTGCAAGGCAACTCGTAACACAGGGGTATCCCTTCAACAAAGCCACTAGCTAGTCGGCTTCTTTTGAGTTTTCCACTCACTGGGGACACAGCTGGGTTCCTGCACCTGGACAGACACTATTCCTCCTGGGCCAGCACTTTCCTTTTCTTCTGAGGAGACAGGCAGGGTTCTAGGTCCCAGGCAGAACCACAGCTTCTTCCCCATGCTGTTAACGTCAGATGACATCCCCTCACCTCTGAGAGAATGGCTGTCAGACTGTCACCAGCCCTGGCTGCCCAGCAGATCTTTATGTAATATAATGAACACACCCAACAAGGGTGGTTTGGGTCCCACTTTTATATTTGTTTTTCAGACAGGGAGCGTGGATCCATTGTCTATTATCTGAAGACAATGGACAATGGTGGTTACTTTTCAAATGTTATTTTCCGGCTGCAGTGTAGACACAGTCTTTGTGCAAGGTGATGGCTCTCACATCAGATTGTGAAGATCCAGGCTCCAAGCAGGAGTGTCTAAACATGGGCAAAATAAAGTGTGAAAACTCTACAAATGGCTGTTTTCAGCCTTCCTGAAGTAGTAATCAGGGGCAGTCAAAAGGGCAGGTCCTTTCTAGATTTCACACCTTTAACAAGAGAATTAGCAGTTAAAACCTCTCGCCCCCACCATCAACAAAATGGCAATGCTCAGGAGTATCTAATCAACAAATGTTTTCTCAAAGGTTCTTACAGAACTTCTATTAATAGCCCTAACTCCATTGTCCCTCTTTCCCATGTTTGGGTCTGTACAGTCTGCCTCAAGGACAGAAGCAATACACCCCCATTGTTTGTGCACATCCTCCATCTTGAGCCATGCAAACCAGACCCAATGCAAAAAGGATCCAACTGGTTCCAGCTACCATATCCACACTGCACACAGTTTCACTGCCATGTAAGTGCCACATACTATAGACATGCACCTGATGTACACACAGGATGTCAATGCAAGGGTCTGGGTGCTACACTGAAGTGGACATTTTAACCAGGAGGGGCCAGTAGCACACACAACCACCTGACACACAAAAAGGGTTTTACAAGGACTATTACGTCACAGAACAGGCACAGAAAACTGCTGCTCCAGCTTCGTTTCAACAACTCAAGACATGGAGAGTAGCCCCATTTCTTCAAAAAGAGGACATGCTTGGTGTGTCCCTTCAGGTCACAGAAGCATTTCTGTACCTTGGCATTACCAGGGGCAGACCTAGTTCTCAGCACACGTCTGGACTTACATGATAACTGAGCCAGAAAGAATCAGGATAGCAGATTCATATAATAGTGGGTCACTCAGGGCAAGGGCATTGTATACATCTGTATGAGCTTGCAGAGAACATTTATATCCCAACAGAGCTATATCAAGATGGTGTTCTATCAAACGATCCAGATTTTTATATCTATTTGCATTCAAGTCAACATCATACTATTGAACACCAACAAAGTGTCAAGCTAAGTAGATATGGAGTTAGAATAGTAAATGCTTACTTCTAAATGTATGCCTACTTGGCTGATATGCTAGAAGTTGAAATTGTAGAGTCACTATAAATGTGCTTCAATAATCAAGCTCAATATTTTGACATATAACCACATGACTAATCAGGGCATTGGAGGATTGAAAGTTATTGACATGCTAAAGGGAAAACAGTTGTTCCGAACAAGCTCTAGTCAGCGCCATATGAGGATGTTTAAAAAGAAAGTGTCTTTGAAGGAGCTCTGTTCGCTGAGGGAGGGCAGAAAATCTTAACCACCAAATATGACCTGACATGAGTTATAGAGGAATTAGGTCACATTCCTTTAATCTTGGCCAAATGGGAAAAAAGGTGGTTATTCTGTGGGATTTTGCATTGGTAAGGACTGACTCCTCATAAAACAATGAATTCTGCAGGTGTTGTGGGCAGAGATCTTCCCCAAGGCAGCTCCCTGTGAAGGAACCAAAGAGTCATAGGAACCATCCACTGTGGGAGACTACAAAGCCCCAGCTGTGCATCAGTGCATAGATCTGTGTCTGTTGAGGCTTTAGCCACATAGTCACCGAAGGGTGCCCTGACCACTATATCTGCCATTGTGTTGTGTTTATAGAACAGACTGGGACACAGAAAGAAGTTGATGCAGGGACTATGATACAAGGAACTCATAACACAATGGGGTACTCAAGAGGTAGCACTCTACAATGTAAACAGCTGCTTGGTAAGGTCAAGACTAGGGGTGAGCAGAGCTCGTGGAGTTTTACTCTGCAGAATTCCTTAGAGTTACATAAAAACTCTGCAAGATTCTTCGGAGTTCTACGAGTGGGTGCAATTCTGCATGTCGAGCTGTTCACACTGAGTTTCAGCACCGGAAGCTTGCTCTGTGCTGTAAAATCAGTGCTAATGGTGCTGAGCGGTGCGCCAGAGGTCGCTACTTCTTTTTGCCACTCGAGTAGATTTTCATCACATGCAACAGCTTTCTCAATGCGAATGGTCGCGACCTGCAGCAACCACCCGTGCTGCGAAAATGTCCCCAGGTGGCGTTCTAGCCCTTGCAAATTGCGCTAGGGGATGCAAATTCACACTTGCCAACTTAAGTTTGGCAAGCTGGGCATGGGAAGATATTCCGCCATGTGGTGCTTGGTGGAAATTTGCAGGAGCTCTGCGATACTCGCTTATCGTGAAGTGGGCAAAATTGTGCTAACACCCGTTGCCTGATCGAAGTTTTCCACTCACCCTTAGTCAAGACCCAAGCTAGATCAAGCTCCTTGGAAATGTCCACAGATAGAGGCCAGCAGCATGTATCAAGCTATGGTGGAGCAAAGGAACTGGAGCTGGTAGAGAATAATCTGGTTCCTCCTCAGATCTACTGTTCCACTGTCAGCGAGAGCTCTTAGCTGAGCTCACAAATGACTGACTTGTTGAGATCAAGTGGCCTCAGCTACTCATCAAGGGTGACACCTAAGGTAATCGCCAAAGAATTGTACCTTAGAATCTTTAGAAAGTTGGCATGTTCTTATCCCAGCTATTTGGTTTCTACGGCCTGTATCCTGAGTCACATGACTTGGTGCAGCTGGCACTTGATCTTTGTGTGTTACTCAGAGTAGGTGAGACAAAGGAGAAATAGGTGTTAGCAGGATGGGCCATCTCTGACTTGGTAGGGGATGGACCTGTCACCTACCACACCTGCACATCACAAAGACTCTGCTCCAGCATCCTCACAAGGGTTCCACACCAGTCTTTTGAGCCCCAGACAAGCTAGGGTCATACCATAGCATGGAGGAAGAAAATTAAAAACACCGCTAGGGCTGGAAACCTATAGAAACATCTCCTACTTTAAAGCTGGCACCAAGGACAAAGAGTGGACATTCAGAGCCAACTCTTCAGTAGAGCTATTGACCTGATGGACACTAACAAGGACTGTTGTGTTTCTCTGCTGCAAGAATAACTATAACTGCTGCTCTGCTGCCCTGCTTCTCTGCTGAGTGAGTGAGAAGGACTCAACCTGTATCTTGAACCTAAGACAACCAGAGCGACTCCAAGGGCTGATAAGAGCCACTAGGAGAGAAAACCTTCCAACCACCTTGAACCCTGCACTTGGACTCTATCTGCTGTGAGTCCCACCCCCCAAGTAGTGTCACCCAAGTACTGAACTCTTAGAAGTGGACCTGAAGGTGCTCTGCCATCCAGCACTGGTCTTTGAAGCAGAACCAACGCAGCTCTAAATTGGCCGCTGCGCAATGCACCTTGTACGCAGGACCCTGCAGTTCTTCAGAACCTCTGGTGCACAAAGTCTCCTCAATTCTGGACCTCTCATTCAGTCCCCACAACTCCTCAGAAGCTCTTCTGCGTAACACATCATCAATGCAGGACCTTGCATCGCAGCCAGCAGCTCGTCGGAACTGCTGCTGTGTGATGCATCCACAAAGCGGGATCTTGCAACAGTCTGCAAGCAGGATTTTAAGATACTTGGTTTATCAGGCCTACCTTGGTCCTTGAAAAGGGGCCCCACTCCATCACGTTCGTCCTGAACTTGTGACTTTGTCTTGGTCCGGGGTGACCTGATAACCACAGTTGGGGCTTTTTGCTTATAAACACTATTTTCATCTAAATCTTCTAAATTGCACATCTCTGGTTTGACTGGTTGGATTTTTGTTGTTTTGGTGTGGAATAATTGATTAAATTGTACTCTATTTTGACAAATTGCAATTTTTCTTGTGTTGTGTTTTACTTCATTACAGTTTGAAGTGCTGTATAAATACTTTACACATTGCCTCTAAATTAAGCTTGACTGCTCTGTGCTAAGCTACCAGAGGATTGAACACAGATTAGTTGGGGGTTTGCTTGTGTTTCACCCTGACAAGAACTCTGGCTGCTGCTTGAGTAGGGTTTCTCTACCCTCAACCAGTGACCCTTCACATACATTGCCAGCAAAGGTTTCATGTGTTCCATTCAGATAGCAATGTCTTGCATTTACATCTACTCTGTGCTAGGGCCCTCCTGCTCCCACAGCGGCTGCTTGGGTGAAAGTATCAATGTGGGCTCAGTGTTGTTTACTCTCCATTAGCTTTAACAGCACTCATTGTAAAGACCCTTTGAAATGTGTTAGCTTGTGTAAATCCAAGGATTTGTGAGTTTACCATTCTTTACAAAGGATTTCACAGCACAGGCTGAGAGTCATCTGAACAGCAGGCACTGTGGAGATCTGTCCCCAGAGCCAGCTTGGAGCACTCCATCACAAAATCACCGGCCAGAGAGGGCATTTTGCCAGATCATCCGAGCAATTTTCATAGAACACATTTGGACAGAGGGGTCATCATTAAGGTTGTTTCAATCAATTTCACAGCTGACCAAAGGGATTGGAGAGCAGACATTGCCAAAAGAAAGCCAATAGGTCTGGCAAGTTTTAGTTAAATGGGCTCAGATATATGTCACTGGTTTGCAACCAGTATTTTTGTCACCATTGTGGTAATTTGCGAACCAACCTATGTACTTAAAGGGTGGTTCACAATTTACCACTTCCAATGTGTTGCAGTTCAACCTACCGCATGAGTATTCACAATTTAGAAATTGAGACCCACCAGGAATCGCATCAGAAAAGATGGTGACCTGCTGGAGTCAGAAGAGCGCCATGCATCACAATAGTGAAAACAGGTTCTAAATATTCACTAGAAGTATCAGGTTTTCTTCTTTGAAATATCTATCGGGTAACAGATCCCTTCACTTATAATGACTGTCTCTCACACCCTTTTACTTGTAGTGCTGATCAAGTGTAAGTTCTTACCTTTCAACAAACTTAGGTGATGTGCGGTCTATATTGTGTCCCTAAAGAGCCAGCAGAAGAACTGGATGACCACTACATGTAAAAGGGTGCGACAGGCTGTCATTTTATGTGACTGGATCTGTCACCTAATAGAAATATCAAAGGAAAAAACTTGATTCTTCTAGTGAATATTTAGAACCTGTCTTCACTTCTATTAGGCATTAGATCGGCAGATACCAGAGGATTTGGTAACATTTAGGACACACTTCATTGCTGTGCCATTTGCATTTCAACCATTATATTGAGGTTATGATTTTTCAAAGATCTGAATGATAGATTTTATACCTTGCCTAGTCCTGATGATGGTCCCATGCAGACTCGAAGGAGACCGAAACGTTGGCTCGTTATAACATCAAAGAATTTTACGCCAACAGGTACAAAATCCAAGGGTATTTTTCTCCTTGAAGGTCTCTGAGAAATAGCCAATTTTCATGGTGTATCCCTTTTTCCTCTTTTTTTTGCTTTCACAATAATCCTTTAGTATTGATGTATATATTTTTCCCTGCATGAATAATTGTGTATTTAATCATTCAGGGGCGGAGTCTTCTGAGAAGGTTAAATACAAAAATGAATGCGTATAAAAATGATATTCTTTTTTTTTTATATTTTGCAAAATATAGAAGTATCTTGTGAATATTCTCTTGCTAAAATTATTTAAACAGATTATATGTGCAGAGAGGAATTTGTTTTGTATATAATTACGTGTTGCCCAAGGGGCACATGTTGTACATTTGATATGCTTGTTACCCCAGCCCCTTGTGCTAGTTAAAGGTTACACCCTAATTTGTTGCTGTGATTTGTAGAAAAAGTTGCTTAATTGAACATAATTTTTTTTTTCCATTAGAGGCCAGTGGATATCCTGAGTATTGCATTGACAGGGTCAACATTTTAGGGGCATCACTGGCAAGATAGCCATTAGTGGATAGTGTTCCAGAACTAGTCATTAACCCAGATTGCTCCCCTGCTGAGAGGCTTTACAGCCTGGGAAGAAAAAAAGAGGCCAATAATTGTGAACTTCCTTTCCTTCCATGATGACAATGTGCCTGAGGAACATGGCAATGGAACCAGAGGCCACCCTGTAGGATTAAGGCCTGCTGCACCCTTGCTCTCCCTGGGGCCGGGGCTTAGCCCAGTCCATCTAGTGGGTGGCCAATCAAATTGTCAGCTATGTCTCTTGACTAGACAAAAACAGCCACAACACCAGAGAACTCTTCAGCATCGTCAAAGAGTTCTCCAACCCCAGCGCCAGCGCCAACGCCGTCACGCCCTCACAGGATTTGTGCGAATCCCTCGCCACTTTCTTCCATCGCAAGATCAGCGACCTCCACGACAGCTTCGAACACCAGACCCAACCATACACCACTGAACCCGCTTCCCCGGACATCACCCTCAACAACTGGACCCACATCAACACGGAAGAAACCAAATCCATCATGAACTCTATACACTCCGGCGCCCCTTCGGACCTCTGCCCGCACTTCATCTTTAACAAAGCCGACGACATCATCGCCCCGCACCTCCAGACCGTCATCAACTCTTCTTTTTCTTCTGCTACCTTCCCCGAATGCTGGAAGCACGCTGAAGTCAACGCCCTACTAAAGAAACCTACGGCTGACCCAAGCGACCTGAAAAACTTCCGCCCCATCTCTCTTCTACCTTTCCCAGCCAAGGTAATAGAAAAGACCGTCAACAAACAGCTGACCACCTTCCTGGAAGACAACAACCTGCTCGACCCTTCACAAACCGGATTCCGAACCAACCACAGCACGGAAACCGCCCTCATCTCAGTCACAGACGACATCAGAACCCTGATGGACAACGGTGAAACAGTCGCCCTCATTCTCCTCGACCTCTCGGCTGCCTTTGACACCGTCTGTCACCGCACCCTAATCACCCGCCTACGCTCCACCGGGATCCAAGGCCAGGCCCTGGACTGGATCGCCTCCTTCCTCGCTAACCGCTCCCAAAGAGTTTACCTCCCTCCGTTTCGCTCAGAACCCACCAAGATCATCTGCGGCGTACCTCAAGGCTCATCGCTCAGCCCGACACTCTTCAATGTCTACATGAGCCCCCTCGCCGACATCGTACGCAAGCACGACATCATCATCACCTCCTACGCAGACGACACCCAACTTGTACTCTCCCTCACCAAGGACCCCGCCAGCGCCAAGACCAACCTACAAGAGGGTATGAAGGACGTCGCAGATTGGATGAGGCTCAGCCGCCTAAAGCTGAACTCTGAAAAAACTGAAGTCCTCATCCTCGGCAACACCCCGTCCGCCTGGGACGACTCCTGGTGGCCCACGGCCCTCGGCACAGCACCGACCCCCGCAGACCACGCCCGCAACCTCGGCTTCATCTTGGACCCTCTTCTCACCATGACCAAGCAAGTCAACGCCGTGTCCTCCGCCTGCTTCCTCACTCTCCGCATGCTCCGTAAGATCTTCCGCTGGATCCCCGCCGACACCAGAAAAACCGTGACCCACGCCCTCGTCACGAGCCGCCTGGACTACGGCAACACCCTCTACGCCGGGACCACAGCCAAACTCCAAAACCGCCTGCAACGCATCCAAAACGCCTCGGCCCGCCTCATCCTCGACGTACCCCACAACAGCCACATCTCCGCACACCTGAGACACCTGCATTGGCTCCCAGTCAGCAAAAGGATCACCTTCCGTCTTCTCACCCACGCACACAAAGCCCTCCACAACAAGGGACCGGAATACCTCAACAGACGCCTCAGCTTCTACGTCCCCACCCGCCCCCTCCGCTCCGCTGGCCTCGCACTTGCTGCCGTCCCTCGCACCCGCCGCTCCACGGCGGGTGGGAGATCTTTCTCCTTCCTGGCGGCCAAGACCTGGAACTCCCTCCCCACCAGCCTCAGGACCACCCAGGACCACTCCGCTTTCCGGAGACTCCTAAAGACTTGGCTGTTCGAGCAGCGATAACCCCCCTTTTCCCCCCTAGCGCCTTGAGACCCGCACGGGTGAGTAGCGCGCTTTATAAATGTTAATGATTTGATTTGATTTGATTTGATTTGATGTCTCCTTGCAGGGTCTGAGTGTGTTCTGGAGATATTGTGCTGTGTCCGAGTTGCCGCAGTGAGGGGCAGATAAGCCACTGCCTGCGTTACCTAGTTTGCTATGTGTTTCTGTGCACTGAGTAAGCAGCCCTCATTTTCTAAACTGTCCTCAGATTGGTTGCTGATCAGTAGAGCTGCAGCAATTGTCCACCCAGTTGGCTAATTGCCTAGACATGGGTGACATGCTCACTCTTCCATTTAATCAAACTATATCTCAGTAATGAGGCCTACAACCAGTCTGGGTTGCTGGAGGTCCCCACTGGCAGTGTGTATTGAACCGTTCCTATTGGAGCTCGACCATGGCTGACTGGCGTACGGGTAGTCTAACCTGGCATGGAGAACAAACAACTGAAATGGAATGCTGCCTCAGTAATGTCTACTGGCTTATTTTGAGCCAAACATTCCACAATGACCTTGTGTTTCCCTGAGTTTGTGTGAGACCTGTAGACTCAGCAAAAAATTGACCTATTTAGTGAGCCACCTTCATGTGCTGTCTGTGTGATCGCACCAGGTAAACATATTACTGCAGTGGTCATAACTCTCATGGTATGTAACATTTTGGATTTAAACACTAGTATACAAATTTATACTTGCATTTTTGATGAGCTGGTGATACCTAACTTGTTCTGTATGGTTGATGGCACCTGCTTTGCCTTCACGACTGCGTAGTTATATAGGCCAGCTGTTTCAATGTAAAGGTGTTTTTGTGTTGTTAATACCTTTGCCCTTGTTTGATGATTCTCCACAAAACTTTCCAAAAAGCAGTCTCATCCACCTTACTTCTTTCCTGCAACGTTTTGGGGTGATCGATCAAATAGGGACCGAAAAAATGGGGTGTTTCAAACCGTCTTTTCCCCACACAATTTTCCATAGAAAAATTGAACAGCGATACTCCAAAAACAGCTGAATGGAACAACACCAAACTTGGCAGAGTGCTAGATTTCAGTAGAGAAAGTGTTTTTTTTTGTGATTTGTAGTACATCTGTTCAGTACAGTTTGCGAAACTAATGTTTAAAATGTATGTATATTCCATGCCGCAGAGGATCTGTAAAGCCGACAGATCTCAAGATAAGATTTGTTTGGCTGCCATCACATAAAAAAATATGTGCTGGTAGACATTTTAGAATTTGGGACACAATCCTCTATCCAGAGAAAAAAAGTAAAAAAAGTACAGGGGAATGTGAGGGATAATATGCCTAACTAACCTTGATGTAGGGGTTCTACAAGGATCCCACCCTCCCTGGGGCCAAAAATGTTTGTTTTGATTTAGTACTGCACATTAACAGAGCATTTGTGGATCAGCAGTTCTAATGGAAAAAAAGGGGGAGGGCTGCTGCCTCTTTTAAAGTAAACCCCCTGAAGGGGTAGGCACATTTTCTTTGGGGGGAGGACCGGGTGTGTGATGTTTTCAAAATTAGAAAAAAAATATATTTAAAGTATTTTCATTTTGAAAGTGTGTACTATTAAATAATAATGTATTGTTAATATACTTTTCTTTTTTATTTTTTTGTTTTACGGGCAGGGGCATGCATGCATGAGCCTTTTTTAGGCCTCGTGAACCCCATCCTCTGGGATTGAGTACATGCACCTTGCAGCTCCCCTCCCTGAGCCATTACCAGACTCCGGGGCCCACCCAGGATACCCACAGTAATATGAGCCCATGAGCCTGTGGGGGGACCCCAGGACCCCTATGGCCCTTACTGGCTTCCCAGCCAGCACTCATAGTGGGGCAGTGGGAATTGGCTGCAGTGGTTTGCTCTCGCCCGGCAAGAGCAACTTTTCTCTGCCCTGTACAATTGGGAGTAAACCTGTGTTCCCTACCTGCAGGAGTGTGACCGGGAGTAGAAGTTATACCTGCCCATGCCTTTGCAGACAGAGAACAGCAGAGTGTCCTAAGAGATGGGGTCTCCGGGACACAGCTGTCACCGGTCTCCGGGGGATGGGGTTCATGTGGCTATTAGGTAGCCCATGGAGGGGGTACTCATCCTTGCTCCAAAGAAAACAGTATCTGCCCTGGGTGATGGCGTCCCTGGGACACTCATCAAGCCCAGGGAGTAGGGCCCCATAAACCCCTCCCATAAAAAACACACCAGGCATGTGAGATGGGATCCCTGAGTCCCTTAAGCAGCAGTGGAAGGGGTGCACACCTCCTGTCCTGCAAATAGAACACATGAATGTGAAATGAGGGAACAGCCGCTCATTTCACATTTACTGCTTCAGCTCTGGAGTGCCCCATAATGCCCCGGAGTGACTTTTCTTAAAAATGATTTTGGATACTGATGCGCCCCTTGAAGGGGGAAGGCACCACCAACCATTTTTATTAAAGTGGTGGAAGGCTGCAGGGAGTGCAGCAGTCCCCCAGCAACATTAAAAAACATAAAAACACAGTATGGCCCTCATTCCGACTTTGACCGGCGGCGGTCGCCGCCGGCCTGTCGGGGGCCGCCAGAATACCGCTGCGCGGTCAAAAGACCGCCGCGGTAATTCTGACTTTCCCGCTGGGCTGGCGGGCGGCCGCCTTCAGGCCACCCGCCAGCCCAGCGGGAAAGATGCTTCCACGATGAAGCCGGCTCGGAATCGAGCCGGCGGATTGGAAGCTGTGCGACGGGTGCAGTGGCACCCGTCGCGTATTTCACTGTCTGCCAAGCAGACAGTGAAATACTTGTAGGGGCCCTCTTACGGGGGCCCCTGCAATGCCCATGCCAGTGGCATGGGCACTGCAGGGGCCCCCAGGGGCCCCGCGACCCCCCCTACCGCCATCCGGTTCCCGGCGGTCGGACCGCCGGGATCTGGATGGCGGTAGGGGGGGTCGGAATCCCCTCGGCGGCGCAGCAAGCTGCGCCGCCTTGGAGGATTCAATGGGGCGGCGGTACACTGGCGGGAGACCGCCAGTGTTGCCGGTCCGACCGCGGCTTTACCGCCGCGGTCGGAATCCCCATTGGAGCACCGCCGGCCTGTCGGCGGTGCTCCCGCGGTCCTCCGCCCTGGCGGTCTTTGACCGCCAGGGTCAGAATGACCGCCTATGTCTCCTAGCTCTCAGAATTCATCACCTAAGGAGAGCTTACCATATGTTTTCTTGCTCTCAGATCTGGAGCTGTATGCTCTTCAGCTGGAGTGCAGGGAGCTCTTGTTGTTGGTTCTATGCCTTTATATTGTGGCCTGAAAACAAGGACTCAAAGACATGGAAATATTGTTTTAAAAGCTTTATTGAAAACATTTGAGGGCAGTCAATTTTATTAAACAATGTTATGACAGAATTTATAAAATATACATTTGATTATCGTGAGTGGGGCCAATTTGACACAGACAAGATTTCTGCTTTATACATGTTGATGTGCTGACTGCTTGATGAACCCAATATGCCTGTTTTATGCATTTAGTATTCTGACCCTTTGACAAAGCCAGTAGGTTTGCCTTCCCTAAAATGACACCCTTTATATTGTTACATGACATTGTTAGCCGTGCACACCCATAGGGGTTGGGTGCATGGCTTGACCTTAGGCAAGGTGCCCATCCCCCTGCCTCTCAGGGCTAAAGACTGTGCATGGCAGGTGGTAGGTTGTCCAACCCCCACACCGCTCATAGCCACAGGCTAGTAGCAGCGGGGTGGTAGGGCACCAAACCCAAAGCTGTGCACGATTAAAGGCAGTGCGAGAAGTCGGATGGGGAGTTTGACAGCAGGTCATGCACGGTGATGGACAACTTACTTCATGTTTTAAAAAAATATATAGAAATTCACTGAAAAAAAAGGTTAAAGTGACATTATAGTTATGAATTGTAATAATATTTTACTTTATATTTAAAAAAATCACTGAAAAAACAAAGGGGATGTTACAGTTAGGTGAAAATGTCAGTTAAAACATGGCATTTTAAATGAACAAAACCACTGAAATTCGCCATTTAGAGAAGGTATAGTTATCTCAAGTAACTGGAACTTGTGCCTTAAAGTATCTATAATTCTTGCCCTCACCAAGCACTGCTAATTACCTCACATATTACATCATTCGTCACATATTCTACGACATCATTGATAATATCACTGCAACCTAATTGATGACAACACTGGGTGTTAGGTCTTCGCGTAGTCTCTGGAGGTGAACAGCCTGAATGAACGGTAAGAGAATTACCTACGGTCTGCAGAATAGAAAACATGTCTAGAAAAAAATTACATTTCATCAGTTCCTGGAATGAAACTAGTTGTTTTGTTCTGTTGATAACTCACTTTTATTTGCATCTATGGATAGAAATATTATTTTATTTGCAGAAAGATAGAATTTTTAGCAACACTTTTCAGCAATCTATATTTATAAAGCTGAGGAGACGGGGGCACTATGATCTGAATGTTCTTTTCTGACAAACGTTTACTGGAGGCTTGAAACCTGGCAAGGCAGACTGCCTTCGAGGTTAGTAAATTGAGTTCTTAGAAATTGAAGTAAGTTTGCACTTACAGAGTTTAGAAACAGTAGAAGTGAGGTATAAAGCGCTATATAAACAAGTAGTCCTTGTGAGGTAATGCCTCTATTCTGTGATCACCCCAAAAGTTTTTAACTGATGCTGCTGGGTTTTCGACTCTGAAAGTCCTGCCAAAGAGGCCTCAATGCCTGTGCTATGACACATATATGTCTGATTGGTTCACCAACAATTGGTGAGTTAACTTACTTATAAGTCCCTAGTATATGTTACTGGGGTACCCAGGACCTGTAAGTTCAAAGCAAGACTCCGAGCCTGGCATTACTGGCTGGCAGAGCAGTTTTAAAACTGCTGACTCGACCTTGTAATTTAAAACAATGGCAAAGTAAAGACCTTTCTTTTTAAAATATATGTCACCACTAAGGCAGGCCTATCGAACCCAAAGTCAGGGTGCAGTATATGAAAATGTAGGACACAATTTTTTGTGATGTTCTGACAGTAAAAAAACCAAATTGTTGTTTTTGCTGTAGAAAGGCTAGCAGCCCCATCAGCGAGTACACCTGACTCACCAGATGTGCTATCTTCTAAATGGGACTACTAAAGTTGGTACTTCAAGATATCAAAAGTTTGCTTGCGTTAAACCTGGCTTGATGCCCTAGTCTAATGTAATGTATCTTTTAAGTAAATGGCAACTTTAGGAAGTTGCACTCGTTGCCCAGCATTTTCCAGAGACCGCTTACGTTTGCTGGCCATGTGACTGCCTTCTGTCTTTCTAGTGGGGGAGATGTGAATGATTCTCAGAAAGGAACACAGAAGAAAATGCCATTGGAAGAGTTGCTACCTCTCCCTGGCATGAAAGCCAAACAGGGTGTGAGCCCAAAAGGCAAGCATCAGAGGGGAAGCCGCATTTGAAGGGCAAATGTTGGACTCACACAAGAGGGGCTGCTCATTTGTTATGGTGGACATATTGGCATCAGGGGCAGAGATGGGGGAAACAGTTGCTGCACCATTTTTTCTGTGGGTGTGTAGCCCTCAGATAGCTATACCTCTAGGGTAGGCTACCAAGCTACACACACCCAGAGGCAGGTTCTGCCATCTTGGGAGTGGGCTGATATAGAATGGAACTGAACTGGAAACTGCTTTGAGTGCAAGGTAACTGCCATACCAAGCCTTATTGGTCCATGTGACTTGCTCCCTGATGGAATTGGCTGCCCTAAATGGGCCAGAGTATCCAAACATAACTTTAGAAATGTTTGAAAAAGTTTTCAAAGTAACCACTAACTGAAGTAGTAGCAAATGCTTATTTGTGATTTGAGTGAAAAGCAGTGATTTATGATTTGCTTAATAATTATACCTCCGGAACCTTCCAGTGGGTTTTGTTCATTTTTGTATCCAACAATTCATTAAAATAAAATCTATTTTTATAGATTGGTGTTGGATTTCCTTTGTGTTGTGTTTCTTTCTCATTCAACTGTTTTGGCATTTCTAAATGCTTTGCACTTGTTCCTCTGTTAAAGAGCGACTGCTCAAAGCCACAGTTAACCAGGGTTGAGATAAGGATTCACAATGAGCCTGACTGGACCCAAGATGGATTTGTGAGTTTAATACACAGTGAGGTCTCATGAACACACCATATAATAAGCCGATTTCCTCACAGGCCTTATTAAATACTTGGGGTAACTGAACAAACAATTTTATAATTGAAAGTCTGATGTTATCGATGGCATGTTTTTTCAGAGATTAGTGATCTGTAAATGTCCTGAACAACTAAGTTGTGGAATGTGGTGACAGGAAAGCGAAGGAAAGCTTTGAGGTGGACACCTGCATGGAGGTTGGGTTAGGGCCCACAACGATGAACTCTTACGCCTATGAATCTTACCTTCTTGCTGATTTATCCAAGGATGTTAAAGGTGATATGGATGCTGCAGATTAAGAAGAGGCTGGCAGGTGGGCATAAGGAGGTGTGTAATATTGGAGACGAGCAGGTTAATGCTGCCGTGAGGCTGGAATAGGTGAACAGTTGAGTGATTCTAGACTCTGGTTACTCCTGATTGCTCCAGAGTTGAGGGCATCACTAAGCCCAGATGTTGAGGTCATTGGGGAGGATGTGGTCTTTGACATGCTATTTGGCCAGGTCCAGGATATCCAAGTGGATTTGTTGTGTGAATGGGAGGTCACTGGTTATGTAAAGCACAGTCCTGCTAACACGTCCCTTATTAGATCATTTATTCACTCTGGGACTCGTTTCAGGCCGATTAATCTTTTGACCCTGATTGAAGACACCTTAAGATGAGATAGCTTATCAACATGTCAATCAATAAGTCAATAACGTCATCAATATTCACCATGACAACTCAATTCAACGATATTAATGAGAATTGGGACACACCACGACATTTCAGTCATGAATAACCACACTGAATTTGTAAGATTTTGATTTTTATTCCCTATTCATTACAATCTACTAGCAAGTTTATTAGTCGCAAAACCATAAAACACATCAACACTGTTATAATATGGCAACTCGAATAAGATTTCATCAAAGCAAGAATCATAAACATTAGAACATAGCACGATGTCAGCATGGACTAACCTTAGCAGAGTATCAATAGCGCATTATTCAACAAAGCACTGATTCAGTCATTTGTCTATTTGCATCAGTTTAGTGAACCCCTTACCTAACCACAAATTAGCATTAGCATGTTGGGCTTCATGCAAAACAATTTAGCAACACCAATTTAGAAAACATCTAGCTTTGGTCTCTGTCAAAAGAAGCAGTTGGTACCTAGAAAGGAAAGGCAAACAGACAATTACAATTTCATCATATAGTTACCCTACGTAATGGGTCAACATACAAAGTCAATCTTCGTCCTCAGGACATCAGTTGATTCGCCATCAGCCAGGAAACACAGCAAAGTTCAGCAAGACGGGGTAAGAAGGGACACTTCCCTCCTAAGGAGGGAAAAGTTTAGGATCGGGCAAGGTAAGGTAAGAATGGTTGTAAGAATCAAGATAGTAATGCCGGGCAGAGTATCAAAGTGACGGCATAGAATAGCATCTCCTCCTGGCTCCTCGTGTCAAGGGGTTTTATCTCATTTCTGTTGTACAGTCCCTTAATTTCCGATTAGGCCGGTTTGGCGCACCACTATCTCTGTCCAATAGTCTACTGCTCGACCCATCAAAATTGTCACCTCATAACAGTTCTCACGTAGTTTATTGGTTCTTGTGATTGATGTCTCCAACGGGTAGAATGTCCGGTATGATTTCATGTTCTCTTTGTCCTCTCGCATCCCCACTCACCACGTACTAAATTTTGTTATAGCTTCCCTAAGTATTAGGAAAAGGTCTACACCATTTAAATCTTTATATGTTTGTGGAAGATTTCTATTTTGAGATAATATCTGCAAATTTTGTGTTTTAGCGATTCTTAATTCGTTTTTAGTATACTTATTTGTTACATGTTAAGGGGTTTTTAGATCGGATGTTTACATGGTGTTTTTAGGAATAGTTTTTACGGTTTTTGTGTTTTGTATTATTCACTGTTTCGAATACGTGTTTTTGTATGTACTTTTATGGCATTTGCGGAATAAAGCTCTTTGACTGACTGATCTCCTCCTGGCTCCTCATGTCATAGGGTTTTATCCCTTTTCTGTTATACAGTCGCCTAATTTCCGATTGGGCAGGTTTGGCACACCACTATCTCTGTCCAATAGTCTACTGCTCGACCCATCAAAATTGTCACCTCATAACAGTTCTCACGTAGTTTATTGGTTCTTGTGATTGACGTCTCCAATGGGTAGAATGTCCGGTATGATTTCATGTTCTCTTGGTCCTCTCGCATCCCCAGTCAGTAGTTCCATTGTCTATACTGGTTTAGGTGACCTTGTACCTGTTGCAAGTCTACACTGTTGCGTTCAGCAAGAATGTTTCCTTGAGCAAGTCGAATTTCATGAGAACGGATCTACTACAGTTACACTCATCTTCTAGCTTTTGGAAAAATACGATTACATGTCCTTCATCAAGTCAGCACACTGCACGTTAGAAAAACACATTTAATATGCAACCAGGCAGCTAGGCCCGACTCATGCTAACTAAGGCCTAGTGATTAATTAGCAAAACCTTAACATATAATTCATAATATTAGTGTAAAATCATTCATTAACACAATATTATTTCATTATTAGTCAACTTAATCATCGTATACATTGACGGCCACTCCCCGTGGACACATTTCAAATGCACGTATAGCAAAAACACATTAATACATTTTCGATGCGCATTATTATGCATTAGTTCATCAACATTTCATGTTAATTTTGATTATAAGAGCTACGCTCCCTCAGTCCTCAGAATTATAAGGTATTGCAAGGACTCCCTGTGCAGGTGGTGGCATCATGGTCTGTAAAAGCTACCCAGCCACCAAGCCTAGTTCTTCACCAAAGCAGTACTCTGTGGCTGCTTAGAACACCAGCAGCAGGGGTGCCCTATGGTCTCTAGAGATGGCAGGTGTGGCCCATATGGAATGAAATGCTACAAACTGGCACTTTGCAACGGTTGCAACAACCTTTGCCCTGACACATCGTGTTGCCTTTCTTCCAAACTGTAATCACTTATTAGAACGCCTGGGAGTACACGTCTTGCTGTTTTTGGGCCACGTTTGAGGAAGTACTAGGAGGCACCAGTGATGGTCTCTTGTGGCATTGAGAACAAAGACCTGGCATTCAGGAGGGTGTCTTAGAAGGAGGTGGGTCTGGTAGAGGAGGTGAGGGGAGGCAGGGAGTAGAGAGTGGTGTAGTGTGCTGAGGGGGGTACTGGAGCTGGTTAGGAGGAGTGCCAGTGCATGGCAGAAGCTAGTGAGCACAGAGAGGGCATCAGGGTAGCTGCCATCAGGATGGTGACAGATGGAACCAGGTTTCCATTATCCTCACAGAAACTTCAGCAGTTCCTCCTCCCCACCCTACAGTAAGCTAGATGAAGCACTCAAAGCATGTTTCTTTTGATGATAGAGGGTTTGTTTTTGATGTGAGGGACTGTCAGTGAAGGGGTGGTATTTAAATAAAATAAATAAATAAATAAATCCAGGATTTGTAAAGTGCGGCGAATCACCGTTGAAGGTCTCAAGGCGCTGAATTGTAGGCACAAGAAGGTTAAGTGATTTCCCCAGACTCACAGGATGTTGAGCCGACGCTCATCCTCAAGCTATCTATTTAATAGTTTTGAACCAACGAATACTTGACAGAGAATAGATTTATTGCAGATGAAGTATCTGAAACAAGACCTGTGTGCCTAGAACAGTATTTTGGTTGAAGTCCAGTTAATACCAGATTACTGGAACAAGGATGTGATAGAAAGCAGGATACGACCATGAAGGTGAGACAGGACTGTTCAGCATTTTTATCATGTTTTATTCTCACAATCAGTTATAGATTACACATGCTTACACTGCATAACAAGTGTTTAAAGATTTGAGGCACATGAAGATAAAATGATTTGTACAAGATCACATGGTCCGCGGTTGAGTGCCAGCATCAACATTATTACCCAGGCTCCTGGTTTGGTGGTAAGCAACCATACCACTAGAATAGCGCTTCCCAAACTATTTAGAAACCACAGCCCAATTTTTAGAACAGCAAACCTTTGTGAGTCACCAAGCTTGAATGCAAATAAAGTATTGTGTGGTAGCTCCCTGTCATTTTCACACAGCACATTCTCAATTTAAATGGTCCCTACCTTTGCAGAGACATACATTTTTACTGATAAATCTCTACTGCACACAAATAATAATGAGTGGAAATTGGATTTCAGTGAATATTTATCATTTGTGCATCACCAAGTAAAGTGTTGTTATTTGTTTTTATTGTTTGTTTCCAGCAAAAAAATTAGAAAGCATGTGCTTCATTTTTACTTTTCTATCTGTTTAATGTGCACAGTTCATTTACAGGTATTTACATTTTCTTGTGTTTTGTAAAAAATGACATCTTATAGCTTTTCCTTTCACACTCCCTACACCCCAGCAGGATTGTCACATAATTTACTTTACTTTTCGTTATCTGACTGCAAAGTGGGAGGAGTTTGTAAACACCAATTCCCATGTTGAAAAGAAGCAGCAATTTGTCAGAACATGCAGCCTGACATTTGACCTCTGTCTTTCAGGCACAGCAAATGTGACAAGATAAATGCAGAATTTAAAGGCATCTTTATTTATTGCTTAGACTTTTCCAAACTCACCAAAAATCATCTCGCGGCCCACAGTTTGGGAAATTTATATACTGCTTACTGCCCCTGACAAGGTATCAACACGCTTTTTGGTGATTAGCACGCTACTCCTGAACCTGGAAGGATTAGTGGTGGATTAATATAGGGAAAATTGAGTGAATTTGAGTGATGAATATGGAAGTCTGTTATTTGGATTGAATAGAATAATGGAGGGATAGAGGAGGGAAGAGTTTATAAAGTGGTATTTGGGAGACCATAGTAGTAAGATGAGGCTTGGGTTGAGTAAAAAGATGATATGGAGGGGGGAAGAGTCTGTTAAAAGGGATTAGGGAGATTATAGCAGTAAAATGTGGTTTGGTATGGTATGAATCACAGGAAGAATTTTGGGAGGGTTGTTTGGGCGATCTTAGCCAGGAGGAACAGGGAAAGGAAGAGCATAGAAAGGGTATTTTGGAGCGTATAGAAGTAGAATGAGGTTTGGGATGAGTCAGAGAGTGAAGGTAGAGGATATATTGAGACAGGTATAGTATGAGACAGAGTATTGCATTGGAGAGAGTGAAAGATATATACGTATGGTGATCAGGGCCATAGGGATGGCCGGAACGCGTCAGTCGGTGTGTTAATGGGTTAGCAATGTAGCCCAGCAGCAATTTATTTGACCTGCAACACAAGTCACTCTGCTGTCGGCATTCTTGCTGAAGAGATAGTCAAAGTGGTTTGTGTATATATATATATATATATGCAAAAAAGAATAGAGAACTGTGGGTAGTTCCCAAGTTTAGGTGGAGAGCAGCTCCAGTAAGGAGCACCCTGCAACACCAGCTGCACTCTAGATTTGCTTGCCTCAAATGTGTGTTTATCTAGCAAAGTTTTTAAGCATAGGATCAGCACAGTGGATTTTTGATACCTCCTCCCTCCCATGTGCCATTTTTGCACGGGAGTATAAATATTGCGATAAGGCCATAGAGTCATTTATTGCTTGGCTTGGATGACTCCGTGCTGATCCTATGCTTTAAAACTGTGCTAGATAAACAGACATTTGAGGCGAGCAAATCTAGAGTGTTTCTGTTTTTTAACGCCTTGGTCAGGGCAGGCGTTAAGGGACCTGTGGGCTAATTTCCATGGTGGGAGACCATGGAAGCAGTCCACAGGTGCCCTTCCTGGCAACCAGGGACACCCCTTGCCACCCTTGCCCACCCCTGGAGGACACCCATGGATGGGGGGACCCATCTATGGTGAGTGCAGGTAAGTATAATTTTTTTTTTTTATTAAGTGGCATAGGGGGGCCTAACTTGGGCCCCCCCACATGCCACTGTGCCCAAATGGCCATGCCCAGGGGACAGAAGTCCCCTGGGCATGGCCATTGGGTAGAGGGGCACGACTCCTGTGTTTGCTAAGACAGGAGTCATTTCCATCGGGGGTTGTGCGTCAAAAAATGACGTTAGTCAGGTTAGAGACAATATTTTTGACTCTAACCTGACTTGCACCATTCTTTGGCGCACAACCCCATTCTTCCCATTCGCCTTTGCTGCCCAAGTTAGGCCCCCCTATGCCACTTCTATATAAAAAAAACATACTTACACCTACTTACCGTAGATGGGATCCCCCCATCCATGAGTGTCCTCCAGGGGTGGGCGAGGGTGCCAGGGGGTGTCACTGGGGGCCTTTTTTATTCTGTCTGAATAGTACCTATTTCATATATTTTTTTTTTTTATTTGTATGTTCTGTTGAGTTTGCGTAGGTGAAGTTTGTCTTGATTGCTATTTGTTTTGAGCCAGTTTGTTGCAGACTTCTAATTTGTTATCTTTTTAGCTCTGTATTTCTCCAAAGTGTTTGCTTTTCTTTGTCCTGTTTTGTTGTTCTTAGTGGTATTAGAAGATCAAAAGCATCCTGTAGCCACTCATCCAGTTTTTTAACGCACCTTTTTGTGTCTAGATCTGTGTTGGATGTTAGTTGTGTTTCTAAGTATTCAAAATTGAGTTTGTTCCATGGTCTATAGGTGAATGCAGGTAAAGTAGTCTTAAGCGTGTTCATTTGTGGTGTTTTATGTTGGAAAGCTACCAAATGATGATCCGACTATGTTAAAGGATTAATTGTCTTAAAGATAACTATTTCTGGATTTACAAAAATGAGATCTAAGATGTGTTCAGCGATTTAAGTGGGTCTTGTGCACAAACTTTTGTATGTTCATTGTGACAAGGCCAGCGATGATAGTTTTTAGATGGGGCATATTGGGTTTGTCAAACCAAGGGGCATAATTATACTCTGTTTGCGCCAAATTTGTGTCATTTTTTTACTCAAATTTGGCACAAACTTAACCCCATATTTATATTTTGACGCTAGACCCGTTTAGTGTAAAAAAATAGGAGTTAATGTAAATTTCTCGATGCGTGAAGCCACGTTGTGTCAATGAGATGCAAGGTAGGCGTCCCTCTCCAAAAAATGACTCTTAGCCTGTAGCGCCTTATTTATCCTCCCGTGCAAAAAAGGTGCACGGGTGGGAGGCGGACCTAAATAATGACACTAAGTCTGCTTAGCGCCATTATTTAATGCATGGGTCAGACCAGGCCTTAGGGGACCTTTGGACCCATTTCCATGGTCAAACACCATGAACGGGCCCACAGGTGCTCTCCCCAAGCCCCAGGAACACCCATACCCACACCAGAGGGACACCAGAGGATGGGGGAACCCCATCCCAGGTATGTAGGGTAAGGATGGGTAAATATTTTTTTAGAACTTTTTTAAGTGCCATTGGGGGCCGTGTAATGGGGCCCCTGCATGGCACTGGGTGCAAATGCTATGCCCAGGTGACACTGGTCCCCTGTGCTGGCCATTGGGGTGGTGGGCATGACTCCTGTCTTTTATAAGACAGGAGTCATGTGGTATGGATGGTTGTGCTCAGGAAATTACGCTAGGCTGGTTAACAGCATTTTTTTGGCCTCTAACCATCCTAGCGTAATTTTTTGAAGCAAAACCCTTTTCACCTGTATCCCCTCCCGGCTAACGTCATTTTTTCTGACGCTAGCCCAACATTAGTGGCGGCTTGCGGCATTCCATAAATTTGGCGCCCAGCTGGCGCTTTGGAATGATGCAAGCCAGCGCTATACTTTTTGCCACAAAACTGCGTTTGTGAAGTTTTGCAGCAAAATGTAGAAATCTGGGTCCAAACGTTTAGGTGACCAAGAATGCATTGGTTGGAATGTAGTGTTATAAGGTTTGAAACTGTGTCTAGAAAGTGTCTGGGAATGTTGCATCGCTAGGTAGTGGTCTGTAAAAGAGGAGGAAGATACAGGAGGACGTTAGAGTAGGGTTGCATCTGTTGATGAAGGCCTTCCAGCCGTGTATGGAAATGTTATTAGTTTTGGTCACCCGTTTTGGGAAGATCTATTGTTTGCTGGAATATAACATCTAGCCCACCTACTCTTTTACCTATACAATTTTGTGTGATAGTTACTAGTTGAGTGCTACTTCGTTCAACACTGGAGCCATGTCATCTCCCAACCGTGATTCAGTTATGAAGACTAAGGTAGGTTGTGTGTCACTGAGTAGGTTGTAGACAGATGTGGTGCTTGCTTTAGATAGTGACTGAGCAAATGCTACACTAGAACAACTCTCCCCAAGTGCGGAGAATGGTTAGACCTGGACAGTGGGCTAGATAGGCATCACAACCCCTGTAATTAGTTTTTCTGGGTTTTGGAGGTCATTGTGAGGTTGTGCTGAAACCCAGAGCACACAGAAGAACTTTCTATTGCAAGAGCATGTATGATTGGGGTATAGGAAGCCAGGTGGGATTGGCACCAATGGGGTTCAGGGCGACTGCATTGTCGTAGTTTGGACTCTTGCTCTGAGCAAGACTGCTGGTTTAAGGATGACAGTACTTTTGTTTGTAGGCGACTACGCCTTTCCTACAACAAGTCGCAACTGTTGTCCCAACCTTACCGGCTCACTAGCAGCACCTCACCAGAAACACAATAGTAAAAGGTGATTTATGGCAGCCGTTACGCATGGACTCAAGAATAAGATATCTCAGGGAGTGTCGTGGTTAAACGGAGATTACCCCTTTCTCACAGATATATCATGTCTCATACAAACACAGGCAATGACAAAGATGCAGTAGAGTTTCAATAGTTTTTATTTAACATAACTGCAATTTGCGATAAGTTGCATGGGCTGCAATGATTGGGATAATGAATAATGCAAGAAACGGAATTGTGAAGACAAGAGTCATTATTATAAAGACACCCACCATCTTGCAAAATGTAGGAAAAATATATAAGATGTAATATGCCCAAATACCCTAATGTGAAAGGCCTAACCTCCTACCTAAAGGAGAGCTGGGTTTGTTAAACCTAATCTGCCAAAGCCGTGTCCATGAGAGGAGCCCCCAACCCTCGTTACCTTGGAATGAGGTCTCTATCTCAGACTCTGCAGGGACACGAAGACTGGGTCAGCGTCAAGATGACGGCAGCATCGGTATCAGCGATGGTGGCGATGCCCTCTGGTCGGAATCCCTCTGATTATCTGTCTAAAGTGCGATGTATTTATACAGATCTACTAGGACCCCTGACGTAGGTGTGTTCCTAAACAATAGATGACAGACATGCTTGGGACGGCAATTAATATAAACAATCACTCGAACGTATAGAGAGGGAAAATCCCTAAGTCTGAACACCTATTGTTTGTTTGTCTTTGGTGCTTGATCTTGACGCCTTGGCGCGGTGAGACTGATAATGTTACCCATAACAAGTGGCCTAACTATAAACAAGGCAGCCATCTTAGAAGAAATAAATAATTAAATGGGCTAAGACAGAGCAAGCTAAGTAGGTTAAAAGTCACTAGGTGACGGGAGCACGAGTCTACAAGCCAGAGGCTAAGCTAACTCCTGCTATCCCATTAAAACGAACTAGGATTTACTACAACATATCTGTCCCAATCCACCATGTCCAGTGTAATAGCTGCGGACATATCTAGTTTTTTACTCAAATGCACTATGCATGATGGGATTTTTGAATCCATACTCGCAGTGTTAAAAGTGAAATCGCAAATTCCAGAATGTACTGTTAGGTAAAAAAATGAGAATAGGCTCAACGTACCACACTTTAGAATTAATGATAAAGTTACTGGTTGCTGGGTCTTGCTTTCTTTGCAGGTCTGACTTCTCCCTTGTCTTCTTGTCAAAATCATCACCTTCCTCTTCTCTCTCCCTCCTTTTATCCCAGCTTAAACTGTCTCTAGCTATTCTCTAGCACTAGTGATCCTTATCATCGTTTATAATCGTTTCTCTCTACTCAACTATACCATTTACAGGTGTGCGCCTACTAAGGCCTGGATTACAAGTTGATGTTGTAAAGATAATTTTTTTAGGAAATTGTCAGAAGCCCTGGTCAGGCAACAACCAAAATCCTTGTGAAGTGAACCACAAAACTCACTAAATTAACCCGTGCATAACCCTCTGGTAACTTGGGACAAAAGCACTCAGGCTTAACTTTGAGGCAGAATGTAAAATGTAGCACACAAACAGTAATGAAATGAAAACACAACAGAAGATATATCTCAAACCAATTTGGAACAAATTGAGAAAAGTGTAATAAATAAAATGACACCAAAACAAATAAAATCAAATCAGTAGAACTGGATATAATATTTGTTAACGTTTTTAGTGAATTCTAGCACCTAAACGATCATAGCGCCAACTGCAGGCATCTGGTTGCACAGGACCAGGCCAAAGTAAAAAGTTAAGGACGCCGCAATGGAGTGAGGTCAATGGACGGGCAGGAGGGGGCCTGGTATAGATAGGTTGCAGAGATATGGTTTCAAAGAAGGATGTTGTGATGTCTCAGACAAAGAGTGGTACTTTGTAGAAATACAATAATAGAGAGTAGGCAGACAGGCGTGCAGCTTAGAGTAGGCTAAACCCAGGAAGAGTAGGGTGTGTAGCGGACGGAGTGTAAGGAGAGGGTCCTTTGATAGAGAGGGATGAGAGAGGACAGGCACCATATTAAAACATGGTCAATGTTTGGGACTGCCATTATCCAAGAACTTTTCACCAAAATGATATACATAACTACAGTATACATCATGACACAATGGGTTAGGATACATAGGCCCTCTTTACAACCCTGGTGGTCGGTGGTAAAGCGGCGGTAACCGCCAACACAGACAGCCACTTTAGCACTCTGACCCCCATGGCGGTAGTAACAAACACTGCGGCGGTAACCGCCAACAGTCAGGTGGAAGACAAGGTTGCGCCCTCTGTATTACAAGAGGCCTGTCCGCAACCTTTTCCTGGGTGGTACCAACACCATCAAAAGCACAGCGGAAACAGTGTTCTGAAGGGAAACCACTTACCTCTCGACACTCAAGGAAGAACCAGGATTCCATGGAGCCCGAGCTGAACGCCTTTCCATGCTGGTGTATCTACTCATATACCAGGAGTACCAACGCCGGCGACAACAACCATGGTGAGTACTGCACCTAGCACAAAGGGGAGGGTGGGAGGAAAGATAGAGTGACAAACACACGCAACACACCACAGCCCCATCCCCACCCTCACCCCAAACACCATACACACAAACACATGCAACAACATTACATATACACCCCGTAACCCTCAGGAATAACGCAAGGACAAAAGGAATTGAGTCAAATAAGTGTTATATTTAGAATAGTTATAAATACGTTTAGAACTCAAAAACAGTATTTACAAAATGTACAATATTTACAAAAGGCGGTACAATGTCCACTAAAAAGTCTGTGGCCCACTGGGCCAGAACACATAGGCCAAGCCCACACTTGACTCCTGCCTCTATATGGAGAGAACACTGCAGGGGCATCAGGTCGAAAACACACAGGCACCTCAGGGGGATGGGGAAGGGGGGGCACCTCAGCCGGAAGATGACACAACGCCACTGCTCCTGGAGGGGGCTCCATGCCCACTGCTTGGTCCTGGGGAGTGCAAAGCCACAGTCTCTCAAGTGGGTGGTTTACCCACTGCTTGGTCCTGGGTAGTGCAAAGCCACAGTCTCTCAAGTGGATGGTTTGCCCACTGCTTGGTCCTGGGGAGTGCAAAACCACAGTCTCTCAAGTCTCTCAAGTGGGTGGTTTGCCCACTACTTGGTCCTGGTGACTGCAAAGCCACATTCTCTCTAATGGGTGGTTTGCCCACTGCTTGGTCCTGGGGAGTGCAAAGCCACAGTCTCTATAGTGGGTGGCTCCTACACTGGTTCTGGAGGGAGCTTTGTGCTCAGTGTGCTTCATCCTGCCAAGGATAGGGTGAGTGGATGCCTTCTTCCACTGGTTCTGGAGGGGGCTTTGTGCCAAGTGTGCTTCATCCTGCTAAGGACAGGGTGAGTGGATGTCTTCTTCCACTGGTCATGGAGGGGGCTTGGTGTCCAGTGTGCTTCATCCTGCCAAGGACAGGGTGAGTGGATGCCTTCTTCCACTGGTTCTGGAGGGGGGTTGGTGCCCAGTGTGCTTCATCCTGCCAAGGATAAGGTGAGAGGATGCCTTCTTCCACTGGTTCTGGAGGGGCTTGGTGCCCAGTGATGCAGCACTTGGGGGGTGCCAGGTCACAGTCCCTCACCTGGGTGTCAGAGCCACGAGATTTGCGGTAGCCAGGAGGCAGGACTACAGTCCATCCACCGGCGGCTACAGCTACACAGTGGAGGTAGTACCGGTGCTGGTGGGGGTGCTGCCAATGGTGGGGGGAGGCTCCCATCCTTCCCCTGCAGCCTTGGACGGCTGCCCACTGGGGCTGCTGCTGCTGGCAGTGTTGGTACTTTCAGCTGTGCAGGTGGCGGTACATGCAGCGGTGCTGGTGGCAGTGCTGGCTGCGGTGCAGGTGCCGGTGCTGCCAGCGGTGAGGGGAGGGTCCAGCCCTTCCCCTGCAGCCTCGGATGGCTGGCCACTGGTGCTGCTGCTGCTGACAGTATTGGTGCTTGCGGCGGTGCAGGTGGTGGTGCTTGCAGCGGTGCTTGCGGCAATGCAGGTGATGGTGCTGGCCACAGTGCAGGTTGCGGTGCTGGCGGTAGTGGTGGTAGCCACCAGGCCTTCGCCTGCAGGCATGGATGGCTCAAGTGCCTAGGCTGGTGTTCTGTGCCCCTTCCTGCCCTTGGCAGATGGTGGTGTCACCTTGGGTCTGCCAGCTGGAGTCTTTGACGTGGCCTTGCTGGGTGGTTGTGGCACCTTCTCCGTGCTGGATGCTGTCCCCTTCTTGACCTTTCCAGGTGGCGGAATCTTCTTGGCCTTGGCAGGGGTTGGTGGCACACTGGCTGGCATGACGGGTGCCCCCTTAAGCCTCAGACAGCTGCAGAAACCACAGCGGACGTGGACTTGGTGGCTGTGGTGCTGGGCTGGGTTCTGGCCACCCTGGCCCGAGGTGAAGGACGGGGGAGGGGTAAGGAACAGGTCAATGTTGGCTAGGAAAAGCTTCTTAGGAACATTGGGGTGGGAAGAGGGTGAAGGTTTGGGAGTGGAGGATGAGGGAGTGCTTGTAGGAGGTGTCAGTCTACTGTGTTTGGGTGCAGGTGCATGAGCTGGATGCTGCTGTGAGGTGGATGGCTGTTGGGTGGGTGTGTGCTTGCGTTTGTATACTTTCGGAGGATGGGTCGCAGACACAGTGGAAGAGGACACAGGGGACGTGTGCATGGATGTGGGGGTGGTGACTGCCAGTGAGGGGTGTGTAGTGATAGGTGTGCTGGTGATGTAGGTAGTGGATGAAGATGTAGTGCAGGCAGGTGTGAGTGGAGACGCTACTGGGAAGGAGGTGGACGAGGAGGAGGAGGGGGACACAGTGAAGACAGTGGATGTTGGTGTGTCTGCATGGTGATGGTGCTTTTTTGAGTGCCTGTGAGATGAAGTGTGGTGCTTGTGTTTGCCTGAGCCACTTCTGTGTGTTGATTTGGGTGATTGCTGGTCTGAAGGTGTGCTTGGGATAGGCTGGGGTTGAGGGGATTGGGACTGGGTAGAGGAAGTTGGGGGGGGAGGCTGGAGACAGGGACAAGGGCTGCCATCAGTGCAGAGGCCAGAGCCTTAAATGCTCTCTATTGGGCCGCCATGCCAGAGTGAATGCCCTCCAGATATGCATTTGTTTGTTGCAAATGCGTCTCGACACCCTGGATGGCCTATAGTATGGTTGACTGCCCAACAGTGAGGGATCTCAGGAGGCCAATAGCCTCCTCACTGAGGGCAGCAGAGCTGACTGGGGCAGGGCCTGAGATGCCTGGTGCGAAGGAGATGCCCACCTTCCTGGGTGAGCGGGCACGGGAAACATGCTGAGGAGCTGCTGGGAGAGCAGTACTGGTACCGGGTGGCGGCTGTACCTGTTGTTGGGGTGGGCACAGAGGTGTCCGCCACCTCCAGGGAGCTTCCATCGGAGGAGGAGTGGCTGCCTGTAGTGTCCCCTCCTGTCTCCATCATGATGCTCCCCTCGCCCTCCGTCCCACTGGTGCCTTCACGGTCGGAGGATTTGGCCTCCAGGCCCATGTGGGATGCAGCTCCCTCCGTCGCCTGTGCCTTTGCTCCTCCGCCAGATGATGCTAATGCACACAAGGACAGGGGGACAAAACAAAAAGGGGGGGGAGATACAGAGGATACACATGGACGATGCCAGCAACACACAAGGAGCTGCGCTATGCACTAGGCCATGCACTACCAGTTACACAGCTAGTCACCAGCCCATGGGGTACAATGCCTAACGCCATTAGCTGCACACCTGAAACCCACAGGACACTGGCCAGTAGTAGATGCCCACTAACACTATTGGGGTTGGAGTGCTTCAGAGTCTGCCCAACAAGGGACCTACCCTGCCATGTTTGCACCTGGCCTAGGGGCACCCACAGCCCACATCCCCCACCCAGGTAAAACCTTAACGCCACAAAGTCAGGAATCTGAATTGGATTGCTCACCCCCTTGTGGCTGCTGTGATGCCTTCAGGCGTCCGTCCATCTCTGGATAGGCCACCGCCAGGATGCGGAACATCAGAGGGGTCAGGGTACGACGGGCACCCCTTCCTTGTTGGGAGGCCAGCCCCAGCTGGGCCTCCGCTGTCTTCCTTTCCCAGCGGCGCAGGTCCTCTCACTGTTTGTGGCAGTGGGTGCTCCACCTGTCAAAGACCCTCAGTGTCCGCACCTCCTTGGCGATGGCACACCAAATACCATTTTTCTGATGGGCGCTGACCTGCAGGGAACAGACAGCAGAAAAAGGATTAGTCATCCCGTCCGGACTGTCATACTCATGGCCCACCAAATCCCTCCCATCCCCTTATGCACATACATTGACCACCATACATGCAGCACTCTGCCCACGGCCGCTCAGCTCCCTCCTACAAAAGGCAGACACACACAGCACTCCATACATTCATGGCCCAAGCATTATGCTCACAGTGTACTCACCTGTTTGTCTGGAGGACCATAGAGTAAAGTGTACTGGGGTAGAAACGTATCCACCAGTCTCTCCGACTCCTCCGAAGTGAAGGCACGGGCCATTTCCCCAGACACTTGAGCCATTGTCGCTTCCAGACACAGGTCACAGCAGCACTTGCAATGTAGGTCCTCTCCTGATGAAGGTCAGGTAGCAAGTGAGTGAACAGATAGAAAATGTCGGTCACGTCCGCGGCGGTGTGTACCATCACCGCCGGCGTACATCATCATTGGCTCCTGGAACCCATAGGGCCCAATGTTAACCAATGCGGAGTTGCGCCGGTTGTCGACCACGACCGCTACGGCACACAAGGCCAGCGGAATTACCTCATTTTCACTTGTCTCTCCACAGAGGTCAGGCAGCCGCCATTTCAGGGGGGCACAGGGCATGGCAACTAACTGCGTCACAGCAGACATTGGCACATCAACTGACTCTCGAATTCACATACTGTTTCTGTAAAGGAAGAGATGCATCATTATTTCAATAGATGTGTGAATATGTCCCTCTGCTCATCGTTTTTCTCCCTAGACTTCAACCGCTGAGGATGAATATGAGATGGAGACATCCTCCCGTGTACAGACCCCTGGTGGACCTGGCGACAATGGAGGACAGACACATTCTCCTAAACTACAGACTTGATCGGGCCACAATCCATGAACTGTGTGCCCAATTGGAGCCAGACCTGATTTCAGCTATCCGCCAGCCCACAGGTATCCCCCCTCTAGTGCAGGTCCTGTCAGTGCTCCATTTCCTGGCAAGTGGTTCCTTCCAAGCAACAGTGATGGCATCAGGGATGTCACAGCCTATGTTCTCAAATGTGTTGACCATAGTGTTGTCTGCCCTGCTGAAACACATGCGCAACTACATCGTATTCCCGCAGGTGGAGGATTTGGCCACAGTGAAAGCTGACTTCTATGCTCTGGGACATATCTCCAACACCATTGGAGCCATTGATGGTACACATGTAGCATTTGCCCCCAACCCCCAGAGGAATGAACAAGTGTTCAGGAATAGAAAAAGCTATCACTCTCTGAATGTGCAGATGGTGTGTTTGGCGGACCAGTACATCTCCCATGTGAATGCCAAGTACCCTGGCTCTGTGCATGATGCCTTTATCTTGAGGAATAGCTGCATTCCATATGTGATGTTTCAACTCCAGGGGCACCGGGTGTGGCTAATAGGTGAGGCCATGGTCCCCATCCAGTTGTTGTAGGTATATGGGTGTGGGGTTGTCCCGAAGGGTGAGTGTATGTCTAACAGGTATCCCTCGAATATTTGCAGTTGACTCTGGTTACACCAGACTCTCATGGCTACTGACACCAGTGAGGAATGCCAGGACAAGGGCAGATAGGCACATAGGCGAACAAGGAGGATCATTGAAAGAACCTTTGGCCTACTGAAGGCCAGGTTCTGGTGCCTCCATTTGACAGGTGGATCCCTGTACTACTCACCCAAGAAGGTGTGCTAGATCATCGTTGCATGTTCCATGTTGCACAACCTGGCCTTGAGACGCCAGGTGCCTTTTCTGCAGGAAGATGAGTCTGGAGATGGCCTTGTGGCAGCGGAAGAGGATGCAGAGGAAGAAGATGTGGACAACAGAAGCTCACTCATACAGCAGTACTTCCAATGAAACACAGGTAAGACACTGTAACTTCACTTTCCATTGCAGTTTTGTGTTAGACATTGGACATGGCAGCCTGATTTCCCCATGTCTAGGGCCACTTACTGTACCCTTTGGCATCTCTGTTTTCAGATCTCTGTGGCCCACTCTGGCTCCTGGTGTGTTTAGTGCTGCCCACTACAGGTCATACCAATGTATATATAACTGTACATATGATTTGACATGTTTACAGCTTGTTAAACTAATACATATTGCAATCATTTGACAGACTCCATACATGTATTTGTTCCATGGGTGTTTATTTAAGTGCTAATAAGTAGAGGGGGATGTGCAATGGGCTGGGGTGATGGTGGAGGAATGTCCAGGATAGAGTCTAGTCTATTTGTATCACAGGTGCATTGTCGAAGGGGAAATAGGAAGGGGAGCAATGGCAGTACAAGGTGGACAAGGTGACAGAGTGGGACACAAGGGTGAGATTCAGGAGAGTCTTATTTCCTGGCAGTGGTTCTTGGCAATGTTCTCAGTCTTCTGCCTTGATCGCAGGGACCGTTTGCAGGGTGGTTCTCCTTCTACAGGGGGTGGGGTACTGGTGGTCTGATGGCACTGTGGCGGGGCCTCCTGTCCACTAGCCCCGGCGGAGGTGGAGGGCTGTTCGTTGGTGTGGCTAGTGTCAGGGGCCCGTTGTTGTGCCACTGCCTCCCTCATGGTGTTGGCCATGTCAGCCAGCACCCCTGCAATGGTGACCAGGATGGTGTGGATGTGTTTGGGGTCCTCCCTGATCCCCAGGTGCTGTCCCTCCTGCATCCACAGGGTCTCCTGCAACTTGGCCTGTATCTGGCCCAAGGTCTTCTGGGAATGGTGGTATGCTCCCAGGATCCCTGCAAGTGCCTCGTGGAGAGTGGGTTCCCTGGGCCTGTCCTCTCCCTGTCACACAGCAGTCCTCACAGTTTCCCTGTTGACCTGTGCCTCTGTCCCCTGAACCTTGTGCCCACTGCCACTGACCCCAGGTCCCTGATTGTCTTGGATTTGTGGGGTTGCCTGAGGTCCCTGTAGTGGTGGACACACTGCTGATTGACATGTTGTGGGGACAGAGGGATGGGCTCGCTGGGTGGGTGCTGTGGTGGTGTTTCCTGAGCGGGTGGGCTCAGTGGTGGTATGGGACTGTGGCAGGGTAACCGACTGTAAAGAGGTCCCTGATGGGCCAGGTTGGTCATCGTGATCCAGGCATGCAGAGCTGCTGTCATCACTGTGGGCCTCTTCTGGTGGGGGGACTGGATGTTGGTGGCACCTCCTCCCCGGTGAAGTTGATTGTGGCTCCTATGGGGATGTAAATGCAGTGTTATTATATCTGCGTGTGCCACTGTGTGCATGGGTGTGTTTCCTTGTATGGTTGTGATTGCCCTGTCGGCTTTGCCTTGTGTGAGTGGTGATTTTGTGGGCTAGGTGATTCTCTCTAATGTGCATGCTTTAGTGATGGGTGTCCATGCTGGTCTGTGATGGGTGTCCATGCATTGGTGTGGCATGCAGGGCTTGGTTTTGTGATAGGAGGGTTGTGATGGTGGGGTATATGTGAGGTGGTGGAGTTATGGGGGTGAGGGAAGGGGTAGGAGTTTGTGATGGCATGCAGAGTCCAGTCATCCTGATACTCCTGCCAGGCCCTCAGGATGCATGATCGCCAAGACTTGCTCCTCCCATGTTGTTAGTTGTGGGGGAGGAGGTGGGGTCCACCGTCAGTCCTCTGTACAGCTAACTGGTGTCTTGAAACCACGGAAAGCACCTTCCCCCATAGGTCATTCCACCTCTTCCTGATGTCATCCCTTGTTCTGGGATGCTGTCCACGGCGTTGCCTCTGTCCAAGACTCTCTGCCACAGCTCTATCTTCCTTGCAATGGACGTCTGCTGCACCTGTGATCCGAATAGCTGTGGCTCTACCTAGATGATTTCCTCCACCATGACCCTTATCTCCTCCTCTGAAAACCTGGGGTGTCTTTGGGGTGCCATGGATGTGGTGTGAGTGGTATGTGTGAGGGTGTGTGGGGTGCTGTGTTGGGGTGTGTGCTGTGAGGTGTGTGGATGGTGTATGGGTGATGTGTAGGAGGCTGGACTGGCTTGTAGTGAGTACCAAGGGGTACTTACACCTTGCACCAGGCCCAGGTATCCCTTATTAGTGTATAGAGTGTCTAGCAGCTTAGGCTGATAGATAATGGTAGCTTAGCAGAGCAGCTTAGGCTGAACTAGGAGACGAGTGAAGCTCCTACAGTACCACAAGTGTCATATGCACAATATCATAAGAAAACACAATACACAGATATACTAAAAATAAAGGTACTTTATTTTTATGACAATATGCCAAAAGTATCTCAGTGAGTACCCTCAGTATGAGGATAGCAAATATACACAAGATATATGTACACAATACCAAAAATATGCAGTATAGTATTAGAAAACAGTGCAAACAATGTATAGTTACAATAGGATGCAATGGGGACACATAGGGATAGGGGCAACACAAACCATATACTCCAAAAGTGGAATGCGAACCACGAATGGACCCCAAACCTATGTGACCTTGTAGAGGGTCGCTGGGACTGTAAGAAAACAGTTAGGGTTAGAAAAATAGCCCACCCCAAGACACTGAAAAGTGAGTGCAAAGTGCACTAAAGTTCCCCATAGGACATAGAAGTCGTGATAGGGGAATTCTGCAGGAAAGACACAAACCAGCAATGCAACAACAATGGATTTCCAGTCGAGGGTACCTGTGGAACAAGGGGACCAAGTCCAAAAGTCACAAGCAAGTCGGAGATGGGCAGATGCCCAGGAAATGCCAGCTGTGGGTGCAAAGAAGCTGCTACAGGACAGTAGAAGCTGAGGATTCTGCAGGAACGACAAGGGCTAGAGCCTTCCCCTTTGGAGGATGGATCCCCCACGCCAAGGAGAGTTGTGCTGAAGTGTTTTCCTGAAGAAAGACCGCCAACAAGCCTTGCTAGCTGCAAGTCGTGCGGTTAGCGTTTTTGGATGCTGCTGTGGCCCAGGAGGGACCAGGATGTCGCCAATTGCGTCTGGGGACAGAGGGGGCATCGAGCAAGATAAGGAGCCCTCTCAGAAGCAGGCAGCACCCGCAGAAGTGCCAGAAAAGGCACTACAAAGAGGAGTGAAACAGTGCTCACCCGAAGTCGCACAAAGGAGTCCCACGTCGCCGGAGGACAACTTAGAAAGTCGTGCAATGCAGGTTAGAGTGCCGTGGACCCAGGCTTGGCTGTGCACAAAGGATTCCCGCCGGAAGTGCACAGAGGCCGGAGTAGCTGCAAAAGTCGCGGTTCCCAGCAATGCAGTCTGGTGTGGGAAGGCAAGGACTTACCTCCACCAAACTTGGACTGAAGAGTCACTGGACTGTGGGAGTCACTTGGACAGAGTTGCTGGATTCAAGGGACCTCGCTCGTCGTGCTGAGAGAAGACCCAGGGTACCAGTGATGCAGTTCTTTGGTGCCTGCGGTAGCAGGGGGAAGATTCCGTCGACCCACGGGAGATTTCTTCGGAGCTTCTAGTGCAGAGAGGAGGCAGACTACCCCCACAGCATGCACCACCAGGAAAACAGTCGAGAAGGCGGCAGGATCAGCGTTACAGAGTTGCAGTAGTCGTCTTCGCTACTTTGTTGCAGTTTTGCAGGCTTCCAGCGCGGTCAGCAGTCGATTCCTTGGCAGAAGGTGAAGAGAGAGATGCAGAGGAACTCTGATGAGCTCTTGCATTCGTTATCTAAGGAAATCCCCAAAGCAGAGACCCTAAATAGCCAGAAAAGAGGGTTTGGCTACTTAGGAGAGAAGATAGGCTAGCAACACCTGAAGGAGCGTATCAGAAGGAGTCTCTGACATCACCTGCTGGCCCTGGCCACTCAGAGCAGTCCAGTGTGCCAGCAGCACCTCTGTTTCCAAGATGTCAGAGGTCTGGAGCACACTGGAGGAGCTCTGGGCACCTCCCAGGGGAGGTGCAGATCAGGGGAGTGGTCACTCCCCTTTCCTTTGTCCAGTTTCGCGCCAGAGCAGGGCTAAGGGGTCCCTGAACCGGTGTAGACTGGCTTATGCAGAAATGGGCACCATCTGTGCCCATGAAAGCATTTCCAGAGGCTGGGGGAGGCTACTCCTCCCCTGCCTTCACACCATTTTCCAAAGGAAGAGGGTGTAACACCCTCTCTCTGAGGAAGTCCTTTGTTCTGCCATCCTGGGCCAAGCCTGGCTGGACCCCAGGAGGGCAGAAACCTGTCTGAGGGGTTGGCAGCAGCAGCAGCTGCAGTGAAACCCCGGGAAAGGCAGTTTGGCAGTACCAGGGTCTGAGCTACAGACCCGTGGGATCATGGGATTGTGCCAACTATGCCAGGATGGCATAGAGGGGGCAATTCCATGATCATAGACATGTTACATGGCAATATTCGGTGTTACCATTGTGAAGCTACACATAGGTAGTGACTATGTGTAGTGCACGCGTGTAATGGTGTCCCCGCACTCACAAAGTCTGGGGAATTTGCCCTGAACACTGTGGGGGCACCTTGGCTAGTGCCAGGGTGCCCACACACTAAGTAACTTTGCACCTAACCTTTACCAGGTAAAGGTTAGACATATAGGTGACTTATAAGTTACTTAAGTGCAGTGGTAAATGGCTGTGAAATAACGTGGACGTTATTTCACTCAGGCTGCAGTGGCAGGCCTGTGTAAGAATTGTCAGAGCTCCCTATGGGTGGCAAAAGAAATGCTGCAGCCCATAGGGATCTCCTGGAACCCCAATACCCTGGGTACCTTATTACCATATACTAGGGAATTATAAGGGTGTTCCAGTAAGCCAATGTAAATTGGTAAAATTGGTCACTAGCCTGTTAGTGACAATTTGAAAGAAATGAGAGAGCATAACCACTGAGGTTCTGGATAGCAGAGCCTCAGTGGGACAGTTAGTCATAACACAGGTAACACATTCAGGGCACACTTATGAGCACTGGGGCCCTGGCTGGCAGGGTCCCAGTGACACATACAACTAAAACAACATATATACAGTGAAAAATGGGGGTAACATGCCAGGCAAGATGTTACTTTCCTACACAACCCCCCCCCCCTCCCCCCCAAACGAAGGACAATAAGACTAGTCATTCCCTGATGGGTCTTCATTGTCTAAGTGGAAATATCTGGAGAGTCCATCTGCATTGGAGTGGCTACTCCCAGGTCTGTGTTCCACTGTATAGTCCATTCCCTGTAGGGATATGGACCACCTCAACAATTTAGGATTTTCACCTTTCATTTATTTTAGCCAAAGTAGAGGTTTGTGGTCTGTCTGAACAATGAAGTGAGTGCCAAACAGGTATGGCCTCAACTTCTTCAGTGCCCAGACCACAGCAAAGGCCTCCCTCTCTATGGCAGACCAACGCTTTTCTCTAGGGGTCAACCTCCTACTAATAAAAGCAACAGGTTGATCCTGGCCCTCAGAATTAAGTTGTGATAGGACTGCCCCTACTCCTAATTCAGATGCATCAGTTTGGACATAGAATTTTTTAGAGTAACAAGGGCTTTTCAGGACAGGTGCAGAGCACATGGCCTGCTTCAGCTCCTCAAAAGCTTTCTGACAGTTTGCTGTCCATAATACCTTTTTAGGCATTTTCTTGTATGTGAGGTCATTAAGAGGGGCTGCAATGGAGTCATAGTTCTTAATAAACCTCCTGTAATACCCAGTGAGGCCTAGGAAGGCTCTCACCTGAGTCTGAGTAGTAGGGGGAACCCAATCTATAATAGTTTGGATTTTCCCCTGAAGTGGTGCAATCTGTTCCCCACCAACAAGGTGTCCCAGATAAACCACCTTTCCCTGCCCTATCTGGCACTTTGAAGCCTTGATAGTGAGGCCTGCCTTTTGCAGGGCCTCCAAAACTTTCCATAGGTGGACCAGGTGATCATCCCAGCTGGAGCTAAAGACAGCTATATCATCCAAATATGCTGCACTAAAAGCTTCCAGCCCTTGCAGGACTGTGTTCACCAACCTCTGAAAAGTGGCAGGTGCATTTTTCAATCCAAAAGGCATTAATGTGAATTGGTAATGGCCTCCAAAGGTTGAAAATGCAGTTTATGCTTTTGCATCTTCTGATAATTTGATCTGCCAATACCCTGCAGTCAAGTCAAAAGTGCTTAGATACTTGGCAGATGCCAGTGTATCTATGAGCTCATCTGCCCTAGGTATAGGGTGAGCACAAGTTTTGGTTACCTGGTTGAGACCTCTGTAGTCTACACAAAACCGCATTGCCTTCATTCCATATTTGGAATGAGGTTTTGGTACAAGTACCACAGGAGAAGCCCATGGACTTTCAGAGTGCTCAACCACTCCCAGTTCTAACATTTTCTGCACCTCTTGCTTTATGCAGTCTCTGACATGGTCAGGCTGCCTATAGATTTTACTTTTGACAGGCAAGCTGTCTCCAGTATCTATAGTGTGCTCACACCAAGAAGTGGTACCTGGCACAGTAGAAAAGAGTTCAGAAAACTGACCCAGGAGATTTATGCAGTGGTCTTTCTGCTCAGCAGTAAGACAATCTGCCAAAACTACACCTTCCACCAGAGCATCGTGTTCTGTGGAAGAGAAGAGATCAGGGAGAGGGTCACTCTCTTCTTCCTGTCCTTCATCAGTTGCCATGAGCAGGGTGAGATCAGCCCTGTCATAGTAGGGTTTTAGGCGATTGACATGGAGCACCCTAAGGGGACTCCTGGCAGTGCCTAAGTCAACTAAGTAGGTGACTTCACCCTTTTTCTCAACAATTATGTGGGGTCCACTCCATTTATCTTGGAGTGCTCTTGGGGCCACAGGCTCCAAGACCCACACTTTCTGCCCTGGTTGGTACTGAACCAAAACAGCCTTCTGGTCATGCCATTGCTTTTGGAGCTCTTGGCTGGCCTGAAGGTTTTTACTGGCCTTTTTCATGTACTCAGCTATCCTTGATCTGAGGCCAAGTACATAGTCCACTATGTCTTGCTTTGGAGCTTTTAAAGGTTGTTCCCAACCCTCCTTAACAAGTGTTAGGGGACCTCTTACAGGGTGTCCAAAAAGAAGTTCAAAGGGGCTGAAGCCCACTCCTTTCTGGGGTACCTCCCTGTAAGCAAAAAGGAGGCATGGTAAAAGGATATCCCATCTCCTGCGGAGTTTTTCAGGGAGTCCCATAATCATGCCTTTGAGAGTTCTGTTAAATCTCTCCACCAGTCCATTTGTTTGTGGATGATAGGGTGTAGTGAACTTGTATGTCACACCACACTCTTTCCACATGGCCTTTAAGTAAGCAGACATGAAATTGCTTCCCCTGTCTAATACTACCTCTTTTGGGAAGCCCACCCTGGAAAATATTCCCAGGAGGGCCTTTGCCACTGCAGGTGCTGTAGTGGTCCTTAGAGGAATTGCTTCAGGATATCTGGTGGCATGGTCCACTACCACCAAGATAAACCTATTGCCTGAAGCAGTAGGAGGGTCAAGGGGGCCAACTATGTCAACCCCTACCCTTTCAAAGGGAACCCCAACCACTGGTAGTGGTATAAGGGGTGCCTTTAGAGTGCCACCTGTCTTGCCACTGGCTTGACAGGTTTCACAGGACTTATAAAACTCTTTTGTGTCCTCAGACATTATAGGCCAATGAAACAAGGGAACAAGCCTGTCCCAAGTTTTCATTTGCCCCAAATGTCCAGCTAAGGGAATGTCGTGAGCAAGAGTTAGGAGGAACTTTCTGTACTCCTGAGGAATCACCAATCTCCTGGCAGCTCCAGGTTTTGGATCCCTTGCTTCAGTGTACAAGAGGTTGTCCTCCCAGTAAACTCTGTGAGAGTCACTGACATCCCCATTTGCTTGTTTGACAGCTTGCTGTCTTAGACCCTCTAGTGTGGGACAGGCTTGCTGTGCCACACTCAGGTCCTCCCTGGCAGGCCCCCCTTCACCCAAAAGCTCAGCAGTGTCTGCTTCCAGCTCCTCTGGTGTAGGTTCTGCACAGGGTGGAAATTCTTCTTCCTCAGAAGAAGAATCCACTGTAGAGGGAGGGATAGTAGGTAGTGCTTTACTTCTACTAGCCCTAGCTTTAGGGAGCACTTGGTCCATTGTTCCAGGATCCAAGTCACCCTGTCCTTTTTGCTTTTTTGCCTGAGCCCTGGTGAAAGCAAAAATATGCCCTGGAATGCCCAGCATTGCTGCATGAGCCTCCAACTCCACTTCTGCCCAAGCTGATGTCTCTAAATCATTCCCTAATAGACAGTTTACAGGTAAATCTGAGGCAACCACAACTTTCTTTGGGCCAGTAACCCCCCCCCAGTTGAGATTCACAACAGCCATGGGGTGGCTAAGGGTGTTGTTATGAGCATCGGTTACTTGGTACTGGTGACCAAGTAGGTGTTGTTCAGGGTGGACCAGTTTCTCTATTACCATTGTAACACTGGCACCAGTGTCCCTGTAGGCCTGAACCTCAACACCATTTATTAGGGGTAGTTGCTTGTACTTATCCATGTTAAGGGGACAAGCAACCAAGGTGGATAAATCAATAGCCCCCTCAGAGACTAACACAGCCTCTGTGGTCTCCCTAATCAGACCAACCCCAATTAAGTTACCAAAAGTGAGCCCAGCTACTCCCTTGGATTGGCTATTAGTAGGTTTGCTCCCACCACCACTGCTATTACTAGGGGCACTAGGTGTAGCTGCAGGGGTTGTAGTGGTAGGAGGCTTGGTGCTTTTCTTTGGACAACTGGGAACTGTTGTCCAATGGCCTTTTATTTTACATAAATAGCACCATGGTTTCTTTTCTTTGTTTTGATTTGAAGAGGATTTGGACCCACCACCCCCACCAGAGTGTTTTTATGGGCCTGATGAAGACTCATTTTTAGATTTGTCCCCACCCTTGTCAGAAGACTTACCATCCTTCTTCTTATTGCCATCTTTGTCACCCCCTGTATGAACTTTTCTGTTCACCTTTGTTCTGACCCATTTGTCTGCCTTCTTTCCCAATTCTTGGGGAGAGGTCAGATCAGAGTCCACCAAGTACTGGTGCAACAAATCAGACACACAATTATTAAGAATATGCTCTCTCAGGATCAAGTTATACAGGCTTTCATAATCAGTAACTTTACTGCCATGTAACCACCCCTCCAAGGCCTTCACTGAATGGTCAATGAAATCAACCCAGTCTTGTGAAGACTCCTTTTTGGTCTCTCTGAACTTCATCCTGTACTGTTCAGTGGTTAAGCCATAACCATCCAGGAGTGCATTCTTAAGAATTTTGAAATCATTGGCTTCACTTTCTTTTACAGTAAGGAGCCTATCCCTACCTTTTCCACTAAATGATAGCCATAGGATAGCAGCCCACTGCCTTTGAGGGACATCCTGTACAACACAGGCCCTCTCAAGTGCAGCAAACCACTTGTTAATGTCATCCCCCTCCTTATAAGGGGGAACTATCTTGTGCAGATTCCTAGAATCATGCTCTTTTGCAGGATGACTATTGGGAATACTGCTGCTGCCACCATGGGTTTCTAAACCCAATTTCTGTCTCTCCTTCTCTACTTCTAAGGACTGTCTATCCAAATCCAGCTGTTGCTTCTTGAGCTTCAGTCTGGTTTGTTCCACTCTCAATCTATTGAGCTTTCTTTCTAACAATCTGTCATCAGGGTAGGTGGGTGGGACATTCTTTGAAACAGAATTATGGTGAGAATGGACAGAAGGAGACCCATCCCTTACTGAAGGCATCCTAACAGCTTGGTTAACAGAAATATCACTTCTACTGTGGTGAGAATGACTACTCTTGCTATGATGTGAGACAACACTATCAGTATGGTGTGACTCTACATCAGTACCAACTATGCTAGGCTGTCTAGTAATGGGCAGGCTAGGAAGTTTCTTTCCTGACTCTTTTTCTAGGGGAGTCCCTGGATCAGATTGTGAACCATTAGCTACTTTTTCAACAGATGGGGCACCCTTGGCCTTATCTTGTTCTATAAGCATGTTAACCAATAGTTCTCTGGGGGGATTCTTCCCTACACTTAAACCTCTTTCTATGCAAAGACTCCTTGCTCCTTTCCAGCTAAGGTGATCATAAGCAATTTTGGACAGATCAACAGTTTGGCCTGTACCAGACATTTTTAGAAAGTGTTTAAGTGACAGAAAAAGTGAGAAAAAGTTTTTTAGAACTTTTGAGAGGACAGAAAACAACTTGTTAAACTTTTAAGAACTTTTTAGAAAGTTTAGAGGTACTTTTCAGCACTTAGAAAAGAGTGAAAAGAGGAAATGCAAAACTTTTTGGTTAGGTGTACATACACTGAACTTGTTTTGTATATTTTTCTCTTATGAAAAGTACAATGACAAAAGTGGTAAGTAGTTGCAAAGGACTTATCCCACCACTGCACAACCAATGTAAGAGGCTGGACTGCCTTGTAGTGAGTACCAAGGGGTACTTACACCTTGCACCAGGCCCAGGTATCCCTTATTAGTGTATAGGGTGTCTAGCAGCTTAGGCTGATAGATAATGGTAGCTTAGCAGAGCAGCTTAGGCTGAACTAGGAGACGAGTGAAGCTCCTACAGTACCACAAGTGTCAATACACAGATATACTAAAAATAAAGGTACTTTATTTTTATGACAATATGCCAAAAGTATCTCAGTGAGTACCCTCAGTATGAGGATAGCAAATATACACAAGATATATGTACACAATACCAAAAATATGCAGTATAGTATTAGAAAACAGTGCAAACAATGTATAGTTACAATAGGATGCAATGGGGACACATAGGGATAGGTGCAACACAAACCATATACTCCAAAAGTGGAATGCGAACCACGAATGGACCCCAAACCTATGTGACCTTGTAGAGGGTCGCTGGGACTGTAAGAAAACAGTTAGGGTTAGAAAAATAGCCCACCCCAAGACCCTGAAAAGTGAGTGCAAAGTGCACTAAAGTTCCCCAAAGGACATAGAAGTCGTGATAGGGGAATTCAGCAGGAAAGACACAAACCAGCAATGCAACAACGATGGATTTCCAGTCGAGGGTACCTGTGGAACAAGGGGACCAAGTCCAAAAGTCACAAGCAAGTCGGAGAAGGGCAGATGCCCAGGAAATGCCAGCTGTGGGTGCAAAGAAGCTGCTATTGGACAGTAGAAGCTGAGGATTCTGCAGGGACGACAAGGGCTAGAGACTTCCCCTTTGAAGGATGGATCCCCCACGCCGTGGAGAGTCGTGCAGAAGTGTTTTCCTGAAGAAAGACTGCCAACAAGCCTTGCTAGGTGCAAGTCGTGCAGTTAGCATTTTTGGATGCTGCTGTGGCCCAGGAGGGACCAGGATGTCGCCAATTGTGTGTGGGGACAGAGGGGCCGTCGAGCAAGACAAAGAGCTCTCTCAGAAGCAGGAAGCACCCGCAGAAGTGCCGGAACAGGCACTACAAAGAGTGAAACGGTGCTCACCCGAAGTCGCACAAAGGAGTCCCACGTCGCCGGAGGACAACTTAGAAAGTCGTACAATGCAGGTTAGAGTGCCGTGGACCCAGGCTTGGCTGTGCACAAAGGATTTCCGCCGGAAGTGCACAGAGGCCGGAGTAGCTGCAAAAGTCGCGGTTCCCAGCAAAGCAGTCTGGCGTGGGGAGGCAAGGACTTACCTCCACCAAACTTGGACTGAAGAGTCACTGGACTGTGGGAGTCACTTGGACAGAGTTGCTGGATTCAAGGGACCTCGCTTGTCGTGCTGATAGGAGACCCAGGGTACCGGTGATGCAGTTCTTTGGTGCCTGCGGTAGCAGGGGGAAGATTCCGTCGACCCAGGGGAGATTTCTTCGGAGCTTCTAGTGCAGAGAGGAGGCAGACTACCCCCACAGCATGCACCACCAGGAAAACAGTCGAGAAGGTGGCAGGATCAGCGTTACAGAGTTGCAGTAGTCGTCTTCGCTACTTTGTTGCAGTTTTGCAGGCTTCCAGCGCGGTCAGCAGTCGATTCCTTGGCAGAAGGTGAAGAGAGAGATGCAGAGGAACTCTGATGAGCTCTTGCATTCGTTATCTAAGGAAATCCCCAAAGCAGAGACCCTAAATAGCCAGAAAAGAGGGTTTGGCTACTTAGGAGAGAAGATAGGCTAGCAACACCTGAAGGAGCCTATCAGAAGGAGTCTCTGACGTCACCTGCTGGCCCTGGCCACTCAGAGCAGTCCAGTGTGCCAGCAGCACCTCTGTTTCCAAGATGGCAGAGGTCTGGAGCACACTGGAGGAGCTCTGGGCTCCTCCCAGGGGAGGTGCAGGTCAGGGGAGTGGTCACTCCATTTTCCTTTGTCCAGTTTCGCGCCAGAGCAGGGCTAAGGGGTCTCTGAACCGGTGTAGACTGGCTTATGCAGAAATGGGCACCATCTGTGCCCATGAAAGCATTTCCAGAGGCTGGGGGAGGCTACTCCTCCCCTGCCTTCACACCATTTTCCAAAGGGAGAGGGTGTAACACCCTCTCTCTGAGGAAGTCCTTTGTTCTGCCATCCTGGGCCAAGCCTGGCTGGACCCCAGGAGGGCAGAAACCTGTCTGAGGGGTTGGCAGCAGCAGCAGCTGCAGTGAAACCCCGGGAAAGGCAGTTTGGCAGTACCAGGGTCAGAGCTACAGACCCGTGGGATCATGGGATTGTGCCAACTATGCCAGGATGGCATAGAGGGGGCAATTCCATGATCATAGACATGTTACATGGCCATATTCAGAGTTACCATTGTGAAGCTACACATAGGTAGTGACCTATGTGTAGTGCACGCGTGTAATGGTGTCCCCGCACTCACAAAGTCTGGGGAATTTGCCCTGAACACTGTGGGGGCACTTTGGCTAGTGCCAGGGTGCCCACACACTAAGTAACTTTGCACCTAACCTTTACCAGGCAAAGGTTAGACATATAGGTGACTTATAAGTTACTTAAGTGCAGTGGTAAATGGCTGTGAAATAACGTGGACGTTATTTCACTCAGGCTGCAGTGGCAGGCCTGTGTAAGAATTGTCAGAGCTCCCTATGGGTGGCAAAAGAAATGCTGCAGCCCATAGGGATCTCCTGGAACCCCAATACCCTGGGTACCTTAGTACCATATACTAGGGAATTATAAGGGTGTTCCAGTAAGCCAATGTAAATTGGTAAAATTGGTCACTATCCTGTTAGTGACAATTTGAAAGAAATGAGAGAGCATAACCTCTGAGGTTCTGGATAGCAGAGCCTCAGTGGGACAGTTAGTCATAACACAGGTAACACATTCAGGGCACACTTATGAGCACTGGGGCCCTGGCTGGCAGGGTCCCAGTGACACATACAACTAAAACAACATATATACAGTGAAAAATGGGGGTAACATGCCAGGCAAGATGGTACTTTCCTACATGATGGTGTTCAGTGGCTCAGATTGAGTGGGTGATCCTGGCTTGTCTCTCTCTCAGTTGGCAATCTTTTTTTTCGTTGAAAGGGTTGTGGGTAATGTGGGTGGGTGTTTCATAGTGTTGTGGGTGTGTTGTGTGTATGTGGGTCAGGTATGTGTAGTTTGAATTGTCCAATGTGGTGTAGTTTTGTTAGTGTGTGTGTATTTTGAGCGTGGTGGTGTGTACCACCAATGGTTTATTGCGGTTGAAAGATAGCTGTGGTGATTCGTGGGTCTTGATACTGCATATTTCTGTTGGCGTATTGGTGTGGGTTTTGGTACAGACAGTTTATCACTGACCTTTGGGCTGGCGGACTTGTGTGTGTGTCTGTATAGTGGCGGATTTCTATGTTTTGCTCATAATACCCGTAGCGGTACACCGCTGTGGTCACGGTATGTTGGCGGCCGTCAGCACAGCGGTAGGCGGCATTTACCACCAATGTTGTAATGAGGGCCATAATTTGTTGGCTAACTTTACTGTGAGTGACAGTATTCCCCTTTTGCATAAGTAACACAGCAACACACAAAGTAGGTCCCTGAAGTGCCAGGGACTACTATCAGGGAGTTTAGCCAATGTCTTTTTTTAGGTCTGGTTCCATACAAGATGTCTAGATGTGTAGATCAATATAAAGTGTGCACCGTGTCACTCCCCTCTTCTGCAATTGGGTGTTTAAGGTGAGCCTCCATGAACTATTGGCTCACTAGGTTGTCTTTCACATTTTTTGCAGAAGGAAACAAAATGATGTGCACGAGGGATGGTGTATCGCACTGTAGCCTTTGTATAGAACTCCATACACTCATTCTGGATGCAGAGCAATGGCCACACCAAGGGTATGTGACACTGAGATATGTGAAAACTAGATTGAGAAATGCCTCCCCCCAATATGAAAGGGAATTGGAGTGATCTGGTCTCTTTCATCTTTAGCGGGTCGTGCACCTCTCTTTGATGAGAGTTAGACCAGAACTTGTGTTGTCACTCATCTCTGTGAACAAGATGATATAGATTCTGTGAAAAATCACGATTGGAATAAGCAACTAATAAACATTCTCTGAACTCCAAGTGATCCTCAGTGGCTCTAAGCTGTGCAGGTCCTGAGATTTATAACCCGGTGACTTGGAGAGAGAATATGTCACTAACTGTTTTCTTCCTGTAGTGTGGATTTATTGGATATGGTTCGCGTCTGGAATATAACTTCCGAGGTAGGAGGTATTTGCCAGTTTCATTGAGGGAATGTAACTCCTTTGCAGTTTATTGTTCTGCGAGTGATGCATCATTGCTTGGAACGATATGTTCTTGAGATTGGGAACCAGGGGAGACTCTTTGTGCCTGGGGTCTGGGTCTGTATGTTTACACTTAGAAGTGATCTTGCCGCTGAATTTGGAATTCTCTGCAGGTGTTTCGTTGTTAAGAGTGGGCTGCCCTGGTATACTCCGGTAGTGCAATCACGTTAAGAAAGGGTCAGTGAAGCCTCTGCTTTTTAGGGTCGAGCCTGCGTCGCATGCGAGAAGCTTTAGGTATTAGAAAAGGGCTCGGAGTCCTGTCGACGTCACGTCAGTGTTTTTCATTGGTTCGTGGGCTTGCCTATTAAAATCTGCTTGCTTTCATTAGTCGAAGGCATGCATACGTCATGCCGTTTTCGGTGGCTAGCCCTCCTCGAGCGCATCGACCAAGTACAGAAAACATGCGAGGCTCGCTGTTTTCTGTCTGGCTCGTGGATTACTTTTTCTCTATTTTACTAGCACGATTTCACTTGGCAGAAGTCGAGCGCTTTACACAGTCAATTGCACTTTTTCAGGTTACGTACATAAATGCACTTTTGCCGATAGGTGAAAAGTCGGGTTAGGAGTTCACAACGCTATCAGCTCTAACATGAGCAAACGGGAGACCCGCTGCATTGCAAATGCTTTTATCAGGTTGTAATTTAATGTTGCACCAAAATATCGATCGGGTGGCACACATAATGTGCCTCGACGATCTTAGGGAGTATGTAACTTAATACCCACACGCAGTACTGCCGACAGCAGTATGCATCACTGGCCCCAGACAGTAATGAACATCAATTGGGCTAGGCAGTAATGCCGTACGTGCTTGAGGGCAGAATGTGAATTAATTGCTCTAAACAGTAATAACATTATTGTCCCCTGTAATGTGGCCCAAGTGCCCCAAACAGTAATGTGCACCAATGGCTCAGTAGACCTCAACAGTGATATGCACCGTGAGCACCAGGGAATAATATTCATCAATGGCTCAGGTATGAGTATGTATAATTGGTCAATGAGGCAGGCCTGAATGCCCCAGACATTTTTGCTAATGGCCCCCGAACATTAAATCCATAAGCAGCCCTTGCCGGTAATCAATATAAATGTACCTTGGCAGTAATATATATCAGTTTCTGAAGATAGTAGCCTACAGAAGTGGTCACTGACAGGTCCTGAACCAGTGCACAGGCAGAAACTCGCATCAGTGCTCCTAGTCCCTGTGCCTTATACATATATCAGTGGTCAGAGGCAACGCATGCATTACTGGCATTGGTCCCAAGCAGTGCATGCATTACTGGCATTGGTTCCAAGCAGTGCATGCATTACTGGCATTGGTCCCAAGCAGTGCATGCATTACTGGCATTGGTCCCAAGCAGTGCATTCATTACTGGCATTGGTTCCAAGCAGTGCATGCATTACTGGCATTGGTCCCAAGCAGTGTATGCATTACTGGCATTGGTCCCAAGCAGTGCATGCATTACTGGCATTGGTCCCAAACAGTGCATGCATTACTGGCATTGGTCCCAAGCAGTGAATGCATTACTGGCATTGGTTCCAAGCAGTGCATGCATTACTGGCATTGGTCCCAAGCAGTGCATGCATTACTGGCATTGGTCCCAAGCAGTGCATGCATTACTGGCATTGGTCCCAAGCAGTGCATGCATTACTGGCATTGGTTCCAAGCAGTGCATGCATTACTGGCATTGGTCCCAAGCAGTGCATGCATTACTGGCATTGGTCCCAAGCAGTGCATGCATTACTGGCATTGGTCCCAAGCAGTGCATGCATTACTGGCATTGGTTCCAAGCAGTGCATGCATTACTGGCATTGGTCCCAAGCAGTGCATGCATTACTGGCATTGGTCCCAAGCAGTGCATTCATTACTGGCATTGGTTCCAAGCAGTGCATGCATTACTGGCATTGGTCCCAAGCAGTGTATGCATTACTGGCATTGGTCCCAAGCAGTGAATGCATTACTAGTACAATCACCAGTAGTCCCTGGCTGTGCATACATCAACAGTGCCAGGCAGTATATGCATTAAGGGTCACAAGCAGTCACACTGATCTTAATCATGGGCAGTCTTAGTTACTAAGCGAGCGTAATGTCGTGCTGAGCTTCGTGGTGCGCGCACATTAATAATCGATGCAAAACATTTCCGAGTTTTCGGGCTTTTGACGGTCGGCTTTTCATTCATGTTACTCGTTGTCCCAAAAGACTACGCCCACCGTCAACGCCTGTTTTATTATCCTACCTCACGTGACCCAAGGGTCACTTATACAATAGAAACCGGGCAGGGGTGTGTATCTGAGAACCCCTTCATTTTCCCACATCAATGGTAGTGCCCGCACTTGTTGCGTCACAAGCGCAACACTACAGGGAGTTCAAAGTGTCAAAGCTGCTCATTTCTAGAAACGTAACAGCGCCTTGAGACCCTCAAGGGTGAGTAGCCACGCTTAACAAATTGTGATTGATTGATTGAACATGAAGTAAATGGTTTGATGCAAACACCGAGAGTCTGCAGCATCCACTTCGAATCCAGTAGCTACAAAATTCCCAAGGTTGAAAGAGCAAAACAATACACCTCCGGTTAGTGTTTGTGTATCCAGGTTTTGGGGATTTCTTCAGGAGACGGAAAGTCAACAGATCCCTTCTCAACCCGTTGCAATTCAAAATGATGTCTGTTTGAAGCTGCAACTGAAGAATTTAGGGCCATATGTACGAACACTTTTTCCCATAGACACAGAATTGGTTAAAACCTTTGCTACATCTGGCCCTTACTCCAGTATTTTTAACCTGCTCAAATCTGAATCCTTTCACTTCCTTTGGGGATGAAGGGAAGCATTTAGCTCCATACACTAAACTAGTCAAAGTTTTTCTGTCTGTAATGTGTTTAGGTTGAGTGCGCAAGTGCTCTGACCTGTTGCAATCTATCTGTGGGCTTATATCCACGCCCACCGCACGCCCATCACCATCACTCGTTCATGGGCTTGCCTTTTAAACATCCTTTGTTATCAGTGGTGAATGCTTTATGTTTGAATCTCCTGGGGGAGGTTTTGTTACTGCCTTGGACATCAACCCTGTTACATGGATAATTGCCCTTTTGCCCATACGTTTAACTGAGAGCGAACTTCTTCCTTTTGTGTCTTTCCTTTGCACTCATGCTCATGGCGGCCATAGCGCTTTGAATGGGCTCACATATGTCAACTGTTTTACTTTTTATTTGGCAAGAAAAGTCCTGTTAGGAATTTACAACGTTGACAGCTCTAACTCGAGCAAAAGCGAGACCCATTGCATTGCATTGCAAATGCATGTTCCTTTTTGAGGTGACCCAAGATGTGGACATCTGTGCTGAAGTGTTTTTATTATGATTTAGACAACTTGAGCACCCTTCCGCTGCTTCCGGTGGGGGTCCCTCTCGGGCTGATCAGAAAGGCAGCGGATCAGGCTTTCCGTCCACCGCAGGTCGGTATTTTGTTTTTGGTGCATTTAACTTGAGGCGGGTTGTGGGGGTGTCCATTTCAAGAAGAGCACTTTTTGCAGCTAATAGATTGCAGCACGTGCACAACGCCCAGCTGGTGATTGTCGCTGCCTTTTGGTTTGAGTGCGTGGTATTGCTAGGCCGAGAAGGCACTTGTTAGGATATCTATGAGAAGGTACTTACAGAAACTATTCTATTGCAGAGATTGGGACATGTTTATTGACTTTTCGTATCTGCGGTTTGCGTTCCACTGACTGTAACTGGGCGGTATGTGGGTGCCTCGCCTCTGTGGTGTGTGAGCGGGGCTTGCTCGGACCAGCCCCCCTCCTAATGCAGGCTGAGTGAGTGAAGCTTGCATCCCGGATCCGGCCTCCCGGGGTGGCGGGGTGCACGTGCAGGCTGAGTGAGTGAAGCTTGCATCCCGGATCCGGCATCCCGGGGTGGCGGGGGCACGTGCAGGCTGGGTGAGTAAACCTTGCATCCCGGATCCGGCCTCCCGGGGTGGAGGGGTGCACGTGCAGGCTGGGTGAGTAAACCTTGCATCCCGGATCCGGCCCCCCGGGGTGGCGGGGGCACGTGCAGGCTGGGTGAGTGAAGCTTGCATCCCGGATCTGGCCTCCCGGGGTGGCGGGGTGCACGTGCAGGCTGGGTGAGTAAACCTTGCATCCCGGATCCGGCCTCCCGGGGTGGCGGGGTGCACGTGCAGGCTCGGTGAGTAAACCTTGCATCCCGGATCCGGCCTCACGGGGTGGCGGGGGCACGTGCAGGCAAAACATTCGTGTGTTTGCTCTCACGTGGAATGGGTCAGGCGTTGTTCCTGAGATTGTGAAAGTGGGTGAGACTGTGTGAAGCCACACCCCTCTGGGCGCAGGTCATCAGATTGTGAGGTGCCTGTGTTTCTCTGCATTGCCCATGCCAAAATAAATATAAGTACACCTAATAAATTAAACACAATGGCAAACATGGAACGGGCGTTGCCAAAGACAATAGGTCTATCTTCTCGGTGGTAAAGCTTTCGATCACAAGCTTGAGGAAAGTGGGACCAGGCGTATGGACGCCTACAAGGTCATTCCTACTTCACAATAGAAGGAACTTAAAACACAAGGAGGGATGTGGTGCATTTATGTTCTGACCCACAAAACATTCATGCTATGGAATACACACATGGCCATTGTGGCTTCATCATCTACTCACCACAGAGGTTGGAGTTTGACACTGTGGGCCTGACTGGCAGCGACGTAGGTGTGACTCAACCCTGTAGCCGTCCTGACATACCTTTCAATGCCAGGGATGCACAAAGACCAGGAAAGATCCAGGACTCCAAGGCCCACAAAGCACCGCTGTTTCCTTTGAGGTGGGGCAAATGACATCGTGCGGTCGGGCGACCACTGCGTCCTGCACCACCCACTGCGCTACTCATGACAATATACACTTGCTACACACTAAACATGACAAATACCTATTGTTACTGCTTTGGGTGGCAGGTAATAGTCATTTTTAATGTATATAGAATTATTAAACAACTGTTCCTCTATTCATCACAAAATTAGACAAACAGCGCCACCATGAGGCTGGCTGTCATAAGTCCTGGTGTTGACAATTAAGTGCCAGTGCCAAGCACTGGGAATCACTGCCTCAAATTAAGCACGGGTCCCGGGGCAAAGATAGGGCCAGGAGAGGGCCTATATGTGTCCAATTTTCGCCTAAATACGATGGGCAAGGCCACCAGTCTTTGGATTTTAATCCTCCTTACTACTTTGTCAAGGGATAATCGCCCACCTTGCCAAAGATTTGGAAATTTAAGTCATCTACTCTTTGTTCTAATTCCTCATTCATCCACCAGGGAACCTCCAATAAAAGCTCAATTATGAGTTTTCTAACATCTGTGGTGGGGGCCATTATGGAGAAATCACATCAGTTGAAGAGGAACTTGGTCTGCATGTCGGCGTAGGGTCAACAAGTCTCACATTCAATCGCCTATTACTTTGAGGGGCCGGGTGACAATGTCATACACTCCAGAGCCATCTTCTACCCTGCTGGCATCATGGGGGGGACAATGTTAATATCCCTTGTAACTACTAACTGCACCCAGGAAGAGGTTGGAGAATTGAGTAACGAGTCTCCCTCTGATTTTTGTCTGCCAGCATCTAAAAGAATAAGGTAGGAGCTGCCATTAAAACCACTACTGGGGCGAACAAGCTGACGACATGTTAAACTGAAGAAAGAATCATGAAGGGGTTTATACTCAAGCGGAAGATATAAACTTTGCATCCCTGATGAACAACCTGATGGTCATGATTGAAGCCACAATTAATGCTCGTTTGGAGGAATGCTTGTCTCGGCTGGTTGCCAATCATATGTGGGCTGTGTCTATTGATTCATAACCTTAGCCCATCTACTTCGAATGACCTGCTCATGGATCTAAGCTGGAGGAGAGTTGGGAAACAGGGCATGTAAATCCACCCATCCAGTGTCTTGAGATAAGAACAGCAGAGCACAGCGGTCTTTTAAACGCAACCCTCTCTATTCCCTGACCCGGGAAGCCCTGCCTGCACCTGCCTGCTATGGGCCGCCCCTTACCCCCTTTGAATGCTGGGCTTTTTGTGTGTCGTTTCAGTACCATGGTCTAGAAAGGATGGTGATACAGTGTGTGGGATTAGCAGGCAAGGTGAGCGGAAATTCCCCTAAAAAAATAATATTTTTAAGTTGCCTCCCGAAGTAGCCCCTATCGATGTGGTACTGGTAAATGTCCAGTCCCCATAGGATGGAAATATAGAAACGTTTACTCAGCTAAAGAACAAAGGGCCTGATTTAGAGTTTGGAGGAGGGGGTTAGTCCTTCACAAACATGATGGATATTCCCTCCTTCGTATTACGATTCCATTACAGCCTAAGGATATTGCAGTCCGGTGAACGAGATAGCGTAACCCGTCTGCCAAACTATAAATCAGCCCAGAGTCTCTCAAAGGATTTATACTCATATAAGGTCAGATGTTTCATTCTATTACCATGGTTCGACGATTCCCTTGGATCAGCCACACCCGCAAAAGGCCGGAAGAGGATTGTGTGGTAATCAGTTTCAGTCAGGGGAGGGTGGCGTCCCATCTCCTGGCCAGTACCACTGGGCATCATCATCCTGCGTCCCCCAGTAACTTTTTACTACTCGGTTCCTTTTTTCCTCCTTGTGATCACCAGATGTTGAAGGCATCAGAGATTGTAGCTCCTATTTCTGCACCCTTAAGATACTTTAATCTACCGACATGCGTGGTCCACTGTCACCTTTTTGATCCTCAGCCTTTGTCTACTCATGACAGTAAGTATAATTTTTAACACTCTTGGAAGATTTTCTAAAAGCTGTTGTCTCCTAATTTAAATTTATTTGCTCATTTGAAGTGCTTCATTTACATGGGCCAAAATGTTTTTACTCAACTTTTACGGATAGAGGCAGTTCAACAGTGGTCAATTATATTTTGATTTCAGGCAATTAGTTCAGTGATTTAGAGGGCACTACTGTACACTCCATGGGTTCCAGTGATCATAACCCTATTTCCTTGACGTTGAGGTGGTCCCTCCCTCAGGAAAGGACCATATGTTAGTCCAATATTCTTACTATAACCACGAGTGGATCTTAACAGACTGTCGCAGGACAGTCGCCCACGCCTTAGTCACAAGTAAGCTCGACTATGGCAACGCCCTCTATGCCGGCACCTCAATCGGAAACATGAAAAAACTACAACTCATCCAGAACACTGCTGCCAGACTCATTCTGGACCTCCTACTCCGAGAACACATCTCCCAATACCTGAGGACCCTTCACTGGCTCCCGGTCGAGAAACAAATCACCTTCAAGCTACTCACCCACACGTACAAGGCCATTCACAATGCAGGACCAGCCTACCTGAACCACCATGTCTCCTTCCACACCACCGCCAAATCCCTCTGTTCAGCCCAGATTGTCCTGGCCACCATCCTTCCCATCCGCAAAACCACCGACGGAGGACGATCCTTCACCTATATTGCAGCAAAGAGCTGGAACAACCTTCCCCTGCACCTCAGACAAAGCCCATTATTCACCATCTTCAGGAAGAACATCAAGACGTGGCTCTTCAGATGAGGCCTTCCTCTCCCCCCCAGCTCCTTGGGTGAGTAGCCGCGCTTTACAAAAACTGATTGATTTATTGTTTGACTAGATATCAGAGCCTAGGCCTTTTGTCACCTACTGTACTAAGTTCAATCAATCAATAAGAGATTTGTAGAGCGTGGGTAATCACCTATAGGGTCTCAAGGAGCTGTTTGTGGGTGTGCCGCTAGTCGAAGAGCCAGGTCTTGCAGTCCTTCCTGAACTGCTTCAATGATGCAGTCTGCCTGAGCTTGAGAGGTAGCGTGTTCCAGGTCTGGGCTGCTAGGTAGGAGAAGGATCTTCCTCCTGCTGTGCTTTTCTGGATCTTGGGGACGGCCGCAAGGGCCAGCTGGGAAGAATGGAGATGTCTTTTGGGGTCATAGAATTTGAGGCAGTGGTTGAGGTATACCGGGCCTGTGTTGTGCAGTGCCTTGTAGGTGTTGATCAGTAGTTTGTATGTGATGCACTTGTGGACTGGGAGCCAGTGTAGGTCTCTAGGGTGGGAGGAGATGTAGCTGTGTTGGGGGATCTCCAGGATGAGTCTAGCAGCTGCATTCTGGATTCTTTGTAGTATTGATTGAAGTTTCTTGGTGATGCCAGAATAGAGTGCGTTGCCGTAGTCCAGTTTGCTAGTGACAAGTGCGTGGGTGACTGTCTTCCTTGTGTTGGAGGGAATCTACTTGAACATCTTCCACAAGTGTCAGAGGGTGTGGGAGCATGATGAAGAGACGAGCGGGTCATGAATAGAAAGGAGTCCAGGATGGTGCCCAGGTTGGTTGTGTGGACCATGGTTTGTGGGGGCATTTCCCAGTGCGGTGGGCTGCCAGTAATCATTCCTGGCAGAAGGGGTGGAACTGATTATGAGAATCTCTGTCTTGTCCCAGTTGAGATTGAGGCAGCTGGTTTTCATCCAGGTGGCGGTTTCTCTCATCCCGTTGTGGAAACTTCTCTTGGCATTTGCAGGGTCCTCAGACAAGGAAAGGATCAGTTTGGTATTGTCGGCATAGGAGACTATGTTTAGCATGTGTTGTTTGATTATCTTGGCAAGCGAGGACATGTAGATGATGAAAGTGTCGGGCTGAGTGAAGATCCTTGGGGCACTCCACAGCATATGTCTTTGGGTTCTCACATGAGCGGCGGTAGTCTGACACTCTGTGTTCTTCCGGTGAGAAAGGACCTGATCCGATCAAGTACTTTATCTCGGATGCCGGCGTTGTGTAGTCTGTCGCAGAGGGTGGAGTGGGAGACGAGGTCAAAAGCAGCGGGGACGTCGAGGAGGATGAGTGCGCCCCTGCCTCCGTGGTCAAGTATGATGCCTTTGTATTCAGTGGCTGCTACGAGTGGGTTTTCAGTGGTGTGGTTGCTTCTGAATCCAGATTGGGATGGTTCTAGGATTTGGTGTGTCTCAAAGAATTTGGTGAGTTGCTGGTTGACGGCCTTCTCCGTTACCTTGGCTGAGAAAGGGAGCAGAGAGATGGGTCTGTAGCTCTTCAGCGACCTTGGGTCGGCGGTGGGTTTCTTGAGTATCGGATTGATCTCAGTGTACTTCCAGTCTGATGGGAAGGTGGGGGTCTCAAAGGATCGGTTGATAGTTTGTTAACTAAGTTAGTTAGTTTCTCTCCAGCAGCAGGAAACAAGGCCTCCCCACACAAAGTGAGCAGTTAACAGTGCTCAACTCAGCTCCTGGGGAGTAAAGGGGCAGGGTAGAATACTATGAATCAATCAGCCAGCTGTTACACTGTGCCAGGGAAGGGCCTGCCCAAGCCCACTAAAAAAAAGTAGGGAACCTAGACCTCTGAAACCACCCGAGGAGAGGGCTCCCTTTGAAGATTTGCTGGGAAAGGCCCTAACAGTGATGTCTGTGAGGGCCAGAGCTGAGACTAATAGAGCAAACGTAGCAAGTGACTCCTGGGTAACGCCATTTTAAAAATTTCCCAGCAGGCTTTGCAGGAAGTTAGCAATAGGGTCGGAGAGGTGATGTAACTCCCCAGGATAGGCCACGATTGTACCCCTGATGGAACCTCTGCTCTCACTTAATGGGTCTTGCACAGGAGGAAGAGATCTCTCTTGGTTGTGACTTTTTGCTGGACACTGGAACTGGAGGCAGCTGCCCTAAACAACCCAGAACCAGTGGGGCTCTCCTCAGGATGAGGTAAGCTGGTCCCTTTACACCCCTTGAGGACTATTTTGCAGAACAACTGAGCTTCTCAGCCAAGGAGAACAGAAGCCCTGCGGAAAACAAGGAGAAAGGCTTGCCTACAAAGTTTGTCACCTTTGAGGTTCGGAGCCCTAAGGAAGCACTTCAGGTGGCTAGGGCTCGCCACCAGGAGCAAAATGAGACCAACATCATGCAAAATGGCCCAACGGGGCCTGTGATATCAGCATCAGAAGTAGTTTGACCTTTGGCCCCTGTTCCATCCCAGAGCACGTGACGTTCTGCTAATAGGCCGATTTAACCCCCCTGGAGTGGGCCAGGCCCCAGGCTGCTGCAAGAAGAATTCCTGTTTTTTTCATGCTGCAGAAAGGCATGCATGCAGCTCCTCTCCAGTGTCCAATGGCCTTGGGGCTCCCATCCTGTTCATATGTCTAGGGACCTAGGACCCCAACACCGGGCCCCTGACTGTCGAAGAAGAAGGGGAAGCCTTGTTGCACTTGCCAGAGTGCAGAGAGAGAGGGCAGGCCCAGGACCCCATCCCTGGGCCCCGATATGGAGGACAGGTGGGGGCAACGCTGCTGCACTCCCCCGAAGCAGGTCCCTTCTCCCCATGCCTGTGTCTAGGGGGAGTGGGCGGCTGCCACACGCCACAGTGCCTCGCCCGCAGGAGCGGGCAAGGCTGACAAAAACTGCTGCCTCTCGCGATAGCACAAAGAAGTGCTGCCTGTGGGGGGGGCCACGGAGGCAGCCTCGGGTGGGCTTCCTGGGCTGCCCACCAACAAGTGCAAGTGCACGGGCTGCCTGGGTGCGACTGGACACTCAGCAAAAAGAAGAAAAGAAAAATCCATGATGCCACACAGTGATAAACACAAAGGAAAGAATGCAGTGGCTCTCCCTATGTCAGCAGGAGAGCTGCTCAGAAGTTATTCACTGCTCCCAGAGGAGTGACTATCATGCCCTGTGGGGCCTGAAATGACCAAGTCATTTCTGAGATATTTGGTGGACCCAGGACGGTGGGGCCACCACCAAGAACATAAAAAAGAGTGGGGGGAGGCAGCAGAGTCACTTCAGCTTCCCCGGAGGGCCCAAGAAAGTGTTTTTACAGTACTGACACTAACTTGGAAGGGCCACAGTAAGGATGTCGACCCCAGGATTTGATAGAGGTTTTGAGCATTACTGAGGCAGGAGCATGTGCTCTTGAGCTAGGAGTGCAGTGCCCTCTAGGGGCCAAGTCTAGAGCTGCAAGTACTGTGGCCAGATGTTAGCAAGGTGTGCATGTTGTGCAGGACTTCTATGGATAGAGGTTCTGTCATCACAATGTGGTGCTCTCTGGGGTATATTGACAATTGCGTCTTCGATGCTGACAATGTGTTAAGAAACACACACAGGCTCACGGGGTAATCATTTATAAATGTTTTATTCAAAGAATAATGTTGACTGATCCTACTGATCAAAACATATCAGATTTATTGCTATGTTAAATGCTCTATTCAAATAATAATATTGACAGTTTTTAATGAGCAAAAGGAATGAGCTTTATTAACATTCATAAGTGCATTTCCCCATGATTATTATTGACTATTGCGTTTTATCATAAATTGATGATGTTCTGAAAGGGTGTTTGTTGGTCTGGACCCCGTTGGGTGGCCAGAGGTGATTGCACAATGTCATCACAAGGTATTTCATTAGCATTATTTATAGTTGAAAATTACTGCCTAGTATTGAGTAGTGTGTGTGTAATAAATGTACTTTTCCTTTTTCAAAAGAAAAGCACAGACTGGCATTATGGGCTGCACCTGGCCGGGAACAGCGAATATTAAATGAGCGTCTCCTGCAACTCATTTTATTCTTATTTTGAGTTATATTTTGGGTGTCCTGGTCCAACCCGGGACACCCACAGTTTATAAGCAGGTTGGGGCCATAGGGAGAGCTGGAAGGCCTTTGGGCCCCTGCCAGCTCCCGAGTCAGCATCCTGGGTGCCAACGGGGTCTGTTCCTTTTTTTTTGCCGTGGCATACCAGGGAGCCCGTTATCTGGTGGTTACCCTGGTGCCTCCCTTGGGGATCCACAACATTTTCCTCTGTTAGGGGATGTGGAGGGAGGTCCAAGTTCCCTGCGGAGCCCCTGGCTGACATGCCAACACCCACCTCAGGTGCCAGTGGAAACCAACTTTGCTCACCTGGCTGGGAGTAACTAGTTTCTGTTCTTGCTGTGGGCCGGGAACAGTACTGCATCCTTGGGGATGAGTCCCCAGGGCACTGCTGCCATCAGACCCAGGAGAGTGGGCATCACCGGGGCCTTTGGATGACTCCGGGAAAGGCACCCTTCCCCCCAAAAAAACGGTATGGCCCTAGAGGATGGGGTACCCAGAGCCTTTTAAAGGTTCGGAAAGTCATGAGTATTATACTTTTTTTTAAAATTCACAAACGTAAACATTACTACTAAAATAATATGAATTCAAATATTCTTATAAATTAAATATTTAGTAACCTACAAATCCCATAAACTCTAAACATTTACGTAAAAATATTTTGGAAAATATGTACTTATTAACAAAATCATGATTTAAACACTATTTATGAATAACAAACCAAAATATTACAGTAAAAACACTTCCCACCCTATTCTCTTACAAGTTCAACAACTCACAAAAAAATTCAAAAAGATGTGAAATTATACTAAATTATACTTTAAAAAAATCAATGAATCACATCAACAATTAGGTGCATCAGTAAATCTTTCAAAAAACTAAAGCCAGCATATTAAAATTAAAGGAATAAAGAAAATACAATCATTAAATAATTCACATATGTTAGCATAATTATCCAGTTATAATTGAATTTAGTTAGCAATTTGAAAGAAATCCTCAAATATTTACTGAATCAAAATATTTACACAACTTACCCAAGAGATAAAAACATTAAATATAATTTTTTGAAAATATTAATTAAATGAAGTAATAGTTAAATAAATTACATAATCATTGACCAAATTAACCAATTAAATTTACAAAGTGTAAAAAATAATACAAAAAAACAAAATGTATATTTAAATATCTTCCCACCCTACTCCTCCACAAACCCAACAATCGGCCAATAATTAAAAAACATTAAGATGACATTAAAAATGGTGCCAAACTATAAAACAACTGCAAAAAAATTACAGACAACTGAAATTAACAGATTAATAACTTTAAAAACACAAAATCGTACAATTATTTAAAATAAGACAAAAGCAATATTATATACAACTATATATACATTTTGAAACTTAAAAACATGGTATTTGTACCGCCAATATTGTATACTATGATATTCTTGTCCCACGATAATTTTGTGACGATAGCAGTGTCAGATGATATTTTGATATAATATTAATTTTGTGCACTTTTAGTGCTGTTAGCTAAAGTTTGAGTTCCTGTCACTTGTATGCTACTTCAACTGTCTATGTGAAGAAGATCTGTAAAATTGGAGAAACTCGGGGAGGGGTAGCATTAGATGCTCAGCTGCTTGGTGAATTGAAGCTCTGTGTCGCTGTGTCTCGACACTTGTGTGTTTTTGGTTATTATACATGTTTGAGACTTCAAGTTGGCTGAAGAGAGATTTTTCTTCCACTTAGCTCAGGCAATATTTTGACAAAGATACTTTTGGTAACACACCGCATGCAAGCAGATGATTGATCAGAGAAGGCTAGTTCCACAATCAGTAAAGGCCTTGCACAGCTTGGCAGGTGGAGGCCGACTTACATGGACCCTGCCCGTTTAAATCCAGGCCCGCCCCATGCTCTGTCCTCTAAGATGATTTATAAGAAAGAGGGACCGAGAGCGGCAGCCCGCCCCATGCTCTGTCCTCTAAGATGGTTTATAAGAAAGAGGGACCGAGAGCGGCAGCCCGCCCCATGCTCTGTCCTCTAAGATGGTTTATAAGAAAGAGGGACCGAGAGCGGCAGCCCGCCCCATGCTCTGTCCTCTAAGATGGTTTATAAGAAAGAGGGACCGAGAGCGGCAGCCCGCCCCATGCTCTGTCCTCTAAGATGGTTTATAAGAAAGAGGGACCGAGAGCGGCAGCCCGCCCCATGCTCTGTCCTCTAAGATGGTTTATAAGAAAGAGGGACCGAGAGCGGCAGCCCGCCCCATGCTCTGTCCTCTAAGATGGTTTATAAGAAAGAGGGACCGAGAGCGGCAGCCCGCCCCATGCTCTGTCCTCTAAGATGGTTTATAAGAAAGAGGTGACCGAGAGCGGCAGCCCGCCCCATGCTCTGTCCTCTAAGATTGTTTAGCCCGCCCCATGCTCTGTCCTCTAAGATGGTTTAGCCCGCCCCATGCTCTGTCCTCTAAAATGGTTTAGCCCGCCCCATGCTCTGTCCTCTAAGATGGTTTAGCCCGCCCCATGCTCTGTCCTCTAAGATGGTTTAGCCCGCCCCATGCTCTGTCCTCTAAGATGGTTTATAAGAAAGAGGGACCGAGAGCGGCAGCCCGCCCCATGCTCTGTCCTCTAAGATGGTTTATAAGAAAGAGGTGACTGAGAGCGGCAGCCCGCCCCATGCTCTGTCCTCTAAGATGGTTTATAAGAAAGAGGGACCGAGAGCGGCAGCCCGCCCCATGCTCTGTCCTCTAAGATGGTTTATAAGAAAGAGGGACCGAGAGCGGCAGCCCGCCCCATGCTCTGTCCTCTAAGATGGTTTATAAGAAAGAGGGACCGAGAGCGGCAGCCCGCCCCATGCTCTGTCCTCTAAGATGGTTTATAAGAAAGAGGGACCGAGAGCGGCAGCCCGCCCCATGCTCTGTCCTCTAAGATGGTTTATAAGAAAGAGGTGACCGAGAGCGGCAGCCCGCCCCATGCTCTGTCCTCTAAGATTGTTTAGCCCGCCCCATGCTCTGTCCTCTAAGATGGTTTAGCCCGCCCCATGCTCTGTCCTCTAAAATGGTTTAGCCCGCCCCATGCTCTGTCCTCTAAGATGGTTTAGCCCGCCCCATGCTCTGTCCTCTAAGATGGTTTAGCCCGCCCCATGCTCTGTCCTCTAAGATGGTTTATAAGAAAGAGGGACCGAGAGCGGCAGCCCGCCCCATGCTCTGTCCTCTAAGATGGTTTATAAGAAAGAGGTGACTGAGAGCGGCAGCCCGCCCCATGCTCTGTCCTCTAAGATGGTTTATAAGAAAGAGGGACCGAGAGCGGCAGCCCGCCCCATGCTCTGTCCTCTAAGATGGTTTATAAGAAAGTGGGACCGAGAGCGGCAGCCCGCCCCATGCTCTGTCCTCTAAGATGGTTTATAAGAAAGAGGGACCGAGAGCGGCAGCCCGCCCCATGCTCTGTCCTCTAAGATGGTTTATAAGAAAGAGGGACCGAGAGCGGCAGCCCGCCCCATGCTCTGTCCTCTAAGATTGTTTATAAGAAAGAGGGACCGAGAGCGGCAGCCCGCCCCATGCTCTGTCCTCTAAGATGGTTTATAAGAAAGAGGTGACCGAGAGCGGCAGCCCGCCCCATGCTCTGTCCTCTAAGATGGTTTATAAGAAAGAGGGACCGAGAGCGGCAGCCCGCCCCATGCTCTGTCCTCTAAGATGGTTTATAAGAAAGAGGGACCGAGAGCGGCAGCCCGCCCCATGCTCTGTCCTCTAAGATGGTTTATAAGAAAGAGGTGACCGAGAGCGGCAGCCCGCCCCATGCTCTGTCCTCTAAGATGGTTTATAAGAAAGAGGGACCGAGAGCGGCAGCCCGCCCCATGCTCTGTCCTCTAAGATGGTTTATAAGAAAGAGGTGACTGAGAGCGGCAGCCCGCCCCATGCTCTGTCCTCTAAGATGGTTTATAAGAAAGAGGGACCGAGAGCGGCAGCCCGCCCCATGCTCTGTTCTCTAAGATGGTTTATAAGAAAGAGGGACCGAGAGCGGCAGCCCGCCCCATGCTCTGTCCTCTAAGATGGTTTATAAGAAAGAGGGACCGAGAGCGGCAGCCCGCCCCATGCTCTGTCCTCTAAGATGGTTTATAAGAAAGAGGTGACCGAGAGCGGCAGCCCGCCCCATGCTCTGTCCTCTAAGATGGTTTATAAGAAAGAGGGACCGAGAGCGGCAGCCCGCCCCATGCTCTGTCCTCTAAGATGGTTTATAAGAAAGAGGTGACCGAGAGCGGCAGCCCGCCCCATGCTCTGTCCTCTAAGATTGTTTAGCCCGCCCCATGCTCTGTCCTCTAAGATGGTTTAGCCCGCCCCATGCTCTGTCCTCTAAAATGGTTTAGCCCGCCCCATGCTCTGTCCTCTAAGATGGTTTAGCCCGCCCCATGCTCTGTCCTCTAAGATGGTTTAGCCCGCCCCATGCTCTGTCCTCTAAGATGGTTTATAAGAAAGAGGGACCGAGAGCGGCAGCCCGCCCCATGCTCTGTCCTCTAAGATGGTTTATAAGAAAGAGGTGACTGAGAGCGGCAGCCCGCCCCATGCTCTGTCCTCTAAGATGGTTTATAAGAAAGAGGGACCGAGAGCGGCAGCCCGCCCCATGCTCTGTCCTCTAAGATGGTTTATAAGAAAGAGGGACCGAGAGCGGCAGCCCGCCCCATGCTCTGTCCTCTAAGATGGTTTATAAGAAAGAGGGACCGAGAGCGGCAGCCCGCCCCATGCTCTGTCCTCTAAGATGGTTTATAAGAAAGAGGTGACCGAGAGCGGCAGCCCGCCCCATGCTCTGTCCTCTAAGATGGTTTATAAGAAAGAGGTGACTGAGAGCGGCAGCCCGCCCCATGCTCTGTCCTCTAAGATGGTTTATAAGAAAGAGGGACCGAGAGCGGCAGCCCGTCCCATGCTCTGTCCTCTAAGATGGTTTATAAGAAAGAGGGACCGAGAGCGGCAGCCCGCCCCATGCTCTGTCCTCTAAGATGGTTTATAAGAAAGAGGGACCGAGAGCGGCAGTCTGTCCTCTAAGATGGTTTATAAGAAAGAGGGACCGAGAGCGGCAGCCCGCCCCATGCTCTGTCCTCTAAGATGGTTTATAAGAAAGAGGTGACCGAGAGCGGCAGCCCGCCCCATGCTCTGTCCTCTAAGATGGTTTATAAGAAAGAGGTGACCGAGAGCGGCAGCCCGCCCCATGCTCTGTCCTCTAAGATGGTTTATAAGAAAGAGGTGACCGAGAGCGGCAGCCCGCCCCATGCTCTGTCCTCTAAGATGGTTTATAAGAAAGAGGTGACCGAGAGCGGCAGCCCGCCCCATGCTCTGTCCTCTAAGATGGTTTATAAGAAAGAGGTGACCGAGAGCGGCAGCCCGCCCCATGCTCTGTCCTCTAAGATGGTTTATAAGAAAGAGGGACCGAGAGCGGCAGCCCGCCCCATGCTCTGTCCTCTAAGATGGTTTATAAGAAAGAGGGACCGAGAGCGGCAGCCCGCCCCATGCTCTGTCCTCTAAGATGGTTTATAAGAAAGAGGGGACCGAGAGCGGCAGCCCGCCCCATGCTCTGTCCTATAAGATGGTTTATAAGAAAGAGGGACCGAGAGCGGCAGCCCGCCCCATGCTCTGTCCTCTAAGATGGTTTATAAGAAAGAGGGACCGAGAGCGGCAGCCCGCCCCATGCTCTGTCCTCTAAGATGGTTTATAAGAAAGAGGGACCGAGAGCGGCAGCCCGCCCCATGCTCTGTCCTCTAAGATGGTTTATAAGAAAGAGGGACCGAGAGCGGCAGCCCGCCCCATGCTCTGTCCTCTAAGATGGTTTATAAGAAAGAGGTGACCGAGAGCGGCAGCCCGCCCCATGCTCTGTCCTCTAAGATGGTTTATAAGAAAGAGGGACCGAGAGCGGCAGCCCGCCCCATGCTCTGTCCTCTAAGATGGTTTATAAGAAAGAGGGACCGAGAGCGGCAGCCCGCCCCATGCTCTGTCCTCTAAGATGAGTTATAAGAAAGAGGGACCGAGAGCGGCAACCCGCCCCATGCTCTGTCCTCTAAGATGGTTTATAAGAAAGAGGGACCGAGAGCGGCAGCCCGCCCCATGCTCTGTCCTCTAAGATGGTTTATAAGAAAGAGGGACCGAGAGCGGCAGCCCGCCCCATGCTCTGTCCTCTAAGATGGTTTATAAGAAAGAGGGACCGAGAGCGGCAGCCCGCCCCATGCTCTGTCCTCTAAGATGGTTTATAAGAAAGAGGTGACTGAGAGCGGCAGCCCGCCCCATGCTCTGTCCTCTAAGATGGTTTATAAGAAAGAGGGACCGAGAGCGGCAGCCCGCCCCATGCTCTGTCCTCTAAGATGGTTTATAAGAAAGAGGGACCGAGAGCGGCAGCCCGCCCCATGCTCTGTCCTCTAAGATGGTTTATAAGAAAGAGGGACCGAGAGCGGCAGCCCGCCCCATGCTCTGTCCTCTAAGATGGTTTATAAGAAAGAGGGACCGAGAGCGGCAGCCCGCCCCATGCTCTGTCCTCTAAGATGGTTTATAAGAAAGAGGTGACCGAGAGCGGCAGCCCGCCCCATGCTCTGTCCTCTAAGATGGTTTACAAGAAAGAGGTGACCGAGAGCGGCAGCCCGCCCCATGCTCTGTCCTCTAAGATTGTTTAGCCCGCCCCATGCTCTGTCCTCTAAGATGGTTTAGCCCGCCCCATGCTCTGTCCTCTAAAATGGTTTAGCCCGCCCCATGCTCTGTCCTCTAAGATGGTTTAGCCCGCCCCATGCTCTGTCCTCTAAGATGGTTTAGCCCGCCCCATGCTCTGTCCTCTAAGATGGTTTATAAGAAAGAGGGACCGAGAGCGGCAGCCCGCCCCATGCTCTGTCCTCTAAGATGGTTTATAAGAAAGAGGTGACTGAGAGCGGCAGCCCGCCCCATGCTCTGTCCTCTAAGATGGTTTATAAGAAAGAGGTGACCGAGAGCGGCAGCCCGCCCCATGCTCTGTCCTCTAAGATGGTTTATAAGAAAGAGGGACCGAGAGCGGCAGCCCGCCCCATGCTCTGTCCTCTAAGATGGTTTATAAGAAAGAGGGACCGAGAGCGGCAGCCCGCCCCATGCTCTGTCCTCTAAGATGGTTTATAAGAAAGAGGGACCGAGAGCGGCAGCCCGCCCCATGCTCTGTCCTCTAAGATTGTTTATAAGAAAGAGGGACCGAGAGCGGCAGCCCGCCCCATGCTCTGTCCTCTAAGATGGTTTATAAGAAAGAGGGACCGAGAGCGGCAGCCCGCCCCATGCTCTGTCCTCTAAGATGGTTTATAAGAAAGAGGTGACTGAGAGCGGCAGCCCGCCCCATGCTCTGTCCTCTAAGATGGTTTATAAGAAAGAGGGACCGAGAGCGGCAGCCCGCCCCATGCTCTGTCCTCTAAGATGGTTTATAAGAAAGAGGGACCGAGAGCGGCAGCCCGCCCCATGCTCTGTCCTCTAAGATGGTTTATAAGAAAGAGGGACCGAGAGCGGCAGCCCGCCCCATGCTCTGTCCTCTAAGATGGTTTATAAGAAAGAGGGACCGAGAGCGGCAGCCCGCCCCATGCTCTGTCCTCTAAGATGAGTTATAAGAAAGAGGGACCGAGAGCGGCAGCCCGCCCCATGCTCTGTCCTCTAAGATGGTTTATAAGAAAGAGGGACCGAGAGCGGCAGCCCGCCCCATGCTCTGTCCTCTAAGATGGTTTATAAGAAAGAGGTGACTGAGAGCGGCAGCCCGCCCCATGCTCTGTCCTCTAAGATGGTTTATAAGAAAGAGGGACCGAGAGCGGCAGCCCGCCCCATGCTCTGTCCTCTAAGATGGTTTATAAGAAAGAGGGACCGAGAGCGGCAGCCCGCCCCATGCTCTGTCCTCTAAGATGGTTTATAAGAAAGAGGGACCGAGAGCGGCAGCCCGCCCCATGCTCTGTCCTCTAAGATGGTTTATAAGAAAGAGGGACCGAGAGCGGCAGCCCGCCCCATGCTCTGTCCTCTAAGATGGTTTATAAGAAAGAGGGACCGAGAGCGGCAGCCCGCCCCATGCTCTGTCCTCTAAGATGGTTTATAAGAAAGAGGGACCGAGAGCGGCAGCCCGCCCCATGCTCTGTCCTCTAAGATGGTTTATAAGAAAGAGGGACCGAGAGCGGCAGCCCGCCCCATGCTCTGTCCTCTAAGATGGTTTATAAGAAAGAGGGACCGAGAGCGGCAGCCCGCCCCATGCTCTGTCCTCTAAGATGGTTTATAAGAAAGAGGTGACCGAGAGCGGCAGCCCGCCCCATGCTCTGTCCTCTAAGATGGTTTATAAGAAAGAGGTGACCGAGAGCGGCAGCCCGCCCCATGCTCTGTCCTCTAAGATTGTTTAGCCCGCCCCATGCTCTGTCCTCTAAGATGGTTTAGCCTGCCCCATGCTCTGTCCTCTAAAATGGTTTAGCCCGCCCCATGCTCTGTCCTCTAAGATGGTTTAGCCCGCCCCATGCTCTGTCCTCTAAGATGGTTTAGCCCGCCCCATGCTCTGTCCTCTAAGATGGTTTATAAGAAAGAGGGACCGAGAGCGGCAGCCCGCCCCATGCTCTGTCCTCTAAGATGGTTTATAAGAAAGAGGTGACTGAGAGCGGCAGCCCGCCCCATGCTCTGTCCTCTAAGATGGTTTATAAGAAAGAGGGACCGAGAGCGGCAGCCCGCCCCATGCTCTGTCCTCTAAGATGGTTTATAAGAAAGAGGGACCGAGAGCGGCAGCCCGCCCCATGCTCTGTCCTCTAAGATGGTTTATAAGAAAGAGGGACCGAGAGCGGCAGCCCGCCCCATGCTCTGTCCTCTAAGATTGTTTATAAGAAAGAGGGACCGAGAGCGGCAGCCCGCCCCATGCTCTGTCCTCTAAGATGGTTTATAAGAAAGAGGGACCGAGAGCGGCAGCCCGCCCCATGCTCTGTCCTCTAAGATGGTTTATAAGAAAGAGGTGACTGAGAGCGGCAGCCCGCCCCATGCTCTGTCCTCTAAGATGGTTTATAAGAAAGAGGGACCGAGAGCGGCAGCCCGCCCCATGCTCTGTCCTCTAAGATGGTTTATAAGAAAGAGGGACCGAGAGCGGCAGCCCGCCCCATGCTCTGTCCTCTAAGATGGTTTATAAGAAAGAGGGACCGAGAGCGGCAGCCCGCCCCATGCTCTGTCCTCTAAGATGGTTTATAAGAAAGAGGGACCGAGAGCGGCAGCCCGCCCCATGCTCTGTCCTCTAAGATGGTTTATAAGAAAGAGGTGACCGAGAGCGGCAGCCCGCCCCATGCTCTGTCCTCTAAGATGGTTTATAAGAAAGAGGGACCGAGAGCGGCAGCCCGCCCCATGCTCTGTCCTCTAAGATGGTTTATAAGAAAGAGGGACCGAGAGCGGCAGCCCGCCCCATGCTCTGTCCTCTAAGATGGTTTATAAGAAAGAGGGACCGAGAGCGGCAGCCCGCCCCATGCTCTGTCCTCTAAGATGGTTTATAAGAAAGAGGGACCGAGAGCGGCAGCCCGCCCCATGCTCTGTCCTCTAAGATGGTTTATAAGAAAGAGGTGACCGAGAGCGGCAGCCCGCCCCATGCTCTGTCCTCTAAGATGGTATATAAGAAAGAGGGACCGAGAGCGGCAGTCTGTCCTCTAAGATGGTTTATAAGAAAGAGGGACCGAGAGCGGCAGCCCGCCCCATGCTCTGTCCTCTAAGATGGTTTATAAGAAAGAGGTGACCGAGAGCGGCAGCCCGCCCCATGCTCTGTCCTCTAAGATGGTTTATAAGAAAGAGGTGACTGAGAGCGGCAGCCCGCCCCATGCTCTGTCCTCTAAGATGGTTTATAAGAAAGAGGGACCGAGAGCGGCAGCCCGCCCCATGCTCTGTCCTCTAAGATGGTTTATAAGAAAGAGGGACCGAGAGCGGCAGCCCGCCCCATGCTCTGTCCTCTAAGATGGTTTATAAGAAAGAGGGACCGAGAGCGGCAGTCTGTCCTCTAAGATGGTTTATAAGAAAGAGGGACCGAGAGCGGCAGCCCGCCCCATGCTCTGTCCTCTAAGATGGTTTATAAGAAAGAGGGACCGAGAGCGGCAGCCCGCCCATGCTCTGTCCTCTAAGATGGTTTATAAGAAAGAGGGACCGAGAGCGGCAGCCCGCCCCATGCTCTGTCCTCTAAGATGGTTTATAAGAAAGAGGTGACCGAGAGCGGCAGCCCGCCCCATGCTCTGTCCTCTAAGATGGTTTATAAGAAAGAGGTGACCGAGAGCGGCAGCCCGCCCCATGCTCTGTCCTCTAAGATGGTTTATAAGAAAGAGGGACCGAGAGCGGCAGCCCGCCCCATGCTCTGTCCTCTAAGATGGTTTATAAGAAAGAGGTGACCGAGAGCGGCAGCCCGCCCCATGCTCTGTCCTCTAAGATGGTTTATAAGAAAGAGGGACCGAGAGCGGCAGCCCGCCCCATGCTCTGTCCTCTAAGATGGTTTATAAGAAAGAGGGACCGAGAGCGGCAGCCCGCCCCATGCTCTGTCCTCTAAGATGATTTATAAGAAAGAGGGACCGAGAGCGGCAGCCCGCCCCATGCTCTGTCCTCTAAGATGGTTTATAAGAAAGAGGGACCGAGAGCGGCAGCCCGCCCCATGCTCTGTCCTCTAAGATGGTTTATAAGAAAGAGGGACCGAGAGCGGCAGCCCGCCCCATGCTCTGTCCTCTAAGATGGTTTATAAGAAAGAGGGACCGAGAGCGGCAGCCCGCCCCATGCTCTGTCCTCTAAGATGGTTTATAAGAAAGAGGGACCGAGAGCGGCAGCCCGCCCCATGCTCTGTCCTCTAAGATGGTTTATAAGAAAGAGGTGCTAAGATGGTTTATAAGAAAGAGGGACCGAGAGCGGCAGCCCGCCCCATGCTCTGTCCTCTAAGATGGTTTATAAGAAAGAGGGACCGAGAGCGGCAGCCCGCCCCATGCTCTGTTCTCTAAGATGGTTTATAAGAAAGAGGGACCGAGAGCGGCAGCCCGCCCCATGCTCTGTCCTCTAAGATGGTTTATAAGAAAGAGGGACCGAGAGCGGCAGCCCGCCCCATGCTCTGTCCTCTAAGATGGTTTATAAGAAAGAGGTGACTGAGAGCGGCAGCCCGCCCCATGCTCTGTCCTCTAAGATGGTTTATAAGAAAGAGGTGACCGAGAGCGGCAGCCCGCCCCATGCTCTGTCCTCTAAGATGGTTTATAAGAAAGAGGGACCGAGAGCGGCAGCCCGCCCCATGCTCTGTCCTCTAAGATGGTTTATAAGAAAGAGGGACCGAGAGCGGCAGCCCGCCCCATGCTCTGTCCTCTAAGATGGTTTATAAGAAAGAGGGACCGAGAGCGGCAGCCCGCCCCATGCTCTGTCCTCTAAGATGGTTTATAAGAAAGAGGGACCGAGAGCGGCAGCCCGCCCCATGCTCTGTCCTCTAAGATGGTTTATAAGAAAGAGGTGACCGAGAGCGGCAGCCCGCCCCATGCTCTGTCCTCTAAGATGGTTTATAAGAAAGAGGTGACTGAGAGCGGTCTGTCCTCTAAGATGGTTTATAAGAAAGAGGGACCGAGAGCGGCAGCCCGCCCCATGCTCTGTCCTCTAAGATGGTTTATAAGAAAGAGGGACCGAGAGCGGCAGCCCGCCCCATGCTCTGTCCTCTAAGATGGTTTATAAGAAAGAGGGACCGAGAGCGGCAGCCCGCCCCATGCTCTGTCCTCTAAGATGGTTTATAAGAAAGAGGTGACCGAGAGCGGCAGCCCGCCCCATGCTCTGTCCTCTAAGATGGTTTATAAGAAAGAGGTGACCGAGAGCGGCAGCCCGCCCCATGCTCTGTCCTCTAAGATGGTTTATAAGAAAGAGGGACCGAGAGCGGCAGCCCGCCCCATGCTCTGTCCTCTAAGATGGTTTATAAGAAAGAGGGACCTAGAGCGGCAGCCCGCCCCATGCTCTGTCCTCTAAGATGGTTTATAAGAAAGAGGGACCGAGAGCGGCAGCCCGCCCCATGCTCTGTCCTCTAAGATGATTTATAAGAAAGAGGGACCGAGAGCGGCAGCCCGCCCCATGCTCTGTCCTCTAAGATGGTTTATAAGAAAGAGGGACCGAGAGCGGCAGCCCGCCCCATGCTCTGTCCTCTAAGATGGTTTATAAGAAAGAGGGACCGAGAGCGGCAGCCCGCCCCATGCTCTGTCCTCTAAGATGGTTTATAAGAAAGAGGGACCGAGAGCGGCAGCCCGCCCCATGCTCTGTCCTCTAAGATGGTTTATAAGAAAGAGGTGACCGAGAGCGGCAGCCCGCCCCATGCTCTGTCCTCTAAGATGGTTTATAAGAAAGAGGGAACGAGAGCGGCAGCCCGCCCCATGCTCTGTCCTCTAAGATGGTTTATAAGAAAGAGGTGACCGAGAGCGGCAGCCCGCCCCATGCTCTGTCCTCTAAGATGGTTTATAAGAAAGAGGGACCGAGAGCGGCAGCCCGCCCCATGCTCTGTCCTCTAAGATGGTTTATAAGAAAGAGGGACCGAGAGCGGCAGCCCGCCCCATGCTCTGTCCTCTAAGATGGTTTATAAGAAAGAGGTGACTGAGAGCGGCAGCCCGCCCCATGCTCTGTCCTCTAAGATGGTTTATAAGAAAGAGGGACCGAGAGCGGCAGCCCGCCCCATGCTCTGTCCTCTAAGATGGTTTATAAGAAAGAGGGACCGAGAGCGGCAGCCCGCCCCATGCTCTGTCCTCTAAGATGGTTTATAAGAAAGAGGGACCGAGAGCGGCAGCCCAGCTCGTGGTCGGCCAGCATCCTCATGGTGGTGGGACTCTCTGCAGACAGTTTAAGGTTAACTTTTCTCCCTGAGCCATGTCTGGTTTCCAAGGTTCAGTGACAGGACAGGTGGCTACTGAACTCCTAGCACATTTATGCTAAGAAGCAGATTCCCTCTGGCTCCTATTGTCCATGACTGGTGTCCAGGAGTGACCAATAATGGTGCACTCTACCGGAGCGAGCAGGTAGGTGTCTGCCTCTAGGCGCTTGCCCCTCCAGGAAAAGTGAAGCTGATCACAGTCTTTAGGACATGATTGGGTTACAGGAAGCTCCTGGCGCAGTAAACAACACTTGCAGCACACGGATCCCATCTTCAGTGCTTCAGAGGCACAGCAATCTTCAGGGCGCTTCAGAATAGTGCATCTACTTCCAGAGAGGCCGGGGGGCTGGGGCGGCTCCCAGCCAGGTTATTCTTAGGGCCTCAGTTGTTTGCTTACAAGTACAAGTGGAGGGTGCACGCGGGTACACGATGTCTGCTCACTCTTTTCACAAGACGGTCATGGGCATAGCTTGGCCAGTGAGATTAGGGGGTGCACGCTTCATATTTCCCAACAATCACACTGGCACATAATGTTAAAATACCTTATAGGACACACTGAGCACATGAGGGTGGATAAAGGGGCAGTGGAACAGGGCACAAATATGGTTTGGTAGAAGTAGTCAGTGACAGAAAAATATATTTGGTAAAATAAACAATTCTGAAGAGTTTCAAAGTAGAGGGGAGTGTGTGCATTTTGTGTGTTTCTGTAACAATGTCTTGTGAAATCTGACAGACACCTCAATACACCTGGCTGAAAGTATCCATACCCAACTGTTTACGTGAAAGTACTTTTATTAGGGGCGTGTAGCACCCCAAATACCCCCCTTAAGTTGCACCCCTGAGGGTGGACCCCATTTACCTTGCCAAGAGATTGGGCCTCCCATAAATATTCTGCACTGTGTAATTTTCAAGCACCAGGACACATTCAGCAGGCCCTGCACTTTGCTTGCATTGCAGGGAGCAGGGGGCTTATCAGACTACAGCTGTGGCATAACAAAGGCCACAATGACGGCCATCAGGCCTCCTTTTGTTGGAGTATCCTGGGGGGATCCATCAGGAACCTCACAGTAAATGCAATGGAGGGGAAACAATGGCACCCGCGTTATCTCTTCACAGGTACTTGAGAGGGATGTTTTTGGCTTTGTCCAGCCCCTGTATATAAGACATTTGCCTCCACTGTAAGAATGCCAGATTTGTTGGTCTGTCCCAGAAGTTACACAAATAACCATTTAAATACCACTATTTTGTTTTACTTTCTTTGTGGCACTATAGCTCTACTCATACCAATGCGGGGTGTCAGAACACTTTAAATCCCTTGTACACATTATGTATTGACAATGAATCATATGTGTGTAAGTACAGGATGTGACAAGACAGAGAGGGTTCCATGTGTAGAAGTCACGTGTCCTTCCCGGCTCACTGTGCTATATTCGAAGGATTACAATTCGTGACGTGCAGTGTCACGCACTGATATCACGCGCTTTCATGTCACTTGCATAATGCCTAACCTGGTTATTCCTCGCTTCTTCTTTTTTTAGGACTAATGTCCTGTTTGCTCAGTTGTAAATGTCCTTGTAGAATTCTGCACATCAGCGCCGCTGGTCCCTGGGCGGCCATTGTGGACCCAAGGGGACCTGACAGGGCGCTCTGCCCGTCATCGTCAGGGGAAGGAGGTACTGTACAAAGGCTACAAGCGCCTGGAAGTGCTCAGCTCAGATGCAGCGCATTGAAGCTGCAGCCTTTCACCCACTTCCCCCCAGTGGCTGGTCGCCTCACCCCGGGACCCTGTTCCTACCCATTAATCTTCCTTTTACAAACCTTTGCTGTTGGGTGGCTCAGGGTAATTGGGTCAGTGGAAGGAGAGGGAGACTACGTCACCCAGGATGCATTAGCTTTTCACGTGAAGCCCAGGACTGGAACAGAGTCCTTAATGCATCAACTGAGGGATCTCCGTGCCTTTGCTATGCGCCTGCGGAAATCATTCATTCATCATTTCAACCCTGCCAAGTTTCCCAGGTCATTGCGTGATGTGCTGCTCCAGTCGGGGGTTTTTCCTTTGAATTCTGACACTTGTAGTCTTGTTCATTGTATTATAAAAAAAACAGGACTACAAATCCCAGAATTCATAACGAAAACCCCTGCCCTGGAGCAGCAGGTGGAGCGTGGAGCTGGGAGACGTGTCCGCTCCGTGCACTCCCACCTCCTCCAGTCCACTTGTCACTGCTTGTGTTGCCCACACTGCAGTGTGACGCGTTGTACATGTTGTGTAGGCACAAAGTGCTTCTGTGGCAGCCGCAGTCAGGCCCGGCTGGTCCCTTAGTCACCGGCTGCTTCACATTCAGTCCCCAAGCCTTGTCCCCAGCTTCCCGTCATGCACTGCGCTAGGGCTAGAAGTGGGGGGGGGGGCAGCATACACTGAGAGGTCCGGGTTTGAGCCCCCCGGCCAGAGGGTCCAACACTGAGAGGTGCGCTCAGCCTTGATAACATCAGTAGCACTGGAGATCTGGCACCCAGCGCCTAGAAACGCAGAGGATGAATGAGCGCTTTACATCTCTCGATGGATGGGGACCTCTCGCCTCTGCTTGCCACTGGGACACACCGAGGCCCTCGGGGGCTGGGGGCGGACGGGGCCGGCTTGGCTCAGGTCACATCTGTATCCCACTGAACACGTCTCTCTATCCACAAGCACCCTGAGCGCTGGAGCTTCTGGGCGCCTGGTTCTTTTATATACATATGTATACATAAAGAATCTATTCTCTGTTTCACAAAGCCGTGCACACAGGGTAGTAGCCGAAGGACAAGCGCCAAGAAGCAGGGCGTGTGAGCTCAAAGGTTGGGGCTCGGGGAAGCTGCCACACACGTCACGATCCCATAGGCACAGCGGGTGCGTGAGTCACGTGACACACCCAAAGTATGGGGATGCCTCTTTTGGCATGCACAAAGTTCGTGTGTAAGTGTAATCTCCATGTGGGTTACAAACCAGAGGCATTCCTTGCAAGGCCTTGGCATGAAGTGTGTAGTACGCTTGGAAACACAAACACAACTCCCACAGTGCACCGGACACAGAAACACAACTCCCAGAGTGCACTAACAAAGAAACACAACTCCAGAGTGCACCACAGAAACACAACTCCCAGAGTGCACCGGACACAGAAACACAACTCCCACAGTGCACCGGACACAGAAACACAACTCCCAGAGTGCACTATCAAAGAAACACAACTCCAGAGTGCACCACAGAAACACAACTCCCAGAGTGCACCACAGAAACTCAACTCCCAGAGTGCACCGACACAGAAACACAACTCCCAGAGTGCACCACAGAAACTCAACTCCCAGAGTGCACCACAGAAACACAACTCCCAGAGTGCACCACAGAAACTCAACTCCCAGAGTGCACCGACACAGAAACACAAGTCCCAGAGTGCACAGACACAGAAACACAACTCCCAGAGTGCACCAGACACAGAAACACAAGTCCCAGAGTGCACAGACACAGAAACACAAGTCCCACAGTGCACCGGACACAGAAACACAACTCCCAGAGTGCACTGACACAGAAACACAACTCCCAGAGTGCACCGACACAGAAACACAACTCACATAGTGCACCACAGAAACTCAACTCCCAGAGTGCACCACAGAAACACAACTCCCAGAGTGCACCAACACAGAAACACAACTCCCAGAGTGCACCACAGAAACACAACTCCCACAGTGCACCGGACACAGAAACACAACTCCCAGAGTGCACCACAGAAACACAACTCCCACAGTGCACCGGACACAGAAACACAACTCCCATAGTGCACCACAGAAACACAACTCCCAGAGTGCACCACAGAAACTCAACTCCCAGAGTGCACCGGACACAGAAACACAACTCCCAGAGTGCACCAACAAAGAAACACAACTCCAGAGTGCACCACAGAAACACAACTCCCAGAGGGCACCACAGAAACCCAACTCCCAGAGTGCACCGGACACAGAAACTCAACTCCCAGAGTGCACCACAGAAACACAACTCCCACAGTGCACCGGACACAGAAACACAACTCCCAGAGTGCACCAACAAAGAAACACAACTCCAGAGTGCACCACAGAAACACAACTCCCAGAGTGCACCGACACAGAAACTCAACTCCCAGAGTGCACCGGACACAGAAACACAACTCTCAAAGTGCACCGACACAGAAACACAACTCTCAGAGTGCACCACAGAAACACAACTCCCAGAGTGCACTGACACAGAAACACAACTCCCAGAGTGCACCGACACAGAAACACAACTCCCAGAGTGCACCAACACAGAAAAAACAAGTCCCAGAGTGCACCGACACAGAAACATAACTACCAGAGTGCACCAACAAAGAAACACAACTCCAGAGTGCACCACAGAAACACAACTCCCAGAGTGCACCACAGAAACACAACTCAAGAGTGCACCGGTGAGTTCAGTGGGCGCCCAGGGCTGGACACATCTGTTCTGCACCACAGAGAGAAGGGGCGCTGCACCCTCAGACTGCCGCACACTCCATCATGTGTGATGTGATGCTTCATCGCATGTCACATGTAAATGTGTCCCTGAGGGGCCTGAGCCCGGATGGGGATCCTGGGAGGCGGTGCTCCTGCCTGAGGCCCGTCCCTCACATCCAGCTGTGGCCTCCAGGCCGCCTCTTTCCTCCCTCCTCCTGCCTCGCCCTCCCCCTGCCCCCTGACACCAGTTCTTGTCACACCAGCCTGTGGAGGCTGCTTCCGTGTTTGTGCCTTGCTCCGTCCGAAGCTCCGGTACCCGTGCTCCAGCCCCCGTGCCCTCCTTCTCCCCTAGCCCCCTGTGCCCTCCTCCAGCCTCCAGTACCTCCTCCAGCCCCCTGTACCCTCCTCCAGCCCCTGTGCCCTCCTTCTCCCCTAGTCCCCTGTACCCTCCTCCAGCCCCTGTGCCCTCCTTCTCCCCTAGCCCTCTGTACCCTCCTCCAGCCCCTGTGCCCTCCTCCAGCCCCCTGTGCCCTCCTTCTCCCCTAGCCCCCTGTACCCTCCTCCAGCCCCTGTGCCCTCCTCCAGCCCCCTGTACCCTCCTCCAGCCCCTGTGCCCTCCTTCTCCCCTAGCCCCCTGTACCCTCCTCCAGCCCCTGTGCCCTCGTCCAGCCCCCTGTGCCCTCCTTCTCCCCTAGTCCCCTGTACCCTCCTCCAGCCCCTGTGCCCTCCTTCTCCCCTAGCCCTCTGTACCCTCCTCCAGCCCCTGTGCCCTCCTCCAGCCCCCTGTGCCCTCCTTCTCCCCTAGCCCCCTGTACCCTCCTCCAGCCCCTGTGCCCTCCTCCAGCCCCCTGTACCCTCCTCCAGCCCCTGTGCCCTCCTTCTCCCCTAGCCCCCTGTACCCTCCTCCAGCCCCTGTGCCCTCGTCCAGCCCCCTGTGCCCTCCTTCTCCCCTAGCCCCCTGTACCCTCCTCCAGCCCCTGTGCCCTCCTTCTCCCCTAGCCCCCTGTACCCTCCTCCAGCCCCTGTGCCCTCCTTCTCCCCTAGCCCCCTGTGCCCTCCTCCAGACCCTGTGCCCTTCTTCTCCCCTAGCCCCCTGTACCCTCCTTCTCCCCTAGCCCCTGTACCCTCCTCCAGCCCCTCTGCCCTCCTTCTCCCCTAGCCCCTTGTGCCCTCCTTCTGACCTAGCCCCCTATACCCTACTCCAGCCCCTGCACCCTCCTTCTCCCCTAGCCCCCTGTGCCCTCCAACAGCCTCCAGTCCTTCCTCTAGCCCCCTGTAACCTCCTCCAGCTTCCAGTACCTCCTCCAGCCCACTCCCCCTCCTCCAGTACCTCCTCCAGCCTCCAGTACCTCCTCCAGCCCCCTGTACCCTCCTCCAGCCCCCTGTACCCTCCTCCAGCCTCCAGTACCTCCTTCAGCACCTCCTCCAGCCTCCAGTAACCTCCTACAGCCTCCAGTAACCTCCTCCAGCACCTCCTCCAGTACTTCCTCCAGCACCTCGTCCAGACCACTGTACCCTCCTCCAGCCTCCAGTACCTCCTCCTCCAGCCTCCAATACCTCCTCCAGCCCCCTGTACCCTCCTCCAGCCTCCTCTACCCGCCTCCAGTACCTCCTCCAGCCTCCAGTACCTCCTCCAGCTTCCATTACCTCCTCCAGCCTCCAGTACCTCCACCAGCCCTCTGTACTCTCCTCCAGCCTCCAGTACCTCCTCCAGCCCCCTGTACCCACCTCCAGCACCTCCTCCAGCACCTCCTCCACCCCCTGTACCCTCCTCCAGCCTCCAGTACCTCCTCCAGCACCTCCTCCAGCTTCCAGTACCTCTTCCAGCCCCCTGTACCCTCCTCCTCCACCCTCCAGTACCTTCTCCAGCCCCTGTACCCTCCTTCTCCTCCATCCTTGTACCCTCCTCCTTCAGCCTCCTGTACCATCCTTCTCCCCTAGCCCCCTGTACCCTCCTTCTCCCCTAGCCCCCTGTACCCTCCTTCTCCTCCTCCTATACTCTCCTCCATCCTCCTTGCCCCTCCTCCTCCAGCCTCCTGTACCCTTTTTCTCCCCTAGCCCCCCGTACCCTCCTTTTTCTCCAGCCCCTGTACCCTCCTTTTTCTCCAGCCCCTGTGCCTTCCTTTTTCTCCAGCCCCTGTGCCCTCCTTTTTCTCCAGCCCCTGTACCCTCCTTCTTCTCCAGCCCCTGTACCCTCCTTCTTCTCCAGCCTCCTGTAAGTTCCTTCTCCTCCAGCCCCCAGTAACTCCTCCTCGTCCAGCCTTCTATTCCCTCCTCCAGCCTGCTGAACCCTCCTCCAGCCTCCTGGACCCTCCTTCTCCCCCAAACTCCTGTACCATCATTCTCCGCCTCTTCCTTCATCCTCCTCCAGCCTCCTGCACCCTGCTTCTTGAGTCACACAGCGACACCTCAACAAGGACGTGGACGGGCAGCAAGTATCAACAGTGAGTGAGGGGTTCTAAGGCAGATGGGAAGGGTATAGACAGAATGACCCGTGCAGCAGCTGAAAACAGCAAGCGCCAGCAGTGAGTGAGGGGTCATCAGGGAGAGGGGAAGGTGTAGGAAAGTGCCCTCTTTCTTGGCATGGTTACCCCCATTTTCTGCCTGATGTCAGTGTGTTTGACTGTGTTCACTAGGATCCTGCTAATCTGGACCCCAGTGATTATGCTCTCTCCCTTGTACCATTTTCACCCCACATTTGGCATACTGGTGCCACCGCGTAAGTTCCTAGTATACGGTACTCAGTTACCCAGGGCATTGGGGCACCTGGGGATGCCCGTGGGCTGCACCACGTATTATGCCACCCATTGGGATCCCATGCAAAGTGTTCTGCAGTCCTGCCATGGCAGTCTGCGTGAAAGGGTACATGCACCATTTTTCACCACATGTCACTGCACCAGGTCAGTATAAGTCACCCCTATTGCAGTCCCTCCTAGCCTAGAGGGCAGGGTGCAAGTACCTGTGTATGAGGGCACCTCTGCACTAGCAGAGGTGCCCCCACAAACTCCAGTGCCAGTGGACTTTGTGCGTGTGGGGACACCATTTTACGCGTGTACTGGACATAGGACACTACCTATGTCCAGCTACATAATGCTAACTCCGAACCTAGGCATGTTTGGTATCAAACATGTTGGAATCATACCTCAATACTGTTGCCAGTATTATAAGTATGATAACATGCACTCTGGGAGCTCCTTAGAGGACCCCCAGCATTGCTCGAATCCAGCCTTCTAGGGTTTTCCAGGCAGCCCAAGCTGCTGCCACCCCTCAAACAGGTTTCTGCCCTCCTGCTGTTTGAAGAGCTCAAGCCAGGAAGGCAGATCAAAGGATTTCCTTTGGGAGAGGGGGTAAGACTCTCTCCCTTTGGAAATAGGTGTTACATGCCTTGGGAGGGGTAGCCTCCCCAAGCCACTGGTATGCTTTGAAGGGCACACTTGGTGCCCTCTGTGCATAAACCAGTCTACGCTGGTTCAGGGACCTCCAGTCCCTGCTCTGGTGCAAAACTGGACAATGGAAAGGGGAGTGACCACACCCCTGTCCATCACCACGCCAGGAGTGGTGCCCACAGCTCCTTCAGATGGTCCCTGGGTTCTGCCATCTTGAATCCAAGGTTGGCAGGGACCTCTAGGAGCATCTGAGTGGCCAGGCAGGTGACGTCAGATCCCCCTCCTGATAGGTGGTCACCTGGCTAGGTAACCAATCCCCCTTTCAGGGCTATTTAAGGTCTCTTTCTTGGGTGGGTCCTCAGATTCTGCTTTCAAGATTCCAACAGGACTCCTCTGTAACCTTACTTCGACTTCTAGCCACTGGAGCCGCAACTGGACCCTCCAGGAACTGACAATCTGCATCCACGAGGAGGACTCTTCTTGCAACATTGTTTCCCCGACTCCTTCCAGCTTCTGCAACATTTACCGGCTATGCATCTTCTGAGGGCAGCCAGTTTTCAGTCTGCACAAGAAGGAAGAAAGAATCTCCCTTGGAGTGAAGGAGTCACTCCCCTGCATCCGCAGGCACCTACTGCAACAATGAGTGGCTGCGTGGATCTCCTTTCATCCTGAGCTGCGTGGATCCTGCATCACGGGTGGTTGTACAGGGTAGTCCTCTTGGTCCTCCCTGTCAGCTGTCCAACTTTGGTGGAGGTTCCTTGCCTTCCCACGCAGGACAGTACCCCAATGCACAGCGTCTCTTGCAGCTGCCAAGGCTTGTTTGCATTTCCTCCAAGGGATCTTCAGGCTACGTGTAGTTCCAGGCCCCAACACTCCTTCTTGTGACGCACAGCCCTCTGCATAGTTCTCCTGCGGCGTGGGACCCTTCTCCAGTTGTGCTGTGTGGGCTCTTCTGCGACTCCTGTCTCCCCATCCTGTGGGACTCCTGTGGGTGCTCCCTTTGCTTCTGTGGGCTCTCTGTTGCGCTGAGGGTCCCCTGTGACTCCCCCTCCTGGGTTGAGTCCTCCTGGGCCTTGCTTGTCCCTGGCAGCTCAACTCTTTGCCAACTACAACATTTGCCAAGTCTTGTTGGTGGAATTCCTGCACCAACACCCGACTGCAATTCTTCTTCCAGCGTGGGACGCCGTCTACATCCCTCAGGAACTCTTCACCGGCTGCAGTGCTGACCTTCTTCACATCACCGTCGACCAACTCCTACATCCACAGCCGGGTGGGCAGTAGCTCCTACTCCTCCTGGACTCTTCTGTCCCTTCTGGACTTGTTCCCCTTCTTCCACAGGTCCTCCTCTTCAGGAATCCACCGCTGGCTTCTTGCAGTCTTGTCTGGGTGTTAAATTTTCTTCTTTTCCTTCCTTTTGGGTGGTTTGGGGGAAAATACAGTAACTTACTCCTTTTCTCCTGGTCGCAAGGGAGCACTCTGGTACTTACCTTTCGGGTTTCCTGGTACCCCCAGCTTCCCTCTACACATTCCATTTACCTAGGTGGGGGTCCTGTGTTCACATTCCATTTTTTTAGTATATGGTTTGTGCTCCCCCTAGGGTCACTATTGTGTAAATGCATTTTCACTGTTTTCTATCACTTTCTATGCCTATTTCTGGTAACTAGTGTGTGTATATATATATATATATATATATATAGTGTGTTACTTACCTCCTATTGGAGGGTTGCATCTCTTGAATTCTTTTGCATTGTGTCACTAAAATAAAGTACCTTTATTTTAGTAACTGAGTATTTTCTTTCATGTTTGTGAGTGCGGTATTGCATGAACTTTGCACGTCTCCTAGATAAGCCTTGGTTGCTCATCCACAGCTACCTCTAGAGAGCCTGGCTTCTAGACACTTCCTACACTTCACTAATAAGGGATACCTGGACCTGGTATAAGGTGTAAGTGCCATAGGTACCCACCACACATCAGGCCAGCCTCCTACATATAAGCAGTTTGCCTGCAGCAGCTGTAGCCCAGCAAGTACCAGCAGAGAGGGAGGGGTCCTCAGGCAGAGGGGAAGGGAATAGACAGAATGACTACAGCAGCTGGAGCACAGCGGGTACCAGCAGTGAGTGAGGGGTCCTCAGGCAGAGGGAAAGGGTATAGAGAGAATGACCCATGCAGCAGCTGGAGCACAGCAGGTACCAGCAGCGAGTGAGGGGTGCTGATACAGACAGGAAGTGTATAGACAGGATGACTGCAGGAGCTGGAGCTCAGCAGGTAACAGCAGTGAGTGAGGGGTCCTCAGGCAGAGGGGAAGGGTGTAGGAAGTTGGCTCTGTATATACTCTCTCAAAGTGAGTGTTCCCCTTAGAGGTAAGTTATTGGCAAAATTAGATAATTCTAATGCTCTATTTTGTGGTAGTGTGGTCGAGCAGTAGGCTTATCAGAGGTTAGTGTTAAGCATTTGTTGTACACACACAAGCAATAAATGAGGAACACACACTCAAAGACTTAACTCCAGGCCAATAGTTTTTATATAGAAAAATAACTTTACTTAATTTATTTTTAGAACCACAAGTTCAAGATTTGAAGTAAATACATAAAATGCAATGTACTCCACACAGGTAAGTTAGGAACTTTGAATTAGAGCAATAACATATACAGATTTTGTTAAAATGGCAATAAGCTATTTTAAAAGTAGACCGTGCAAAAATCAACAGTTCCTGGGGGAGGTAAGTATTGGTTAGGTTGTGAGGTAAGTAAGACACTTACAAGTCTCAGTTCCTGGGCATAGGCAGCCCACCATTGGGGGTTCAAGGCAACCCCAAAGTTACCACACCAGCAGCTCAGGGCCGGTCAGGTGCAGAGGTCAAAGAGGTGACCAAAACACATAGATGCCTATGGAGAACAGGAGTGCTCCGGTTCCAGTCTGCCAGCAGGTAAGTACCCACGTCCTCGGGGGGCAGACCAGGGGAGGTTTTGTAGAGCACTGGGGGGCACACAAGTAGGCACACAAAACACACCCTCAGTGGCACAGGGGCGGACGGGTGCAGTGTGCAAAGCAGGCGTTGGGTTATGTATGGGATTCAATGGAGGGACCCGGGGGTCACTCTAGCGGTGCAGGCAGGGCACAGGGGGGCTTTTCGGGCCAGCCACCAACTGGGCTTGGCAGAGGGTCGCCTGTGGGTCACTCCTGCACTGAGGTTCAGTTCCTTCTGGTTCTGGGGGCTGCGGGTGCAGTGCTTGGTCCAAGCGTCGGGTCCCTTGTTACGGTCAGGGGGAGCCTCTGATTCTCTCTGCATGCGTCGCTGTGGCGGTCCAGGGTGGTCGTCTCGGGCTACTCACGAGGTTGCAGTCGCCTGGGAGTCCTCCCTGTGGTGTTGGTTCTCTGGCTTTCGAGCCAGGGGCGTTGGGTGCAGAGGGTGAAGTCTCACGCTTCAGGCGGGAAGAGTGAAGTCCTTAGAAGTTGCAGAAAAGTTGCTGTTTGTTGAGCAGAGCCGCTGCTCACAGGAGTTTCTTGGTCCTTAGGTTCAGGGCAGTCCTCTGAGGCTTCAGAGGTCGCTGGTCCCTGTGGGTTGCGTCGCTGTTGTAGTTTTTCGAGTCAGGAGACAGGCCGGTAGTAGTTGTTGACTTCAGGTCAGCAGTCCTTCTTCTTGTTTCACGTTGCAGGAATCTGTTTTCCTGGGTTCTGGGTCGCCCCTAAATACTACATTTAGGGGCATGTTTAGGTCTGGGGGCAGTAGCCAATGGCTACTGTCTTGGAGGGTGGCTACACCCTATTTGTGCCTCCTCCCTGAGGGGAGGGGGGCACATTACTAATCCTGTTGGGGGAATCCTCCAATCCCAAGATGGAGGATTTCTAAAGGCAGGGGTCACCTCAACTCAGGGCACCTTAGGGGCCGTCCTGACTGGTGGGTGACTCCTCCTTGTTTTTCTCATTATCTCCTCCAGCCTTGCCGCCAAAAGTGGGGGCTGTGTCCAGAAGGGCGGGCATCTCCACTAGCTGGGATGCCCTGGGGTGCTTTATCAAAAGGCATGAGCCTTTGAGGCTCACTGCCAGGTGTTACAGTTCCTCAAGGGGAGGTGAGAAGCACCTCTACCCAGTGCAGGCTTTGTTTCTGTCCTCAGAGGGCACAAAGGCTCTCACCCCAGGAGGACAGAAACTCGTCTCAGTAGCAGGCTGGCACTGACCAGTCAGTCCTGCACTGAAGGATTGGGTAAATTACAGGGGGCTTCTTCTAAGATGCCCTCTGTGTGCATTTTGTAATAAATCCAACACTGGCATCAGTGTGGGTTTATTATTCTGAAAAGTTTGATACCAAACTTCCCAGTATTCAGTGTAGCCATTATAGAGCTGTGGAGTTCGTTTTTGACAAACCCACAGACCATATACTTAATATGGCCACACTGTACTTACAATGTCTAAGAATGGACTTAGACACTGTAGGGACAAATTGCTCGTGCAGCTAAGCCCTCACCTGTGGTATAGAGCACCCTGCCTTAGGGCTGTAAGGCCTGCTAGAGGGGTGACTTACCTATGCCAGAGGCTGCATTTTGTGGGCATGGTATCCTGAGGGGGATGCCATGTCGACTTTGCCTTTTTCTCCCCACCAACACACACAATCTGCAATGGCAGTGTGCATGTGTTAGGTGAGGGGTCCCTTAGGGTGGCACAACACATGCTGTCGCCCTTAGGGACCTTCCCTGGTCACAGGGCCCTTGGTACCACTGGTACCTTTTACACAGGACTTATCTGTGTGCCAGGGGTGTGACAATTGTGGAAACAATGGTACATTTTTAGTGAAAGAACACTGGTGCTGGGGCCTGGTTAGCAGGGTCCCACCACACTTCTCAGTCGCATCAGTATCAATATCAGGCAAAAAGTGGGGGGTAATAGCAACAGGGAGCCATTTTCCTACACAAGCCCCCCCAGCCCACAGGCCAGGAGACTGAGCCAATGCTGGGAGAGTCTTCCTAGTCTGTGAGGCGAGGAAGAGTAGGGAAAACAGGCTGGTTTGTTGCAGGGCCTACTCTGCCATACATCCTCCTGTTCAGGTAATTCCCTCTGGGGAACTGACCTACTTCCACAGCGATAGGACCTTGTCTGAATTGCCTCTTTTCTGAGTATTTAATGTCTTCACCCATTCTCTTTATTTTGGGGTGAGAGGTATCCACCTCTGCTAATCTTATTTTAGCCAGGGTCACCCCTACCCAAAGAGGTTACCCATAGCTGGAATAACCCCACCATGACCAACAGGGTCAGGGTGCCTAACTTGCTATTTGGCATGGGGTCAGACCCCCATGCCAAGGAAAGTGCAGCCATAAAGGATAACACCCAGCAGAGGCCACTGACAGCTGTCAGTGCCCAGAACCACACCGTTAGCTCTTCACTTGCAAGAGAAGGAGCTAAGTTACAGGCTTCTTTGGGTTCAGGGTGCCTGTCTGCTGTGTAAGAGTGGGGGGTTACTACATCTTGTAGTAAACACACTTCTTACACTCTTTCTTCTGTTAACTGAGGAGCCACCCACTCAGGTTTAACAGTTGCCTGACTAGCCAGGACTTCATGTGTGTGAGATTGGACTTTACCAGTGCCACTTTCGGAGTTCTCCCCTACTGGAGCAGAATCTCCTTGGCTTGCTGGAACCTTGGCTAAAGGTTGTCCACCTTTCCTACACAGTTTTCTTTTCTTTTTCATCTGGGGCCTACTTGCAGTTTCTGCAGGGACTGCACCTCCAGAATCCTTAGGAGCGGACTGGCACTGGACCAGTTCCTCTCTTGGGCTCTGACTAACCTCTGGGTAGTCATTTCCAAGGAGACAATCAAGGGAGAGGTCAGTACTGACTACCACCCTTCTCCAGCTAAAGGTCCCACCCACTTCTATGGGCACAAAAGCCACAGGCCTATCAGTGACCCTGTCTGGGCTATCTCTTACTCTGGCAGTCTCACCTGGGATGTACTGGTTTGAGAACACCAGCCTGTCATGCACAATAGTGTGACTGGCACAAGTGTCTCTCAGGGCAGTGGCTGGGATTCCATTCACCAGTAGGTGGTGGAAGTGTCTACTTCCCTCTGGAATCTCCAACTCACCTGTTGGGCCCTTTTTCCAGTTGCACGCTATGAAGACCTCCTCATCTGAGGAGTCATCCCTAATGGCTACACTGGTGACCCCTGGGATTTTGCTAGGGGATTTGTTTTTGGGACAAGAAGTGTCCTTGGTGTGGTGCTCTGTCTGTGTACAGTTTTAAGCATCATGCTTTAGTGGCATCCCAGTTCTTACCCTGGTACCCACCTTTGTTTTGGGTTGTGTCTTGGGGCCCACCCACCTGGTCTGGTTTTTGGGGGCCTACAGAGGACTCTTTTTCTTTGTTTCTAGTGTCACCCACTTTCTCCAGGGGAGGCTTTGTAACCCCTTTCTTTTGGTCACCCCCAGTGGAAGTATTGGTTACCCTAGTCTTGACCCAGTAGTCTGCCTTCTTTCCCAATTCTTGGGGAGAAATTGGACCTAGGTCTACCAGATACTGATGCAACTTTTCATTGAAGCAGTTACATAAATGTTTTCTTTCATAAACAAATTATAAAGCCCAACATAGTCATGCACTTCATTTCCATTTACCCAACCATCCAGTGTTTTCACTGAATAGTCAGAAACCTGTCTGAGGATTGGCAGCAATGGTAACTGCAGAGAAAACCCTAGAGATTTAGTTTGGCAGTACCCGGGCTCTATGCTGGAGCCCCGGGGATGCATGGAATTGTCCCCCCAATACCAGAATGGTATTGGGGTGACAATTCCATGATCATAGACATGTTCGGAGTTACCATTGTGACGCTACACTTAGGTATTGACCTATATGTAATTCACGTGTGTAATGGTGTACCCGCACTCACAAAGTCTGGGGAAATTGCCCTGAACTATGTGGGGGCACCTTGGCTAGTGCCAGGGTGCCCTCACACTTAGTAACTTTGCATCTAACCTTCACTAAGTGAGGGTTGGACATATAGGTGACTTATAACTTACTAAAGTGCAGTGTAAAATGGCTGTGAAATAACGTGGACGTTATTTCACTCAAGCTGCAGTGGCAGTCCTGTGTAAGAATTGTCTGAGCTCCCTATGGGTGGCAAAAGAAATGCTGCAGCCCATAGGGCTCTCCTGGAACCCCAATACCCAGGGTACCTAGGTACCATATACTAGAGAATTATAAGGGTGTTACAGTGTGCCAATCAGAATTGGTGAAATTAGTCACTAGCCTGCAGTGACAATTTTAAAAGCAGAGAGAGCATAAACACTGAGGTTCTGGTTAGCAGAGCCTCAGTGATACAGTTAGGCACCACACAGGGAACACATACAGGGCACACTTTATGAGCACTGGGGTCCTAGCTAGCAGGATCCCAGTGCCACAGGCAAAAACAAACATACATATAAGTAAAAAATGAGGGTAACATGCCAGGCAAGATGGTAGTTTCCTACACAACCCCCCCCCACAAACGAGGGACAATAAGGCTAACCTTGCCCAGATGAGTCTTCATTGTCTAAATGGAAATATCTGGAGAGTCCATCTGCATTGGAGTGGGTACTCCCAGGTCTAAGTTCCACTGTATAGTCCATTCCCTGTAGGGATATGGACCACCTCAACAATTTAGGGTTTTCACCTTTCATTTGTTTTAGCCAAAGTAGAGGTTTGTGGTCTGTCTGAACAATAAAGTGAGTACCAAACGGGTATGGTCTCAACTTTTTCATTGCCCAGACCACTGCAAAGGCCTCCCTTTCTATGGCAGACCAATGCTTTTCTCTGGGGTCAACCTCCTGTTGATAAAAGCAACAGGTTGATCCTGGCCGTCAGTATTAAGCTGTGATAGCACTGTCCCAACCCCTAATTCAGAAGCATCAGTCTTGGCTATGATCTTGTTGGAGTAGCAAGGGGTTTTTAGGACAGGTGCAGAGCACATGGCCTGTTTGAGCTAATCAAAAGCTTTTTGACAGCTGGCTGTCCACAATACCTTTTTAGGCATCTTTTTACTAGTGAGGTCATTAAGAGGAGATGCAATGGAGCCATAATTCTTAATAAACCTCATATAGTACCCTGTGAGGCCTAAAAAGTCTCTCACCTGGGTTTGAGTTGTAGGGGTAGCAAATTCCATAATGGTCTGGATCTTCCCCTGCAGTGGTGCAATCTGTTCTCCACCTACCAGTTGGCCCAGATATACCACTTTCCCCTGCCCTATCTGGCACTTTGAAGCCTTGATAGTGAGGCCTGCCTTTTGCAGGGCCTCTAAAACTTTCCACAGGTGGACCAGGTGATCATCCCAGGTGGAGATAAAGACAGCTATATCATCCAGATATGCTGCACTAAAAGCTTTTAACCCTTGCAGGACTGTGTTCACCAACCTTTGAAAAGTGGCAGGTGCATTCTTCAGACCAAAGGGCATCACAGTGAATTGATAGTGCCCTCCAATGGTTGAAAATGCAGTCTTGGGTTTAGCATCTTCTGATAATTTAATCTGCCAATAACCTGCATTTAAATCAAAAGTGCTTAGATACTTGGCAGAAGCCAGTGTATCAATCAGCTCATCTGCCCTGGGTATAGGGTGAGCATCTATCTTGGTTACTTCGTTGAGCCTTCTATAGTCAACACAAAACCTCATCTCTCTTTTCCATCCTTACTGCGAGGTTTTGGAACAAGCACCACTGGGCTAGCCCATGGGCTTTCTGAAGGCTCAATCAATCCTAAGTCTAACATTTTCGGAACCTCTTGTTTAATGCAGTCCCTGACATGGTCAGGCTGCCTATAAATCTTACTTTTGACAGGTAAACTGTCTCCAGTATTGATTGTATGCTCACACCAAGTAGTGGTACCTGGTATCAGTGAGAAGAGTTCAGAAAACTGACTTAAGAGATGTACACAGTTATCTTTCTGCTCAGCAGTAAGACAATCTGCCAGTACTACTCCCTCCACTAAGCCATCAGATTCAGTGGTCGAGGAGAGATCAGGGAGAGGGTCACTCCCTTCTTCCTGTCCCTCATCAGTTGCCATGAGCAGGGTGAGATCAGCCCTGTCATAGTACGGTTTTAGGGGTTGACATGGAGCACCCTAAGGGGACTCCTGGCAGTGCCCAGGTCTACTAAGAAGGTAACCTCACCCTTTTTCTTAACAATTGGATGGTGTCCACTCCATTTGTCCTGGAGTGCTCTTGGGGCCACAGGCTCCAATACCCACACCTTCTGTCCTGGGTGGTACTGGGTCAGGACAGCCTTCTGGTCATGCCATTGCTTTTGCAGCTCCTGGCTGGCTTGAAGGTTTTTACTGGCCTTTTTTGTGTACTCAGCCATTCTTGATCTTAGGCCAAGTACATAATCCACAATGTCCTGTTTAGGAGCTTTTAAAGTTTGTTCCCAACCCTCCTTAACAAGTGCAAAGGGACCTCTCACAGGGTGCCCAAAGAGGAGTTCAAAGGGGCTAAAGCCCACTCCTTTTTGGGGTACCTCCCTGTAAGCAAAAAGGAGGGAAGGTAACAGGGCATCCCATCTCCTTCTGAGATTTTCAGGGAGTTCCATTATCATACCTTTCAGAGTTTTATTAAACCTCTCAACCAGACCATTTGTTTGTGGATGATATGGAGTAGTGAACTTCCACATTCCTTACACCACACTCCTTCCACATTGCTTTGAGGTATGCAGACATGAAGTTACTACCTCTGTCTGACACCACTTCCTTAGGGAAGCCCACCCTGGAAAAGATTCCCAGGAGGGCCTTTGCCACTGCAGGAGCTGTAGTGGTCCTTAAGGGGATACCTAGTGGCATGGTCCACTAGCACAAGGATGAACCTATTGCCTGAAGCTGTTGGAGGGTCAAGGGGGCCAACTATGTCAACTCCTACCCTTTCAAAGGGCACCCCAACCACAGGAAGTGGAATTAAGGGGGCCTTTGGAGTGCCACCAGTCTTGCCACTGTGCTTGGCAGGTCACACAAGAGCGACAAAACTCTTTGGTGTCCTCTGCCATATGAGGCCTGTGAAACAGGGGAACAAGCCTGTCCCACATTTTACTTTGGCCCAAATGCCCAGCCAAAGAAATGTCATGTGCCAAGGTAAGAAGAAACTCTCTGTATTGTAAAGGGATGACCAATCTCCTGGCAGCTCCAGGTTTAGGGTCCCTTGACTCAGTATACAGGAGGTTGTCTTCCCAATACACCTTATGACTGTCAGTGACATCCCCATTCTGCTGCTTGACAGCTTTCTGTCTTAAACCCTCTAGTGTGGGACGGGTCTGCTGTGCCATACTCAGCTCTTCCCTAGCAGGCCCCCCTGCACCCAAAAGCTCAGCAGTGTCTGCTGCCAGCTCATCTGGTGTAGGTTCTGCACAGGGAGAGGATTCCTCTTCCTCACAAGGGGAATCTTCTGGTGAGGGAGGGATAGTGGGCAAGGGTTTACCATTACTACCCCTAGCTTTTGGGAGCACTTGGTCCATTGTTCCAGGATCCACGTTTCCCTGTCCTATTTGCTTTTTGGCCTGAGCCCTTGTCAAAGCAAACATATGCCCAGGGATGCCCAGCATTGCTGCATGAGCCTCCAACTCCACTTCAGCCCAAGTTGATGTCTCCAAAACATTGCCTAGTAAGCAATCTACAGGTAATTCAGTGGCTACCACAACTTTCTTTGTACCAGTAAGCCCCCCCCCCAGTTGAGATTCACAACAGCCATGGGGTGGCTAAGTGTGTTATTGTGAGCATCAGTCACTTGGTACTGCTGACCAAGTAGGTGTTGATCAGGGTGAACCAGTTTCTCTTTAACCATAGTTACACTGGCTTGTGTGTCCCTGTGGGTCTCAACCTTAACACCATTAATTAGGGGTAGTTGCTTGTAATTACACATATTAAGGGGGCAAACAACCAAGGTGGCAACGTCAATGCCACCATCAGAGACTAAAACAGCCTCTGTGGTCTCCCTAACAAGACCCCAACTACACTGCCAATAGTGAGCCCAGCTACACCCTTGGATTGGCTATTTGTAGTAGACTTCCCACCACCACTGCTATTACTAGGGGCACTAGAGGTTGCAGTTGGGGTTGTGGTAGTGGGAGCCTTGGTGTTTTTCTTTGGATAAGTGGCATCACTTGCCCAATGGCCTTTTACTTTACATAAATAACACCATGGCTTTTTCTGATTGTGAGAAGAGGATTTGGACCCACCACCACCAGAGGATTTTTGTGGGCCTGATGAAGACTCAGAATGTTTTTTATCTTTGTCCCCACCCTTGTCAGAAGACTTACCATCCTTCTTCTTGCCATCATTGTAACCCCCTGTATGAACTTTTCTGTTCACTCTTGTTCTGACCCATTTGTCTGCCTTCTTTCACAATTCTTGGGGAGAGGTCAGATCTGAGTCTACCAAGTACTGGTGCAACAAATCAGAAACACAATTGTTCAAAATATGCTCTCTCAGGATTAGATTATACAGGCTTTCATAGTCAGTCACCTTACTGCCATGTAACCAACCCTCCAAGTCCTTCACTGAACAGTCTACAAAGTCTGTCCAGTCTTGAGAGGGCTCTTTTCTGGTGTCTCGGACGTAATCCTGTATTGTTCAGTGGTTAAGCCAAATCCATCCAAGAGTGCATCTTTCAAAACTCTGTAATTGTTAGCATCACTTTCTCTGACAGTAAGGAGCCTATCCCTACCCTTGCCAGTGAAAGATAGCCACAAGATAGCAGCCCACTGATAGTCTTCTTGTCACTTTGTTACAGTTTTGCAGGTGTCCTGGAGCAGTCAGCGGTCAATCCTTGGCAGAAGTCAAAGAGGGAAGTGCAGAGGAACTCTGGTGAGCTCTTGCATTCGTTATCTGAAGAGGAACCCACAGGAGAGACCCTAAATAACCCTCAGAGGAGGATTGACTACCTAACCAGGTAAGAGCCTATCAGGAGGGGTCTCTGACGTCACCTGCTGGCACTGGCCACTCAGAGGTCTCCATTGTGCCCTCACACCTCTGCATTCAAGATGGCAGGGGTCTGCGACACACTGGAGGAGCTCTGGGCACCACCCCTGGGGTGGTGATGGACAGGGGAGTGGTCACTCCCCTTTCCTTTGTCCAGTTTCGTGCCAGAGCAGGGGCTGGGGGCTCCCTGAACCGGTGTAGACTGGCTCATGGAAGGAGGGCACCATCTGTGCCCTTCAAAGCATTTCCAGAGGCTGGGGAGGAGTAGCCTAACACCTATTTCCTAACACCCTCTCTCAGACCTGTCTGAGGGTTGGCAGAAGCGGTAGCTGCAGAGAAAACCCCAGAGAGCTAGTTTGGCAGTGTCCGGGGTCCATGCTGTAGCCCCGGGGATGCCTGGCATTGTCACCCCACTACCAGAATGGTATTAGGGTGACAATTCCATGATCCTAGACATGTTACATGGCCATGTTCGGAGTTACCATTGTGAAGCTACACATAGGGATTGACCTATCTGTAATTCACACGTGTAATGGTGTCCCCTTACTCACAAAGTCCGGGGAAATTGCCCTGAACAATGTGGGGTCACCTTGGCTAGTGCCAGGGTGCCCTCACACTTAGTAACTTTGCACCTAACCTTCACTAAGTGAGGGTTGGACATATAGGTGACTTATAACTTACTTAATTGCTGTGTAAAATGGCTGTGAAATAACGTGGACGTTATTTCACTCAGGCTGCAGTGGCAGTCCTGTGTAAGAATTGTCTGAGCTCCCTATGGGTGGCAAAAGAAATGCTGCAGCCCATAGGGATCCCCTGGTACCCCAATACCCTGGGTACCATATACTATGGAATTATAAGGGTGTTCCAGTGTGCTAATCAGAATTGGTAACATTAGTCACTAGCCTGCAGTGACAATTTTAAAAGCAGAGAGAGCATAAACACTGAGGTTCTGGTTAGCAGAGTCTCAGTGATACAGTTAGGCACCACACAGGGAACACATACAGGGCACACTTTATGAGCACTGGGGTCCTGGCTAGCAGGATCCCAGTGACACAGGCAAAAACAAACATACATATAAGTAAAAAATGGGGGTAACATGCCAGGCAAGATGGTACTTTCCTACAGTGGCAAAATTAGATAATTCTAATACTCTATTTTGTGGTAGTGTGGTCGAGCAGTAGGCTTATCAGAGGGTAGTGTTAAGCATTTGTTGTACACACACAGGCAATAAATGAGGAACACACACTCAAAGACTTAACTCCAGGCCAATAGTTTTTATATAGAAAAATATATTTTCTTAATTTATTTTTAGAACCATGAGTTCAAGATTTGAAGTAAATACATAAAATGCAAGGTACTCCACACAGGTAAGTTAGGAACTTTGAATTAGAGCAATAACATATACAGATTTTGTTAAAATGGCAATAAACTATTTTAAAAGTAGACAGTGCAAAAATCAACAGTTCCTGGGGGAGGTAAGTATTGGTTAGGTTGTGAGGTAAGTAAGACACTTACAAATCAAAGTTCCTGGGCAATAGCAGCTCACCTTTGGGGGTTCAAGGCAACCCCAAAGTTACCACACCAGCAGCTCAGGGCTGGTCAGGTGTAGAGGTCAAACAGGTTCCCAAAACACATAGGTGCCTATGGAGAACAGGGGTGCTCTGGTTCCAGTCTGCCAGCAAGTAAGTACCCGCGTCCTCGGGGGGCAGACCAACGGGGGTTTTGTAGAGCACTGGGGGACACACAAGTAGGCACACAAAACACACCCTCGGTGGCACAGGGGCGGCCGGGTGCAGTGTGCAAAGCAGGTGTTGGGTTTTGTATGGGATTCAATGGAGGGACCCGGGGGTCACTCTAGCGGTGCAGGCAGGGCACAGGGGGGGCTTCTTGGGCCAGCCACAACTGGGCTAGGCAGAGGGTTGCCTGGGGGTCACTCGTGCGCTGAGGTTCGGTTCCTTCTGGTCCTGGGGGCTGCGGGTGCAGTGCTTGGTCCAGGCGTCGGGTCCCTTGTTACAGGCAGTCGCGGTCAGGGGGAGCCTCTGGATTCTCTCTGCATGCGTCGCTGTGGAGGTCCGGAGGGGGGTCGTCTCGGGCTACTCACGAGGTCGCAGTCGCCTGGAAGTCCTCCCTGTGGTGTTGGTTCTCTGGATCTCGAGCCGGGGGTGTTGGGTGCAGAAAGTGAAGTCTCATGCTTCCGGCGGGAAGAGTGAAGTCCTTAGAAGTTGCAGAAAAGTTGCAATATTGCTGCTCACGGGAGTTTCTTGGTCCTTAGGTTCAGGGCAGTCCTCTGAGGCTTCAGAGGTCGTTGGTCCCTGTGGGATGCATCGGTGTTGCAGTTTTTCGAGTCAGGAGACAGGCCGGTAGGGCTGGGGCCAAAGCAGTTGTCGTCTTCCGTCGTCTCTGCAGGACTTTCAGGTCAGCAGTCCTTCTTGTTTCAGGTTGCAGGAATCTGATTTCCTGGGTTCTGGGTCACGCCTAAATACTAAATTTAGGGGTCTGTTTAGGTCTGGGGGGGCAGTAGCCAATGGCTGCTGTCCTGGGGGGTGGCTACACCCTCTTTGTGCCTCCTCCCTGAGGGGAGGGGGGCACATCCCTAATCCTATTGGGGGAATCCTCCAGTCCCAAGATGGAGGATTTCTAAAGGCAGGGGTCACCTCAGCTCAGGGCACCTTAGGGGCTGTCCTGACTGGTGGGCGAGTCCTCCTTGTTTTTCTCATTATCTCCTCTGGACTTGCCGCCAAAAGTGGGGGCTGTGTCCAAAGGGGCGGGCATCTCCACTAGCTGGGATGCCCTAGGGTGCTGTAACAAAAGGCATGAGCATTTGAGGCTCACCTCCAGGTGTTAAAGTTCCTTCAGGGGGAGGTGAGAAGCACCTCCACCCAGTGCAGGCTTTGTTTCTGTCCTCAGAGAGCACAAAGGCTCTCACCCCAGGAGGGCAGAAATGCGTCTCAGTGGTAGGCTAGCACTGACCAGTCAGTCCTGCACTGAAGGATTGGGTAAATTACAGGGGGCATCTTAGCCTCTGTGTGCATTTTGTAATAAATCCAACACTGGCATCAGTGTGGGTTTATTATTCTGAGAAGTTTGATACAAAACTTCCCAGTATTCAGTGTAGCCATTATGGAGCTGTGGAGTTTGTTTTTGACATACTCCAAGACCATATACTCAATATGTCCACACTGTACTTACAATGTCTAAGAATGCACTTAGACACTGTAGGGGCATAGTGCTCATGCAGCTATGCCCTCACCTGTGGTATAGTGCACCCTGCCTTAGGCCTGTAAGGCCTGCTAGAGGGGTGACTTACCTATGCCAGAGGCAGTATTTTGTGGGCATGGCATCCTGAGAGAGATGCCATGTCGACTTTGCCTTTTTCTCCCCACCAACACACACAATCTACAATGGCAGTGTGCATGTGTTAGGTGAGGGGTCCCTTAGGGTGGCACAACACATACATCAGCCCTTAGGGACCTTCCCTGGTCACAGGGACCTTGGTACCACTGGTACCTTTTACAAGGGACTTATCTGTGTGGCAGGGGTGTGCCAATTGTGGACACAATGGTACATTTTTAGGGAAAGAACACTGGTGCTGGGGCCTGGTTAGCAGGGTCCCACCACACTTCTCAGTCAAGTTAGCATCAATATCGGGCAAAAAGTGGGGGGTAATTGCAACAGGGAGCCATTTTCCTATAAAGGGTATAGACAGGTTGACTGCAGCAGCTGGAGCCCAGCAAGTACCAGCAGTGAGTGAGGGGGTCCTCAGGCCCAGAGAAGGGTATAGAGAGGATGACTGCAGAAGCTGGACCCCCGCAAGCACTAGCAGATGCGTTGATTTGTTGTTTCATGGACAGTTTACTGTCGAGGATGATGTCTAGGTTGCGTGCACGGTCTATGGGTGTGGCTGTTTGTGCGAGTTCTGCTGGTCACCAGCTGTGGTCCGATATGGAGGTGTTCTTCCTCAAGATTAGAACTTCTGTCTTGTCAGAGTTGAGTTTAAGGCTGTTGTCTCTCATCCAGTTGGTTATGTTGGTCAAGGCGTTGCCGAAGCCGATTCTGGTGGTGGAGGCGTCTTCGGTGAGCGAAAGGATGATTTGAATGTCATTTGCATAAGTAATTATGTTCAGGCTGTGGGATCTAATGATGTCTGTGGGGGGAGGGGGTCATGTAGGTGTTGAGGAAGCTGGTCTACTCGTCTGATTATATTTTGGCCCTACTAAGAGCAAGTAAATAACATGCCAAAAAAATCCTTGCCATCTACTTGCAGTAAAGCACCCCAAGTCCTGGCTCTGCTTCTTATTTGTTGTGGGAACTTTAAACCGCAGGAAAACCCTTTGTTGCTGCCGAATACCTCCATCCTTAATCTCAGATTGAGGGCCATAGCTGGGTAGCGTGGTGCCTAATATCTCTGTCCACCATAAAACACTCTATCCAACCTCCAGCCTCTTAGAGCGAGCTCTTTTATGGACGTGGAAGATGCATAAGCAAAAGGTGATCACACGTGAGCAGCTAAACCATGTACTTCCTGCTGAGTGAGTCCACCAGAGACCCCTACCCAGTGCTTAATTTGTGCTTTTTGTTTCCGGTGCTGAGGACAAGCGCTTATTTTTGAGGGCCGGTGCTTATTCTTCTGCCTCAAACATTTGCTGCGAGCAAAAGACACATATGGGAAAAATGGAGGAAGAGAAAAACAAAAAAGCGTCACAATGGGAGAAAGCTGCAAGAGAGAGCTGAAGGGGCAGGGAGTGACTGTAAATGGATTGAAGAGGCCAGAGACGGCTTTAGTATTACGCTGCCTCAGTATTCAGTATTCCCACATTTAAATGCAGCAGCCGCGCTTTTAATAGAAGGGCTTTGTGTACCTGCACGTTTTTTATTTCCAAATTAAGCACTGCCCTGACCTAACAATTGGAGTGGGACGCATTGTGGCAGCGTCCCGTGATGTGATTAGTTCACCAGTACAGATGTGCAAGGTAAACATTGGCCAGAAGTACCCTCTGGTCACTAAACACCAGGAATGTTTCTTCCCTTAGAGTTCTGACCTCTACAGACCCAGAGACCCCTCGAAGGAGAGAGACCAAGAGACATTCCACACCTGAAGCACGACGTGAGAGTACTAGAGGGAGCAGAGAAGGGAGAGACGGCTCTGTCACCTGCCCCTGCACGTGCACAGGTAAGGAAGCTAATTAACCAATGAAATAAATATTCCATGTTATTCTCGTATTCCCAACCCGCAGGTCTGGGAATTGCTGTCTTTTCCTCGTCTAACGGGAGGAATCTTTCTAAGGGTGAAGGGTGCGTGTGTGTTGGCGGAAATTAATGTTATCCAAACTTCCTTTCAGCGTGATTCTCGTGGGAAGAAGGATGCGAAAACAAATGAAATGATGCAAAGCACGTTAGAGTTGTTATTCTGCTTCTGGTGAAAAGATTGCATAAGTAATGAGGGGCATATTTATACTCTGTTTGCGCCGGAATTGCGTCGTTTTTTTTTTACGCAATTCCGACGCAAAACTAACTCCATATTAATACTTTGGCGTTAGACGCGTCTAGCGCCAAAGTCCATGGAGTGTGCGTAATTTTTTAGCGTGGACACCTCCTTTGCGTTAATGATATGCAAGGTAGGCGTTCACGTCTAAAAAATTGACTCCGAGGCATGTGCGCCGTATTTACACTCCCGGGCAAAATTCACGCCCGGGAGTGGGCGGGTCAAAAAAAAATGACGTCCAGCCGCTTTTGCGCCGTTTTTTAGCGCCTGGTCAGGACAGGCGTTAAGGGACCTGTGGGCTCGGAAGGAGCCCAGAGGTGCCCTCCCATGCCCCCAGGGACACCCCCTGTCACCCTTGCCCACCCCAGGAGGACGCCCAAGGCTGGAGGGACCCATCCCAGGGACATTAAGGTAAGTTCAGGTAAGTGTTTTTTTTTTTTTTTTTTTGTGGCATAGGGGGGCCTGATTTGTGCCCCCTGCATGCCACTATGCCCAATGACCATGCCCAGGGGACAGAAGTCCCCTGGGCATGGCCATTGGGCAAGGGGGCATGACTCCTGTCTTTGCTAGGACAGGAGTCATTTCAATGGGGGTTGGGAGTCGAAAAAAATGGCGCAAATCGGGTTGAGGCGAAAATTTTGCCTCAGCCTGACTTGCCCCATATTTTGGCGCCCAAGCTCCATATTCCCCTACGCCGGCGCTGCCTGGTGTACGTCATTTTTTTTCACGCACACCAGGCAGCGCCTGCGCTAATTTTTTTGACGCAAAACTGCGTTAGCCCAGTTTTGCGTCAAAAAGTATAAATATGGCCCTGAGTATTTGTATTTCATCGATATTTAAGTGTCTGGCCACACAGCGCGAGAAATGTTTCCTAAATCTGCTGCGCATAGAATGTTGTGGATTATAAAACAAGTCACATTTTGGGCCAGATGTAGCAATTTCCGATTTTGCGAATCGGAAATTGCGAGTCGGTGCGACTCGCAATTTCGGATTCGCAAAATCGGATGCTCTACGATGTCTCAGACACCGACTGCGAGTCGCTATGGGGTCGCAAAGACCCACCTCATTAATAATAATGAGGTGGGTCGCATTTTGCGGCCCCATAGCGAGTCCATGCACTCACAGGGATGGTGGCCTGCTGAAGTCAGCAGACCTCCATGTCTGTTACTGCTTTTTAAATAAAGCAGTTTATGTTTTTTATTATGCAGCCCGTTTTCCTTAAAGGAAAACGATTTACAAAATGAAAAAAATAACGAAACCATTTGGTTTCGGTTTTTCAGAGTAGACAGTGGTCCAGTGGACCACTGCCTGCTCTGAAAAACCCTTTTTGGCAACATTCACAAAGGGGAAGGGGTCCCATGGGACCCCTTCCCTTTTGTGAATGGGTTACTGCGAATTGCTTTGCGACCGCATTCGCGGTCACAAACCAATTTAGCATAGCGATGCGGTTCGCAAATAGGAAGGGGACACCCCTTCCTATTTGCGAGTCGCATCCACAATTTGCGAGTCGGTACCGACTCGCCAATTGTGTATGAGCATCGCATTCTGCATGGTGCAAACTGCGATTTTTGCAGTTTGCACCATGCAAAATGCTTTCTACATCTGGCCCTTTGTTCTGTATATAACGAGTCTTGTTCTAAACATTATAAATTGTTTTGCATTTGTCGTCGGAAGCCGTTCTTTTGCCTGAGTAACTCAATTCTCCTTTTGCTGGGGGCTTCATTTCGGTGCATTTTCTCCTGTTTTCTTGACCCCTTTCTAGATCACCTCGCCCTTTGCTGGCAGAGATCATTAAGCATCACTTGGCTGTTATGGCGGCGGAGACGGACAGACGGGGCGACGCTCCCTCAGTGAGCGGCAGAGAGCTGAGCCCAGCATGCGGGAAGCAGGAGGGTGATGTCTCGGAGGGTCACCTGGCCCTACCACGTGAGAGCGCCCCAGCGCCGCAAGATCACACATCTCACCGTGCGCCCCCCTTCTCGGAAGGTGTCCTGGGAGACCAGGTATGTTGGTGAACCAGCAGTGGGTTCACGTCTGATGCAGGGCACGCAGTACCTTCTGAGAGGCTAGGAGTAAAATGTCTTTTTCCATTGCTATGATGTCATACTTCACACTTTGACCTTTGTGGTCCAGCTGGAGTCTGCTGTTACATAACGAGTGTGACAACTGCAGGGATGTCTCCTGGGAAGTCATTCCTCCCCCTCTGACCCCACCTCACCCAGGTCTCCATGGACCTGCAGTGGGATGGCCAATGACACCCCGTCTTTTCCTTTTTCAGCCAATGGGGAAGTGAGCTGGGATTTCGTTACATTGTTTCTTAAAGGATGAAGGAGAGGAGGGGCCAGAGAATGGAGGGCACTAGCAGGGCACGTGTGCACATGATTCCTGCGGTTCCAGGAGGAGAGGCCATGCTGCGCAAGGCTGCTCCATGATTTTCATCTCCTTTTACCCAATCCCAATTTGTGCTTCCGATTGGGTATTCGGAAGTGCTGTGTAAAGGGCGCCCCTTGCAAATACCCAATCTGAATGTGATGTATGAACGTCATCATATTTTTCTTGAAAGAGGTGGTAACCCATTCGCAAATAGGAGTGTGTCCCTAAAGGACTGGAAAACAAATCATTCTTAGGAGCACGGACCACTGCTTCCTCATAAAAAATGAAACTTCAAAGGGTCATTGTTTTCTTTTTAAACACATCACTTTTCCCTTTAAGGAAAATTGGCTGGATTAACAGGAAAATACTACTTTATCAAAAAAGCAGTTACAGACAAGGTGGTCTGCTGACCTCCGCAGGCCGCCATGCCAACAGTGGCTATGATTCCAAACCAGTCGCAAACTGCGACCTTCCTCTTGAATATTCATGAGGTCTGTCGAGTTACGACCCATTGAGAATCGCTGTTTCAAAGAGGTATATTTTGTTACATCGGGAATTGCGATTTCCTAAATCCGAATCTAGAATTTTTAAATGTGGCCTTTAATTCTTTAACCGGGTCTTTCAATGGTACCACTCCGTGGTCACTGGATTGTTCCCCTGCTGTGCTCAGTGGATCTCCTGGCTCATCAAAGGCTTGTTCTTCGGGGTACCTATCTCCCGGTAGGGGTGTAATAGCTAATTCGGCTCTTGCGTTGCTTCCCACCGGTGGTTCAGTCGTCGTGCACTGGCCCTTCTTCACTTGGACGGGTAGTAAAATAACAGGTTGTTTCAATTTTTTATTTTTCCCTTTTTTAGGAACTTTTTGAGTCTTGTTGGTTCCTCCTTGTAAACGTACTTGAGGCCCTGCCGTCCTGGTGCCCGTATGAGAGCCGCCCAAAGACTCAGTGTTATCACTACCCACACCTTTCTCTGCCTTACCACTTGGTTCTTCCTGGGTTTCACTACAGTGTGGTAGGTGTAAAGTCCAGTTCGAGTGCTCATTGTGACATTCATTTCAAGCATCTCTGTTAACTAGTTTAGTTTTCATATCTGGTGTCTGCTTCTCCCTTGTTTGAAACCTTATATCCTTTTCTGTCTGTAACCATCCTGTTATCATGGAGTTTATAGCTCTTGGAAGTGTCCCCAGCTTGTCAATGATATCCCCACAGAAGTAACTCATCACTGGTGGTGCTTTCTCCTTTTCAGTTGTTAGTCTGTTTCCGAAATCTATGAATTGTGTAGCTATGCTGGGTAGTATTCTACTTGGACATCCATTTTAACTGACTGCATGTTGAAGGCGTCTACCACTGAAGTTAGGAGTGAGCTCATTGGGTTTAATGCGGATGCTGGTGGGTCAGTTGTGATGTTCGGTGTTCTAGAAGACCCACTGTGCCTCTCTAGGGTGTCTAAGGTAACTAGCTTAACGTACTTCTCTTGATGTAGTGAATGTGATGACGGTGGTGAGGTGAGTTTCTTGGTGTTCTCAATTGTCCCTTACTATGTGAGACGGTATCATCATAGGCCTTATTGAGATGACCCATTCTTCCACCTCCAGCCTTTTAATCACCCACACTACACACGGCTCTCCTTGCCTGTTTGTTCCATGGTCTTGTGGCTTTCTCAACATATGGTGTTTCAACTACTACTTCCTCGCATCCATCCGTAATTCCTGCTGACTGACTGCGTGGGATACCATACTTGCTTTCGAGGCAGGATGGCTCTGCGTTCTCCCACAGGGCTTTTGTGGCCATAGCATTTGATGACAGGTGCATTTGGCTTTCAGCGTTTCAGTTCCCCCTGCTCTGATCCCACCTACCTGGACTCCAACTTTGGTTAGTCTGTTGTCGGTGTCTTGCTTTCCTGTATTGGAGGGGTTTGTTTATAGATAAGGAAGGGTCACACTATCGCTGTGTACATTGGCTTGTATAGATATCCTGTTGCTACCCCATGCTTTGCCACCTCCCAGCCTCTCTGGGCTTCCCTGGATTGGGGCTAAGATGAGGGTAAAGTGCCTGGTAGGAGGTTGGACAACCAGCGGGTGCAGGGAGCTGTGTTGTAATTCCAGGGGAGCTCCGGTTGTGCAAGTCGTACCGGTAACCTGGCCCAGCCATGCCCCACTCGGGCCAGATGTTCACCATGCAGCAGAACCTAAATCACACTGCTTGCTACTACCACTGTGATTGCCTCTGTGACCTTGGAGTGCCCTGCACTCACTCACCATCTGTTGCTTCCTCCTCCCTTCTTCTGCTTCCTGGGGGGGAAACCTCTGCCATGTGAATGGGTTTAGCGTGTCATAGTTTGGACTCTTGCTCTGAGCAAGACTGCTGGTTAAAGGATGACAGTACTTTTGTTTGTAGGCGACTATGCCTATCCTACAACAAGTCGCAACTGTTGTCCCAACCTTACCGACTCACTAGCAGCACCTCACCAGAAACACGATAGTAAAAGGTGATTTGTGGCAGCCTTTACGCATGGACTCGAGAATAAGACATCTCAGGGAGTGTCGTGGTTAAACGGAGATTACCCCTTTCTCACAGATATATCATGTCTCATACAAACACAGGCAATGACACAGATGCAGTAAAGTTTCAATAGTTTTTATTTAACATAACTGCAATTTGCGATAAGTTGCATGGGCTGCAATGATTAGGATAATGAATAATGCAAGAAACAGAATTGTGAAGACGATAGTCGTTATTACAAAGTCCCCCACCATCTTGCAATGCATAAGAAAGACATACGAGATGTAATATGCCCTAATACCCTAATGTTAGAGGCCTAACATCCTACCTAAAGGAGAGCTGGGTTTGCTAAACCTCATCTGCCAAAGCCGTGTCCATGAGAGGAGCCCCCAACCCTCGTTACCTTGGAATGAGGTCTCTATCTCAGACTCCGCAGGGACACGAAGACTGGGTCAGCGTCAAGACGACGTGCAGCATCGATATTAGAGATGGTGGCGATGCCCTCTGGTTGGAATCCCTCTGATTATCTGTCTAAAGTGTGATGTATTTATACAGATCTACAAGGTCCCCTGACGTAGGTGTATTCCTAAAAAATAGATAACAGACATGCTTGGGACGGCAATTAATATAAACAATCCCTCTAAAATATAGAGAGGGAAAGTCCCTAAGTGTGAACACCTACTGTTTGTTTGTCTTTGTTGCTTGATCTTGACGCCTTAGCACGGTGGCACTGATAATGTAACTCATAACAAGTGGCCTAACTATAAACAAGGCAGCCATCTTAGAAGAATTAAATAATTAAATAGACTAAGACAGAGCAAGCTAAGTAGGTTAAAAGTCACTAGGTGACGGGGGCATGAGTCTGCAAGCCAGAGGCTAAGCTAACTCCTGTTCTCCCGTTAACACGAACTAGGATTCACTACAAGCGGATAGCAGCTCAGTACCTCCCGGGCCCCTTCACTCCGATTTTCTCCTACTGCTTCTGTTCAGCGTGTCTCAGCTGGCATTGAAAGACACCTTGGGACTCTGGTAAGGTGGGCCTCTGAAATGCTAAACCGCAAACCACTGCATCTGTTGCTCCAGCTGAGACTGCCATTGTGGATTTCTCCAGTAAGAGACTGGGTGGTTGTGTGAAAGACAGTAGCGTAAATGATTTTTATGGGCTGTGTAATTTGGGCTGGAGCACACTTTGAGTAACTGCTTTACAGAGCTGTGCCAGCATCTGATTGATTCTAATCTCACCAATCCCAGGGAGCTTGGGAAAGAGCTCGACCTCTAGCTCAGCACCAAAGTGCCAAAGAAGATACCAGCAGGTGACGACAAAAGGGGTTGGCCAGGACACCCACAGAAGGGCCCTTATTCCCTTGAAGATAAAACAGTCCCACCCCAGAGAAGTAGTGGAGAAGCCCTTTCAGAGGGGCATGCGTTTACCCTGTCATCAGTAAGACCACAGGAATGGAGATGTCTGATGCCCAGGAAGGCACTTACTAGTGGGCACTTTGCAGGGGTCACCAGTGCAGCATGAGGAGGGGAGGGGATTCCCTGTAGGCCAGGGTAGAACATGCCCTATAGTCTCTTTGTTGGGAAGTGGACCCAGAAGGTAATCTGGTGATCCTGGAGAGTTCTAAGTAATACTTCCAAAGGGTCCCAGTAAATGGGGTCCATGTCACTGCTCTGTGGGATACCTGTGCCAGCTACCACCTGGTGGTGGAAAAGCTGATGTCCCCAGATCATTATCGGTCGGGAGTGGTCTGTAGGGTAACATGTCCCTGGAAGAAATATGAATGCCCTATGCTCATAATCTTCATTCAGTGGAGGGGATAGTTGTTCAGAGGGCGGTAGCTGTCTGTCCCTGCTTACCATAGATTGCATATTGACAGTGTGCTCCCACAGGCGAGAAAAGAGCTGGGTGGGTGACCACCCATGTCACCCTAAAAACACAGATTTCTGGTGGTACAGTCTCTAAGTGGAAGGTACAGAGGCGTCCGAGAAGACCAAAGGTAGGAAGTAGATGTCACCTAATGTCGGAGAACCAGGGATACCTGTTCTGTAAGGAGAGTACCCCAAGACTGGCACCAGGGAAGCCACTTCTGGTGTGGAGGTGCTATCTGCACTGTGACAGAAACAAGAGGCAGACCCCTGAGTAACCCAGAATGTGTCACCCTTGATGTGTGCTATGTTTGCCCAGTGGAAGTGCTGGATTTCTAGGCAAGTATTCAGCCTCAGAGTACAGACTCTAAGCTGTTGACCCAGTCTCAAGGTGTCACACTTGAGATGGTGGAAGTGAGACTGGACATAGGGTATCTTCAGCCTAGGTCTGTTACCCTCCACTTTGAAAACCCTAGGTGGACCGAGAGGCCCCAGGGAGGGTCCTTAGCCAGTAGCTTAGGGACAGGAAGGATTGCACAAGGGAAAGAAGGTCAGTGATCACCTGTAAGGTCAGTGATCATCTGTAAGGTCAGTGATCATCTGTAATGCCATCCAAGGAAACTCTCAAGGACTCTTGTGTGGGCCCAGTGGTGACAAGCAAAACTGGTGTCTTAGGCCCTACGCATGTCTCTGGCCTACAAGGCTTGGCTCTGGGACTGGTGGTCCCCCTAGTGCTGAGTATGAAGAAAGGGCCTGAACTGTGTCCTGGGAGGCTCCAGGGACACATTGGTGAGTCCTTGTCAGCACATTGGCTGGAAGTAAGGCCTATCCTAGGCGCTGAGTCTGAGCATTCACCTGTGAGAGCATGGCCATGTTCTGGTGCAATAAACTGGCACCCTGTGAGTTGTTGCTGCTTGTTGATGGCTTGTATCTAGAACTGTCCTTAGGTTAGGAGCAGAGATCTGACACAGGAGGCTCAGTAGGCCACATTACCTTGTTGACCATGATAGCACTTCATTTAATTGCATGCCTCTATGAGCAGGCTAGGGTTTGTTGTCTCACAGTTGGGATCTGCAGGTCAGGCCAAGTGTTCCCCATTCACAGGGTTAATAGCTAGGGCAGATGTTGACAGTGGGGTACAGATAGCTTTAGAGGGCCATAGAACTGACGTGCCACTGTAGAGGTGGTGAAATGTACTTTTTTTGCCAGAGGAGGGAAGTTTATCAAGGGCTGATTAGTCTCCCCTAGCTTGCGGCTGAGGAGGCCTATGTAGCAAATCTGTCCTTTTGGTGTAGTCACCACAGATTTTTCATTTTTTGTCTAGAAACTGTTTCTGCTGGTATTGGAACTCTGCACTCCCTACTGAACAGGAGTAAAGGGTCTGTACTCCCCCTTTAAGCATGGTTAAATTGTAGTACCTCTGATTGACATATTTAACTTGCTTATAAGTCCCTAGAATATGATGTAGAAAATGCATCAATGGCCTGAAAGGTAACTGCCACCTGTGGACTTCAGCACCTATTGTGGCATCCACAAAGTGGGCCTATAAACATGGCTTCAGCCTACCATGTGTAGCCTGACTGCATCAGCCTAAAACCATGCTGTCAAACCTATCAAAGTTACCCTTCCTGACAGCTGGGAAACACTATGGTTAAATATTAATGTCACTGTTAAGTACACCTTGTTGCCCACAAACTAAGGTTTCTGATATTTAAAAGTGGAACATGTGTGAAATAGAAGTTGACGTGCTCTTTCCTGTGACTAGCCCCAAAAAAGCTATTTACACTTGCAGGGGTGCAGTTGTATTCTAGAAAAGGTAAAAATACAGATCAAAATCTTACTTTTGACAGAAAACAGCTGTCAAAAATAAGATTAGGACCGATTGTAAATGTTGACGGAATATTTATTAAAAGTTCACTTCATTGGTCAAGGTATATTTTTAATAAATATGTAGGATAAGTAACTTTTGGAAAGTTACCTTTGCACTGGTTGAAGCTACTAGAGGTTAATTTAAATTAGCCTGCCAACATCTGGCCAGCCAGTGCTTTACCTTATTGAGGTGTGAAAACTGCGCTCAGAGCAGAACAATGGCTGGGTGTAGGGCATGCGATTCCTTTCAGGAAAAGAGAAAGACAGATAGGGAGGTTCACAAAACATAATTAGATTGACAGGGGCAGAGGTGAGGCCTTTCCATTCATAGTTGTGAGAAATTGGGTTGTTGGTTGTGGAGGGGGTGAAACCGTAAGTAAGAAGCAGCCATAATCCTTGTCACGATGAAACACAAAAAGTCAATAAATTAACCTGTGCGTTACCCTCTGGTAGCTTGGCACAAAAACAGTCATGCTCAAGAGGCAGTGTTTAAAGTATATATTCAGCACAGAAACAATAATCAAGTTGTAAAACAACACAAGACAAATCCCACATACATTTAGAAAAATAGAATAAAATTAAATAAACTATTTAACACCGAAATGACAAAAATCCAGTCGGTACAACTAGAGTTATGCAGTTTCAGACTCAAGGTATCTAAAGCACAAAGCACAAAGCACAAACTGTGGTTATCCGGTTGGACCAGACCAAGACAATGTCACATGTTCAGGCTGACTGCAATGGACTGAATGCTGAATACAGCCACCAGGTTAGTCCCACCAAGAATTGTATCTTATGTCCTTGATGCAGATCACTCCATCATGCAGCATCTGTGCCATTGAGGAGCTGCGGGGGCTGTTTCGCGAGGTCCTTCATCAAATTCATTGAGTTGGGTCTGTTCCAATGAGTTGAAAGGGCTACAATGTGAGTTCCTGCGCCAAGCGCATTGGTCCTGAGAACATCCACAGTTGGGCCAGGAGAAGTATACTCTGATGCCAGACAAGAACTCACTCCAGCAGTGACCAGCAGCAGGACACAGGCAGGTCCAGTTGAGTCATTCACAGCTTGGAAAATGCAGGACAGATCTCAGGAGCTTATGTCCCTCTTGCTCAGAACAGGTGGGCCTGTCAGCTAGCCCTTGAAGTCACTCTGCTGGTTCAGGGTTCAAGGAGCAGATTCAATCTTCCTTACCAAGACAGCAAGGCAGTCCTTCCTGCAGCAGGGCAGAAGAGCAATCCTTCTTCCGAGTCTTCCACAGGTCCAGATGTGATCTGAATAGTGGCCCAATATTTATAACTGATGCCAGCTTTGAAGTGGGAGAAACCTCTAGAGTCTTCCTCCCACAGAAGTGTCTGTAATTTCCTGCCTCCCTGTCCTAGCCTCATGATGTCTGGAGTCACAAAGGGGCTTGTGTGAAGGTCTTTGTGTGTGTGCAGAGGCAGCTCCTTTGAAGCATAAGTGTGATTAAGGGACGGCTCCACCTATCCCATCAAGTCAGGGTGGCCCATCCTGACAACACCCAGTCCCCCATTTGTGATACTGTCTAGGAGGAATACAGAAATGCCAACTACACCCAGTCCTCTGACGCAGAAACAGGATGCAGGCACCAAATAGTTAGGACAAAAAAATGTCAACTTTGTAAAAGTAACATTTTCAGAATTGTGACTTAAAATCAGACTTTACCAATAAAGAGAACTTTAAATTACAATTTCTTAGATACCAAACATGGTATTCCTACCTGCCTCCAAACAAAATTTGTCAATTATTAAATGTAATAAGGTAATCCAATGTTATCCTGTGGGGGAGATAGGCCTCACAATAGTAAAAGATGAATTTAAGTGTTCTTCGCTATCAGGACATGTAAAACCTAAACGTACATGTCTAACTTTTTAAATATTATGCATCTTGCCCAAGAATCTGTTTAGGGCCTACCGAAGGGGCGACCTATATATATATATATATATATATATATATATATATATAAATATATATATATATATATATATATATATATATATAGGTCGCCCCTAAGTTAGGCCCTAAACAGATTATATATATATATATATATATATATATATATATATATATATATATATAATAAAAAGGGAGGTTTAGGCCCTACAAAATGTATATTAAGTCAAAATGGCAGTTTAAATCTGCACACAGGCTACCATAGCAGATCTGAGACCAGTTTTAAAGGGCTACTAAAGTGGGTGGCACAACAAGTACTGCAGACTCACTAGTAGCATTCAATTTACCAGCCCTGGGTATAGAGTATGCCACTTTGCTAGGGACTTTTAAGTATATTAAACATGGCATTCAGGTGTAAGCCAATTTTACCATGTTTAAGGGAGTGAGCACATGCCCTTTTGTACTGGTTAGCAGTGGTAAAGTGCACAGAGTCCTAAAGTAAAAATAAAAATATATATATATATTTATATATAGAAAAAACACAAGGGATGAAGGCAAAAGTTTGGGAAGTACCACCCATGGGTGTCAGGTTTAACAATAGTTTAATGGAATGTGACACCTGTAGAAGGTCAAACCTTTGTTCAAAACCAGTGGAATGGGAAACTACCCCAAGACACAGTTTGAAGCAGACCTCTTGGTGGACACAGGGGCTCTGCAAAAGAGAGGATAGTCTTTCCCAGTTTGGATTATAGGGGTATGGTGCACCATGGCATTGTTTGAGGTGAGGTAAACAGAAAGTTCTGAAAAAGTGAGTATTGTTACTCCTGGGAACCTTTACCCCATTGATTAGAGAGGGTCCAGGAGTCACTCCACTCACTGGTTTGTGCAAACCATAAATATAGCACCCGCATAATACTCTCTGGACCTCCAGAAGACCAGTAGAGGCCTGTTCATTGCTTGTTGTAACCTGAGAGGATCCCTAATGGACTGGACAGGCTCTCTGTAATGGACTAGAGGGGTCAGTTTGTTGACTAGTAATGTGACTAGAGGGACACAACAATCTGCAAGAGGCTGTCTTCCTGAAGTGACCAGTTGGCAAGTACCAACTGGACCAGGACTGTACCCTCCTGGTGGCCTCTGCTGAAGTGAATCCTGGCCTCTAAGTGCTGTCGCTGATGTTCTGGGAACCTAAGAAGTGACTCAGCTGAGCTGCTCCAGAAACCCTAAAAAGATGGGAGTTAAAATAAAAAACGTTGGAAGTCCAATGCCTCCAGAGCTTCAGCTGGACTTTGCAGCAAAGGTGTCGGATTTTAATGGAATTCCTCTGATTCATCTTCAGCGCTTCCCCACTGGAGACCTTTGAGCTTCATAGAAAAGTCTAAGTAAGAAGGTAAATTCTTTGACCAGGACAAACATGGTCGGTATATCTAACCCGTGATCCATTGCTGTCTCCTGAAATCAGGCGTAGGTCCCAGTCTACCACTGTTGGACCTAGTCCTTTTTGGTACTATTTGTACTCAAAGCTTTCAAAATTTCTATCTTTGTTTCCCCTGATTTTTTGTCATTTGGTGTCTTTCTTTTTAAAAATAAAATATTAGTCTATTTTTCTTATTCATTTTGGGATTTTTATTGTTTGGTGTTTTGACTTTATTACTATTCTGGTACTGCAAACATGCTTTACACATTACCCTAAGCAAAGCCTGTCTGCTCTATAGCACAGGACTCATGTGGTTGAGCTCAGGTTAATTTAGTGACTTTTAGGGATCACCTTGACAAGTTAGTGTTTTTATTCCTTGAGGTGGGTGATGGCCCAGCCCAAATAATAATCAACTTTCTTACACCATCCATTCGCTAACAAGTTTGTCTCCTTTCTCTTCTGCATGCACTCATAACAATCTTGGTTGTGGGCTGATGAACGATGTGGGTACTTCTCTTGTTGATCCCTTGAAAGAACAATTGTTTCTTTTTAAGATTTGCTCTAAACTGATTCACCTAACATACTACGTTAATGCTTTGTCCTGAGCAATGAAACACACCAACATCTCAGTTGGAAATAAAGAAACTTTAGTCACATCCCCTAGTCCTATGCCCCAATGGAAGAAGCTCTGCTTCCATCCGACAGTGTCTGTCTCTTGAAGCACCAATCTACACTGCCCTAGTGAAGCCACATGAGGTCTGGCGTGCGCGGCCGCCGCTGCTGTACTGAGAGATTACAGCCCAGCTGAGCTCAACGATGGTTCTCCTTCCACCTACAACATCAGCACCAACGTAGGCACCCAGAATTGAGGGCTCCTATCTCGTGTTAAGAAGCGAAACCTTAAGAACCTCAAATCTATACCACTCTCTCCGCCTTGTGCTTCCCGATTACAAAAACTAACCTCAAAAGCATCCTACTGAGCAGAAGGTCAGCTGCATGAAACTTCCTGAACCATCCTTCTCCATGACGAAGACATCTTGTTCCTTACTGAACCCTGTCTCAATCACTCTGCAACCCCTCTGATGTACTTATTAGTGCCCCTCGACTATGAAATTACATGGATGGATTGTGAGGGTTGTCCCAGAGGAGATCTTACATCTTTCACAAAACCACTCTTAATCTGAAACGCTTCTGTGTGGAGACTATTCTACTTTTTAATACTTGGGAGTAACTCACCTTCCTGATACTCCTCTGTGATGCATATCATCTACCATCCTCCAGGAGGAAACCAAACCTTCTTTGAACAACTTAGACACCTCATCACTAGTTACCCCCTCTCTTCTTCAATTAATTTCTAACTAAGAGACTTCAACATCCATTGGGATGAACCTTTAGACATATAGGCCTCCCAGATCAATGCAAGTCCTGTCAAAGCCCCAACTGAAGCAACTCTGCTCAAGTCCCAAAGGTGCGATCCTTGATAAACTGATCACCGGGGAGGGAACAATCTCGATTGAATCCCCTTTTCCCAGTAGATTGGCCCAACTGCTGCTTTTTTATCATTTTCCTCAGGCTAGAAGGAGCGTCCCAGTGAAGACAAGCAGTCAGATCATAATTGTCCAAATCTAGTCAAACATCACAGATGAGATGGCACCAAGGAAACTGAAAAGACAAAAGGGAAAAGACTCTGCACAATGGCTCAATGGTAAAGTTAAAGAAGAGAGACAACACTGAGACTTAGTGAACGGGGATGGAACCAAAGTCCCTCCCCCACAAATCCAAATATACTATTTTTTCAAAAAGAAAAGTTTCAAAACCAGCATTCCAAAGCTAAAGCCTCCCTGTTCTAGTTGCAACTAGAGAAATGGGTGAAGAACAATTTATTTGAACAAGATTCAAACAAAACACACAGACAGTCCACCTGAGGATAAAAGCATGGAGCTTTCAGACTTTTCTGAACAAATCAATATGATTGAAAGCTTGCTACGAAGAAGCCCTGCTGTCACCTCAATCATTCCCATGGCTCCAAAAATCAACATGGTCTAAAACAAATTCAGATTAGTACAGGAAACAGAGGTTGAGGTGACTATCACAAACACCTGAACATCCAACCACCTTGAAGACCTGTTTTCTCCCATCAATAATGAAATAATTCAGCTGGAAGACCACACCTTAATTGATTCAATGTATGAGCACATCACTGGTGCCAGGGTGAAGTACCTGCATACCTAAAATTGTGTCCAGTTACTGGAGCCCTGAAAAAACTGGGTGCAGACCTAGATGACTCTACCAAATATCACCCTGTAATGAACCTCACATTCCTAGCTAAAACCCTAGAAAATGTTATTGCAATACAACATACGCAACACATAAAAAAGCACAGCCTGCTAGAAGTATCTTACTCAGATTTTAGGACTAGATTTAGTACATAAACAATAATTCTCCAGATTGTGGACTGTGCCCTCTGCCTCCTGGACAACAGTGACTTCTGTTTGTGTATTCTCGTGGTTGTATTTGCATCTTTTTCGATACGGTCAACCACAGAATTCTTTAAGCACTCTTGAAGACTGATTGAGGTTAAATCAAACAGTACTGTTCTCTTCCTACCTAGAAGACAGACAACAGCAAGTGAAACTGGACAAGTGCCTAGTGGACTTACCAACCATCACCCACGGAGTGCCACAAGGATCCATTCTCTCACCATTTTTTCAGTCTTTACATGGAAATTCTAACAACCATCATAAAACATTCTAAAGCAGGAGAACATCTCTGACAGGGCTGGACTAGGAACCCAAAGCTGCCATGGCAGTTTTGTCGGACCAGTCCCTGGGTGGGTTGGTGGGGGCTGCAAGTGTGAATCATTGCTGCTTTTGTTATTGGAGGCCGATATTGCAGCACCGTCTGTTCGGGTTGACTGGATCTTTGGCGTTGGCTGAGATAAATCAGGAGCTATATATCACATTAAAATATCATCACAATAAATAAATCTCATTTAACTCAATGAAGAGTGTAGTTTGTAGTTAAAATCAGTGCTTAATTTGTGCTTATTTCCAGTGCTGAGCACCGGTGCTTATTTTTCTGCCTCAAGCATTTACTGCAAGCAAAAGACACAGATGGGAAAGACGGGGAAAGAGAAAAAGAAAAAAAACGGCACAATGGGAGAAAGCAGAAAGCAGCATGAGTGAGCTGAACGGGCTGAGGGAAAAGCTGCAAATGAATTAAAAAGGCCCGATATTCCTACAGGATTACGCTGCCTCAGTATTCCATGTTTTCACATTTAATTGCAGCAGCCGCATGTTTAAGAGGAGGGCGTTGGGCACCAGCACATTTTTATTTACAAATTAAGCACTGGTTAAAATGGTTTTGTTAATCAATCTTTTTAATATTTAATTTGTATTAGAAATATCATATATGTCATCAATATCAATCATTAATTTTGTCAATAATCAAATAGGTAACTGAGAGGAGGCCTCTTTTTGCATGGTTAGCACTTTTTGCCTGATGTTGATGTGTCTTAGAAGTTGTAGTGTCCAGGGCCCCTGCTATCAAGGTTCCCTGGGCCAGAGCTCTTTCCCTAAATCTGTTGTGATGCTTGGCACAATTGGATACAATCTTATATACCATTGTAAGTCCCTACTAAATGGGTATCCCAGTACCCAAGGCATGGGATATTAGGAGTAGGGCCCTGAGGGCAGCAGCACTGATTGTGCCACACTCTATGGCCCTGCACCCAGCACTGCCATTGCAGGCTGAGTGTACTGTGGCAAACTTAAAAAGACAAACTCGACATAGCACATCATCTGTGTGCCCTGTCCACCCTATACTGCATATGTTATGGGTAAGTCACCCCTCTAGCAGGCCTTCCAGCCCTAAGGCAGGATGCACCATACTCTATGTGAGGGCATAGTTGCATTAGCAATATGCCCCCACTGTGTCCTTATCAAACATGGGACATAGTGAATGAATAGGGCAGCCATTTTAAGTACATGTACTTGACACTGGTCAAACACGAGTTCCCCAGCTATATGATGGACACTCTGCACCCTGGGTTGTTTGGTATCAAACAACTCAGAATGTTAAATCCAAACTGGTACTAGTTTTGGATTTAACCCTAAATGTACTCAGGGGTCACCTTAGAGGTGCCCCCTGCAAAAGCTAACCTAATTGGCATAGTTGCTGACTGGTTCCATCCAGCTGCCAATATACAAACCTGGAGGAGAGCCAGGGCTCTCTGGTTTTTAAAAGAATGCCCGTCCTGGGTGGAGGAGCTAACAACCTCCCCTCCCCCAGGAATGTGCATTCTCCTGGCGGTGAGCTTCAAAGGGTTACTGTCTTTGAAACTCGAGCCCCCAGGCCTTTACGTAGCAGCAGATGGCTTCCCCCTTTGTCCACCCCCACTTTTGGTGGGAGCAAAGGCGGGATAACACACAAAGGGTAGGAGGACGGGTCCCACTGAGCATGCACCACCCCTAGGGGCTTGCAGGCAAAGTGGACACTCCATTTCATTTTCCTCTGTGTTGGATAGCAGGAACATACCCAATGAGGTTTAGGGAAGTGACCCTTCTCACAGAAAGTGGTCACTGTAGTAGGTGTAGCCACACAAGGATAAGTGTACCATTGGACACTACCAGGTTCCCCCTAAAACGGCCACTAAATTCAGTAGTTAGTGGGCTCCCCTAGACCAAGAAACCCGATATATCAGGAAGAAAAGAAGAGAGCATCAAAGAACCTGATGGGACAAGAATAGAGGACCTGCTGCACCAGAAGAGGCTCCAAGATCCCTGCTTGCTGCACCAGAGTCCCGACAATCACCTGTGAGGAGGAGCTGACCACTGGACCAACTTCAAAAGACTCCGAGGACCTCCAGGTTTCACAAATAGCCTGAGATCTCCCTCTTGAGTGGAGGCACCACTCAAGAAACCGAAGAAACCTACAAGAAACCAGCAAACTGGTGAGGGTCACTTCACCGACCGGATGATATCTCCATCACCAGCAAAAACAGCTCATCCAGAGCTACAACTTGACCAGGAGGAAGCCCCAGTTGAGGTACTTCAGTGACACCCCAGACCTCCCACCAGAGCACCCCTCATTGTCCTGCAAGGCCCCGGAAGAAGACTTACCTCCAGCTGCAAAGGGTTCCATTGCACACAGCATCCAAGACCTCTAACTCGCCCTGCATCCGTCTGCCCTCAGCCCTGCATCGCAGAATCTGCTTTGTGTCCCAGGTCCCTAACCCCTTGCAACCCCGACAGCCCAAGGGGACCCCATCTCTGCTCCTGCCAGAACCAGGAGCCGCCCGAGGCTCTCCAGCTGGCACAGTGTGCCTACTGACAGCTTTGACCATCCTGCAAAAGAAGAGACTGGTAACCCAACTGTACGATTTTTAATGCATTTTTAAAAGTGACTGCATATTGATTCCTATGGTGTGTAATTACACACAGCAAGACTAACTTTATTAAAATTTTGAAAAGTCATATCTCAAAGAGTACTTAATGTATCTTAAAGATCTTGGTCTTAAAATTTATATAAAAGTCTGAAGTATTTTTTATAAATTCTGGTCTTGAGTTATTCATTGAGTGTGTGTGGTGCATGATTGGATTTGTGAGTACAACAAATTCTTAGCACATCTCTTGGAATAGCCTAACTGCTCGACCAGCTACCATTAAAAATTCAAGCATTAGGTGGTCTCATTTTTACCTCTGAAAACCAACGTGTGGTTGCCTGGATCCCCCTGCACAGTGTGGCTAGTTTTGCACCCTACACAGACGGCCAGCCTCCTACAGTACCTAATAATCAAAATAAATGCATTAAGTGTGTTCCATAAAGGAAAGAATCCCTATTCTAGGAATGGGAATGAAAAGGTGTCAGTTAGAGAGTCAAGCATATAGCTTCAGCATCAATAGAAGTTTGATAATTCAAAAATAAGTCAAAGCAGAATATGTCATAAAGAGATGTTTGAGAAGTCTCATCAGGAGCAAAAGGCATGTGAAGTAGAATGGCACGAATGGCCGTAATGGTGCTGTGGAAAAAGTGTTAACCTACTCTAAGGACACGCACTAATGTAGACTACACATTTCAACTGCTGCTGATCAATGTGTCTTTCTTCTTCAGCCAGGGAACCATCTTTCGATGCCCTCATGGGAACAGACACACTCCTCGTTGTCTCACCAAGAATACAATGGACTCGAACAGCAGTGTCGAAGGAAGCAATTTCTTATCAAGCACAGTGTCATTTTACTCAGTTTCCCCATAGTTCAGGGCCCTTAGAAATGCTGAGTCATCCTATACGAACTTCCTCCTTACCCCACTAAACAGCACCTTTCTATTCACTAGTTCACAATGATCTCTGTATGAGTAGAAACGCAGTTACACAAAAACATTTTCAGGAAATATAATTCACTATGAAAAACATGTCTATGGGAAGGTCAAGAAACAAGCATTTCATGTGGACTTTGCAGTCTCTGTTCATGCCAGCCTGTCCAGCAGTTGAGCTTCTACTGTTCAGGCCTATGAGTAAATATGGTTGCTTAGTACACTTCTTGCATTTAAAGGCATTTCGTGTCATTAAAGCCGACACATTAGTGTTGCATATTATTCCATTATTTGTCTTTACATTTAAAACACTCCTGCACCGTCCTGTCAAACACCCCAACCAAATCCCTGCAGACATTGAGCATAGCTTTATCTCAAACACCTTCAGATGATTCCACTCACGGCGGAATTCCTCCTCATCTAACACTTTTACTCTGATTCGAGCATTGCTTAACTCTTTAAACACGCGAGAGTGTATCCCCCACATCATTGACTTCTCCAAATTCTTTGTGATAACCCTCAACAAGAACGTTAACCTCCCAGGACACATTAAAGTTAGAGTGTCCAGATCCAGCTCAGCCTGCTGGGAGGAAACTTTTAATCTCCGACAAGGCGGTCCTTAACTTGAGCCAAAGTGATTTCCTGTGCTCAACACCAGCAGGTAATAGTAAGCGCTGGCATTTATAAGAGTCTGCCACATGGTGGCGCTATGTACCTGTGTTAGAGATGAGCTCCACAACAGTTGTATATTAATTCAATATGCAATCAACGTGACTAATACTTGCCACCTAAGCTGTTCCTGTTACTGTTTATGTTTACTGTCGGTAAACACTGATAAACATTATCCCTGTGAGGACCAGACCTGTCCTCCTACTGCTACTAATCCCTGATAGACAGGATCCCATGAGGACCTTTGCACTGCAGGGACGGAGCCTCATAGTATGTTTAGATCATTTTAGTCAAATACCACAGAAACTAGAAGCACACTGTTAGACCGCTCAGCTTTAGGCTGCTCTCCCAAACATTTCACCTGCTTTGATGATTGTTTTTTTGTTTGTCTTACGATTCTGGACACCTTACCACTGCTAACCAGTGCTATAATGCATGAACTCACGTTCCTAAAACATGGTAACCTTGGTATATCCATAATCGGCATGCTTACTTTACTTATAGGTCCTTAGTAAATTGCACTACAGGGGCCTGTACATTAAATGCAGCGGGTCTGCAGCACTGATTGTGCCACCCACTCAAGTAGCCCTTTCAACATACCTCACGCCCGCCACTGCAGAGTCTGTGTGCAGTTTGACTGCCATTTTGACTTAGCATTTGAAATCCCTTGCCAAGCCTTAAACTCCCCTTTAATTACATATAAGTCACCCCTGAGGTTGGCCCTAGGCAGCCCACAAGGCAGGTTGCTATTTAGGTTAAAGGAAGGACATATACTTTTAAATTCTACATGTCCTGGTGGTAAAAAACCTCAGAGACTAACACTGCCTCAGTGATCTCCCTAACTAGACCAACCCCCACTACATTACCAATGGTGAGCCCAGCTACACCCTTTGATAGGCTATTAGTAATGCTCTTCCTACCACCACTGCTATTACTAGGGGCTCTAGTGGTTGCAGTTGGGGTTGTGGTGGTGGGACGTTTGCTGTTTCGTTTTGGACAATGACTGTCAGTCGCCCAATGGCCTTTGGCTTTACACATATAACACCAAGGTTTCTTATCCTTGTGAGAAGAGGATTTGGACCCACCACCCCGAGGATTTTTGTGGGCCTGATAAAGACTCTGATGATTTTTTATCTTTGTCCCCACCCTTGTCATGTGACTTACCATCCTTCTTCTTGCCATCCTTGTCACTTCCTGTATGAACATTTCTGCTCACCCTTGTTCTAATCCATTTGTCAGCCTTCTTTCCCAATTCCTGGGGAGAGGTCAGATCTGAGTAGACAAGACACTGATGTAACAGGTCAGACACACAATTATTCAAAATATGCTCTCTCAGAATCAAGTTATATAGGCTTTCATAGTCAGTCACCTTACTGCCATTTAACCATCCTTCTAGGGCCTTCACAGAACAGAATACAAAGTCTGTCCAGTCCTGTGATGACTCCTTTCTGGTCTCTCAGAACTTAAGTCTGTACTGTTCAGTGGTTAAGCCCAGACCATCCAAGAGTTAATTTTCCAGAATTTGATAGTTATCTGCATCATCCTCTCTGACAATAAGAAGTCTGTCTCTCCCCTTGCTAGACAAGGGTAGCCAAAGGATAGCAGCACACTGTACATGAGGGACCCTCTGAACTTTGCAGGCCCTCTCAAGTGCAGCAAACCACTTGTAGATGTCATCACCATCCTTTTAAGGAGGGACAACTTTGTGCAGATTTCTAGAATCAAATGAAGGTTCCCTAACAATTGAGTTTCTAAAACTGCTCCTGCCACCATGGGGAACTAACCCCAAACCCTGCCTCTCTTTCTCCACAGCCAGGGATTCCCTGTCTAAGGCCAACTGTTGCTACATTAGCCTCAGTCTGGCCTACTCTAACCTCAGCTTTCTGAGTTCCCTATCTAGGGACTGGTCCTCAGTGTTAGAATTGTGTGAAGCCTCTGAAACAGAGGTAACAGGAGAGTGCGCAGAGGCAGACCTATCTCTAACAGGGGCAACTCTAGTGACCTGGCCTCTAGGGGTGAAGGGAGCCCTACTTGTGTGTGAACCCTTCCCACTACCAGTTGTACTAAGGGGCCTGTTAACAGATAAATCTGTGGAAGTACCCTCCCCAGGAATATCATTTTGCTCCTCTGAGCCTTCCTGGTTGGAAACATCCTCTACCTCTTCCCCTGTCTGATCTGGACCAGAGCCTGGTCATCTTGGAGGAGAAGAATTAAGAGGAACTCCTTATTGGGGTTCTTCCCAATCCCCAAACTTCTTTCAATACAGAGATTCCTCAAACTTTTAAATTTAAGATATTTATATGTTGTTTTCACAACTCTAGGGTTATCTTCTACAGAAGACATATTCAAAGAGAAAAAAAGTTTGGGGAAGTGAGTAAAAGTTAGTAGAATAACAGAGCTAACTTCTTAAAGAAAAGAAGAAAACGTTTCAAGACTTTGTAAAACGTTTTGCAAAGTTTAAAGAACTTTTAGAAAGTTAGAAAATTACTTCTAGGTATATATTATATATGCTCTAAGTATTGGAGCAAGCTTTTCTTGTGAAAAGCACAGGTAACAAAGTGGTAAAGCAATTGCAAGTACTTATCCCACCGCTGCACCACCAATGCAGGAGTCTGGCATGGTTTGTAGTGGGTTCTTTGGGTACTTGCAGCTTATACCAGGTCCAGTTATCCCTTATTAGTGAAATGTAGTAACGTTCTAGCAGTTTAGGCTGATAGAGGTAGCTATAGCAGAGCAGCTTAGGCTGAACTAGGAGCCATGCAAAGCTCATGCAATACCACTTATAGTTACAGAGTACTTATACTCGAGTAAAGACAATACTCAGTGTTACCAAAAATAAAGGTATTTAGTTGGGTGACACAGTACCAAAAATATCTTACAGACAATACTCCTTCTGGAGGTAAGTATTATTCACAATATATACCCTAGACACCAAAAGTAGACAAGTAATTAGACATAGAACAGTGCAAACAATAGGAAATGCTATAGAATGCAATGGAAGAAAATAGGTCTAGGGACAACACAACCCATACACTAAGAAAGTGGAATGCAAATCATGTATTCCCCCCTAGACAAGTGTAGTGTGTACAGAATCGCTGGGAGAGTAAGAACACAGTAAAGATAAGTAAATTCCCCACCCCAGAGCCCAGAAAAGCATGAGTAAAGTACTGCAAGTTTCCTTGGGACACACTACACCTCGCAGGTCTGCAAACAACTGCTGGATTCCTGGACCTGAAGATCTGCAAAAGAAGGGGACCAACTGCAGAAGTCTAAAGAAGTTCCAGGAAGGACAGGAGCCCCTGCCAACCCAGAAGAGGGTGTAAAAGAAGAGTCCCCGGTTAGTAAAAGACTGCAGAAATGCTCCTAGGAAGATGCCAGCAGGTTGCTGCATGATGCAAAAGATGTCCCACAACGTGAAGATGGATGCAGACATGATTTCGTGTTGGAAGTCACCAACAAGCCTTGGTTATGACAAATATGCGTTTTACGTAACAATGTCCCTGGCTGAACCCAGGAGGGACCTGGGGGCATCAACTCTGTGTGAGGGGGAAGAGGGGGCTCTCAGCACTGTAGAGAGTCCTCAGAATGCCAGGCAGCACCCATGGGACTCCCAGGAGACAGGAACAAAGGAGGTGCAAAATGCGTTTAGGGCAGCACAACAAAGGAAGGCCCCTTACCGCCGGAGAACAACTTAGCGAGTTGAATGTCATAGGATGGAGTGCTGGGGACCTGGGCCAGGCTGTGCACAAAGGAATTTTGCAAATACTGCACAGAGGCCTCAGGAGGTGAAGAAGACGCAGTACACAGGGGTACCGTCGCTCTCAGCGAAGGCAAGGTCTTACCTCCTCCAAATTGCGTCAGCAGGACCTCAGGGCAGTCTATGTCAATGGGGTCCACCCTCTGTGTCCTTAGCAGCACGTTTGTTGCTGTGAGAGGAGTCCAAGGGTACCGGTTGTCGTCTTGGAAGGTGCCTGCGTGAGCAGGGGAGTGACTCCGTCACCCCATGGGAGATTTATTCGGTACTTCTGGTGCAGAATGAAGACAGAGAGTCCTCAGAGTGTGCACACTGTGGAAACTGTTGCAGTTGCTGGCTGGAGCTGAAGTTGCAGAGGAAAAGTATCCCTTGTGGATACTTTGTTGCTCTTACAGCGGTTCCTGGAGCAGGCTACGGTAGATCCGGGGTCAGAGGATGAAGTAGTAGTTGCAGAGGATTCCTGAAGGAAACTCGCAAGAAGAATCTGAAGAGAACCCACAGGAGAGACCCTAAATAGCCCTGCAAGGGGAATTGGCTACCTTATCAGGTATGGACCTATCGGGAGGGGTCTCTGATGTCACCAGCTGGCACTGGTCACTCATAGTCCTCCAGAGTGCCCCCACACCTTGCAAAGCAAGATGGCTGAAGTCTGGGACACAGTGGAGGAGCTCTTGGCACCACCACTGGGGTGGTGATGGACAGGGGAGTGGTAACTCCCCTTTCCTTTGTCCAGTTTTGCGCCAGAGCAGGGGAGAAGTAGTCCCTGAACTGGTGTAGACTGGCTTATACAAGGAGGGCACCATCTGTGCCCTTCAAAGCATTTCCAGAGGCTGGGGGAGGCTACCCCTCCCCAGCCTGTAACACCTATTTCCAAAGGGAGAGGGTGTAGCACCCTGCTCTCAGAGGAAATGCTTTGTTCATGCCTTCCTGGGACTGGGCTGCCCAGATCCCAGGAGGGCAGAACCCTGTCTGTGAGGTTGCAGCTGCTGTAGCTGCAGTGCTTGCCTCAGAGAGATGGTTTGGCAGTACTGGGGGTCCATGGTGGAGCCCCCAGGATGCATGGAATTTGCTCCCCAATACCAGATTGGGTATGGGGGGACCATTCCATGATCCTAGACATGTTACATGGCTATATTCAGAGTTACCATTGTGAAGCTACATATAGGTATTGGCCTATATGTAGTGCACGTGTGTAATGGCGTCCCTGAACTCACAAAGTCCCGGGAAACGGCCCTGAACTATGTGGGGGACCTTTGCTAGTGCAAGGGTGTCCTCACACTTAGTAACTTTGCACCTAACCTTCAGCAAGTGAAGGTTAGACATATAGGTGACTTATAAGTTACGTAAGTGCAGTGAAAATGGCTGTGAAATAACGTGTGCTTTATTTCACCCAGGCTGCAATGGCAGGCCTGTGCAGGGGTTTGTCTGAGCTCCTTATGGGTGGCAAAAGAAATGCTGCAGCCCATATGGATCTCCTGGAACCCCAATTACCTGGGTACCTAGGTACCATATACTAGGGACTTATAAGGGGCGTCCAGCGTGCCAATTGAAATTGGCAAATGAAGTTACTAGCCTACAGCGACAAATTTAAAAGCAGAGAGAGCATAAGTACAGAGGTTCTGATTAGCAGAGCCTCAGCGACAGTGAAGCACTATACAGACACACACATTAGGCCATAAACTATGAGCACTGAGGTCCTGACCAGCAGGATCCCAGTGAGACAGGCAAAAACATACTGACATACAGGTAAAAATGGGGGTAACATGCCAAGGAAATGGTACTTTCCTGCAGTCACCCAAATAAATACCTTTATTTTTGGTAACATTGAGTATTGTCTTTACTTGTGTATAAGTATTGTGTAAGTGATATTGCAGGAGCTTTGCATGCCTCCTAGTTCAGTTTGAGCTGCTCTGGTGTAAGGTGTAAGGTACCCACTACAAACCAGGCCAGCCCCCTACACACTTCAATATCTCATCTCTGGCTGCGCAGCTCGACAACAACAATGCACTGCCTACTCCCAAGGAGTTCGGCAGCGAAGTATCCTGTATTGCAGGGTTCAGAACTGACACATCACCTACATCGCCAGGATCAACGATGAAGCATCGGTTCAACTGCTTCTTGCATCGCTCCTCACATCCTCCCTCAAGCCATCACAACCCCGAACTAAGGTAATGATCTAATTGAGCCAAGGCTGGTCCATGTATCGGACCCACGCTCAATAACGGTCAGCTTGACTTTTCAGATTTGACCCGGTCTAGTGCGACCAGATTGGCACTTTAAGCTTCTAAGCACTATGGGGGTCATTCCAACCCTGGCGGTCGGTGATAAAGCGGCGGCCAACCCGCCAACAGGCAGGCGGTCCAAAAAATGGAATTCTGACCCTGGCGGGAACCGCCAGCACAGCCCGCCACTTTAACACTCCGACCGCCACGGCGGGACAGACAAACAGCGCTGCGGTCACCGCCAACAGGCAGGCGGCAGACAATGTACCGCCCACCCTATCACAACTCACCAATCCGCCACCTTTTCCGGGGCGGGAGCCCCGCCGATAAAAACACGGCGGAAACAGACTACGAACGGGAAAACACTCACCTCTACACACTCCACGAGGAAGAAGGACAGCATGGAACCCGAATTAAACATCCTACCAGCTATTGTCTACCTGCTCATCTACCATGAGTACGAACGCCGGCGCAGACGACAACGGTGAGTACTGCACCTACGACACAGGGGAGGGGGGAGGAGGAAAGCTTACGGGCACACACATACGCCATACAAAAACCCCCCACCCCAAATACCTACACCCCAATGCAGAGCAACAAGTCAGAGTGACACCCCCCAAACCCACCGGAATAATGCAAAGACACAATTAAAATGATCTATAAAATATATGTATAAATAGCTCCATTGAAGTCATGGGAAATATGCAATATGAAAGATACAAAATAAGGAATGAACATAGTTGAAAATATATACATAGGCAATAAGTCCTGCCCATTCTGTCAAAGTTCCATAGTCCGTGGGCCAATGTGCACAAACACATGGGCAAAGCCAACACACAAGACCAGATACCATTGGAGAGAACACTGCTGGGGCATCAGATGATAAAACTACAGGCACCTCAGGGGGAATGGAAGGGGGGGCACTTCAGCCACATGAGTCCACGACGCCAGATCCACGAGGGGCCTCCATGCCCACTGTCCCATCCTGGGGAGTGCAAAGCCACAGTCACACAAGTCTCTATAGTGGGTGGCTTGCCCACTGTGCCATCCTGGGGAGTGCAAAGCCACAGTCCATCAGATGGATTACCGACTCCACCGTTAATGGAGGAGGCATGGTGCCCAGAGTGCTTCGTGAAGCCCTGCTCGACACAGAACCGGCACTGGCATTGGGCCAGCGGTGCTTGAGACGGCGGTGCCCAGCGGAGCGGTGCTTGACAGGAAGGGCCCAGCGGAGCGGTGCTTGACAGGAAGGGTCCAGCGGAGCGGTGCTTGAGACGGTGGTGCCCAGCGGAGCGGTGCTTGACAGGAAGGGCCCAGCGGAGCAGTGCTTGACAGGAAGGACCCAGCGGAGCGGTGCTTGAGATGAAGGGCCCAGCGGAGCGGTGCTTGAGATGAAGGGCACAGCGGAGCGGTGCTTGACAGGAAGGGCCCAGCGGAGCGGTGCTTGAGACGGGGGTGCCCAGCGGAGCGGTGCTTGACAGGAAGGTCCCAGCGGAGCGGGCCTTGACATGAAGGGCCCAGCAGAGCGGTGCTTGAGATGAAGGGCCCAGCGGAGCGGTGCTTGAGACGGCGGTGCCCAGCTGAGCGGTGCTTGACATGAAGGGCCCAGCGGAGCCGTGCTTGACAGGAAGGGCCCAGCGGAGCGGTGCTTGAGACGGCGGTGCCCAGCGGAGCGGTGCTTGACAGGAAGGGCCCAGCGGAGCGGTGCTTGAGATGAAGGGCCCAGCGGTGCGGGGCTTGAGATCAAGGGCCCAGCGGAGCGGTGCTTGAGATGGCGGTGCCCAGCGGAGCGGTGCTTGACAGGAAGGGCCCAGCGGAGCGGTGCTTGAGATGAAGGGCCCAGCGGAGCGGTGCTTGACAGGAAGGGCCCAGCGGAGCGGTGCTTGAGACGGGGGTGCCCAGCGGAGCGGTGCTTGACAGGAAGGTCCCAGCGGAGCGGGCCTTGACATGAAGGGCCCAGCAGAGCGGTGCTTGAGATGAAGGGCCCAGCGGAGCGGTGCTTGAGACGGCGGTGTCCAGCTGAGCGGTGCTTGACATGAAGGGCCCAGCGGAGCCGTGCTTGACAGGAAGGGCCCAGCGGAGCGGTGCTTGAGACGGCGGTGCCCAGCGGAGCGGTGCTTGACAGGAAGGGCCCAGCGGAGCGGTGCTTGAGACGGGGGTGCCCAGCGGAGCGGTGCTTGACAGGAAGGGCCCAGCGGAGCGGGCCTTGACATGAAGGGCCCAGCGGAGCGGTGCTTGAGATGAAGGGCCCAGCGGAGCGGTGCTTGAGACGGCGGTGCCCAGCGGAGCGGTGCTTGACATGAAGGGCCCAGCGGAGCGGTGCTTGACAGGAAGGGCCCAGCGGAGCAGTGCTTGAGACGGCGGTGCCCAGCGGAGCGGTGCTTGTCACGGCGGGCCCCTGTTCAGCGGTGCTTCTCACGGCGGGCCCCTGTTCAGCGGTGCTTGTCACGGCGGGCCCCTGTTCAGCGGTGCTTGTCACGGCGGGGTCCTGTTCAGCGGTGCTTCTCACGGCGGGCCCCTGTTCAGCGGTGCTTGTCACGGCGGGCCCCTGTTCAGCGGTGCTTGTCACGGTGGTGTCCTGTTCAGCGGTGCTTCTCACGGCGGGGTCCTGTTCAGCGGTTCTTGTCACGGCGGGCTCCTGTTCAGCGGTGCTTCTCACGGCAGGCCCCTGTTCAGCGGTGCTTGTCACGGCGGGCCCCTGTTCAGCGGTGCTTGTCACGGCGGGGTCCTGTTCAGCGGTGCTTCTCACGGCGGGCCCCTGTTCAGCGGTGCTTGTCACGGCGGGCCCCTGTTCAGCGGTGCTTGTCACGGCGGTGTCCTGTTCAGCGGTGCTTCTCACGGCGGGGTCCTGTTCAGCGGTTCTTGTCACGGCGGGCCCCTGTTCAGCGGTGCTTCTCACGGCAGGCCCCTGTTCAGCGGTGCTTGTCACGGCTGGGGTCCTGTTCAGCGGTGCTTCTCACGGCGGGCCCCTGTTCAGCGGTGCATGTCACGGCGGGGTCCTGTTCAGCGGTGCTTCTCACGGCGGGCCCCTGTTCAGCGGTGCTTGTCACGGCGGGCCCCTGTTCAGCGGTGCTTGTCACGGCGGGCCCCTGTTCAGCGGTGCTTGTCACGGCGGGGTCCTGTTCAGCGGTTCTTGTCACGGCGGGCCCCTGTTCAGTGGTGCTTGTCACAGCGGGCCCCTGTTCAGCGGTGCTTCTAACGGCGGGCCCCTGTTCAGCGGTGCTTGTCACAGCGGTTCTTGTCACGGCGGGCCCCTGTTCAGCGGTGCTTGTCACGGCGGGCCCCTGTTCAGCGGTGCTTCTCACGGCGGGCCCCTGTTCAGCGGTGCTTGTCACGGCGGGCCCCTGTTCAGCGGTGCTTCTCACGGCGGGCCCCTGTTCAGCGGTGCTTGTCACGGCGGGGTCCTGTTCAGCGGTGCTTCTCACGGCGGGCCCCTGTTCAGCGGTGCTTGTCACGGCGGGGTCCTGTTCAGCGGTGCTTCTCACGGCGGGCCCCTGTTCAGCGGTGCTTGTCACGGCGGGCCCCTGTTCAGCGGTGCTTGTCACGGCGGGCCCCTGTTCAGCGGTTCTTGTCACGGCGGGCCCCTGTTCAGCGGTGCTTGTCACGGCGGGCCCCTGTTCAGCGGTGCTTCTCACGGCGGGCCCCTGTTCAGCGGTGCTTGTCACGGCGGGCCCCTGTTCAGCGGTGCTTGTCACGGCGGGCCCCTGTTCAGCTGTGCTTCTCACGGCGGGCCCCTGTTCAGCGGTGCTTGTCACGGCGGGGTCCTGTTCAGCGGTGCTTCTCACGGCGGGGTCCTGTTCAGCGGTTCTTCTCACGGCGGGCCCCTGTTCAGCGTTGCTTCTAACGGCGGGCCCCTGTTCAGCGGTGCTTGTCCTGTGTTTCTAGGGAGCCAGACCTGGCCAAGACTTCCCGCTCAGTCGCCATCCGACCTTGCGGTCGCGGGGCCCTCCTGTGATGGAGTCCTGGGCCCGTGGGTGTCGTCCGTCACAACCGGAATGGGGCTGGTGGGGCCCTCCTGGGCAGCTCGCCTGCTGCCTGACTTGTCCGCCCTTCTGCCCTTGCCCTCCTTGGCAGAAACTCTGGGGCCCTTGCCTCCCTTTCTGGATGGGCCAGGTGACGGTGCAAGGGTGGTGTCCTTGGGGGCAGCCGTCTCAGGCCTGTCGCGCAGGCCCTTCCCTTTCTTGGTTCTTTTCCCAGGGGGTGGGCTGGCTGTCCCCTTGCTGCTGGCCGATGTTCCTGCCCTAGGAGCTGGTGGACTCCAATAGCCCTGTACGATGGTCCTAGTAGGTGCAGAGCTGGTGGTGGCTGAGGTGCTGTTTGGAGTCTTATTAGATGGAGGGGGTGGGTCAGTTGTTGGAAAGAGGTCAAGGTTGGAAAGGAAAATCAATTTAGACAGACAGGGACGGGTAGGTGTAGTGGGTATGGGAGTGGAGGAAGAGGATGTGGTTGTAGGAGAGTCAAGTGTGCTGTCTTTGGGTGCAGGTGTTTGTGACGGAGGCTGTCGTGAGGTGGATGGCTGTTGGGTGGGTGGCTGCCTGCGTATGTGTGTTTTGGAAGAGGGGGTGACAGACACACTGGGAGAGGACACAGGGGACGTGTAAATGGCAGTGGGGGTGGTGACTGCACGTGTGCGGACTGTAATGGAGGGTGTGCTGGTGATGGAAGTACTGGCTGATGGTGGTGTGCATGCAGGTGTGAGTGGAGACGTCACAGGGAGGGAGGAGGGAGATGAGGAGGTGGGGGACACAGAGGTGGTAGTGACTGTTGGCATGTCTGCATCTGGATGTTGCTTGGGTGACTGCTTGTGGGATCTGTGGTGCTTATGTCTGGATGAGCTGCCCTTGGGTGTAGAGGTGTGTGCAGGCTGGTTTGATGGTGTGGATGGGATAGGCAGAGGAACAGGAGACTGGGACTGGGTGGAGGGAGTCAGAAGAGGGAGGCTGGAGACAGGGACAATGGCTGCCGTCAGTGCTGAGGCCAGAGCGTTGAACGATCGCTGATGGGCAGCCTGACCCAAATGAATGCCCTCCAGGTATGCATTGCTCCGATGCACCTCCCTTTCTACACCCTGGATGGCATTCAAAAGGGTAGACTGCCCAACAATGAGCGTCCGCAGGAGGTCAATGACCTCCTCACTGAGGGCAGCAGGGGTAACTGGGCAGGGCCTGAGGTGCCTGGGGTGAAGGAGATGCCCGGCTTCCTGGCCGAGCGGGCACGGGGCAAAGGCTGAGGGGCTGCTGGGAGGGCGGGGCTGGTGCGCTGGGTGGCGGCTGTACCTGTTGTGGCGGTGGGCACGGATGTTGCCGCCACCGCAAGGGAGCTCCCTTCCGAGGACGTGTCGGTGTCGCTGACGTCTCCACGGGTCCCCGTTGTGGACCTCCACTCGCCCTCCGTCTCACTGGTGTACTCGGAGTCTGTTGCATGGCCCTCCGGGGCCATGTGAGATGCAGCTCCCTCGTGCGCCGATGCCACTACTCCTCCGCCTGATGATGCTATTGCACACATGAACAGGAAGACAAAGAAAATGGGTGGGGGGGAGAAATGAAGACAGGTTGAGTGCATGCATTGGCAACACCGTTGTCGGAGACGACAGACACAGAAGCCCCCTGCACTAGGCCGCGCAATCGGGGTACACTACTCAGTTATTGTGACTAGGCCTACAGGTCTATGGACAACAAATGCACACATAGATGACACAAGGCCATGAATAGCTGTACTTGGCACCCTACAGAGGTGGGGGGCGGGGGCACAGGGCCATGCCTAACGGAGGGGCCTAGCCTACAGAATGCGCCCTGGCCTAGAGATAGCCACAGCCCTCCTCCCCCACCCAGACACCTTCACTGCGCTCAAAGATAGCGGAATGTGCTGATCCAAATCGGGGTAGGCCACCGCCAGGATCCGGGACATCAGGGGGGTCAATTGGCGGCTGGCGCCCCTCCTACGTTGGGAGGCCATCCCCAGCAGAGACTCGGCGGTCTTTCTGGTCCCGCGGCGGATGTCCTCCCACCTCTTTCGGCAGTGGGTGCCCCATCTGTTGTGGACCCCCAGGGCCCGGACGTCCTTGGCGATGGCACGCCAAATGTCGATCTTCTGATGGGCGCTGACCTATGTGACATGTACAGGGTGGTAAAGGAAATCTCATTACTTTTCTGCCTGGTCAATGTGAGTGGCCCCCCCTCCCCAACCTTGCCATGTGGCACATGCTCTCATCTTTCGTGCGTTGCACTCCTCATTCGCTCCCCTCCCTACCATCTTACATACACCCCACTCAACACAGGCATAGCCCATTCAACGTGCACCCTGTGTACTAACCTGTTGGTCTGGAGGACCGTAGAGTAGCGCATACTGGGGGAGGACCCCATCAACAAGTTTCTCCAATTCTTCAGAAGTGAAGGCAGGGGCCCTTTCCCCAGTCGCAGCAGCCATTGTATCTCCCAGACCGAGGTCGCAGCAGCACTTGCAGTATAGGTCCTCTCCTGTGGATGATCAGGTCTCGAGTGATTAATCAGATAGAAAATGGCGGTCACGCCCGCGGCGGTGCGTACCGCGACCGCAGGCGCACATCCTCATTGGCTACTGAAGTCCATAGGGTGCAATGTTAACCAATGCGGCTTAGCACCGCGGTCTTCGACCGCCTACCGCCACGGTGTGCCACGCCAGCGCATTGACCTCACATCCCACTGTCACACTTCACAGGTCAGGCAGCCGCCATTTCAAGGGCCCGTATGGCATAATTTCTACTGCGTCACACAGGCCTAGGCCTTGCATTGCTACTCACCAGCCATTCAATGCATAGCGATTTGTGTACTGTGCAAGCTGTGTGAACGAACCTGTGGGTTGCTTGACTCTGTGCTCCATGTTGTCCTTCCTAGGCACCATCCGCTGGGACTTGCGAGGAGAAGGGTGAATCCTCCCGTGTACCGACCGCTGGTGGACCTGTCGACAATGGAAGAACGACATATCATACTTACATACAGGCTTGACAGAGCAACTATACATGAACTATGTGCCCAGCTGGAGCCAGACCTGATGTCCCCCATCCGCCAATCCACAGGGATTCCCCCTCTGGTGCAGGTTCTGTCAGTACTCCATTTTTTGGCAAGTGGGTCTTTTCAGACAACAGTGGCCATATCATCTGGGATGTCTCAGCCTATGTTTTCTAAGGTTTTGTCCAGAGTGTTGTCTGCCCTGATGAAATACATGCAGAGCTACATTATTTTCCCTGAGGTGGGCGATTTGGCTACAGTGAAGGGTGTTTTCTATGCCCTTGGACATATCCCCAACATCATTGGTGCCATTGATGGGACCCATGTGGCTTTGGTTCCCCCCAAAGAAAGTGAGCAGGTGTACAGAAACAGAAAAAGTTATCATTCGATGAATGTCCAGGTGGTCTGCTTGGCTGACCAGTACATCTCCCATGTAAATGCCAAGTTCCCTGTGTCAGTGCATGACGCGTATGTCATGCGAAATAGCAGCATCCCTTATGTGATGGAACAGCTACAGAGACACTGTGTGTGGCTAATTGGTGACTCTGGTTACCCCAACCTGTCGTGGCTACTGACCCCAGTGAGGAATCCCCGGACCAGGGCTGAGGAACGGTACAATGAGGCCCAGGGGCGAACTAGGAGGATCATAGAAAGGACCTTCGGGGTCCTGAAGGCCAGGTTTAGGTGCCTGCATATGACAGGGGGATCCCTAATGTACTCACCAAAGAAGGTGTGCCAGATCATCGTGGCCTGCTGTATGCTTCACAAACTTGCTTTGCGACGCCAGGTGCCTTTTCTGCAGGAGGATGCTCCAGATGGTGGTGTTGTAGCAGCTGTGGAGCCTGGGGAGAGTGAAGAGGAGGAAGACGACGGGGACGACACGGACAACAGGGATACAGTCATACAACAGGGATACAGTCATATAGCACACAGGTAAGAATCACCCACGCCATTTTACATTTACTTAAGGCCTCATGCGTCTCCACTGTCTGTGTTTCCCCCCAGTTCCTGTTTACTGATTTGTGACTTTCCCTTCCCTTTTCAGAGCTGTATGACCCACTGTGTGGCTTCTGCTTTGTTTGCCCATGTACTAAAGCTTATTGAAATTGGTATGTTGTCATCACAAAGTAACTGGACATTATTGCACCGTTATGTGTAATACATTTGTTAAGAATACAAGCAGACTCCTGTTATTTTATGTGCAATAAGTGATTTATTTTAAGTGCTACATATAGGTACATGATAGTAAAAAGGTGATGGGTGGGGGTGGAGTAATGTCCATGGCAGAGTCCAGTTCTCAGTCGCACAGGTGCATTGTCCATATGCCTGTGGAAGGATGGAGCAGGGGCAGTTAAAGGTTGGACAGGGTGACAATGTGGGACAGTGGGATGACATCAGGGGGTATCTTAGGCTGGCAGGGGTCTTGCAATCCTACTCTGTCTTCTTGTGAGATCTCAGGTTCCGCTTGCGGGGTGGTTCTTCTTCTGCAGGAGGTGGGGTTCTGGTGGCCTGTTGTTGTGTGGGGGCCTCCTGTCCACTAGCGCCGGCGGAGGTGGTAGGCTGTTCCTGGCCTGGGCTAGTGACAGGGGCCCTTTGGGGTGCCACATGGTCCCGCAATGTGGTGACTATCTGGTTAAGGGCCACGACGATGGTCCCCATTGCGGAACCGATGTTCCTCAGTTCCTCTCTGAACCCCATGTACCGTTCCTCCTGCAGTGCCTGGATCTCCTGGAACCTGGCCAGTACCATCGCCATCGTCTCCTGGGAGTGGTGGTAAGCTCCCATGATGGAGGAGAGGGCCTCTTGGAGAGTCGGTTCCCTGGGCCTGTCCCCCCCCTGTCGCACAGCTGCCCTCCCAGTTCCCCTGTGTTCCTGGGCCTCAGTCCCCTGGACGGTGTGCCCACTACCACTGCCCCCAGGTCCCTGTTGTTGTTGGGGTGGTGGGTCAACCTGGGTGCCCTGTAGTGGTGGACACACCGCTGATTGACTTGCCCTGGAGACAGAGGCATGGGCCCGCTGGGTGGGAGCTGTGCTGGTGTTCCCAGAGGGGGTTGGGTCTGGTGTAGCCTGTGGCTGTCGGTGGGGAACCGACTGTCCAGAGGTCCCCGATGGGCCGGGCTGGTCATCTGGGTCCAGGGAGACAGAGCTGCTGTCATCGCTGGGGGCCTCTTCTGGGGGTGGGATGGACATCTCTGTACCCTCCGTGGCGGTGTGGTGGCGTTCGGGTCCTGCAGGGGTATAAAGGTATGGTTATTGCTTCTGTGTGTGGCATTTCGTGTGATGGGTGGGTGTCCGTGTACCCAAGTGCAGGCATTCCCTTTTGGGGGCTTTTGTGAGGGTGGCTTGTGGGGGTGATGTGTGTGTGCAGTGGGCATGCTTTGGTGATGGGTGTCCATGCTTTGTGGTCGCATGCAGGGCTTGGTGTTGGGATGGGTGGGTTGTGATGGTGAGCCATTTGCAAGGAGTTGGTGTGATGGGGGTGGGGGTGAGGGTGGGGGTATGATTTGGCATGCAGGTGGGGTGGGGGTGGGAAGCAGTAGTGGAGATTTGACTTACCAGAGTCCATTCCTCCGCCTACTCCTGCGAGGCCCTCAGGATGCAGGATGTGCAAGACTTCCTCCTCCCATGCTGTGAATTCTGGGGGAGTAGGTGGGGGTCCGCCGCCAGTCTTCTGCACCGCAATGTTGTGCCTTGATACCATGGAACGCACCTTCCCCCGTAGGTCATTCCAGCTCTTCCTTATGTCATCCCGATTGCGTGGATGCTGTCCCACCGCGTTGACCCTGTCCTCTATCCTTTGCCATAGCTCCATCTTCCTGGCAATTGTGGTGTGCTGCACCTGTGCCCCGAAGAGCTGGGGCTCTACACGGACTATTTCCTCCACCATGACCCTGAGTTCTGCGTCAGTGAACCTGGGGTGTCTTTGGGGTGCCATGGGGTGGTGTGGATGAGGTGTGGGGTGGCGTTTATGGTGATGAGTGTGGTGCGTGTGGTGGTGTGTGGTGTTTGGTGCGTGGATTCTGTGTGGGTGATGGTATAGTGTGCCTCTGTGTTGTGGGATTGTCAATTCTGTGCTCTCTCTCTAGCCTTCGTCAAGAATTTCGGGTCGTAGGGGTTTGTGGGTGATGTGGGTGTGTGTTTTATATTGTGTTGGGTGTGTGGGAGTGGTGTTAGTATGTGTATCAGGTGTGTGTGTTTCACGCTGACCAATGTGGCTGAGTTTTCTATGTGTGTGTGTATTTTGACCGCTGCGGTGTGTACCGCCAATGGAATACCGCGGTTGAAAGACCGCTGCGGGGATTTGTGGGTCGGAATGGAATGGGCGTATTTCTGTTGGCGTGACGGTGGAGGTTTGGTCATCGCCATTTTTTCGCTGACCTTTGGTGTGGCGGACTTTTGTGGATGTCGGGTTTTTGGCGGTTTGCCAGTTGCGGGTCAGAATGACCGTGGCGGTTTACCGCGGCAGTGTTCTGGCGGTCTTCTGACCGTCAGTAAGCGCCTTTTAACGCCGAGGTCAGAATGACCCCCTATATTTCCAGATATTTTTTACAAACTCATATCTAAACTTCAATTTATTGGATTTTTATCATTTCGGTCTTGTTCTGTTCATTAAATTAAGCTCTATTTTTCTAACTAGCTGTGGTGTTTTCACTGTTTTACTGTTATAATTGTTGCTCAAATACTTTACACACTGCCTCCTAAGTTAAGCCTGTCTGACATGTGCCAAGCTACCAGAGGGTGAGTACAGGTTAATTTCTGACATGTATCTGAATTACCCTGACTGGGATTGTGGTGCTTCTTGGACAGGGTGAATACTTCTCCCAACTAGAGACCCTACTATAACACGCACTCATATGTGCTTTGCCCCGTTGTGTAGACTATCGCAGTATCAAGGCATGTGCGGAGTTAGAATGGTGAATACACACTCCTTTATGGTAAATGACCTCTCCTCATGTATGTAATGTAGGTATGACATGAGTGTGTCATCTCTCAGTGCAGGGAGTCATGGAGTTGTGATCTTCTCTGTTTTATGCATCTAGACTCCTAGGGTAAGCATTGTTACTGCCCTTTGAGAAGTATTGTTGTTAGGATAACATAAATTGAGCATAGATTCCTATCAATGGGATGAAGGAAGTGAACAAAGCAAGGGGCAGGATGGAGAACAGGAGGAAAGGGGAGGAACTGCAGGATGGACTTGGGGATGGGGAGGAGAAGGCATCAGTACATGCTGGAGAGGGAGGTGGTTTGAGACCACAACATCAGCCTTAAGAACACATACTCCAGTGAATCTAATTGTGTTGTTTTCTTTTCTTAGAAAACAATTGATATTCAACTGAAAAACCTCAAAATAAATCTGATGGAGGAGCTGATTGGATTTCAGAATGAGGAGAGCTTCCAGGCATCAGAGCTTGAGGTGAGTATGGCATTTTCTACTAAACTAGAAGGAGAATGGGAGCTGAATTCTGTGGCCTCCGCAGTTGTGGGTGGAAATATTAACAGAAGCTCCACAACACAGAGGCTGCCTTCCACGCTCCTCATTGGTTCTCAATCTCTGGCAAAGAGGGCAGAGCCTGGCATCAGCCATTGATTGGCAGGCGGAGGTCTGAGTCACATACTCAAACATTATGGGATGCTTGCCATCTCCATGGAAATCAGAGTGACAGTGGACATTGTGCGGTACTGCTTTCCATGGAGCTGAACAACACCTACAGTAAGATGTACGTGGTGCTGACTGCATCCCTTCACAGGCTGCCACTGTAAGGTGGCCTCTGAAGCAGGTACATATGACCTTCAATAGCTCTGTGCACCAGTACAGAGTAGAGGAATAAACTACATAGAGGAAGAGATATGCTTGGCCAAGGTCAAGTTATGCAAAGAGGAAAGGAGATGCTGCAACCTTCGTGGACAGGCAAGAAGTGAACACACAATCAGTGCAAGAAGGCCAATGCGACAGGGTTCCTGGTTATAACCTAGGCAGCAGTTGGCAAGGAGGAGGAGGGATTAAAGCACCTGAGAGCACGCAGGGTTATCTAGAGGCTCTTGAATTCTATCCTCGCACCATATACTCACATCACTGGCTTTGCACTCTGCTGTGGCCCATGGCATCAAACACTGCTTCAGCCACTCCTGTGTGCCTCCATGTCTGATGATGGCCCGTCAACCACGACTGAGCAGGTAATCGAGAATCGTAGTAAAGCCATCAGATGTAACGGTAATCTGGAATCATTTTAAGGCATCAGGTGTAAAACGTAATCTGGAATTAATGTAAAACTATCAAGTGTAAACCGTAATCTGAAATTAATATAAAAACCAACAGGTGTAATCAGTAATCTGGAATTAAGATAAAGCCATCTGGTGTAAATAGTAATCAGGGTTCATGGTCAAGAAATCAGATGTCCCGATAATCAGGAATCATGGTTATGGCGTGAGGCTAAATGGTCTGCGGTGTCAGAGGGCCTTTCAGATTAAGCATGGTACCTGTGGGCTGCCTTCACTTGTTAAATGATGTGATCTAGCAGTGAGGTCTAAAGATGTATTTAACTATTTGGATCTTTTACACACAGTAATCCACCTTTCCTATGTCTTCTATGCTCTGTTCTTTGTTAACAGGTAATTAGATTTACATAGTGATTTTTTTCTACATGTGTTTTTCAAGCTGATGTGTCCTTGTGCCAAAGCATACAGCTGGAGAACAGGCTGCAGTGAAGCCATCATAGGATGCTTCAAAGTTCCACCAGGGACACACCCTCACCTGGTCCACAGCACAGTGTCCACCAGAGGAGCCATCAGTACCAGTCATCACAAAATAAACAGAAGATTCATACTCATACTGCATTGTTTCAGATTACTAAGAGTAGCACTATGAAACCAGCAGGTTATCAAGCTGTTCTACACCAGGAGTCTCCAACCTTTTCTGTAGTGAGAGCTACTTCTGATCAGTGGAAATCATTGTACACTTTTGAAGGCTAAACAACTTGTGCATTGCTAATGGCACCCCCAGGACCAGCTTCATTAATTTGAAGCCTAATGTCCAAAGTCTTTTGCAAGAAACGGCGTACATTAAATATACGCAGATGGTCAGATGGCTAATGGCACTGTTGTAGCAACTTTTAAACTATAAGAGCGACAGACGTTGATATATGATTGACATTGAGAGATCAGAAAGTCCTGAGGAAGTCAAGGGGTAATCTCAGACGAAACACGTGTTGACTAGGACTGGAACAGGAGCAATTTTGGATGAAACAATTTAAAGAAGAATAAAGAAGATCATGAGTCAAACAATGGAGCATTTTTTAATTAAGGACTTTGAGTATTTAATGATATATTAATTGGCATTTTTCTGGGTTAAGGCGCTTGCCTTTCATAGTTATATATGTGTGATAGCAGCTGATGTTATCATTTCTGGGTTTAGTGGGGGACTTATCCCAGTGAATGGCACCGTCTGGTGAATTACTGATTCTATTTCTATTGCATTGAAGGAGAGCGCCAAGTACTCCATAAAAATCTCCCATTGGTAGCTAATGTCCAAAGAGGCAGATTATGTGGTTAGAACAAAATATGATAATATGGTTTAGAATGAGGGGCACTATGACAGGACTGCCATGTGTGTCAGTGACAGCGTGGTTTTTGTGGATGTTTGAACGTGTGCGTATAAATAGGATATATTTGTAAGGGTGAATAAGAGTCTATGTTGTATGTACATGCAGCACAGGACAAACCTTTCGCTATAAGTGGCATATCCCTTAACATACAATCCCTTTTTTTGTAATGGGAGAAACATAAAATGCAGAAAAATGTTCTGCAAAAATGTTTATAACCTAGAACATTTTGTCTGCACTTTAAACAACAGTATTTTACCATTATACTACTTGCCAACTGGGGGCAAGAGGTCTGTTGTTTGCAAATGTGAAACTTTAAAATGGGAGAACATTAAAATAAAGAGTTAAGTTAAAGATTAAGGTAGATTTTCATTTTAATTTTCTCCCATTTAACAGCATTCAGAAACCTCATTTTGTACTCACGTCCAATACTGAGTTGACAAGAACTTTTATTTAAGGTTTCAATAACTCAATACTACAGCTGTTCACCTCTGTGTCTCACCATGGGTCATAAATCTGACTCTAGCACTGCTCAGCTGCTATCTGCAACCTGATGACAATACTGTAAAACAAATACCTTTAAAAGGAAAATGTGGGTGGTCTGGCCACGTTGAGAGATGGCCGCCTGATAGACAAGCTCTGCGCCACGGCGGGCCCTGAGTGGAGGCGGGGGGGCTGAGGCGACAGTATAGGGCACTGCATGTGGTCTGAGGAATTGTGCCGACATGGTGTCTCTGCTGGAAGGTCCTGCAGGAGTGGAGGCCGGCCGGCGAAATTGAGGAGTGACAGCGGGGCTGGGGCCTAAAGCCTCCGTGAAGCAGCGGCCTTGCGCAACGGCTGCGACGATTGCGACATACCTGACCCCTCACTCTCTCTGATGCTGCCACAGGGGGCCTTACAGCTACGGATGAAAGCACGCGAACTGGTGGATGGTGCGTACTCTTGAAGCCGGTGGTGGTGCGGCCTGCTTGCCGGTCGACGAGGAGCGTTGCTTTGGGAGAAGCAGGGCCTAGAGCCCATTAATGTAGGAGGCGTCATGGGCCAGCCATGATAACCTGGACACGCGCGGCTGCTATGTCTTGCTGCTGCCACCTGGGGGGGTGCGCCTGGAGGTCAGCGTACCCCCCCTCCTTCTTTACTCTCAGTGCTTATGCACCAACGCTGTATAGTCCTAGGTTGCTGGCTGGTGAGCCTCGGACTGGCAGCTTCAAACACCCTATGGACCCTTTGGCCTAGTGGAGGTTTGCATACAGTGGCAAAGAGGCCTGACCTGGGGACGCATTGGGAGATGGAATCCTGCCTGCTCTTCTTCGCCCCTTCTTTACCCACATCAATCGCAGCGACAGCACGTGGGAAGCGGGTGATCGAGTGGGGGACCACCCGCACAGGTGCACGAGGCAGCAGGGGTAGGATCGGACCCCATCTGGGCAGAGATTGCTAGTCGGCAGAACCTTGTAACCCACCTGAGTGAAGTACAGGGAGGGTACGGACACCTTCTCCTCTCTGTCTGATGAAGAACACCTTCCGTCGTGCATAACGTGCTTTGTGTCTCCTGCATAGCAAAACTACTGAGCACAGGACTTACCCTATCCAGATACTGCTACAGTATAGACTAAGGGAATACGGTCCAGTGATGGCCACCGCAAAGTCCAGTGATAAATCCAACGAGACAGCTACTCTTCTCTGAAACCCTCCACCACTCCCACCCGCTGGCCTTGCTCTGAGAATCCCAACCGACAAACTCACTCATTGCTACTGAAACCCCAGAGCAAGGCACTACCATTAACTTCACTCTTCTGGAAATCACTTCGGTGGGTCGGCAGCTGGAGGGGATGGACTCCACCATGTCCACACTGGCGGCAGAAACCAAATCCATACGCTTGGATATTGCAGACTATTTATCCGCAGATGATATACTACTCACCTTAACAGATTTGGATCGCTCCATCCCGGCCTTACTAGAGATTATTGACAGGTTTGCACTCATATCTGGATACCGGGTGAATTGGGACAAGAGCAGAGCACTGCCCCTCTCTAACATTACCTGGTGGGCGTCGATCCTTGGTTACCCATTCCAATGAAAACCATCCCACGTCAAACATCTAGGAATGCTAGTAAACAGGGGCCTGGACCACATGATGGTGGGTAACCTGGTCCCCCTCCTGACTCATATGTCTCTGGACTTTGACAAATGGGCTCATCTGGGGCTCACTCTGTGGGGCAGAGTCCAGGCCATGCGGATGGCCACCCTACCACGTTTTACCTATGTCCTTGGTATGCTGCCCATGCAAATACCTCTCATGAATCTCAGGAGAATTGATGCATCAAGCTGGATGTGGCACTTACAGCCTGGCATCGGGCACACCACCTTCTTGGCACACATCCCCATCTTCATAAAGGGGCCCCTATATGGGGTAACGACCAGGTGCATATAGGAGGGACCTCTTTCTACTGGTCACAATGGAGCTCGGCAGGTATCAACCACTTGGGCCAACTCATAGAGAATTGCGAACTTAACCCCTTTTCGATACTATGGGAGGAATTTGGCCTTCAATCGGACCAAGCATGGCCATATCTGCAAGTTCGGCACTGTCTCCGCAGAGCATTAGGGGTCTCCCCTGGACCCCCCAAACCTCACCTCTGCTGTCTTATTTGAACAAGTGGGGACGATCCAAAGGAGTGATGTTGGGTCTGTGTGGAGTGCTCGCCCATCACCTCTACTTGCAGCCCCTCCTTCCTGACCTACGTGCTAGCTGGCAGCGCCGCCTCCAAACAGTCTTGGAGGAAGAAGACTGGACAGACATACTGAACGCCCTGGATAGGGGCACGTGGGATGCATGCGTTAAATTCTGTCTCTTCAAAATTCATTCATGCCTGGAATTGGACTCCAGCTAAATTGTGCAAAATGGGCCTGCTGCCACATGCCCAGTGCTGGCGCTGTACTGAGATACGCTGCGATTAAATACACATTCTATGTGATTGTCCCTTGATACGCCCCTTTTGGGAGTCCGTGAGAACCATTCTCGGTGGCTCTATCTCTCTCCGGCAGCCACTCCCTACCTCTCTTATTCTCCCCCATCATATGATGGACCTCCCTGTCCTGTCTAGACCACAACACCGCCTCTCACTCATAGAGCATTCATAGAAAATATGCGACCTATCCACGGAACATGCGCAGACTCCGCACTGGCACATTCACAGAATAAATCCACACATATTCCCCTTTTAATTCAGACTGGTGCACTCCACACTGTGTTGTATCATCTCACCTTCTCTCATCCATTTCTCTATCTATGAACTCACTCACCTTCCGCCTGCCCTACTGCAGACCCTGCCCCTCTCTATCTTCCCCCTCCTCCTTTCCTTACACAGACCACAGCGCTGGGTGCCTCTATCATAACACCCCCCCTCCACTTTATACTTCTTGTCTCCTCTCTAGACCTTCTGCTCCTCTACTATACTCTCGCTTGATTCACCCTGCTGCCTCTGCCTTGCCCCCTAGTCATTGTTCCTACATGTCTACCCGAACCCAAGGCAGCCCCTAGAAGCACTGCAATATTGTGGTTGGCCCCCGCCTTTTCTTCCCTCTCCTTCCTTCCAGATACCCACTTGTTGATTGACCACGTTTATGTCCTAGTTCTTGGTATTGGCTACACATACTAGAACAATGTACCTTGTATGCATGTCAGCTTCTGATTCTCAAAATTGCAAAAAACAAAAGGAAAACGGGACCTTGTGCTTATTTAAAAATCGATCGACTGGTTGGAGACACTGGTTCTATAGCGAGTAGGGACCTCTGTGGAAGTAGGAAAATGACAACAGGTTCATCCGTAGCAAGGACGACCTGTGACCTTCAGGAGTGTGGTGAAGAACACACATTCCATGAGACAGTGAACTGGACACACATAAAAAATACAGAAATTAATAACAGGATTATACTAAATGGTAACAGAGTCTCCTTTACAGTAACACTCAAAACATCACTACAAAAGCCCCTCAGGACTGTAAACCCCCTACCAGGGAGTGTCCACATATTTGAACAAATGCAGAGTTAAGGTTGACCAACTTATGTGTCAAGAAAAGGCAGCACATTTTGTGTTAGTATTACTTCACTAGTTTGGCCTTTCTGCGTCTTAACACTTTCTGGGCAAAGGTTTCACCTCATTAGTTCTGCCGTAACACCCAAACACTCTGATGGAGCTAGGAATCATTTTTTCTTTTGCTGAAATCTGGAAAGTATGCAAATGTGGCAAATTCATATTAGACAGAAAACACAGCACGTGCTAAATCACATAAATTCAGTGGTCCTGATGACACGTTGATAAGGGTCTTGTGCCTGGAAGTAGGGCGTTGAAACAAACCCCTGGCAACACCTAGGTTTACTTCTCTTCTTGTTTATCTAGGGGCCAGGGCACATGGGCATACTTGACTATGCAAAGTAGAACTCTTTTAAGTAACCATAAAAGGCTTTCTGAATCAGCTCTAAATCAGTTAAAACTGGAATCAAATGTGATATTTTTTTTTTGCAGTTTTATGCAGAGCAATCTAGACCTGAAGGCATTGGAGCACCTTACATGAGCATCAGTTACGTTACACAAGGTCACATTCATTTATTTTAGTTATGGGGAGATTAAGGACCTGATATAGGATATAATGTGATTTATATTTTGGCAGATGGGATATCCGTCACAGTTGGGGTGGAGTAACCCCTCCAACAAACTCTAAATTACTCCCTAAGTGATTTGCCCAGAATCACAGGTTGCTCATCCGATGCTGAGACCCGGGAGCTCTGGCTGTATCCTCTCCCCATATGTGCTATTTAGATGCTATTCATGTACATTTATTAGAAACAGAAAATACTGAGTCCTCGTTGCACTTCTAACAATAGGGAGCTGGATATTTCAGGGGCTGATACACAAAGTCCTGTAGAACAGTGCTCCTGTAGTATTACTTCCCATGCCCATGAGATCCTAGTGTTTTTCCCTCTGAAATACGAATCTTTTCTTTCTGTCTTTGAGTTGCTTTCTGTAGTGTTTTAGAACGTGTTTGTATTAATTCAAGAAGGTCTTTTGTACTATAGTAGAGAGCACATCACTCTGGGGTCCTTGACAGATGGCAGTGACTCTTTTAATTTTGTTTTTTAAAGGTGAAAGTTCAACGCCAGAGAGACCGAATTATCCATGAGTTTGAGGAGCTTTGGCTCTATCTGGAGAAGGAGAAAATGCGTCTTCTCAGCAGACTGGAAAGAGAAAAGGAGGAGGTTTTGAGGATGAGGCTTGAGAAGGCTGCCCAGCTGGAGGAGAAGAGGTCCTCTCTCCAGAGGCTGGTCACAGAGATGGAGGAGAAGCCTCAGCAGCCACGGGTGGACCTGGGGAAGGTGAGCGTGCGGACTTTACATCTTCATCCCACAGAATGCTGCGGACAGTAGTACTAGTGAAAATTAAGTTTATTTAAACCAATGGTTTGTTAAACTATATGTTACATACAATATATAAATTCATTAGTATTAAAGATTGGGCTTAAAAGCCGCCTCTCCTCCACAAAGCCAATAAAAACCATACACACTGCATAGGTTACATCCCAAAAGTTAATATCATATACAGTCCTTAGTGCCTTGGCCCATTCCACAATCCCGTATTTCATAAATAGAGGTTTTAAAATTGATGGCTTAAGAAAAAAATTATAAACAATGAATGAAAATATAGCCTGTAGAACAACACATTCCAAACCCACAAGTGCGAATGCCTTCCTCAGCCCATATCCTTAACTCTCCTGCATGCCCGACTACACCGGACTCAACCTCACCTCAAACTTATGAACATCTGGACGTGCTACTGGGTTAGATAGTCTAGAAAGGTAAAGAAAGGAATATTGGAGACCCAGGAGACTTAAATAACCAGTGGACATCTCAGTCCTTAGATATTCCACGTCTCTGACTCTGGATTCCAACAAGTCCTTATCTCTTACATCCCTTCGGTAGCAGCAGCGGGCCCTCAATTTTATAACTCTGTACTCTGAATAAGCTCACCAGCCTTACCTTCTGATCCGTTACCCTCCCCGCCCAACTGACCTCATCAGTATATATATCTTCAGCACCTAGAGAAGACTCCTTGGTGATTGAAGCAGTCCTATTCCAGGAATTCAGCCTAATTTCCAATCTCGTTGCCTGGATCAATCACAACAAAGGGGGATCTAAACGTTTTTTAAGACTCATTCCTTCCAGTTCCTCCCAGTTGTGCCCACGTCCTAGACCAAGAATCTCTGCTCCATAAAGCAATTGAGTGGGCACCACTGCCTTCTGAGCTATAAGGACAAGTTCAAATGAAGGTCCTCCAAAATCTATTGTAAATTTCTTCAACCCACCTACCATAGCTGATGCTTTCAGCACTTCGAGATGCATCTTCCACTGTAACATACTATAAGAAATAATGCCCCTAGGTATTTATAGGACAGGGACTCTTTCAATGATACACCTCATTTCCAGTTCAACCAAGTACATTCCTCCTCAAAGACCGGAGTATTGGTTTTTTCAAAGTCGATTGTAAGTTAGTTCTCCTGGCAATATTTAGCAAAAGCATCTAACTTCCTTTGCAAACCCAGCTGAGTCACATCTACAATCACCAGATCATTGGTATAAAGTAGAGAAGTATACATCACCCACTAACCAGGTTCAGACGCTTATAATGATGCATAGTGTAAATATACACTACAAGGGAGGGGAAGTCACTGATACTGTGGAGACAGTCAAAGGTAACACATTTTAAACCTTGACCCACCATGCACGTCTGGACTGTAAGTAGCCAGATTTTGAAAAATGCAGACAGCTATGGCTAGTTCAGGCCAAAGACCTAGGTTTCATTTTGCTGTTGATTCAAGTAGGTCTTTGTTCTTTGACATTCAGCGTGTGGTATCTACCAAGGCCTGTGGTGGTTGTAGTCCCAGTGGATTTTGCCCTTTATACATGCTTCCTCAACTCCCTGCTTTGAAACTGACATTTGAATTTGGGCAGTACAGGGTTTCACTAGCGAAGAGGAAGAACAGAAAACATCCTTAATACCCCTGAATGGAAGAGAGACAGCAGAGATAGCGAACCCAATGTCTTGCACGCAGGACCTTCTTTCCATACTGCATGCCTTGAACACCTGGCAGCAGTCAGTGGCTCTAGGACAGCATCACAAAGAGGCAAAGCAGGACCCCTTCCCTCTGTTTTGTTCCTTAGAGATGATGAATTTGCATAAGATGACATCCCAGGCTAATAATTCCACTCTTGGGTTGACTATACAGTGCTTCAGTGAAGCTTTCGCCAGTGTACCTTGCATCAGGGCCGGTCATGTAAAGGACCAAGACATGTTATGGGAAGCTTGTGCTACACCAGCCTAAACCAGAAGATGAAGAGAAGTATTGCCCTGGGCTCCCTGAACTGAACTTCAAACTAGGTTAATTCAACCAGTTCTTCTCCAAGGCTCGCTGAAGCTCTTGGAATGTCTTCCTCAATGCAATGATTTAGATTTTTGCAGTGGGCAGTAACGTGTGGTAGCCCGTGTACATGAGGCGGTTGATGCATGGAGTGATGGAAGGAGATGTTAGTCTGTAGTGATGCCCTGGATTGCTGGTGCACTCAGCATTGTGTGTTTCAATGCTGTGAGTGACGCTTGAAGGAGCGGTGAGCATCAAGGGAGTGGTTTGCTCAAGATGTCCTTCTGGGCTGTGAACTACTCCTACCTTGACATCCACAATGCTTTTGTCTCTTTCTTTCCATGTGGTTCTGTACTGTGTCCTGATATTCTCTGTTGAAAAAGATATCTCCGAAACACTTCAAGTTGTGTTCATTGCTGTAATAATGCTGTTATTCATACATGTTTTTTGGAACCCTTGCCCATGCATTTTGTTTTTCATTGACTTCTTTCCTGGCAGAACACTTGTTTATTTGTGGTTTGATTACCCTTGTTCTATGGATTCCAGGGTGCACATCCTTTGTCGAAGTGCAGGCACACTACTGAGGATGTCATGCGGCCTACCCCATAGGCTCTTCCCCACTGTGCCAACTTCTGTCCAGCTTGGATGTACTCCTGCCAGAAATACTTCGGGGAATTCAGCAGGCGTAAATAATGGCATTGTAATCTGTAAACAGACATTCCTGGCCCCAAAACCCCCTTATGAATTGTGCCCTGTGATGCAGAGGACACGGGCTTTGGTTTGGTGGCCCTTCTGGGGAGAGTACACTGTGCACTGTCTGTGATGTCCTGTATGTTCTGTTAAAGAAACCCCCCCCCCATGAGACGGAGGGGAGGGTGGTGGAGTTTTTATTGGCGTTGTAATTTCACAGGATCATGAGTTTTGTTGGCGAATCTAATTTTTGAAATTGAAGTTAATGGTTGTAGTGCAGTGATTAAAAAAATGTATATTGTTTTAAAATTGAGAGATAAGCATAATTTATAAAAAAACTATTTGATAATGCAATAACAGTCATTGCAAGCGTGGGAAGCGATATCCTAAATCCTGTGACAACGAATTGGGTGCCTTATGATGTTAACAAATACAGTCCTTCTGGGGAAGGGGCCTCAGAGCTGTTTTCAGTTTCAAATATTCATCAACTGCTGGCATGCTTTTGGATCTCTCTGAACCACAAAAACGCTCATGTGGGCTCTGCCATGTGTACTACTCACTTGTGTTCCTGTACAAACAACCATTGGCGAAGTCAATATGTCTAAGTTGCAAAAGACGGATTTATTCGTTTTGCCAAAGCTTGTTTGCATGAGTCACAGGTATGTCACATACATGCAGGTGCTAATACTGTCTTAGCCGCAACCTAAAAAGTAAAGCCCAATGCACTGCGTAGTCAGATATTTGTCAGACACAGAATGGTGTTACAGTAAGAAGACCTTCTGTTGTTATGGTCTGTGCTGTCCTGCTGGACACGTTCTAGTGTTTCCACCAGCCACTCTGCTGAGGACTGGCGTCCAAAATAAGGTGTTTCAAGAAAAATAAACCAGTCTTTATTTTTCCAATATCCTGATCAGGAACCACAATTCATTTTTATTTAATTCTCCAAAAATATTTTATTCCCTACTTTCAAAGTAAAGAGAGAACTATTAACTCATTTCATTCACTCAGACTGGAAGCCGGGCTCTCAAAATCTGGGCAAGCCAATGGACTGTACCTAGGCGGGTGTGCACCTCCCTGTTACTTTTCCATTTTGGGCACATCTTGCTTGGAAAAGACCCTCGCTGTATTGTTTCACCATTCTTCGTGCACTAAGGCAGTTCTCAGAATGTTTAGCTGTGTATGTGCACCTAGGCCCTAAATGGGGAATTAAATGAGGAGAGCTGAAGCCATCTGGTACCAGGCTTTCCTGCATGCAGGCCATATCTTAAAGGTCACAAGTGGTGTCCGTTCAATTGAATGAGCCCCACACTGTACAGCAAACACGCAGAAGGAGGAGTTTGTAGAATTAGATGGTAGTAGAAGCCCTTTAGGGGCATTGCTGATATATCAGGTGACCCTCTAGAGGCAGTATAGGAGGCTGGCCTGGCTTATAGTGAGTACCTGATGTTACGTACACCTTGTGCCAGGTCCAGTTATCCCTTGTTAGTAGATTAGTAGTGTTCTAGCAGCTTAGGCTGATAGAGGTAGCTATATCAGAGCAGCTTAGGCTGAACTAGGAGACATGCAAAGCTCCTACTATACCACTTATATCATATCGGTACTATATCATAAGAAAAACAATACTCAGAGTTACTAAAAATAAAGGTACTTTATTTTAGTGACAATGTGGCAAAAATATCTCAGAGGATCTACTCCCTGAGGAGGTAAATAAAATACACAAAATATACACACAAACCAAAATCAGGTAAGTAAAACAGTCAGAAAGTAGTGCAAACACTGTAAAATACAATAGGATGCAATAGGCCTAGGGGCAACACAAACCATATACTAAGAAAGTGGAATGTGAACCACAAATGGACCCCTAGGCTAGTGTAGTGTGTAGAACAGTGGTTCCCAACCTTTTGACTTTTGTGGACCCCCACTTTATCATTAATGTAACCCGAGGACCCCCACTGAATCATAATTAGAATCTGGGGACTCCCTACTGAGTCATTACTGAAAGTTATGGGCTTAATCTGTTAATATCATTTAATTTTCTAAGCAGTCGCGGACACCCTGAAGAGGCTTCACGGACCCCCAGGAGTCCCTGGACCACAGGTTGGGAACCACTGTTGTAGAGGGTCGCTGGGAGTGTAAGAAAACACTAGGGGTGTCCAAGATACCCCACCCTAAGACCCAGGAAAGTAGGAGTAAAGTACTGCTATTTCCCTAGAAACACACTAAAGTCGTGATAGAGGATTTTGCAAAGACCACAACAGACTACAAAGCACTGAAGACAGATTCCTGGACCTGAGGACCTGCAAAAGAAGGGGACCAAGTCCAAGAGTCGTGAAAGTGTCCGGGGGGGGCAGGAGCCCACTAAACCCCACATGAAGGTGCAAAATGTCCGCCTCTGGATGGAAGAAGCTGAAGGTTCTGCAACAACGAAAGGTGCTAGGAACTTCTCCTTTGTGCAGAAGATGTCCCACGGAGTGCTGGAGGATGCAGAGTTCTTTCTTTGGCAAAAGGCCACAAACAGGCCTTGCTAGCTGCAAGAGTCGCGTATGAAGAAAAAGGATGCTACTAGGGCCCAGGAATGACCAGGATGTCGCCACTTGGGAGAGGAGACAGAGGGGGCCCTCAGCAATGTAGAGAGCCCACGCACAAGAAGGTAGAACCCGCAGAAGTCCTTGAACATGGGTTCAAGAAGCCTGAACACTGCAGTCATCTCAACACTGGAAAAGAGGGTCCCACGAAGCCGGAGATCAACTCGGGGAGCTGAGCATTGCAGGACAGAGTGCTGGCGACCTAGGCTTCGCTGTGCATGAAGGATTTTGTGGAAATGTGCACAGAAGCCCTAGTAGCTGCAGTTCACACGGTGCACAGGATTACTGTCTGGAGAGGGGAGGCAAGGACTTAACTCCTCCAAATTTGGACAGTTAGACCACTGGACAGTTATGATAACTTGAGGCCACCACCTGTGTTCCAGGGGCCACGCTCGTCAGGATGAGAGGGGTCCCAGAATACAGGTGACGCTGAAGTTTGGTGCCTGCTGAAGCAGGAGGAAGATTCCGTTGGCCCACAGGAGATTTCTTCGTGGCTTCCAGTGCAGGATGAAGGCAGGCAGCCCCCATAGCATGCACCACAAGGAAACAGTTGAGAAAGCCGGTAGGATTAGGCGCTACAATGTCGCTGGTAGTCTTCTTGCTACTTTGTTGCAGTTTTGCAGGCGTCCTGGAGCAGTCAGTGGTCGATCCTTGGCAGAAGTCAAAGAGAGAGGTGCAGAGGAACTCAGGTGAATTCTTGCAAGTCGTTATCCGAGGAAAACCCCACTGGAGAGACGCTAAATAGCCCTCAGAGGAGGATTGGCCACCTAGTCAGGTAAGCACCTATCAGGAGGGGTCTCTGACGTCACCTGCTGGCACTGGCCACTCAGAGGCCTCCAGAGTGCCCTTACACCTCTGGATCCAAGATGGCAGAGGTCTGGGACACACTGGAGGAGCTCTGGGCACCACCCCTGGGGTGGTGATGGACAGGGGAGTGGCCACTCCCCTTTCCTTTGTCCAGTTTTGCGCCAGAGCAGGGACTGGGGGTTCCCTGAACTGGTGTAGACTGGCTAATGCAAGGAGGGCACCATCTGTGCCCTTCAAAGCATTTCCGGAGGCTGGGAGAGGCTACCCTTCTGCAGCCTTTAACACCTATTTCCAAAGGGAGAGGGTGTAACACCCTCTCTCAGAGGAAATTCTTTGTTCCGCCTTCCTGGGACTGGGCTGCCCAGACCCCAGGAGGACAGAACCTTGTCTGTGGGGTGGTAGCAACGGTAGTTACAGAGAAAACCCTAGAGAGCTGGTTTGGCAGTACCTGGGGTCCATAGTGGAGCCCCAGGGATGCATGGGATTGGCACTCTAATACCAGATTTGGCATTTGGGGATAATTCCATGATCTTAGACATGTTACTTGGCCATATTCAGAGTTACCATTGTGAAGCCAAATATAGGTATTGTCCTCTATGTAGTGCCCACATGTAATGGCGTCTCCGCACTCACAAAGTCTGGGGAAATGGCCCTGAACTATGTGGGGGCACCTTTGGTAGTGCAAGGGTGCCCTGACACTTAGTAACTTGCACCTAACCTTCAGCAAGCGAATGTTAGACATATAGGTAACTTATGAGTTACTTAAGTGCAGTGTAAAATGGCTGTGAAATAATGTGGCAGTCCTGTGTAAAGGTTTGTCTGAGCTCCCTATGGGTGGCAAAAGAAATGCTGCAGCCCATAGGGATCTCCTGGATCCCCACTACCCTGGGTACCTAGGTACCATATTCTAGGGAATTATAAGGGTGTTCCAGTGGGCCAATTGAAATTGGTAAAAGTGGTCACTAGCCTGCAGTGACAATTTTAAAGGCAGAAAGAGCATAAACACTGAGGTTCTGGTTATTAGAGCCTCAGTGACACAGTTAGTCACTACACAGGTACACACATTCAGGCCACAGACTATGAGCACTGGGGTCCTGGCTAGCAGGATCCCAGTGAGACAGGCAAAAACAAACTTATATACATGTAAAAATGGGGGTAACATGCCAGGCAAGATGGCACTTTCCTACAGGCAGTTCAAGCAAAATCTGCATCCAAGGAATTAAATAAAAAGATGGCTGCTGTGGATACATCCGCATCCATGGCAGCCAGCTTTGAGAAGACTGTGTTTTATTTCTTTACAGGCCTTCTTTACAAGTTTGGTTCAGAGTTAACCTCCATGCATATGCACGCATGGAGCTAACCCCTGCTTCTAGATGCATGTCTGTGTGCAGTTAGAGGTACCCTACTGTACGCACAGCTAACCTATACATATGGAGTGGTTCAGAAGGACTGCGGTTAGTTTATAATCTGTAAAGTGTTGGTTACTAATGTTTCACATCACTCATTGCCGGCCTTGTGACCTGGCACATGCCAGACGAGTTCCATCTAGTGGAGCTGCTCTGAGAGTAAAGAAGCAGCCATTCTATAGGACAGTGTAAGTACTGAAGTCTGTTTAGTTCCAAGGACTGTTAAGTTGTCTTCCGAAGACCTCAGGTTTGAGAAAGCAAAGACCGTGGGAGCTCCCTGTGCAAAGAGAACTTCTCACAGTAATGATATAGCTAAATCTACCCCGGCTCCAGTGTCTACTTATCAATGTGAGCTCAGCTCTCATGCATCTGGAGGTACATGACTTTTCATGACAGTACCCCCGCTACTGTGAGTATCAGAGGATGTCTTCATTGGAATGCATCAGTGATTGATGATTGTGTGTATCAGTGGTTTAGGAAGCCCCCCTGAACTCTTGCTGGCCACTGTATTACCTTTGATCCTCAAGGATACCTCATTGATCACCCACACCTCACTGATTATCAATCACTCATTGATTACTCATCTTGTTACACATCCATCTCATCTCACCTCAGGGCTTTCAGAGAAACAAGTTCAAATGTAAAACAGTCTAATAATGAACCAGGGCAATTGGAATTTTACTACATCGATCATTGTTTGGCTGTGGCCTCAATAACTTTATTAAATGTGCATCCGCTGCTTATAGAATACTTCCCTTCACAATCCAGTTGTCATTTGTAAGCCCCACAATAACATATCAACAGGGGATTGTGTATGACACCTGGGTTGCACATGAGTTAGAGCTCAGGACATATATTTTTCTTGAGCCAGGTTTTTACAAGCCAAGGTATCAGCATTTAAATGGTGTGAATAGGGAGCCTTGAATGCGGAAGGGTGCCTTGAAGCAAGGTGCTTGCCTCCCAGTAGTTCCTTGCGTGCTTCATTCAGTTTCACGGAGTCTGTGTGACTGCTGCACTCACTTGCCCATCACATGAGTAGTTTACAAGAGGGGAAACCTCATTGGTGGGGTGTGGTCATGTCTGAAGCGCGCCTGCTGGCCTTTAGTGAAGGGAGAAGCTCTTTTACTTCGTACCTTGTATGAAGCTCTTGTCGTTAGTGCTCTTGTTTATTGGGTCTTGGTGCCAAGTGCACGTGGACAACAATCTACACACTCACCTTGTGACTGTGCGTGGGAAAAGCCTAATCAGATTCAAAGGGGTCTTACAAAAGTCCTTTTCTGGGCGAGTGTCTACTGGGTTTCTTCGGCACCTGCTGCACTGGCTCATGGCCCCTCATAAGCCTGACTTGCTTGACCAGGGCTGAGGTTTCATATTCGCCCCTTACCTGTAGGACACACCTTTCAATCAGTGATTCAAGTCAGTTCAGCGCATCTACAGCAAGCCAAGCTCTCAGAAGTGAGTGGTGACTCTTTGTACACAGGCTGTACTCCCTCATTCATGGACTCTCCTGGTCTCTTTGGATCTCCTCCCACATTCATGGGCTCTTCTAGTCTCTTTGGCTCTAATCCCACATTCATGGACACTTCTAGTCTCTTTGGCTCTCCTCCCACATTCTTGGGCTCTTCTAGTCTCTTTCGCTCTCCTCCTTCTTACATTCATGGATCCTTCTAGTTTCTTTGGCTCTCCTCCCACATCCATGGACCCTTCTAGTCTCTTTGGCTCTCTCCCACATTCATGGACCTTTCTAGTCCCTTTGACTCTCCTCCCACATTCATGGACCCTTCTGATCTCTTTGGCTCTCTCCCACATTCATAGACCCTTCTAGTCTTTTTGGCTCTCCTCCCACATTCATAGACCCTTCTAGTCTCTTTGGCTCTCCTCCCACATTCATGGACCTTTCTAATCTCTTTGGCTCTCTCCCACATTCATGGACCCTTCTAGTCTCTTTGGCTCTCCTCCCACATTCATGGACCCTTCTGATCTCTTTGGCTCTCTCCCACATTCATAGACCCTTCTAGTCTCTTTGGCTCTCCTCCCACATTCATAGACCCTTCTGATCTCTTTGGCTCTCTCCCACATTCATGGACCCTTCTAGTCTTTTTGGCTCTCCTCCCACATTCATGGACCTTTCTAATCTCTTTGGCTCTCTCCCACATTCATGGACCCTTCTAGTCTTTTTGGCTCTCCTCCCACATTCATAGACCCTTCTAGTCTCTTTGGCTCTCCTCCCACATTCATAGACCCTTCTAGTCTCTTTGGCTCTCCTCCCACATTCATGGACCTTTCTAATCTCTTTGGCTCTCTCCCACATTCATGGACCCTTCTAGTCTTTTTGGCTCTCCTCCCACATTCAGGGACCCTTCTACTCTCTCTGGTGTGGTATCCTCACCTGGGGTGGAGGGTGAGGGGTCCGGGTGGTCCTCAGCATGTCGGAGGGCTCGAAAGGGTGCAGTGAACAAGACAGGTGCGCTGAGACTCTCTCCCACATGGGTCTTACAGGGGCTGTTCAGGACTGACATTTGTGTAGCATTATCCTGAGTGACAGGGAGAGAACTCATGCTTTTCCGTTGTGTTTTTCTCCCTCTAGGATATGCAGAGGGCTTTGCGCAGGTATGAATTGATTCTTGCTTTTATTTTTATGGTTTTGTGTAGCACGCACTGTGCAACTGCAGACGTGAGAGCTCTTTACACAAGCAACGAGGTAGCCTTTCCTTTCACCCAATCTCTTTCTCCTTCTAATTAAATATAAAGAAATCCAACTCGGACAAGTAAATAATCTGGAAAAAAAGTTATGGATCAACTCACACCCAGGGTAAAGCATTCACATCCCGACACATTGGTATAATTTGCATTTCCAAATTAATACGTAGCTTTAAAACCATATTATGGAGCTGTTTAAGAATTTAATGCTAAAAGTTCTAAATAATCTGTCCATCTCGGACATAAACTATGCGAACGTGAGTGATGTTTTTCCACATATAATACAGGAAACAGCTCCGTCAGCTGACGAGGCAAATTATAACTTTCCGAAACAATGTCAGTTTCGGGATTGTTTTTACTATTAGAATCTCTAGTCTTTTTTCAGTCACACTTTAAACCGTATTTTTGATAAATGTTTTTAAATTCGTATTGAGCTTTTATGTTTTTTAAAACAAGACAGTGCAACTTTTTTTTTTTTTTTTTAAGCTACACGTTTTAAAAACGTGGACTAGTTAGTGGCCCATTTGTAAACTTGGAAGGTCCAACTTTGCATTTTGGTAAAGTAAATTAACAGCCTGAGCTTTGAGGATTAACACATTTATGGTACAATTAAAAAGAGTGTATTTGAGAGAAAATATGTGCATTTTCAGAACGCAAATACAGATGGTGGGGAAAGTGGTTTAATGTTCAAAATATATTCCAAGCTGGCATTTGAGTGATCATGCCGGTACGGGAGGCTGATGGTGCATATCATTGCTGTGGTGCCAGGGGAACTGACGGTAGGGCCATTGTTATGTATCATTCCTGTGGAGGCATTTCACATTTCTAAAGCTTTTTTACATTACTGCTGTCAGTCCTGGCTGATGGTCTGAGGTCATCTCTGCCGATAACCTCGAACGAGGTGGCCACTGAGTTAATCTTGCTGGATTTGGCCTCTATTAAAACACTCAAAATATTAGTAGCGCAGAATGATTTTCATTGAACATAAGTAGCTGTTACTACAAAAAAGGTTGGAAACCCATGGTTTAGAGCCAGTGCTTAATTTGAGCAGGTGGTTGCCGGTGGGCGGAGGGGGCCACTGGCACTTATTTTCTGCGTCCGGCATTTACTGCCAGCAAATGACACATATGGGAAAGATGGAGGAAGTGAAAAACGAAAAAGCGTCACAAAGGGATAAAGCTGCAAGAGTGAGTTGAAGGGGATGAGAGTGGCTGTAAATGGATTAAAGAGGCCCCAGATGGCTTTAGGATTATGCTGCCTCAGTATTCTGTGCTCGCACATTTAATTGCCGCGAGTTTCAGTGAAAAGCTCTGAGCACCGGCACCTTTTTATCGACAAATTAACCACTGTTTAGAGCACATGAATAGAGTGGATCCTTGTCCTCTTCCTCACCCTGGTGAGATTGACTCCACTTCTCAGATGAGACTCCTGCATCGAAAAGACTGGTACCTTGTGCCATCATCCTTCTGCCACCTGCAAGTTCATGGTTTCATTGTGCTACACCTGTTTCTCTCATTTAGATTTCAAACACTAAAGGACATGAAGGAAAGATTAGGTCTGAAGGAGCAGGCGAAGATCCTGCGGTACTTTGATGAAGAGTCGGCTGAGATTCAGAAAAATGTAATAGAGTCTTTGGGTAAGTAAGTCCGATTATGAACTTAATTACAATATCTGCAGAGACCTTGTGTTCTTCATCCATGTGGCGGACACCACTTGAGGATTGCCCGGAATCTGTGACTAGCTGGACATCTTAGTAAAATTGAGCCTGTGTGATGATAAAATGTGTTGGTGAGACTCTAAGGGTAGGTGAGGTGGTCTTAATGTCTGGTCCAAGCCCTTGTGTGTGGATGGTGGGCGGGGGTTCACTGGGGCGGGGAGTAGACACTATGGGCCTGTGGCGCAGTTCAGCGCAGCAAGTGCCTTGCTGCACCACCGTGTGCCTCCAGGAAAGAGCAGAAATGCTCTGTATCTACAAGATACGGCACATTTCTGTCCTCTCCCACTGCGCCGATACACAAATTGCTGCCATGCACCAATGCAGGCCCCCTTCCACCATGGAGTAAGGGTGTTCGCTTTGTGGGGATGATTCTTTTTGTGCAGGAAGGGACACCTTCCTGCACAAAAACAAACTCGAGGTGTTTTCCTCTTTCTATGTGTGCTGCAGCATGCAGCACACATAGAAAGAGGAAGCACCAGGAAGAAATAAAGATATTTCTCCCCGTTGCATCACTCTTATGCCACCCCTGAGGTGGCGTAGAATCTGACGCATTCCCAGACTTGTAAATCTATGAATGTGTCCGATTCCTTCGGGTTCTATGAGTTTTGCAATAGGAAGACCCCAAGCAACACCCGTGGAACGCCCCTTTCATGCAATGTTATGCGTAAAAGGGGTCCATATTTACATGGCCATGAAAGCCATGCAAGCTGGCTTTGCGTGGCCTTGTAAATAAGGGTTGTCAAGCTGCACCACCTTAGCATAAACAAATGACGTTCCAGTGGCGCAGTGTGCTACTAGGGCCTTGAAAATGGGGGCATATATATATAATTGATGTAAATATTTTCAGAAAAGAGATGCTTAAATAAATAGGCAGTTTAAATAGCAGTTTGCCCACATGTTGTGCATGGGGTATAGGAAGGTGCCCCGCCCCATGCTGTTCCTTCCTGGAAGGGCAGCATCATCTTGGTACCTAGGATAAGCTTGTACGGTAATGTGAAAATGCATTTTAATAAACATATCCTAAACTGTTTTGAAGAACTGGGAAAAGTATATCTAGCCTAAAATTGACTTGATTCCTGCTCTCAGTGCTGGTCTATCCCATTTCTCCTGGTTTGTTGTCAACATGATGCAAAACGATGCTAGGCGTGCATTATTTCTCCAGCACTGAGTAGCTCATAAATGCTGAATACACACAACAAATGAAGAAAACTAACTGGGTGCTACAGCTTTTAAGGATTGAAATCTGAAAGCCATCTAGCCCAAGTGCATCAGATGTCTCACCACCCGGCCGCTCCAGTCTACTACCACAGCATCCCTGCTCAGTGTACAACTCACCCACAGGAGGAAACGTATTCTTAGAATCATCCAACTCTGGAGCACGCTCTCCATACATACCTGCTCCATCACACAGCCTTTACACAAGGGCTGCACACCTAGATCACTTCACCACCCACTCCCAGTGCAAAGATTACAACTTCCCAGACGTGAATGAGGTGATGCCCCTGAACCATTGAACCCTAAATAGAGAATCAAGGCCCATATTTATACTTTTTGACGCTAAACTGCGCTAACGCAGTTTAGCGTCAAAAAGTTTTGCGCCGGCTAACGCCATTCTGAAGCGCCATGCGGGCGCCGAATTTATTGAATGGCGTTAGCCGGCGCAAGCAGACCGGCGCTGCCTGGTGTGCGCGAGAAAAACCACGTACACCAGGCAGCGCCGGCGTAGGGGGAAAATGGCGCATGGGCGTCTTAAAATGGGGCAAGTCAGGTTACGTCGAAAAAATCGTCGTAACCCGACTTGCGCCATTTATTTTCGACGCCCATCCCCCATCAACATGACTCCTATCATTGTAAAGATAGGAGTCATGCCCCCTTGCCCAATGGCCATGCCCAGGGGACTTCTGTCCCCTGGGCATGGTCATTGGGCATAGTGGCATGTAGGGGGGCACAAATCAGGCCCCCCTATGCCAAAAAAAATTATTTAAAAAAAATAAAAAAATACTTACCTGAATGTCCCTGGGGTGGGTCCCTCCAGCCTTGGGTGTCCTCCTGGGGTGGGCAAGGGTGGCAGGGGGGGTCCCTGGGGGCAGGGGAGGGCACTCTGGGCTCATTTTGAGCCCACTTGTCCCTTAACGCCATGCCTGACCCAGGCGTTAAAAAGCGGCGCAAATGCGCCGTTTTTAGCCACGCCCACTCCCGGGCGTCTCTTTTGCCCGGGAGTATAAATACCACGTAAAGGCCTGGGAGTCATTTTTTAGACGGGAACGCCTCCCTTGCATATCATTAACGCAAGGAAGGGGTTCACGCTAAAAAATGACGCACATTCCGGGAACTTTGGCGCTATTCGCCTCTAACGCCATAGTATAAATATGGCGTTAGTTGGCGTTAGTTTAGCGTCGAATTTGCGTCGAAAAAAACGACGCAAATTCGGCGCAACCAGAGTATAAATACGGCCCCAAATACTGACTACCAGGATTAGGGCCCCATTTAGAACTCGATGGACAGGTTACTCCTTCACAACAGTGACGGATAATCCTGCCTGCAGAAATCGGTGTACAAGTGCCACCCCTGCTCACTGCACACACAGGCAAACATGCACTTAGGAACACACCTACAATACTTGTAAGACAACCACCTTTATGTCACATACCATTCCCATGCCAAAACCTGTCTCCTCAGACTTGACTCTTTTTTTCCTCCTCTGAACGGTGTAGCAAAACAATTCCAGAGACAAGTGTGATACATTTTACATGTAATTCAAATGTGTGACCATGTACACCCTGGACAATTAAGGAAGTTGAGAGGCCACATGAGAATTCAGATGTGGGGCCATGCACAGTTGGCAACCACTGGAAAAACTAACATATCAATGCCCTTCAATGATGCACAGTCAAAGCCTGGCAGGAGAGACCTCTGTTGCAGGGATTTCCTCTTAGTCCTTTGCAGGGGCAGGGTGGTAAACCTGAGGTACAAATGACCGAGGTAGGCCACTTTGAAATGGTGTGGTAGGGGCTGAAGGCCAGAGGCTGACCTGGACATAAGAAGTGTTAAACCTGACATCCTTGTTCCGGTCCGGTCTTCCCAAAACATTTGTTTCTGCCCCTCCTGGTTTCTGAACAACCTTGTTTTTGTCGGCACTAGGACTATGTTCACTTTACCACTGCTAACCAGTGCTAAAGTGCTTGTGCTCTCTTTCTAAAACATGCTAAAATTGACTTACACCTTATTGGTACATTCAAGTTACTTATAAGTCCCTAGTATATCGTACTACATATACCCAGGGCTTGTAAATTAAATGCTACTAGTGGGTCTACTAGTAAAAACTACAGATGTAACCCATATACCCTTAGTTCATTGGGGAAGCCAGGATCAGAGTCCAGGTCTCCTGCTGTGACATACAACAACCATCTCCAGGAGGAACCATCTCCAGCAGAGCACTCTTTATGGACAGACCTTTCTCTGCCCCTCTGACTGTTTGTGTCATTTAGCAGTGATTGTGCATTTTCTGTTTTAAAAGGTGATGTTTTTTCTTGGATTGATGGTTTTGTCTCTTCTTTTATTTCCAGAGTGGCGCCGGTGCTGTCTGTTCACAGGTAAATCACACCAGTCCTTACTGACGCACCACACTCCCAGCTCTTGGTAAGTCACACCAGTCCTTACCAATTTGCAACACTCCTAGCTGACTGGCGTGCTACACTCTTAGCTCTCAGTATGTCTCACCAGTCCTTACCGACGTGCCACACTCCCAGCTCTTGGTATGTCCCACCATTCCTTACCGATGTGACACACACCCAGCTATCGGTAAGTCACACCATTCCTTAGCGACTTGACACACACCCAACTCTCGGTAAGTCACACCATTCCTTGCCGACGTGACACACACCCAGCTCTCGGAATGTCACACCAGTCCTTACTGACTTGCCACATTCCTAGCTCTCTGTAAGTCACACTGTTCCTTACTGACTTGCCACACTCCCAGCTCTCTGTAAGTCACAATGTTCCTTACTGATGCATCACACTCCTAGCACTCGGTAAGTCACACTAGTTCTTACTGGTGTGCCACACTCCCACCTTTCAGTGGGTCCCACCAGTCATTACTGATGCACCACACTGCTAGCTCTCAGTAATTAACACCATTCCTTACCCATGCGCCACTCTCCCACTTCTCGGTATGTCCCACCAGTCCTTACAAAGGGATCACACTCTCAGCACTCGGTAAGTCACACTAGTTCTTTGCCACACTCCCACCTTTCAGTGGGTCCCACCAGTCATTACCGATGCACCACACTCCTAGCTCTCAGTAATTCACACCATCGCTTATTGTCACTCCACACTCCCACCTCTTATGGATATTCTTCTACCAAATGAGAACATCATGTTTCACATCCTTTAAATAACAGCGTCTTCCGGCATAGGCATCTGATCTCAAGCTACTGGCTGAATAACAAGCTTTTTATACTGTGCTACTCTGAATATAAAATGTGTGAACAATACAAAACAATGAATGTGTCAACAGACATTTGCTAGTTTTCAAAGATATTCATGAGAATTAAATGTGAGACAATGTGTATCAGTTTTTCTATTATGACTTATACATGATATTGCTAAAATAATGCATCTCTGACAGTACAAACAATTCTGCAAACATATAAAATATCATGGACCTGTAAACTTTATTAAATAATAAATAAAAAAAAACACTGCACACTGCCAAGATGCAGGGGCCAAAAATAATCATATCCTATTCAAAAGTAAAAGCCTGAACCAACCCTGGAGTCTTTGAGTGCAACAGATTTTGAAAAGTTTCCTATACTCCAGGCTGAATATGAATTATTGTATGAAACAGGGATTGTTCCTCCAGGTGCTGAGTATCGGTGATGCTTTGTTAATTTTATCTCATAAATTGTTACTCATTTCTACTGCTTATTTATAAGCATTTCCAAGGATTTAATCCAAACATTTACAACTCCATGAACACCTCTCTCTCTTCACCTGGGAGCCTTGTCTAACTTCACCTTACCAGAATGCAAACCTCTGCCATAAAATGTAATTTTTAATGGAATATCTGGCTACTAATTTGGATCTACAAACACGTTGAAAATACACAAGTACATATTTGGACATTAGAGCTAATGGTGTGCTTGAAACTAATTGCTCAGCCTGACCTCAAGTTGTAAATATTTATGATGTTTTATGAGTTCATAGTCCAAGTTTTTGAAGAGTGAAGGAACCATTGCTGCCTGGAGTGGTGGTTTGAAGCGTTTGTGATATCCCGCATGTGTGTGGGTGATTGCTAGTGGGAGGATTTGCTGTTTCTCTGATTGTGTCTCATTTATCTCAGCTGCAGATGGTGTGGTGCTGGACCCTGAATCTGCACATCCCCAGCTCAGCCTCTCAGAGGATCGGCGGAGTGTTATAATGGGACGCGCAGCTGTGGGACTGCCAGATGCTCCAGAGCGCTTCGATGCCCCCTGTGTCGTGGGACTGCCAAGACTAACCTCAGGGATTCACTACTGGGAGGTTGAGGTGGGGGAGATGAGGGAATGGATACTGGGGGTGTGTTATGAATCTGTGAAGAGAAAAGGGGTCTTTGAACCATCTCCAGAAAATGGATTTTGGGCGGTTGGTCTGTGGGATGGATATCGGGCACTCACCACGGCTTACCCTGGCTCTCCTCTGTATCCACGACAGCGCCCACGGGTTGTGGGAGTTTTTGTGAACTATGAGGCTGGAAGCATCACATTTTACAATGTAGAAGATGGATGCCATCTTGCCACTTTCCCTCCTACTTCCTTCTGCCAGCCCCTCCGGCCCTATTTCTGCACATGGGACACAGTCACTGCTCTACGACTCAGCCCAGTCATCAAAAGCATGGAGGGCAGGCCTCATATGACTGGGGAACAAAGCCATCCAAGTTTCTAGTAAGCGATTAATCTATCCTGTCTCTCTGTCCTTTGCAACAGTATCCATTAATTGGCTTTAATATTGTATTGTCACATTGCACTACATTGCCTGAGCCCTACAGATTTATCATCGGCCAGTACATTGTTTCTCAAAGGACTTGGACATTCCCCTTTTAAAGCATATTTAATTGAATGTATTTAACTTTTTAAAAGTAAATAACCTTAAACATTATCTGACTCGCTTGAGACAATGTAAAACCCTACAGTATAATGGATTAGTCAGGTGATGTAGGGTGGTGTAAACCATTAATAATTGTTGTGGCCTTGTGTAATAGGCAGTTTTTTATACTGTGGTCTCAGTGGTGTCAGGGTTGCTGTCCTGTGGCACCATTACTCCTATCCTGGGCCACTGAAGTTCGATTATTTGACTGGTTGATTAGCCAACATATTTGGATTTTGCATAGAATGTACACAAGCCACACAGCTTCACACATGCACACAGAGCAGGTGTGCTTTATGCAGACCAGCACATAAAGAAACCCATTTTCCGAAGTCCCACAGTCATACGTATAGGGAGCACATAATAATGTTAATTTTAAGAGCAAAGTTTTGTGGGTATAAGTGGGCACAGTGGCACAGCACATTGTGCAAGATGGAGGCCGACTGTGAGTTGCTGCATCAGAGCACCCGGTCACAGCTTGGTGTGATATGTAGCAGAATGTGGCCTGCAGCGGGGGTACCCATTCACAGCTTGGTGTGATGTGACGCAGAGAGCAAGGTGCAACAGCAGGGCACCTATTTACAGCTCATTGGGATGTGAAGCAGAGTGTGAGGTGCAAGAGAGCGGCACCTGGTTACAGCAAGGTGTGATAAGAAGCAGTGTGTGAGATGCTACAGCGGGGGCACCCAGTCACAGATTGGTGTAGAATGCAGCAGAGAGTGAGGTGCAGCAGTGGGGCATCCAGTCTAGTGTGATATGAAGCAGAGTGTAAGGTGCAGCAGCGGGTCCCCCAGTAGCTTAGTGTGCTATGAAGTGGAGAGTGAGGTGCAGCAGTGGGGTCCACCAGTCATATCTAAGTGTGATATGAAGCACAGAGTGAGGTGCAGCAGCAGGGCCCCCCAGTCACAGGGTAGTTGGATATGAAGCAGAGTGTAAGGTGCAACAGCGGGCCCCCCAATAGCTTAGGGTGATATGAAGCAGAGAGTGAGGTGCAGCAGCGGGGAGACCAAGTCATAGCTTAGTGTGATATGAAGCAGTGTAAGGTGCAGCAGCGGGCTCCCCAGTAGCTTAGTGTGATATGAAGCAGAGAGTGAGGTGCAGCAGCGGGCTCCCCAGTAGCTTAGTGTGATATGAAGCACAGAGTGAGGTGCAGCAGCAGGGCCCCCCAGTCACAGGGTAGTTGGATATGAAGCAGAGTGTAAGGTGCAACAGCGGGCCCCCCAGTAGCTTAGGGTGATATGAAGCAGAGAGTGAGGTGCAGCACTGGGGCACCCAGTCATAGCTTAGTGTGATATGAAGCAGTGTAAGGTGCAGCAGCGGGCTCCCCAGTAGCTTAGTGTGATATGAAGCAGAGAGTGAGGTGCAGCAGTGGGGCCCCCCAGTCATATCTAAATGTGATATGAAGCAGAGAGTGAGGTGCAGCAGTGGGCCCCCCAATCACAGCTTAGTGTGATATGAAGCAGAGAGTGAGGTTCAGCAGCGGGGCCCCCCCAGTCACAGCGTAGTGTGATATGAAGCAGAGAGTGAGGTGCAGGCGTGGGGCACCCAGTCATAGCTTGGTGTGATATGAAGCAGAGAGTGAGGTGCAGCAGTGGGGCCCCCCAATCACAGCTTAGTGTGATATGAAGCAGAGAGTGAGGTTCAGCAGCGGGCCCCCCCAGTCACAGCGTAGAGTGATATGAAGCAGAGAGTGAGGTGCAGGAGTGGGGCACCCAGTCATAGCTTGGTGTGATATGACGCAGAAGGTGAGGTGCAGCAGTGGGGCCCCCCAATCACAGCTTAGTGTGATATGAAGCAGAGAGTGAGGTTCAGCAGCGGGGCCCCCCCAGTCACAGCGTAGTGTGATATGAAGCAAAGAGTGAGGTGCAGCAGCAGGTGCACCCAGTCATAGTTTGGTGTGATATGAAGCAGAGTGTGAGGTGCAGCAGTGTGGGCCCCCAGTCACAGTTAGTGTGATATTGTCAGCGAGACCGGATCCTCCGGGTTTGCGCCTGCTCCCAGTATGTCCACCTCTTGGCAGCTCCAAACTCTACTAGCTATCATAGCACAAAGTTAAAGAATGGCCAAGTGGGGGATGGGGTTTTAGGTTGGGAACAGCGGGGAAGGAGACCTGTGGGAGCAAGAGTTAAGAACACAATAGCAAGATTATTCACATTGCCTTTCTTAAACTTTGTTCCAAATATTTATATACTGATAACATGAATGATCAAGAGCCTTTCTATAACATGACATTATTAGCTCTGGATACCTGGAAAATAAAGAAGGATTATGCAAACTTTCATATGAGAGTTTTTAGAATAACATCTTATGCTCTGAAAATTGAATACCACTCTGTTGAATCTGTTTTTCAATTATAATCTAAACATTGAATAGCACTCTGTTGAATCTGGGTTTCAAGCATACTCTGAACATTGAATAACTATCTGTTGAATCTGGGTTTCAAGCATACTCTGAACATTGAATAACTATCTGTTGAATCTGGGTTTCAAGCATACTCTGAACATTGAATAACACTGTTGAATCGGGGTTTCAATTATAATATGAACATTGAATAACACTCAGTCTTGATTTTCAAGATTCAATTGCTTTGAAATTATTATACACTTTAATATCAAACTGTGCATCAAGATTTCAATGCCTAGAAATGAACGCGCACTCTGCCGATCTGAAACACAAGGTCTAAATGCCAAAAATAAATCACGCACTCTGCTGCTGATTCAACCATCAGGATCCAAATGTCCAGAAACAATCGCACACTCCGCCAATCTGAGTTTCAAGGGCCAATTGCCAAGAATGAATCACGCACACTGCTGCCGATTCAACCATCAAGGTTTAAATGCCAAGATACGATTGTGCATTCTGCCGACCTGAACTGCAAGGGTTAATTGCCAAGAATGAATCACGCACACAGCTGCTGAATCAACCATCAAGGTTTAAATGCCAAGGTACGATTGCGCACTCCGCCGATCTGAACTGCAAGGGTTAATTGCCAAGAATAAATTGCGCACACTCCTGCCGATTCGAACATCAAAGTTGAAATGCCAAGATTACGATTGCGCGTTCTGCCGATCTGAACTGCAATAGTTAAATGCCAGGAATGAATCGCGCACACTGCTGCCGATTCGAACATCAAAGTTTAAATGCCAAAATTACGCTTGCGCGTTCTGCCGATCTGAACTGCAAGAGTTAAATGCCAGGAATGAATTGCGCACACTGCTGCCGATTCGAACATCAAAGTTGAAATGCCAAGATTACGATCGCGTGTTCTGCCGATCTGAACTGCAAAAGTTAAAATCCAGGAATGAATCGCGCACACTGCTGCCGATTCAAACATCTAAGTTTAAAAGCCAAAATTACAATTGTGCGTTCTGCCGATCTGAGCTGCAAGAGTTAAATGCCAGGAATGAATCGCGCACACTGCTGCCGAGTCGAACATCAAAGTTAAAATGCCAAGATTATGATCGTGCACGCGATCAGCCCAAAAGGCCCAAAATTCGAATATGCCTGATAACGGAGTCGGGGCCTAGCCCAACCTCCGTCTTACCGCCCTGCTGGAGGATCACCAAGATAATGAAGACAGGGCCTGGAAAAGCCTAGGTAGGCCTTTGGCACAGGAGCTCAGGAAAATGCTGCTGCTCTCCACCGGTGTAGGAAAGTACCATCTTGCCTGGCATGTTACCCCCATATTTCACTGTATATATGTTGTTTTAGTCTATGTGTCACTGGGACCCTGCCAGGCAGGGCCCCAGTGCTCATAAGTATGTGCCCTGTATGTGTTCCCTGTGTGATGCCTAACTGTCTCACTGAGGCTCTGCTAACCAGAACCTCAGTGATTATGCTCTCTCTGCTTTCCAAATTTGTCACTAACAGGCTAGTGACTAAATTTACCAATTCACATTGGCATATTGGTACACCCATATAATTCCCTAGTATATGGTACTGAGGTACCCAGGGTATTGGGGTTCCAGGAGATCCCTATGGGCTGCAGCATTTCTTTTGCCACCCATAGGGAGCTCTGGCAATTCTTACACAGGCCTGCCAGTGCAGCCTGAGTGAAATAACGTCCACGTTATTTCACAGCCATTTACCACTGCACTTAAGTAACTTATAAGTCACCTATATGTCTAACCTTCACCTGGTGAAGGTTGGGTGCAACGTTACTTAGTGTGTGGGCACTCTGGCACTAGCCAAGGTGCCCCCACATCGTTCAGGGCAAATTCCCCGCACTTAGTTAGTGCGGGGACACCATTACACGCGTGCACTGTACATCGGTCACTACCTATGTACAGCGTCACAATGGTAACTCCGAACATGGCCATGTAACATGTCTAAGATCATGGAATTGTCAACCCAATGCCATCCTGGCATTGGGGGGCAATTCCATGATTCCCCGGGTCTCTAGCACAGAACCCGGATACTTCCAAACTGCCTTTCCGGGGTCTCCACTGCAGCTGCTGCTGCTGCCAAACCCTCAGACAGGTTTCTGCCCTCCTGGGGTCCAGGCAGCCCTGGCCCAGGAAGGCAGAACAAAGGACTTCCTCTGAGAGAGGGTGTAACACCCTCTCCCTTTGGAAATAGGTGTGAAGGCTGGGGAGGAGTAGCCTCCCCCAGCCTCTGGAAATGCTTTGATGGGCACAGATGGTGCCCATCTCTACATAAGCCAGTCTACACCGGTTCAGGGATACTCCAGCCCTGCTCTGGCACGAAACTGGACAAAGGAAAGGGGAGTGGCCACTCCCCTGACCTGCACCTCCCAGGGGAGGTGCCCAGAGCTCCTCCAGTGTGTCCCAGACCTCTGCCATCTTGGAAACAGAGGTGTCTGTGGCACACTGGACTGCTCTGAGTGGCCAGTGCCAGCAGGTGACGTCAGAGGCTCCTTCTGATAGTCTGTTACCTCTCTTGGCAGTCAATCCTCCTTCCTTGGTAGCCAAACCTCCTTTTCTGGCTATTTAGAGTCTCTGCTTTGGGCAATTCTTCAGATAACGAATGCAAGAGCTCACCAGAGTTCCTCTGCATCTTCCTCTTCATCTTCTGCCAAAGGATCAACCTCTGACTGCTCAGAACGCTTGCAAAACCCCAACAAAGTAGCAAGACAACTACTAGCAACCTTTATCGCTTCATCCTGCCGGCTTTCTTGACTGTTTCCAGGTGGTGCATGCTCTGGGGGTAGCCTGCCTCCTCTCTGCACCAGGAGCGCTGAAGAAATCTCTTGTGGGTCAACGGAATCTTCCCCCTGCAACCGCAGGCACCAAAAGACTGCATCACTGGTCCTCTGGGTCCCCTCTCAGCACGATGAGCGTGGTCCCTGGAACTCAGCAACTCTGTCCAAGTGACTCCCACAGTTCAGTGACTCTTCAGTCCAAGTTTGGTGGAGGTAAGTCCTTGCCTTCCCACGAAAGACTGCATTGCTGGGTACCGCGTGATTTGCAGCTGCTCCGGCTCCTGTGCACTCTTCCAGGATTTCCTTTATGCACAGCCAAGCCTGGGTCCCCAACACTCCTTCCTGCAGTGCACAACCTTCTGAGTTGTCCTCTGGCGTTGTGGGATTCCCTTTTGTGACTTCGGGTTGACTCCAGTTCACTTTTCTTCTAAGTGCCTGTTCAGGTACTTCTGCGGGTGCTGCCTGCATCTGTGAGGCTCCCTGTGTTGCAGGGCACCCCCTCTGTCTCCTCCTCCAAGTGGCGACATCCTGGTCCCTCCTGGGCCACAGCAGCACCCAAATACCTCTACCACGACCCTTGCAGCTAGCAAGGCTTGTTTGCGGTCTTTCTGCGTGGGAACACCTCTGCAAGCTTCATCGCGACGTGGGACATTGATCCTCCAAAGGGGAAGTTCCTAGTCCTCTTCTTTCTTGCAGAACTCCAAGCTTCTTCCAACAGGTGGCAGCTGCCTTGCACCCTCAGCTGGCATTTCCTGGGCTCCTGCCCACTCTCGACACTGTAGCGACTATTGGACTTGGTCCCCTAGTCTTACAGGTATTCAGGTCTGGAAATCCACTGTTGTTGCATTGCTAGTGTTTGTTCTTCCTGCAGAATCCCCCTATCACGACTTCTGTGTTCTCTGGGGGTAGTAGGTGCACTTTACACCTATCTTTCAGGGTCTTGGGGTGGGCTATTCTTCTAACCCTCTCTGTTTTCTTACAGTCCCAGCGACCCTCTACAAGCTCACATAGGTTTGGGGTCCATTCGTGATTCGCATTCCACTTTTGGAATATATGGTTTGTGTTGCCCCTATACCTATGTGCTCCTATTGCAATCTATTGTAACTTTACACTGCTTGCATTACTTTTCTTGCTATTACCTGCATAATTTTGGTTTGTGTACATATATCTTGTGTATATAACTTATCCTCATACTGAGGGTACTCACTGAGATACTTTTGGCATATTGTCATAAAAATAAAGTACCTTTATTTTTAGTACTTCTGTGTATTGTGTTTTCTTATGATATTGTGCATATGACACCAGTGGTATAGTAGGAGCTTTACATGTCTCCTAGTTCAGCCTAAGCTGCTTTGCCATAGCTACCTTCTATCAGCCTAAGCTGCTAGAAACACCTCTTCTACACTAATAAGGGATAACTGGACCTGGCACAAGGTGTAAGTACCTCTGGTACCCACTACAAGCCAGGCCAGCCTCCTACATTGGTTGTGCAGTGGTGGGTAAGTACTTGTAACTACATACCACTTTGTCATTGTGTACTTTTCATAAGAGAATAATATACAAAACAAGTTCAGTGTATGTACACCTAACCAAAAAGTTTTACTTTTCTCCTCTTAAACTTTTTACTAAGTTCTGAAAAGTACTCTAAAACTTCTAAAAGTTAGAAAACGTTTTATTTCTCTGTTCTTTAAAAAGTTCTGAAACTTTTTCTTCCTTCTCACTGTCTCTAAACCTTTTTCTATCATGTCTGATGTAGCGTCTGCTCTTAAAATGGTCAATACTATTTATGACAATTTGAATTACAAAAGCCTAAGGAGTCTCTGCTTAGATAGAGGTTTAGTGATAGGAAAGAACCCCACAAATGAGTTTCTATATAACATGCTTATTGTGAATGATGAGTCCCTAGGAGGCACTTCAAATGAGAGGTTAATAGATGGCTCCCATTCTGACTCAGGGGATCTCCCTGAGGGAGGTGGGGAGGGTTCTGTTCCAAATCTCCCCCCCAGCAGGCCACCTAGTAATGCTGGTAGTGATGGAGGTTCCGATCATAGTAGGGGTGTCTTTATTCCTGGAGGCCAGGTTATTAGGGTTCAGTCAGTTATGGACAGATATCCCTCTGTTGTTTCCAATTTATCTTCTGTGTCCAAGCATTCCCAACCCACCCACCCTGATGACAATATGTTAGAAAGGGAACTCAAAAAGTGGAGAGTTGAAGAGACCAGACTGAAGCTTAAACAGCAACAGCTGGCCTTAGATAGGGGATCCTTAAATCTGGAGAAGGAGAGACAGAGATTGGGGTTTGGACCCCATGGTGGCAGCAACAGCAGTATTCCTGATAGTAATCCTGTTAGAGAGCATGATTCCAGGAATCTGCATAAGATAGTCCCCCCTTACAAGGAGGGGGATGACATCAACAAGTGGTTTGCTGCACTTGAGAGGGCCTGTATGGTACAGGGGGTCCCTCAAAGGCAGTGGGCTGCTATATTGTGGCTATCTTTCACTGGAAAGGGTAGGGATAGGCTCCTTACTGTTAGAGAAAGTGATGCTAACAATTTTGCAGTTTTGAAGGATGGACTTTTGGATGGATTTGGCTTAACCACTGAACAATACAGGATTAAGTTCAGAGACACCAGAAAAGAGTCCTCACAAGACTGGATAGACTTTGTTGACTGTTCAGTGAAGGCCTTGGAAGGGTGGTTACATGGCAGTAAAGTTTCTGACTATGAAAGCCTGTATAATCTTATTCTGAGAGAGCATATTCTGAATAATTGTGTGTCTGACTTGTTACACTAATATCTAGTGGACTCAGATCTGACCTCTCCCAAAGAATTGGGAAAGAAGGCAGACAAATGGGTCAGAACAAGAGTGAACAGAAAAGTTCATACAGGGGGTGACAAGGATGGCAAAAAGAAGGATGGTAAGTCTTCTGACCAGGGGGGTGACAAAAGTAAAACTGAGTCTTCATCAGGCCCACAAAAATCCTCTGGTGGGGGTGGTGTATCCAAATCCTCTTCAATTCAAGTTAAAAAGCCTTGGTGTTATTTGTGTAAAGTCAAAGGCCATTGGACAACTGATGCCAGTTGTCCAAAGAAAAACACCAAACCTCCCACTACCACAACCCCTACTGCAAATTCTAGTGCCCCGAGTAATAGCAGTGGTGGTGGGAGCAAACCTACTAATACTAATAGCCAATCCAAGGGAGTAGCTGGGCTCACTTTTGGTAATTTAGTTGGGGTTGGTCTTGTTAGGGAGACCACAGAGGCTGTGTTAGTCTCTGAAGGTGACATGGATTTGGCCACCTTGATTGCTTGTCCCCTTAATTTGGATAAGTACAAGCAACTTCCCCTAATAAATAGTGTTGAGGTTGAGGCCTACAAGGACACAGGTGCCAGTGTTACCATGGTGATAGAGAAACTGGTCCACCCTGAACAACACCTACTTGGTCACCAGTACCAAGTGACAGACGCTCATAACAACACTCTTAGCCACCCCATGGCTGTTGTGAATCTCAACTGGGGGGGGGTTACTGGTCCAAAGAAAGTTGTGGTTGCCTCAGATTACCTGTAGACTGTCTACTAGGGAACGATTTAGAGACATCAGCTTGGGCAGAAGTGGCGTTGGAGGCTCATGCAGCAATGCTGGGCATTCCAGGGCATATTTTTGCTTTGAGAAGGGCTCAGGCCAAAAAGCAAAAAGGACAGGGTAACTGGGATCCTGGAACAATGGACCAACTGCTCCCTAAAGCTAGGGGTAGCAAGGGTAAATCCCTACCCACTATCCCTCCCTCTACAGATGATTCTCCTTCTGAGGAAGAAGAATTTCCTCCCTGTGCAGAACCTACACTAGATGAGCTGGCAGCAGACACTGACGAGCTTTTGGGTGGAGGGGGGCCTGCCGGGGAAGAGATGAGTGTGGCACAGCAATCCTGTCCCAAATTAGAGGGTCTCAGACAGCAAGCTGTCAAACAGCAAAATGGGGATGTCAGTGACTCACACAGAGTTTACTGGGAGGACAACCTCTTGTACACAGAGGCAAGGGACCCAAAACCTGGAGCAGCCAGGAGATTGGTCATTCCCCTGCAGTACAAAGAGTTCCTCCTAACTCTGGCACATGACATTCCTTTGGCTGGGCATTTGGGACAGATCAAAACATGGGAAAGGCTTGTCCCCCTGTTTCACTGGCCTAAGATGTCAGAGGACACTAAAGATTTTTGCAAGTCTTGTATGACCTGCTAAGCCAGTGGCAAGACTGGTGGCACACCAAAGGCTCCCCTTATTCCACTACCTGTGGTCGGGGTCCCCTTTGAAAGGGTAGGGGTTGACATAGTCGGCCCCCTTGACCCTCCTAATGCTTCAGGCAATAGGTTTATCTTGGAAGTTGTGGACCATGCCACAAGATATCCTGAAGCAATTCCTCTAAGGACCACTACAGCACCTGCAGTGGCAAAAGCCCTCCTAGGAATCTTTTCCAGGGTGGGTTTCCCAAAAGAGGTTGTATCAGACAGGGGTAGCAACTTTATGTCTGCATACTTGAAGGTTTTGTGGAGAGAATGTGGTGTAACCTAAAAAAATCACCACACCTTATCATCCACAGACTAATGGACTGGTAGAGAGGTTTAATAAAACTCTCAAAGGTATGATAATGGGACTCCCTGAAAAACTCAGGAGGAGATGGGATGACCTGTTACCTTGCCTCCCTTTTGCTTACAGGGAGGTACCCCAGAAAGGAGTGGGCTTCAGCCCCTTTGAACTCCTCTTTGGACACTCTGTAAGAGGTCCACTAACACTTGTGAAGGAGGGTTGGGAACAACCTTTAAAAGCTCCCAAACAGGATATAGTGGACTATGTACTTGGCCTAAAATCCAGAAGTACATGAAAAAGGCCAGTAAAAACCTTCAGGCCAGCCAAGAGCTCCAGAAGCAATGGCATGACCAGAAGGATGTTCTGATCCAGTACCAACCAGGACAGAAGGTGTGGGTATTGGAGCCTGTGGCCCCAAGAGCACTCCAAGACAAATGGAGTGGACCCCATCTAATTGTTGAGAAAAAGGGTGAGGTTACCTATCTGGTAGACCTGGGCACTGCCAGGAGTCCCCTTATAGTGATTCATGTCAACCGCCTAAAACCCTACTATGACAGGGCTGATCTCACCCTGCTCATGGCAACAGATGAAGGACAGGAAGAAGAGAGTGACCCTCTCCCTGATCTCTTCTCCTCCACTGAAGATGATGCTTTAGTGGAGGGAGTAGGTTTGGCAGATTGTCTGACTGCAGAAAAGAAAGACAACTGCATAAATCTCCTTAGACACATTTCTGAACTCTTTTCAACTGTGCCAGGCACCACATCTTGGTGTGACACACAATTGATACTGGAGACAGCATGCCTGTCAAAAGTAAAATCTATAGGCAGCCTGACCATGTCAGGGACTGCATAAACAAGAGGTTCAGAAAATGCTTGATCTGGGAGTGGTTGAACTTTCTGAAAGCCCATGGGCGAGTCCTGTGGTGCTTGTACCAAAGCCTCACTCAAAAGATGGAAACAGGGAGATGAGGTTTTGTGTAGACTACAGAGGTCTCTATCAGGTAACAAAAACTGATGCTCACCCTATACCCAGGGCAGATGAGCTCATAGATACACTGGCATCTGCCAAGTATCTAAGCACGTTTGATTTGACTGCAGGGTTTTGGCAGATCAAATTGGCTGAGGATGCTAAACCTAAAACTGCATTTTCAACTATAGGAGGGCACTACCAACTTACAGTGATCCCCTTTGGTTTGAAAAATGCACCTGCTACTTTTCAGAGGTTGGTGAACACAGTCCTGCAAGGGTTGGAGGCTTTTAGTGCAGCATATGATATAGCTGTCTTTAGCTCCACCTGGGATGAGCACCTGGTCCACCTTTGGAAAGTTTTGGAGGCCCTGCAAAAGGCAGGCCTCACTATCAAGGGCTCAAAGTGCCAGATAGGGCAGGGAAAGGTGGTTTATCTGGGACACCTGGTAGGTGGAGAAAAGATTGCACCACTGCAGGAGAAAATCCAGACAATCATGGATTGGGTTCCCCCTACAACACAGACCCAAGTGAGAGCCTTCCTAGACCTCACCGGGTATTACAGGAGATTCATTAAAAACTATGGCTCCATAGCAGCCCCTCATAATGATCTCACCAGTAAAAAGATGCCTAAAAAGGTATTGTGGACAGCTAGCTATCAGAAAGCTTTTGAGGAGCTCAAACAGGCCATGTGCTCTGCACCTGTCCTAAAAAGCCAATGTTACTCCAAGAAATTCATTGCTCAAACTGATGCATCTGAATTAGGGGTAGGGGCAGTCTTATCACAACTTAATTCTGAGGGCCAGGATCAACCTGTTGCTTTTATCAGCAGGAGGTTGACCCCTAGAGAAAAGCGTTGGTCTGCCATAGAGAGGGAGGCCTTTGCTGTGGTCTGGGCACTGAAGAAGTTGAGGCCATACCTGTTTGGCACTCACTTTATTGTTCAGACAGACCACAAACCTCTACTTTGGCTAAAACAAATGAAAGGTGAAAATCCTAAATTGTTGAGGTGGTCCATATCACTACAGGGAATGGACTATACAGTGGAACATAGACCTGGGAGTACCCACTCCAATGCAGATGGACTCTCCAGATATTTCCACTTAGACAATGAAGACTCATCTGGGCAAGGTTAGCCTTATTGTCCCTCGTTTGGGGGGGTTGTGTAGAAAAAAACCATTTTGCCTTGCATGTTACCCCCATTTTTACTTGTGTGTATGTTTGTTTTTGCCTGTGTCACTGGGATCCTGCTAGCCAGGACCCCAGTGCTCATAAAGTATGCCCTGTATGTGTTCCCTGTGTGGTGCCTAACCCAATCACTGAGGCTCTGCTAATCAGAACCTCAGTGTTTATGCTCTCTCTGCTTTTAAAATTGTCACTGCAGGCTAGTGACTAATTTTACCAATTCTTATTGGCACACTGGAAAACCCTTATAATGCCCTAGTATATGGTACCTAAGTACCCAGGGTATTGGGGTTCCAGGAGATCCCTATGGGCTGCAGCATTTCTTTTCCCACCCATGGGGAGCTCAGACAAGTCTTACACAGGACTGCCTCTGCAGCCTGCGAGAAATAACATCCACGTTATTTCACAGCCATTTTCACTGCACTTAAGTAACTTCTAAGTCACCTACATGTCTAACCCTCACTTAGTGAAGGTTAGGTGCAAAGTTACTAAGTGTGAGGGCACCCTAGCACTAGACAAGGTGCCCCCACATTGTTCAGGGCAATGTCCCAGGACTATGTGAGTGCGGGGACACCATTACAAGCGTGCACTACATATAGGTCAATACCTTTATGTAGTGTCACAATGGTAACTCCGAACATGGCCATGTAACATGTCTAGGATCATGGAATTGTCACCCCAATACCATTCTGGTATTGGGTGGACAATTCCTGCATCCCCGGGGCTCCAGCATAGAGGCCGGGTACTGCCAAACTAGCTCTCGGAGGTTTTTCTGCAGCTACCGCTGCTGCCAACCCTCAGACATGTTTCTGCCCCCCTGGGGCCTGGGCAGCCCAGTACCAGGAAGGCAGAACAAAGGATTTCCTCTGAGAGAGGGTGTTACACCCTCTCCCTTTGGAAATAGGTGTTAAGGGCCTGAGAGGAGTAGCCTCTCCTGGCCTCTAGAAATGCTTTGAAGGGGCCCTCCTTGCATAGGCCAGTCTACACCGGTTCAGGGATCCCCCCAGCTCTGCTCTGGCACGAAACTGGACATAGGAAAGGGGAGTGACCACTCCCCTAATCAGCACCTCCCAAGGAGAGGTGCCCAGAGCTCCTCCAGTGTGTCCCAGACCTCTGCCATCTTGAATGAAGAGGTGTGAGGGCACAATGGAGACCTCTGAGTGGCCAGTGACAGCAAGTGATGTCAGAGACCCCTCCTGATAGGTGCTTACCTCTCTCTGTAGCCAATCCTCCTCTGAGTGCTATTTAGGGTCTCTCCTGTGGGCACCTCAGCAGATAACGAATGCAAGAGCTCACCAGAGTTCCTCTGCACTTCCCTCTTCGACTTCTGCCAAGGATCGACTGCTGACTACTCCAGGACGCATGCAAAACCGCAACAAAGTAGCAAGAAGACTACCAGCAACATTGTAGCGCTTCATCCTGCCGGCTTTCTCGACTGTTTCCTGGTGGTGCATGCTCTGAGGGCTGTCTGCCTTCACCCTGCACACCAAGAAGAAATCTCCTGTGGGTCAACGGAATCTTCCCCCTGCAAACGCTGGCACCAAACTTCTGCATCACCGGTCCTCTGTGTCCCCTCTCATCCTGACGAGCGTGGTCCCTGGAACACAGGAGCTGGGTCCAAGTGTTCCCGACAGTCCAGTAGCCTTTCTGTCCAAATTTGGTGGAGGTAAGTCCTTGCCTCCCCACGCCTGACAATAATTCTGTGTACTGCGTGAACTGCAGCTGCTAGGGCTTTTGTGCACCTTTGCAAGACTTCCTTTGTGCACAGGCTAGCCCTGGTCCCCAGCACTCAGTCCTGCATTGCACAACTCGCTGAGTTGGACTCCGACTTCGTGGGACCCTCTTTTGAGTTGACCGCCGTGCTCAGATCTTCTGAACGCCTGTTCAGGTGCTTCTGCGGGTGCTGCCTGCTTCTGCATGTGCTCTTCGTGTTGCTGAGCGCCCCCTCTGTCTCCTCCTCCAAGGGGCGACCTCCTGGCTCTTCCTGGGCCCTGGCAGCACCCAGAATCCTCAACCGAGACTCTTGCAGTTAGCAAGGCTTGTTTGCGGTCTTTCTGCATGGAAAGAACCCTGCATCCTCCAGCACGCCCTGGGACATCTTCTGACCAAAGGAGGAGTTCCTGGCACCTTCCGCTGTTGCAGAATCTTCAGCTTCTTCCACCCGGAAGCAGCACTTTTGCACCTTCACCCGGGGTTTAGTGGGCTCCTGCGTGACTCTTGGACTTGGTCCCCTTCCTTTACAGGTCCTCAGGTCCAGGAATCCGTCTTCAGTGCTGTGCAGTCAGTTGTTGTCTTTGCAGAATCCCCTATCTCAACTTTACTGTCTTTTTGGGGTAGTAGGGTAACTTTACTCCTACTTTTCAGGGTCTTGTCTTGGGGTGTCTTGGACACCCTTAGTGTTTTCTTACACTCCCAGCGACCCTCTACACACTACACTAGGCCTGGGGTCCATTTGCGGTTTGCATTCCACTTTTGGAGTATATGGTTTGTGTTGCCCCAGGCCTATTTTTCACTATTGCAATCTATTGTATTCTACAGTGTTTGCACTACTTTTCTAAGTGTTTTACTTACCTGATTTTGGTTTGTGTGTATATTTTGTGTATATTACTTACCTCCTAAGGGAGTAAGGGCCAGATGTAGCAAAACTAGGTTTTGCGACTCGGAATTTGCGACTCCGAGCGACTCGCAATTTCCGAGTCGCAAAACCATATGCAGAAAGGTGTCCCAGACACCTTCTGCGAGTCGCTATGGGGTCGCAAAGACCCACCTCATTAAGGTGGGTCGCAATTTGCGCCCCCATAGCGACTCTGGGCACTCACGGGGATGGAGGCCTGCTGGGAACAGAAGCTGGGATTTTCGCCGTTTGCGAGTCACAAATGGTTTGCTACATCTGGCCCTAAAGCCTTTGAGATACTTTTGGCATTTTGTCACTAAAATAAAGTAGCTCACACTCTGCTTCATGTCACACTAAGCTGTAACTGGGGGGCCCCGCTGCTGCACCTCACACTCTCCTTCATATCACACTCTGCTGTGACTGGAAGACCAGCATGTAGGAGGCTGGCCTGGCTTATAGTGGGTACTTTGTGGTAGTTACACCTTGTGCCAGGTCAAGTTATCCCTTATTAGTAGAATAGAGGTGTTTCTAGCAGCTTAGGCTGATAGAAGGTAGCTATGGCAAAGCTTAGACTGAACTAGGAGACACGCAAAGCTCCTACCATACCACTTATATCATATAGCACAATATCATAAGAAAACACAATACACAGAGTTACTAAAAATAAAGGTACTTTATTTTTATGACAATATGCCACAAGTATCTCAGTGAGTTCCCTCAGTAAGAAGGTAAGTAATATACACATGTTATATGTACACAAACCCAAAACAGGTAAGTAATAGTAAGAAAAGTAATGCAAACAGTGTAGAGTTACAACAGGATGCAATAGGTGAACATAGGTCTAGGGGCAACACAAACCATATACTCCAACAGTGGAATGCGAATCACGAATGGACCCCAGACCTATGGGAGCTTGTAGAGGGTCACTGGGACTGCAAGAAAATAGTCAGGGTGTCCAAGATACCCCACCACAAGACCCTGAAAAGTAGGAGTAAAGTACCCCTACTACCCCAATAGGACACAATAGTCGTGATAGGGGGATTCTGCAAGAACCACAAACACCAGCAAAGCACTGAAGATGGATTCCTGGACCTGAGGACCTGCAAGGCAAGGGGACCAAGTCCAAGAGTTGCGATAGTGTCCAGGGTGGGCAGGAGCCCAGGAAACCTCGGATGGAGGTGCAAGGAAGCTGCATCTGGATGGATGAAGCTTAGGATCTGCAACAACGAAGAGAGCTAGGAACTTCTCCTTGGGGTGAAAGATGTCCCACGGCGTGCTGAAGGTTGCAGAAGTGTTCCCATGCAGAAATAACGCAAACAAGCCTTGCTAGCTGCAAGGGTCGCGGTAGAGGTTTCTGGGGGCTGCTGGAGACCAGGAAGGACCAGGATGTCACCCCTTGGAGGAGGAGACAGAGGGGGCGCTAAGCAACTCAGAGAGCCCCCACAGAACCAGGCAGCACCCGCAGAAGTACCAGAGCAGGCACTTTGAAGATTTGTGAACCGGAGCTGGCTCAGAGTCACAAAGGAGGGTCCCACGACATCGGAGTCCAACTCAGAGGGCTGATGTGAGAAAGTAGCCTCTTTCTAGCCTTGTTACCCCCACTTTTGGCCTGTTTGTGAGTATATGTCAGGGTGTTTTAACTGTCTCACTGGGATCCTGCTAGCCAGGGCCCAGTGCTCATAGTGAAAACCCTGTGTTGTCAGTATGTTTGTTATGTGTCACTGGGACCCTGCTAGCCAGGACCCCAGTGCTCATAAGTTTGTGGCCTATATGTATGTGTTCTCTGTGTGATGCCTAACTGTCTCACTGAGGCTCTGCTAACCAGAACCTCAGTGGTTATGCTCTCTCTGTTTTCTAAATTGTCACTAACAGGCTAGTGACCAATTCACATTGGCATACTGATACACCCATATAATTCCCTAGTATATGGTAATGAGGTACCCAGGGTATTGGGGTTCCAGGAGATCCCTATGGGCTGCAGCATTTCTTTTGCCACCCATAGGGAGCTCTGACAATTCTTACACAGGCCTGCCACTGCAGCCTGCGTGAAATAACGTCCATGTTATTTCACAGCCATTTACCACTGCACTTAAGTAACTTATAAGTCACCTATATGTCTAACCTACACCTGGTGAAGGTTGGGTGCAAAGTTACTTAGTGTGTGGGCACCCTGGCACTAGCCAAGGTGCCCCCACATCATTCAGGGCAAATTCCCCGGACTTTGTGAGTGCGGGGACACCATTACACACGTGCACTATACCTAGGTCACTATCTATGTATAGCGTCACAATGGTAACTCCGAACATGGCCATGTAACATGTCTAAGATCATGGAATTGTCCCCCCAATGCCATTCTGGCATTGAGGGGACAATTCCATGATCACCCGGGTCTCTAGCATAGAACCCGGGTACTGCCAAACTGCCTTTTCAGGTTTTGCACTGCAGCTGCTGCTGCTGCCAACCCCTCAGACAGGTTTCTGCCCTCCTGGGGTCCAGGCAGCCCTGGCCAAGGAAGGCAGAACAAAGGATTTCCTCTGAGAGAGGGTGTTCCCATGCAACACCCTTGTGCAAAACGTATGTTTGAGGTGGGAAGGTCTGCTTACTTTTATAATGTGTATAGGAAATCCGTGCAAAGGGTAAACTCCCACAAAAATGTCTGGTTCCAACTTCCAGCTTGACAGGTTTTGAGGAGTCTGAAAAGCATCTCGCCGTGAGGTTGAACTTATCTTGCAAATCTTTGAAAAACTTTCTATGGTTCAATTTGAAGGTAAATCCAGAAACTGTAAAACTCTTTCACAAAGAGCAGTCCATAAGACCTTACAAAAATACATCTGTGGAAAAGAAATCACACACCCTCTATTCTTACTGGCCCACTGGAATGGGCAGGTATTGCCTCTAAATTTTCCTATTTTTATATTTTTTGTTACAGTGTTGCATTGCTACATGTGATAATCTCTTTTATTATGGGGAAGTAAAGGGGAACTTTACACTGCTAGTAACAAAATAGACACACAGAAAACGAATATTGATATCACATCTTAAAGGTTACTAGGCAGAACAGGTTTTATGACTGGAGCAGATACACCTCATCAGGGACCTGATGTATTTATTAGCAGACGGAGTAATATCCTTTGGCCTGATGGAGGACTGCACCTTCTGCATGGTGGAGACCACTCCCCTGCCAGGCTGGTGGTCCCTGTCAATGTGGTGTCCTGTTTGGAAGGTGCAGGGCTCCCGCAGCAGGACAGAGCCCTGGTCCAAACACTTTACTTTTGTTATTTCCTGAAAGTGGATTTTCTTTTTGAAAATAAAAAATGAGTTAGTTCCCTCACCGTGGGAGCCCTCTGCCATGGTGAGGGGAACATTTAGCAGTGCTTACAAGTCAGGGGTTTCCTGGCAGTGACGGGTGGTAAAAATTGACCTGTAACTCTGCCCATCTAAACTAGGTTTTCAGAATGACAGGTCAGCCTCCAACAGACCTTACTCTGTAGGGCCTGGAGGAGACCATTCTCTGCCGCGATTAGACCTGATGTCTTCCCGCATATACATTTAATGGGTGGAGCGCATTCTTGATGAGAAGGATACTCCGTCGCAATGGAGTATCCTTACCACCACGCTCTGGGCTGGTGCTGGGTGAGGTGTGGCCCACTCTGCTGGCACTCAAATCCATGGTGGGCTCTCAGTGCCCGCGGAGTCAGGGCAGGACTCAAACAGTGCGGGTGAGTCCTCCCTGCAAGCCGCGGGTGGTCTGCTCCGTCAGACGGATCTTCCTGTCCACGCACCGTGTTCTGTATCCTTCCGCCCATATGTGATAGCGAAATAGTACAAGCCAACACGGTATCAGCTGTTCCTTATCGGTTGGCATGCAGCACCCTGTCACGCAATACTGAATAACTTAATGATTATTACTTCAATAAATATGCAGAGAAATTTAATCATTCCAGTATTTATTGATCATCTCTGTGGCTGGCTGACATGCTTTGAATTTGACAATATTCATTCACACATAATCAGTCTTACAGTTCTGAAACCTGTGAACTCTTTACATTTGAATAATTGAGGTGGGCGAGATTGCTAAAGCTTCTTTTTTAGGCGAGTGGGGCGAGGCCGATGTAGTCGCCAGCTCTGTCGAAGACCACGTAGTACTCCCTGATGAAGACGTCGCCCAGGATCCAGAGGCCAGCCCCGGTGGTCTGGAAGTTACTTGTGCAGGAATGCTAGGGAAAGAGATAGAAAAAGCCTTAAAATCATGATGTTCATAGAAATATCACCCCTTTGTAACTGCCTAGGGCGGCTTTGGGCATCTGTCCATCTGAATCCAACCTCTCTGCCCCGTGACACAGAAAGTACATTCAGAAATCACCCTTTTTTTAATCAATATATGCACTTTTTAATCATAATTTATTTTGTATTTTTATAAATCACTACATTCCACGGTCACAGTGTCACTCACTGCAGTCCTGGTGACCACGGGATAACCAGTTAAGGCTGGAATTGATAGACTCATCTCACCCCGACCTGTGTTGAGGATTGGGTGGAGGACATCGTCAGCAGCATTTTCTGGTGAGGATGTTTTCAATCGGTTTTCCTTTCTTCCTGCAACTGTCCAGCTGACCAGTTCTAACTGGACCCACCCTTGACCCTGCTACTGGCTTCTGTTTTAGTGAGTCCTAACCCCTAAGTGGTGCCTCTCCAGGTCCTGAACACTTGGCTGGTGTTAAAATTTACACATCTTAAACAAACTGCGAAAGCTGGGACTTAAAGATGTTTTGCCAACTTTTTTTGCAGACAATCGGCAGGAGACCGGGACTGCTGCCCAGCTGAAGCCATTGATGTCAACTTGCTGGTCAGAATTAACTTGCTTGTTTGCCCAGCTGAAGAAGATCTGACTTCCAGAAAGGACAGAAATTAGAGTGCTTCACCAAGATGGTGCTGAGCCAAAGCTGATCAATGTAGAGATCTTCCTGCGTACTGAGCTTTCATGCCTTCATCAATGACTGCAGCAAGACCTGATTTTTGCAATCCGCCATCATCAAGTCCTGCTTCAAACACAGGTTGCAGCTTGCCCCGCCCATGATTCACATATGACCACTTTTCCTCTATCAAAATTTTTAAGTCAGAAAGTGAACTTTCCCCTGGATAAACCTGGTATCTGTAGACGACCCAAGCCTTAACGCGCCCCCTGCTTTTGACTCTGACCTGGTGTAGTACAACGGTTGCTGTTGGAGCTCTGTGCTTTTTGGAGATATTTTTAATTCAAACCTTAAAAAGTCATACCTCGGTTTCTACTTATCGTTTTTTTGTTATTTTAAGTGTTTAATAATTTGTAAAACCTTACTCTATTTTTGTAAAACGGTTTGAGATTTTTTTCTGTTTGCATACTGCATAAATATTTTATACATTGCCTCTAAGTTAAGCCTGACTGCTTTGTGCCCCAGCTAGCTGAAGGTTAAGCACAGGTTTGTTAAGTGAATCTAGGGGTTCTCCAACAAGGACTGTGATTATTCTTTGAGATGAGTTCTCACCCCACTCAACTAACACTCCAATGTCTTACAAGAAGTATGAAATAGGTTCTCATTTTTGCACATGGCAATGTGATAGAAAAGTTCATTTACAATGCTCTTTTCCATTGTTTAAAAGGGTTTCCCCATGTAAAAACATCTTCCCATCCACTCCAATCAATTTCTGGGATATTAATTCCCACCCACCCTTACAAAGAAACTAAAAGCTATCGGCAAGGGTATGAGTATTTAAAACCCTGTATGCATTGTGCAGCTTTTTACTTTACATGACTGAACATTGGATTGGACTCCTCACCTGGTTGATGTAGGCGCTGGCTGGCACTGGGTACTGGACACCATTGATGGTGAAGACGATGTCCGGGAGGGAGCCCATGGTGTTGCAGTTAACAGAATACTGAAGGGTTGAGAGAAAAGCAGGGTCTGTTAGATTACAACTTGGTTTTATGCTGACTCTCTAAGTCAATTGCTGTCTTAGAGTCTATTTTACACTCCTTGAAATGGTGGTACCATCGTGGTTTGTGTGCACTCCGAGCAGGCATTAAAAGTGCCATTTTTTCCGGCACTTTTAATGCCTGCTCGGAGCAGGCGTTAAAAGGAAGCTTCCATTGCTTACAATGTGCCTCTGGGTGCTTTGCAGGATTAGAGTCAGAATTTTTAATGCTAATTCTGCAAAGCACCGGACTAGTGTAAAAAATTCAGATGCTAGTCCCCTAAGTACTGCCATAGTGCGCCATAATTTAAATATGACACAAACATGGTGGCGTTGCGGGGGTGCTAAGGGGCACAAGAAAAGTGGCACTGCACTATGTGCCACTTTTCTTAAATATGCCCCTAAGTTGATAAATACAGTGAGTTGGCTGTTTACTTCAATCAACCATCTTCATAAAGACACCTGGTATCAAAAGTCATTCACTCCTGAGTCAAGTTGTGACATCACCAGCCTAAATGTGGGCCAAAAGGGATCAACCACGGGTAAACATTGGGTATGAATTAGAGGATGACACCTCCAGGGCTGCAACACACAATCAGTGTTTTTTAACTCAGGTATGTGTGAATGCTTGTACTTCCATCCGTACTGTGTGTATGTGTACCGAGCAGTTAATGGGGTGCAATATGCGGCTGACATTGCACTGACTAGTTAATGGGGTACAACCTGCAGCTGATATAACTAGTTTTGCAGATATATGCCATTATCCTTAGCCACGTCACAATGGGCGATACTGAAGATCAGACACATCCTAAACACGGTGCACACAGCACTTTCTGGAGTGAAATCAAGCATGGGCAGAGAGGTGAAGCAAGGAGTAGGTGGATACCATTGACAAAAGGGTTCTCCTCAACCTGGTGCTCTGAGTGATCCCACAGATATCTCACGGTCTGGATCGTTGTCTAAAATGTCACTTGGAATCTCCAATGGAAAAAAACCCAGGTCATCTAAAATTTAATAACTTCACGAGAATGGTTCCAGCGATTGTCTCAGATATGATGCGCCCACTTTACTTACCTCTCCATTCGAGTTCTGAGTAGCTCCAATGGCATTCTGGATGCTCGAGACTCCTGAGTAGGACCCAGCAATCAGACTCGTCCCAGTGTCCACGATGGCCTGGCAGCCTCCATTGCAGGCAATGACATTCCCATTCATGGTGATGCTAGGAGAAGCAGACAGAAGTATTCTAATCCAGAACAGACATACTTCTCGGCATGTAAACTCCTTTTGTTTTCAAATTAGTCAAGACGGAAATGGCATAATATTTTTTCTTTGTGCACATACAATTTCATATTAGAAGTGCCACATTCACATGAGAAGCTACAACATCGACTGGTATACCATAGTGAATGAGACAGAGAGGACGCTTGGGTGAGATGAGGGTTCCATCAGTGACAGAATAAATAACACTTAGATAGAACATCTGTTAATGTCATCAACAGGACCGTTATGCCGTGGTGTGGTCTTTCTACAGTTCCTCTCTACGCAGCGACAGGCAATGCTTAAGATCTACATTGGTGGTGTCAGCATAGCCTATCTTGGAAGCTTGTTCTAAGAGAAGCCTGGCTGAACTTAAAGGAGCCAAGGCATTCACCAAAGTTATTTTCTGGTGCCACACCATCAGCAAGTGGTTGTTCCCCTTGTGTGATAGCAAAATGGAACGCCATCTCGTAACATTTGAGGCGTGATGGGCAACCAATGGTAACATGCCATCCTCAGGTAAGGCAGGTAATTGTGCATTCATTTGGCTGAGCTACACCCACCCTTACAAGTAACCCATCCTTTCAGCCTGCTTTGAACACAATTGTCTAAACAGTCTGTCCCCCTATGCACCAGAGATGTACAGCGTTCTGTAGAATAAGGTCACATTATTGCCATTTTTTGCTGATGTTGTTATGGACTCACAGCTTCTGCACATGTACCCAGTCCTCCCAAAGGAACCTTTCTTCTAAACACTATCCCAGTGTCAGCATTTGTGTTTGGGCCAGAGAACATAAGGCCAGGTGGACCTTCTCTGATCTTAGCTGATGGTGGCCATCAATAGAACATCATCATCTTCTGAGTCCAAGAGATACTGCTCATGAGTGGTCCGAGTTCAGTTCTTCTATCTTGGTAACCCGATCAGCATTGCCTACCTTTGCAAGTTTATCTGCCAGTATCCTTTGGAAGATAGGGGCACCCAGTTGATGTTTCCTCTGTAGTAGGAAGGGTTATACCCTCCAAAGGTGACAACACTCCCACTGTCTTCATTGCTGTGAACAGGAACAAGAGAGCGTTGTATGAATGCATGCACAACAATGCGATGAGCAACATAATACACCATGAGAGACAGAAGTACACTGACTGGTCTGCAGGCGAGGTAGTAAAACTAATGCCTTTGCAGTAAATGGAATTTAATGGATGACAAGTGAAACAATTTGGAAAAAATTTAAAAGTTGAGCTAGAATTGCCCTGCATGGCAAAATCTGTAGTAAAAAAAGAGTTGGGAACTAATGTTCAACTCAAATCTTATGCCATCTACCTTCATGCCTTCATCTACAGCAAGCGCCTTCCTGTGCGACCTTCCTGCCCTCTGTCAGGGTACTAATACCTTCTTACCGTCTCTACAGTCATGTGGATCATTTAATGGTGCACACAGAAGATATCAGCAATCACCTCAGATACGCTACTGAACGTTTTGTGTCTATCTCATAGGGGGCTGCAGATTTGGTTGGATGGACTGTGTACTGTTTGGGGGTCAACCTGGAGAGCACTGCCAATAGAGCTGAGATCAGATGAGTGAATACCAAGTGACTCTATAAACTCTTATATTGTCTCACAGTGCTCTCTCCTCTCTGCCTTGTTATTCTCCCCTTTGGTGCCCTAGGACGGCTCCAGTAGGATGTCTGTATCTCGGTAAGTGTTCCTCGAGACATCTAATGTACACAGAGCAATGGACAACATTTCCACAGGCTAACGTTCCATAAAATATTGTCAGTCATCCCTTTATGCCCGTAACTGATGTGTAAAGCTGTGTCTTCATACTGGGGGATGGGACCATCCCCCAGTATGAAGACCCCTTGGGGGTGCCTCAAGTGATCCAGGGTGAGGGAGGTAGGCTCTGAACAAAAGAAGCATCATGCAAATAAAAGTGCTTTGTTTTAAGCAGAAGTACATTTATTGCATGCTTAAGAAGGTAACAGAACTTAACTGCAATGTGTAACTAAGTCTAGAGATATTTAAACTTTGCCAATTTAATAGAATAATTTTGAAAAATTCTGAGGCGGCCCCTGATGATTAGTTTTTCCCCACTGGGGAGGCACCGCATTGAAAAGTTTGAAAAACACTGATGTAAGGTACTGTGATTGCATGTATATAATGCTTGGTACTCCTGCAGAGGCATTAACGTACTTTATGTAGAGAAGCATGCTACTCTGGACCCCAAGATTAAAGGCTAATCCAGGTGTTATTGGTTACTATTGGTTGTTGGGATCCCGTCTTGAAACTAATCTGCGCACTTGGGTGTAGTCGTTAGCGGAAGGTATGTGAGGCCATGCCAATGGTTGGTACATAAGCTAAAGGAGACCAGATTTTGTTAGTTTACAAGGATATGGTTTCAGAGAAGGAGAATGTGTTATGTATGAAATGAGGTGTGTGAAGTCTACAGAAACAAAATAATAGAGAGTAAGGCTGGAAGACATGCGGAATAGAGTGGGCTCTACTCCGAGAGAGGAGACGTGCACAGGAGGGTGAGTAGGGAGAGGGCCATTTGACTGAAAGAAGACAGCAACAATTGACATATGTAGGCCAAGATCAGTTTTTTATGCAGTCTTTTATGGGTGTAGGCAAAGGAGGCCTTTTGTGATACCATGCAATATAAGGAATATCAATGGAACAGAGAGTCATATTAAACACATATATGTCCCAGCCTTATTACTTAAAAGATCCTCTGAATTTGGTTCTTGTCCAGAGCCAGTGCCTATGACATTGATGCAAGTGTTGCATTCTGTTGAAATGGACTATTTTTGGACTCAGTGTCTGTGCTGCAAACTGCATTTGCACATTTCACATATGTGCTTCAGCATTTGTTTTTATAATAAACATAACTGTAACTTTCTCCATGGTCCTGCCTTGAAACAATCAATACAGAACTCCTGCATTACTAAACTCTCATTTCAATTTCCTGTTTCATGTAGTCTGATATCAGAGCATGAACATGTGTGACTTACGCGCTCAGGTAGACGGAGAAGAGGTTTTGTGATATGAGTCCCTGGGACCAGAGGTTGTCAAAGACAGGGGTAGCTCCGTCTGCTGCTAGGCTAGGATATCCAAGACCTAGGATGCCATCGAAATTCATGTAGTAGAAGAAGTTGGCTTCAGTGTAGGCCAGACCAAAGACTTGGCTAACATCCACAAGGCTTTCAATCTGAGAGGAGAAGGACAGTCTCAGTCAAGGCCACACTAGACATTCATGGATGCTCACATAGGAATCAAGCTATGGTTGGAATTTGCATCAACTCGGATCCTACCTGGACCGTGTCATATCCCAGGTATCCAGTCATGCTTCCTGTGCCATAGGCAATAGACAGGGGTTCGCTTGTGCCCTTGTAAGTGGAGGAACTCGAAGGATTGTATTTCTTGTGATTTGCTATAGATACAAGAACACATTCAACATGGTTATCATCAAATGCATGGCCCCTTTTATAAAAAGAAATGTCATTTTAACTTTTTTTAGTCCAGTTTTATCAAATGACCACACTCAAGTCTCTCCTCAAAGAGAGTGGGGTGGCCGTCTCATAGATCAGGCCCCTCTTAGATGAAGCATGGAGAGCAACTTCAGGTGATGTTACTGAGCCTTGGACGTATAACCTACTGCACTAGAACCGAGGTGAGTCCAACGGCTTTTGGACCCAAACATCTCACTATGAAGGGCCTTATCTTGATTGACTAGTCTGTTTGTCGTTTTGAGTGTTTTGCATAAGAAGTACCCTCTCATTCTCTACAATGTACTGCAGTAGATCTCAGTTCCTAGAGCAGACGCTGGTCTCGTGAGCTTTAGAATTTGAGTGTTTGAATAAATAGTTGGTGGTTTAGTGAATGGATGAAGGAGGTGCCAAAGTGCTAGAAGGTATGAAGGTGATAATGCGATGGAGGCTTATCAAAGGGCTGTGTTTACAGACTCTGGGCCTGATTTAGATGTCGGCAGACAAGTGACTCTGTCACAACAGTGACGGGTATCCTCTCTGCCAAAATCCAAACCCCATTATATCCCATGGGATGTAGACTTCAGCGGACGGGATATCCGTCTTTGGTGTAATGAAGTAACTCATCCGCCGAAATCTAAATCAGGCCTTTAATATGCAAGTATGGAGGACAGATTGGCAATTAAGGTGAATAATGGATGATATATTCACTGTAGCCAAATTGCTGTGATATAGATTGAGAAACACAATCAACTAAGACCACATATGAGCAGAAACTGCACCATATTGAAGTAATGATTCCTGTGAAGATAGTGGAACTAACACCATACAAAGATGGCTGCAGTATCTGCATAGCTGAGTGTGATGGGTTGTTTGCATGGTGTGGTAATGAATGATGGTTGATGATAAGATCTTGACTGAAGAGAACATGAAATGGGATGGGTTCCTTCATATGAGGACCACCTGCAGAGGCATGAGGGGCTTGCTCCTTAAGAGCCACAGACATATACTTACAGCAGGAGACGCTGCTGCAATACACGGATGGGACCCACAGGTTGGAGGAACCGGTATCAAAGATCACTTTGAATTCTTGAGGGGGAGTACCAATCGAGATGGTGCCATAGTATGAAGACTGTTCAGGAAGAAGAAAGAATAAATCAGGGAGATCTTAGTAATGATGCATATGATCATTACAACCAATCTCATGCTTTCTCTCAATTCGCGTATGATCATTGTGGCCAATGTCATGCTCGTTTTCATTTCACTTATGACCATTACAACCAATCTCATGCTCTCTTTATTTCACTTATTATCATTGTAACCAATCTCATGCTATCTTTCATTTCACTTATGATCATTGTAACCAATCTCATGCTATCTTTCATTTTACTTATGATCATTGTAACCAATCTCATGCTCTCTTTCATTTCAGGTATGATCATTATAACCAATCTCATGCTCTCTTTCATCTCACAAAGGCCAGCTCTCAGCTATGCTCAGTGTAGGACTGGTTGCTTCAACCAGATGCAACTCCAATGAGATTTCTGGACCCCTTTTCACGACACCCCAAATGAAGAGCATGATTGTTCTGATCTTTTGAGATGCTTATTTAGTAAGGATTCATGACATCTAGCTGATGTAGAGTTTTCTAGCATGTAAATTTTGTTGCCTCGCCTAATCATTAACATACCTGAGTGTAATACTTCTTGTGACAGAAGCGGGTGACCTAAGGGGAAATTGCTTTTAAGCTACCTATAAAATTCTCTTTCTCTCCAGAGCTCACTGTCCCCACAGCCATAAAGTGTGCACTCTGCATTCAGTGCATGCCTATTAATTGTGTAATATCCACAAAATAAGGCCCTTGTCGGACATGGACCAATAAAATTTAATGGGATACACATAAGTTCTCGCTTCCGATCAGTCTATCTTTACTACACCCACATAGTGCTGCCTTCATAATAAGGGCCTTGGTACTGAGGCCCTCTCTAAATGTTAGCCACTGAAGGATTCTCAAGCCATAAAATTGTCCTCTTTAAAAACAAGCTGGCCATTCTGCCCTTCTGTCCATTGCCTTCGCCTTCCCAGACCAGCGACTGCCCACGTGTTACGTGGATACTCACGTCCATGTAGTTGGTCAGTGGTTCGGAGACCACTTGGGCCAGGTTTGAGGAGTACTTGCTGCCGGGGTCCACCCTGTAGGTCTTCAGGAAGTCCTTAAGCTGGCCATTCTCCCTTAGGTGCTCCCTCAGGGTTTTCATCTTTTTCAGGGGTATACTGAACAGTAGTTGAGAATAATTAATGTTATTATTTATTTGAGGTATGTGTACCGTGCAAGAGAGGGCTTTACCATAGTAACAAGAAAGTATCAACTCAGCAGGCATAGTATGTATGTACCTATACATGTATGAATGTATGTTTCTCTGTATGTGTATGCATGCTTGTATGTATGTGAGTATATGTATGTATGTTTCTATGTATGTGTGTATATGTGTGTATATTTCTATGTATGTATTTATGTATGTTTCTATATATGTGTGTATGCATGTTTTTATATGTGTGTGTGTATACATACACACACACATATAAAAACATGTTTATATGTATATATTTCTGTAGGTTCTGATTTTTATAGTGAACTAACTTAGCTAGAGAGCAAAAGAGGGCTGAACAGATTGTGAGATCCAAAACAGGGTGTACACAGTGGAAGGTAAATAATAAATGTGATAACAACATTAATAATGATAATAATAATAATATTTAGAAGAAGAGCAACAACAACAATAACAAAACAAAATCACAACAAAACAACAGCAAAACAATAATCCCAATAATGATAATACTAATAATCGTGAGAAGCCACCCAAAGAATGAGTTCTATACAGTGCCGCGTACCATACTTTTACAAGTTTCCAAGCGGTGCAAGTAATGCATTTAACCTAGCAGCACGCGTGAGAAAGGATGGACCGGATTGGTCCACATTTACAGGTAGCTGCAAATGTAAATTCTATGCTGATTCTGAATGCTTTACAGTTTGCTGAACTTTGCCCAAGGGAAGGTCTGAGTGTAATTATAATTACAGTGAATACCGATTTGGCCACTCCAGAGTAACAATTGCTAGCCAGAAGTCACTTTGCTGCCTGGGGATTCAGTACACCACCAGGCCTTCAATGTGTAGATACTTTTACCAGTTTCTCCAAGAGTGGTTAGCTATTATGTTCTTTTTATTTTTCAGGGGACACTTGATAACTTTCCCTTTCAGGCTTTGTGAAACAAGGTTCCTTCATGAAGCTTGCTTCTTGGTTTGGGAGGATAAATAGACTCTGGCCCATTTCAAGTTCTAGCTTATTTAGCACAGACTGGTTTATTCGCGTCCTCAGTGTATGCATGCTAGGTTCTATGAATGACCTGCACACTGATGCATCTCAGACTGGACAGCCACTTCTTGATATGAATGGTGAAGACCCAGTGGTTGTGCCCCCGCTTCCCTAAGAAGAGGTTTCCTGAGGAGAAGCTGTTGAGCCTGTACCACATCATATTACAGACAAGGGTGCAGTGGTAAACAGACCACTTCCTGGGGTCCCAGGGACACCACAGTCTGTATAGAGGTGTTGTGACACACAGCACTCACCGGCGGCACGATCAGTGCCTCCCCACACTGCGGACGGTCCCTCTCCATGGCTACACACAACATTGGTTTCAGACCTGCAGTCCATCTTTCAATGCTGTGCTGTCCCCAGTGCAAGGGAGAGATCACACGTGCACTGGGCAGACTTCACGTGTGTGTAATATGGCACACTGTCCCGGTCTGCACCATGTGAGACCTGGCAGCAGTCATACTTCAGTGTAGGGCAGGATGCAAAAAGATAGTAAAGGAACAGTGTATTACCAGGGCTGGCACAAGTGGACAAAGGAATGGGTTTTCGCTCTCTCACCAAACAGCATTTAGGTCATCCTGGCATACATATAAAATAATCAATATGCAAAGTTAGAAAGTTGTGATTCTCAGCTGTGCTTTTACATTGCGCTATTAAAATAACACGGTGTGCTAATGCATTCATGAGCAACATAACACAGAAAAGAATACTACAAACACATAACAACACATTTTAAGTTTATGTGGCAATTGGTTGTGAGGAGCAACACGTGGAGTAACCTACTCCTGGGGAGTCCTCTATCTCACGGGAAACGTGCTTTTACTGCGGTTACATTACCTGCGCTTGAAGTTTAGTTTTCAGATAGCAGTTGGCGTATACATGATAATGAACATATAGAACCAGGTGATGTTGTGTGCAGACAGCATGCAAATAATGGTGGTAAAAATGTTTTGGCCATTTGGAATCATTTAGAGTTGGGCTTCATCAGGGTGGTTGGATGTTGCATATAGAAACCACAGCAGTCTCTTGGTGCATCATGATATTGTACATTGGACAACACATTTGCAGGACTGTGCTCTAGTCAGTATGTAAGTCATGAATAAAGACAGAATCTGCTCACAGGTGCATTGGACCTCCCTTGAAGCAAGGTGCTGGCTTTAGAATTCATTGTGAATACAGGACTTATACCAACAAATCAATCACTAAGAATGGTTTGAATTGACTAGTGCTGCTTTTGTTGCATAATGTGTGATAGTAGATTGTCAGGTATGCTTCATATGATTGGATAAGACAAGAAGCAACACTATAGTGGTGCTTGGTAATTCACACTGGATTAATCTTGGGTGTAACCAATGGCTTAAAATGTATAGTCCTGTAGCTAAAAATGAAGACGTTGGACAGCCCCTTTGCTCTGCATGCTCCAAGAAGGTGAGCTGTGATAGGATTAACTGGGCAGGGAACTCTGACGTACCGGTGTTGATCATTACCCAATGATGGAATCTCTGTGACTCTGTTCTGAAGGCTCTTGGAAAGGCTTCAGAAATAAGATTAAACTGCTTATTTGACTTAGCACCCTCTTCTTGTGATTCTACCTCAGTGTTCCAAGAATCACTATCCCTTTTCCCTCAATTGCATACTGTACATTACAGGCTCCTTTCATAAAATACCTGTAATTATCATTATAAGGAGCTGTGAGGTCTCTGAGATATTTGTATAACCCTGAGATTGCACTGATCTTCAAGAAGAGGTTGATTCTTTGATTCTATTAAATATGCAGATGCTCATTGAGCAACCTGTTTTAAAGTACTCAAACATTTTTTGTTAAGTTAGTAGAAAGAGGAATCTAGGCAGTGCTTAATTTGAGCCAGTGTATTCTGGTGTTCAGCACCGGCACGTAATTGTCAACACAAGTGCTTGTGACAGTCTGCCACAAGATGGCGCTGTCTGGCTAATTTGGAGAAGACCACAGCAACAGTTAATTATTATTTTAATATACATTACAAATTACTATTACCTGCCACCCAAGCCATTCTTATTGCTTTGGGGGCCTGAAATAGTCTGAACTGCCACACTTGTAGGAATGTGATGGTTAGTACTTGTGTAGCACGGGAGGGGCAATGTGACATGCAAGCTCTAGTGGCCTACTGGCGAGTTATTCTTTACAAACCAAGCACTGAGTCCATGAACACTTCTTAGCTGGTTGAATGAGCCTTGCTCTGAATGGCCACATCCTTGTTTGTTTCAGCGTTTGTTTCTTGAGTGCAGCTTTGAGTGCAGACTCAGCAGACACATTGTGAAGGGTCCTACCTGCATTGGTAACTATCCGCAGCTCCCTGAGTTGTTCTTCCTTCCTCTTCTCTCTTATATCTACGTGTTATGAAATATTGGAGCAGGACAGCACAGCAAGTCCTTTTGCTGTGCTGCACGGTGTCAAAAGGAAAGGGCAGGAATGTACCATTACTATGAGATACGCACATTCCCGTGCCTTCTAACCGCTCTGGTGCAGGCACCCTTCCACCATGGTGTAATGATGGCTGCGTCGCAGACAGGATTGCTTCTATGCAGGAAGGAACAACTTCCTGCACAAAAAATAATTCCTGGAAGCTTTTTCTGTTCCCATATGAAGAATGCAGAACACATAGAAAAAGGAACAAACAAGGAAAAATGAAGATATTACTGCTTGTTGTGCCTCCCCTGGGAGGCATAAGGTTGATACGCATCCCAGGGTTCCAGGCTCTTGTAAGTCTGGGGATGCATGAACATCCATGGGTGTTGCGTGGGGAAACCCTGGCACGGAGTAGGCAACACAGCGATGTTCACTGTCTTGCTTTACTCTGCATCTACGGGGGCATTCAAAGCCACACACAGTGGTCTTGCGTGGCCTCATGGGTATGACTGAGAGGGTGGCGCCACCAAGAGTGTCACAAAAAGTGGTGCTCCGGCAGCACAAGCATCTCATAGATGTGCCCTTTACTTTGAAAGACCTCAGCTCTAATTCTTGTGTGTCCTAAGTCTGTGATATGAAAGTCAAACATACTCACTTCACCAGCCCTTCTGAAAACACTGCCAGCGTCAGAAGCAGCAGCCACTTCATGGTTTCCTGTCTCCTGTTGAAAGATCTGAAGAAAGTTGTGAATACCTGGCCCTGTGGTGCAGTTGTGAGCTGAGATGGGCTCTTATATACAGTCTTTATCTACCTGGCACCTTCACAACCTGATAGGAAAAATCGAACTGTGAAAAAAAGAGCAGGATCATGTCCAACTTCATTGAGAGAGTTTTTCCATATCTCTAATCTCTGTATGTTTCTTTGAGAACTAACTGTGCAGACCGTTGTTGTCCTTCAAAGAACATCTACAAGGTTAGGTGGAAGGAACACGCGTATGACCTCAGGCGTGCTGTCATTCAAGGAATGAACATTGGTTGCAGGTGATCGTGAAAGGGTTTAAACTGAGAGGAGAGAAAGAAGAAAGCAACAAATGAGAAGATTGTGCAAGAAAAAGGGACCAAATGAGACATGTGTGCCTATTTCATAGGTGAAGAAAAAAGTAAAATACTCAAGAAGTGAGAAAAGAGGACACATCACTGTGCATGATTTCAAAGCACGCTTCAAAGCAGTTTATGGGGGATCTGGAAATGTTCAAGGTAAACAAAGAAATTAGCCTCCTTCTGGAATCCAGCCATGTAAATGAGGTCCAACAATAACTTTTTTACATATATATACATTTTTTTACCGTATCCGTTTATATATATTGAAGTGCTTTCACCTCTAAGAACTGTGAACTGCAGGTGTTTCTGTTAAACACTATCGACATCATATAAAGTGACTTAGCACCCAGAGGCACAATGCATTGTCATGCCCAACGTTAAGTAACGCAATCTTGCACTGTAGTATCAACAGAAACACTACACAATTTAATGATACTTAATGTACTGATCTCAAAACTAAAGAAAGTCAAGATGGCTTTGCTGGTATTCGAATGTGTGACCCTCATTTTGAAGCAAATGCCAGCAAAACTCACTGAGCCATTCTTCTGGCAATCACCCTCCCGGGCCCGGCAGAGGAGCCTCGGATGTGGGCTGAGACTTAATAGGCCTGGACAACAGGCATCGCTCCTTGGTCCTTTTGATGTCACAGCTGCAAATCCTAACCTCTGTTTCTTGCCAGAAGGATCCTCGTGATGACCTGTAATAAAAATGTCATAAAAGCTCATCCTTCAATACACCCGTAAAAAGAGCCATAGTATAAAACACTCTATCTGGAAAATGTTCAAAAAGGAACAATTAAAAAGCAAAATGCAAAGTTCTAAGACATAATCAAAGGTAATAAGAATCCACCAATATAAAAAGACAATAATATAAAGACCTTAACCCAATATGCCTAAAATGCAAAAGATTAAAAGCACAATATGACAATTTTAATATTAAAATCAAATATTGCCTATAAATGCAGCATATCCAATTTTCTCTACAGACTTAAGCTTGTTTTAATGTGATACATGCAAGCTACCCCTAAACATTTTGCTCTTATGTGCCAAATTATAGCTAAAAATCTAGCCAAAGCACATACCACAATGCCATGGGTATTCGTTTTGCAGATCCTAAGAGCCAAGAGCCGGTTGTTAATGCCCATGGATCTGCAAAGGGGTATAATCCATTGAATCCGCTGTTTGGCATATGTGGGTCAATGAAATAACACATGAGCAATGCATTCAGATGAACCACAGCCCATTGGACATAGGTCTTCTGGGTTATCGTGTTGGGGCCACCTACAAGAAAAAGTGCGTAATGGTAACGATCCCAACCTAAACCTGATATAGAGTGCGCGTGCTTGGGGGGATAAAATCAAGTCCATGTAGTTTTCAAATTCATAGTGACATTTGACTGATATAAACCTATCTGACTAATCAATTCTTTCAATATATGAACATCAAGAAAACCAAGGTAGGGTCATTGTTTGCAAAAGCCCCGAGCTTGATATGCTAGAGGGAACATAATGGAAGTGGTTACAAGCTATAAGGACTTGGAGATCCTAATTGACAATAAAGTCTCCTTTAAATGTCATTTTAATGTTTTAAGAGCCAAGACATCGTCTTTTATGTTTGCTTTTAAACTACTTTGAGCCAAACGTAGGTGCTAATTGTATGATCATCTGGTGAAAAATATAGGATCCAAGTTGATTCCAGCCTTAGCTTATGCTTCAGATATATTTAAAGGGAAGGAGGCCAAATACCTGGACTTACGTCAGATCAAGGCATGTAAATCTATTTTTAAGATCCCAAGTTACATTGGTCAAACTGAAGTCCGACTTGAGTTTGGTCTCCAAAGTCAGGTTTTAGTAAGGCAGGTGGACTTTCTAAAACGGATGCATTCCTTAGCTCCATCTGACTCAGGTTCTTGAGCGGATATGTGTTGGCAGGATATAAACCACTCGATTTCTGCTGGTGCCTGGAGATTGTTTTTAACTATCTGTCTCCAAAGCTTTGATCTGCAGCCTGGGATTCAAGAAATGACCAGAGCCTCTCTTAAAACGTTTTCTGAACCGAAAGACACAAGTACTCTTGTTTATAGAGGATAAAGATACTCTATCATCTACGAAGCGCGCCTGGTCAGTGATAAACTCTTGGATAAACTGGAGATTAAGCCTTGTATGTCCGCTTATTTTCTGTCACGCATGCAGGATATTTTTTTTTAAACTACGTCTTGGCAGATATCCAACCAAGGACAGTACTCCAACTAGGATACAACAACAGGCATCCAGTTGCTGTAGACTTTCTGGATATACTCAGAAATCTTTACTGCACAACGGCTGAGTCTGTCCTTATCAGCTCGAGGCACACCATGTGCTTTTAAATACATTGTTTTTAAAAGCAGGAGTGAGAAAATGTTGTCAAGCTACCAAGCTTTGTTTATTGGACAAATTATCCCATTGATTTGGCGGTTTGTTACGGTTCTGGCTGTGGTGGAAAGATTGTCTGCATCTCTTCCCTAGACTGTTAACCCTGTTATATGTCCTCCTTGTTTATTATGTTTTAATCCTTGCAATGACATTTTACATGCGTTTTTTCCATGATATTCTTCTAGGAATATGGGGTACAAGGTGCTTGTTAGATTTTGCATGACATGTAATCAGTACTTTCTGTTCAAGGCTAGGAACACTGCATACAATTTCTTAGTTCTTGTGTTCCCATTCAGGAGACAGCTCCTAACATTTAGACACAGCATCGCTTCCGAGCTATGCTTCCGACACACAGTGGCTTTATTAAATAAACAATGCTCTGGCCCAGAAGGGGCCCGGAAGGGGCAGGGGGCATTCCAGCCATGACTCTCCTGGGATGGATGCTGTGTTCAACATGCAGCTCCTCAGTCACTAACACCGCAGACTGACTCTTCTGTCTCCAGATACGGGGCTAAGGCTAATTCCTTGTATCGCTTATATTGGGGCAGGCAGAAGGGTACACCCGCTATGCTGTCAGTATAGTCTTTGAGTTAGGTCAGAACCTCTAGAATCTATAGAACATCATTTACCTTGGTTGCTTTATTCATTGTCTTTAACATGTTCATAACGCTGGTAACTTTTCTTTGTTTTCACCTGCCTAATTATCACAGCTCATTCTCTCTAGGAAAGATTGTGACTGTTTCAATTAATGTATTGAAAACTAATTTTGTACATCGCTTGTGTTTTTACCTAGATATGCATGAGTAATCTGACGAAACTGTGAGATCTGTTTCCACGACTTCCCTGAGGAGTTAGTATAATGTTTAGGGTGCCGTACTCACCATTCACTACTCACCATTCACACCGGTAGGTTCAGGGATTCGGCGGAGGCACCATCAGTTAGCCAGAAATTGGGCCAACAGTTTCTGATGGTGTGGATGGACTCAGTCTCTGACCTTTTGAAGTTCTGTTGTCCTAATACGCAGTCCTACTACCTTAGTAGGAACCGTATAACAATACTGTTGACATAGTGGCCTATGCTCAAAGACGTAACGAGCTGCTTATTTGAACAACTCATTAGGATCTTCCTATAGCGGAAATAAATGCATTACATCATTTAATTATGATTACTGCCAAAGGCTTATTGTGGTCTTTATTTATATAACACCTGAGACTAAAGGGTATATTTATGAGACAGTCACACAATTGCAGTGCAGCAATTCACAATGCTGCACAGCACTGCATGACAGGGAAAGGACAGTAATGCACAATATTTAAGTCAATACAGCTCACTCCTGCCTTTGTGTCTGCACTGGCTCCCTTTTGGCAGCCTAGCGCCAACAAAGGCACCCTAAAGGCACCTTGCACCATGTTGCAAGGGTACCATATATGCATGCACAATTGTTTTTGTGCATTAAGGGGCACCCTCCTGCACAAAAACAATGGACCCTTCCTGCTCAAAAACAATCCTCTGAGGTTTGTTCCTCTCTCTTTGTGTGCTACACAATGAAGAACATATAGAAAGAGAAAAGAAAACTAGGAGAAATAAAGATATTTCTCCTGGTTAACACCTCACCTGGAGAGGCATAGGATTTTGGTGCATTCCAAGGACTACCACTTATCGTAAATCTGGGAATGCACCAAAACCCATGGGTGTTGCAGGGGAACACCCATGGAACACCTGTGGAAAACCTTCCCTGGTGCCGAGTAATGCAACGCAGTGATTTCCTTTGCGTTGCATTACTCAAGATTTATGAAGCCACCCAGAGCTATGCAAGGTGGCGTTGCGTGCTGCAAGAGTGACCCAAAGTGGCTAGTAATTATGCCCATTGTTAGAAATGGGGTTTCTGGTTGGCTAGGGTATGCACCTAAGCCAGGCATAATCCACCCACTCTAGTCATGGCAAGGGAGTTACAGGTCCAAGATAACCCCTGCTCACCCCCTTGGTAGCTTGGCACGAGCAAGCAGGCCTAACCCGGAGGCAATGTGTAAAGTGTTTGCACAACACATGCAACACATGTGACGCACTATCCCCACCACAAAGGAAACACAACACCTAGTTATATGAAAATATACTGTATTGTACACCACGCAATTATTAGACCAAACATCACATATCAGTAGTGTCCTGCTACCTTACCAGTTGTCAGAACGTTACACATTAGGTACTCTGCAAACTAGCAGTAGTCACATATAACACACAGGTTACTCAGTATTCTGCTACATAAGCAGTAGTCAGGAAACACGTTATTACACCAAAGCACTTGTCATAAGAATATCATAAACGCCCATATTAGGAACATTATAAAACGTATGGCAAGTCATAAAAACATCAAAACGGAGGCCTCCTGAGCATTCTGGGGTAAAGAGGGCCCCCCTCTGCATTAATGATGGGCCCTCCCTGGGGCCCGCGATCGCTGGGGACCCCTCCCGGCCTCCATCGGCCCTCACGAGGGGGGCCAAGGTCAGCAATGACTTTTGGAAAATAGGGCGGTGCCACGCACCCCCTCTGCTTTCAGGACGGGCCCCTCCTGGGGCTGGCAATTACTGGGGGCCCCCCGGGCCTCCACTGGCCCTTACAAGGGGGGGGCAAATCAGGGAAGAGTGCCAGGAGGTGGGTGCCACGCACCCCCTTCTTTTGCAGGGTGGGCCCCTCCAGGGACCCACGATTGCTGTGGGGCCCCCCGGGACTTCACTGGCCCTCCAACGAGGAGGGGCCAAGGTCAGCAATGACTTTTGGAAAGGAGGGCAGCGCCACGCACCACCTCTGCTTTCAGGATGGGCCCCTCTTGGGGCTGGCGATTACTAGGGGCCCCCCAGGCCTCCACTGGCCCTTACAAGGGGGGGCCCAAATCAGGGAAGAGTGCCAGGAGGTGGGTGCCACGCACCCCCTCCTTTTCCAGGGTGGGCCTCTCCTGGGACCCATGATCGCTGTGGGGCCCCCGGGCCTTCACTGGCCCTCCAACGAGGGAGTCAAGGATCAGCACTGGCCCACAAGGGGCCAAACAAGGGACCTGTGGTGCGGGGCAGCCTCCAGCGAGGCTGCGCCCGCCCCGCCTGCGGTCCGACAGAGAGCCCTTCTGGGCTCGGCAGGGCAAGGAGAGGCTTCCTCCTCTCCTGCCTGCCTCCTGCGTTGCCTGAGCCCAAATAAGGGCCTTCTAGTGCCCCGAGGGCGCTCCTCGAAGCGATCCTTGCCCAGGGGCAGCGCTAGGAGCACTCTTGCTCCAGATTCCTTAATCTTTGGCTTTTTGGTGCCCCTGCAGCACAAAGAGCAGCACATCCTCGACACAATTGAGACTGGTAGCGCCCGGGTCGTGGCGCTGATTCCCACGGCAGCAAACGCACTTCACAATGTGCTTTATTCCTTTGGAGGAGCCTGGGTCGTGGAGGTATGTTTTGGGCATGAAGGAGCACGCTCACAGAGCTTTAAGGATTAAAGAGGAAGTGCTTTCCAAAGCCCTAGTTTTTGTCAAACAGTAAAGGACTCCTCATGCTTCACATGGTTGCAGGGGTCAGGAGCCACAGCACCCTGCACCTGGGGAGCAGAGTCTAAGAAAAAGGCTCACAGGTGGAGGGACCCAGCAACAGGCCAGCACAAAGAGGATGCAGCAAGTGGCAAGTCCTTTACAGTGACCAAGCAGGTCACAGGTCAGCACAGCAGCAGCAGTCCATGGTGGTCCCTGGTGAGTCCTTCCAGCATTTCTGTGTTCAGTTCCAAGATGTTTCAAAAAGTCTCCAAATTGTGGGGAAAATTCCCCTGTACTTAAACTCAGTCCTTACAGTGTTTTACAATGGTGTGGGAGAGGAGGTTTCAACCAGTTCCAACTCGTTCTGGGAGTGCCCCTCTCTCCTCCAGCACAGGCTTCTAACATCAGTAGGGGGTAAACGACCCTCTTCTGCGAGGCCAGGGCACAGCCTTTACAAATGCATGTGTGCCCTGTCTCTCCCTTCTCTCAGCCCAGGAAGACTATTCAGTAGGCAGATGCACCTCTGTGACACCTCCACCCTCCCTGTGTACAGTCTGTCTGAAAAGTATGCACAAAGCCCCAACTTTCACTCTGCCCAGACGTGGATTGGAGTCAAGCTATGAAACACCAGAGTCATAAGTACAGATAAATGCGCACTTTCTAGAAATGGCATTTCTGTAATGGTAATAAAAAATACACCCACATGAGTAAGCAGCATTTATTATCACCATCACAACAATACCAAACAGTCCTACGCTACCCCTCATAAATCAGACAATACCCCTTACAAATAAGGCAGGGCATTTCTAATGCAATCCTATGAGAAGGCAGCACTCACAGCAGTGAGACACAGAGTTAGACTGTTTGTCACTACCAGGACAGGCCATGCAACCTGGCACACGTCCTGCATTCTACCTACATGGCACCCTGCCCATTGGGTTAGCTAAGGCATACCTTAGGAGTGACTTACATGTAGTAAAAGGGGAGTTCTGGGCCTGGCAAGTAAATGTAGATGTCAGGTCCCTGTGGCAGAAAACTGCGCACGCAGGCCCTGCGCTAGCAGGCCTGAGACAGGTTTAAAAGTCTACTTCAGTGGGTGGCGCAAGCAGCGCTACAGGCCCACAAGTAGCATTGAATTTACAGGCCCTGGGTATAGAGATAGCACTGTACAAGGGGCTTACAGGTAAATTAAATATGCCAATTAGGTATAAGCCAATCATACCAACTTTAGATGAGAGCACCTGCACTTTAGCACTGGTCAGCAGTGATAAAGTGCTCAGAGTCCTAGAGCCAACAGCGAGAGGTCAGAAAAATAGGATGAACCAGGCAAAAAGTCAGGGGGTGAACCTGCCACAAGGGCCAGGTCCAACACTCATGTACATAAGCAATTTAATATTCATATACCCACTATAGTATTGGTCTATATGAACAGGTAGGTATTATACTAAAATATAAAAAGAGCAGGCTAATTAATGATTCCAGTGGATTCTGTGCAGGAGCTGTCTGCTGGTATGGTGGGGTCAAGAAGAGTTATGTTCTCTAGTAAAGCAGCAAACACAATGTAAAACACCTCCAGAGGAGCCCGAATTGTCAAGGAGACTGGTGACAATGTAGGGCACGTTAGGATTAGAGAGTGGTCATTGCAGGCTGACTGTGATGTTTATTACTGTATGTCTATCTACCCCTTCCACCTACCCACAGACATGCCCAATTATCCAGGTTACAAGGCTGGACATCCCAACAACTTTCCAAAGCACAGCCCCTAAGACATTTCATTTTTTACTGCAAACATTTGTGACCCTGACTGTCCAGGACAGGCAGCTCTTAGGACATTCAGGCTCTTTCCTTTCAGTGGGAAATCACTGGGTAACTACTAGACAGCAAGCTGAAGCCCAAACCACTTATAACATCCTGGTAAGATATATGCCCTGTTCACTTTGCCTGTTGAAAAAATACTACATCTTAAAACAAGTTCTGTGAACAGTGATGTGGTGCTTTGTTTGTCTAGATGTGATTGTTGAAAAAGTTGAAGTGCTCCTGATAGCGCGTCCAGTCTTTATAAATTACTTATGCTTGTACAAGCCGGAGGTCGGTGAACCTTTTGACCGGGTTGAGTTCTCCTCATCCAAAGAATTGTCGGATCCCTCAAATCAATAATCAATAATCATTTATAATCAATAACCAATACTCGATTAGTAATCAATCAACAACTTAGTTAAACAGAAAATCAGTAATTAGACACACCATGACCTTTCAGTCATGAGTAACCACACCTGTTTATTAAAAGTTAATGAGTTTATTTCCCTATATTAACAATGCTAACACAATATAAGTAAGTCTCAAAATCAAATGATACACATATACGAACATTACTGCCTGTCCATAGCGACGGAAGAAACGCAATCTACGCAAAACTTGGATTATAATGCATTCGGCTATAGCAATGCAAATCACTAATATGAGTTACTGAATTTGACTAATTGCATACATCGGTCAGCATAACAAGATTTCATTTCAGCACGGTGCATCAAATGAATACCTCAACTAACCTCTGATTAGCATTGGCATGTGGGGCTTCATGCAAAAGAATTTAATCAACATAAATTTAGAAACCTTCTAGCTTAGGCTCTGTCAAAAATAAGCAGTTGGTACCTAAGAAGGAAAATACAATGAATAATACATTTATCCTTTCATAATTAACAAATACAATCAGCATTCAACGTAAGTCTTCGTCCGTCAGGTACCGGTTCGATCAGCATGGGGCAAACTTCAAGGGGGCAAAATATATATATATATTTTTTTTTTATAACGAATTTTTATTGATTTTGCAATAACATAAAGTAATACAAAACAAACAGTACAATTATATACTAAAAATAAAGTAACAAGGCGCCAATGGGCACCAAACAGTGGTCAGCTCCAAAGCCCCAGACAGCACCTTGAGTAGATAGACGGTACATGTCAATACCAACGTGCCACTTATGTGTCTCATTTCCCTCCAAAGGAGTTGGAGGAGTGTGTGAGGGTTCTTCTTTCCACTGTGTTGGTCCGCATCCCAGGGGGTTAAAATGTCATTCCGTCCCACTTCCCCCAGATCTTGTTATACTTACTCGGACACCCTCTAACCTCATATACGAGCTTTTCACATTGGGCACACCAGTCCATTCCCCTCCTCCATTTGGTCAGGGCCGGAGCCATAGTGGCTTTCCAGTCCGCCACGATGTCTCTTTTGGCCACTAGGCATGCCACCCCCAGCCAGGTACGTTCTACTCTACGTAGTCCCGATTCTCCCATAACCCCTAATAGGGATGTCAATGGTGTCAGCGCCACGTCTACTTGCAGAATCAATGAGACCTCACGCGAGATCATCTTCCAATATGTACTGATAACCGAGCATGACCACACCATATGGAAAAAATCAGCTTTAGGGCTCATACAACGGGGACAATCAGCCGTAGGCCGGAGTCCTGCTCTGTGCAATCTGGAGGGTGCAAGGTAAGTAGTATGAAGATAATATGTCTGTACTAGTCGGAGACGTGTCGTCATAGTCAGGGAGTGGGGAGCTGCCAAAGCTTCAGTCCAGTCCTCCTCTTCAAGAGGGCCCACCCATCCCTCCCATTTCTGACGAAGTTCCTCCAGGGAGCAGGCCGTAGTAGAGATTAATGTGCGATACACCTGGGAGACGCCTCCCCTGCCCAGATTCCCCATCAGAGCCCTCCTCTCCATAGGACTGCTTACGGGTATGCTATTCCCTGGCTGGACCTGCGTCAGAAGGGCATGTCGTACTTGGAGATACTTGTGGAACTGTGTCTTATTTAGTGCAAAGATTTCTTGGAGATCCTCAAAGGAGCGCATGCTCGTGCCCTCCCATACATCACCCAGAGTAGAGATGCCTATAATATCCCATTTCTGGAATCCCTCAAGACCCACAACTTCGCCCAAGCAGGTCCCCTGCCACAGTGGGGTCTGCTGAGTAAGGCGTCCCCACCATCCCGAGATCTTTTGAGCCGTCCGCCATCCCTGCAGCACCACCCCTGTCACCCCAGGGGTCTCACGAGTGATCTTACCACCATATAAGGCGTCAAAGATCTTGGGGTAGGTCAATGTCTGGAGTTCCAGACGGTACGCCGGATCTGTCCAACCCCCCCCCAACCAGTCGTTGATCACTAGTAGTTGCGTCGCCAGGTGGTAGTAATGGACATTAGACATTCCCAAGCCCCCTTCATTAACATCTCTCTGACAGGTTTTAAGCGCTAGCCGGGGACGGGTACCACTCCATAGAAATTGGCGTGCTAGCGAGTCCATGTCTCTAAACCATTTCATGGGGATAGGGTTAGGATAGTTTTGAAGGAGGTAGAGAAGTCTGGGAAGGGCCATCATCTTATAGAGTGCGATTCTTCCCAGCAAATTAAGAGGAAGGTCCTTCCAACGTTGAAGATCGTCTTTGATTCTTCTGGTTAAAGGTGTGACATTGAGCTCCCATGCTAATTCAGGGAGCATTGCGACATGCACCCCCAGGTATTTAAAGCTATTTCTTCGCACTGGAATACTTTGTTGCCAGTCTATACAATCTCTAGATTGATGGAGCGGAACCAACAGGGATTTTTGGGGGTTTAGGGCGAGACCCGATGCCTCCGAGAAGACATCCAGAATTTGCATGATACGGGGACCGCTCCTGGCCGGATTAGCTATGTATAATAGGACATCGTCCGCATAAAGTGCCACACGGTCTTCTGGACACACTGGCCAAGACCAGCCTTCCATCAGAGGATCCTCTCGAAATAACTTCGCCAGGGGTTCTATTATTAATGCAAAGAGTAAGGGGGATAATGGACATCCTTGTCGGGTACCACGCCCGATCGGGAACACCCCTGAGACCACTCCGTTTACTTGGACCTGAGCCGTCGGATTAGAGTAGAGCAGTCCCACAAGACCTCGGAACTTGGGTCCAAGCCCGTTTTTTATAAGTACTTGTTCAAGACAGGACCAATCCACTGTATCAAAGGCCTTCTCGAAATCAAGTAGGAGCAGCGCTAGAGGGGTGTGTGGCAGGATTTTACGGTGTGCTAAGGCTAAATGTAGACGCCTAATACAGTGCCTGGTGCTCCGCGTAGGCATGAAGCCGCATTGGTCAGGGTGTACCAAGACGGGCATTGCCTCTTTTAATCTATTGGCGAGGATCAAGGCTAGCACCTTGATCTCAGTGTTGAGGAGGGAAATAGGCCGATAAGCCGAGCAATTTGGCGAAGGGGGCTGGGTCTTCGGGATTACTACTATTGTGGCAAGGTCAATCCCTGAGGGGAAGTGACCTTTCTGCTCGGCTTCTCTATACATCTCAAGTAAGTGTGGGGCCAGAATGTCACTACATTTCTTGTACAGTTCCGCAGGAAACCCATCTGGACCTGGTGTCTTGCTTGAAGCCAGACTGGCAATCGCACCCGTTACTTCCGCTAGGTCAAGTGCTTCGTCCAGCCTGTCCCTAGTCGCCTGAGACACTCTGGCGAGTGTTATGTCTTTCAAGAGGGGGAAAGCTTTTTCAACCGTAGGCCGGGGGTGTTCTGCGTATAGGCATGCATAATAGGAAGCAAAACTCTGTGCAATCTCGATGGGTGTCTTGTGAAGGGTACCTGTGTTATCTCTAATTTCGGGAATGATTCTGTTAGCTAAGGGTCGAGTGGCCAACCAGTGTAAGAGCTTCCCATTTTTGTCCCCCCAGCCATAAATTCGGGCGGACGATGCCCTCCACATATGCTTCGCTGACTCAAGTGTTAGGTGTTTAATTTCCTCTCGGACCCTGGTGAGCTGCCTCAATGTGGAGATTTCGGATAAGACTGCTTGCTGGCGTTCCAGTTTTAACGCTACCGCTTCTAACTCGGACACCCGTGACTCACGAATGCGCTCACGTGCTCGCAAGAGGCACCTAGCCTGCCCTCTCAAGGTAGCCTTGTAGGCAGCCCATAGCGTGCCTGACGACTGGACTGTTCCCACATTCAGTTCAAAGTACTGCGTGAGACGATCTCTAATCTCGAGGACACAATCTTCATCTTGCAAGAGCCAAGCATTTAGGCGCCATACCGGGCGCCTGGTGAGGTCTACTCCGCCCAGTCGGACTCGCACCGGTGCGTGATCCGACACCCCACGGGGCAGTATCTCTGCTCCCGTGACACCGGAGAAGTCCATGGCCGGCATAAATATTAGATCAATTCTAGAGTGTGTCTGATGGGCAGCAGACGTGTGCGTATATTGACGCTCCATAGGGTGCCAAGTTCTCCACACTTCACATAGGCCTAGGCTGTCTGCCCAACTCTTAAGGCCTGTGGCTCGGGCAGACCTGCCCGCTGTGACATCTCCTGACACATCTAATCTAGGGTCTAGAACCGCATTAAAGTCTCCTCCTACTATTGTGATTCCTTGGGGGAGTCCCGCCACCACCTGTCGAAGTGAACATAAGAAGGTGTCAAATCCCGCTGGGGGGGCATATACGCATACAAGATTCAATGCCACGCCACGAAGTAGTCCTGAGACTACTATGAATCTGCCTTGCGGATCGGATCTCGTAGATGTTACCACCATGGGCAGTGAGCGATGAAGCAGGATACCTACCCCTCTTGATCCCCTAGAGAAGCCTGCGTGATAGACCCTATCAAATCCCCCTCGGGCCAACATAGGGCATTTAGTTCCCATGAGGTGTGTTTCCTGCAATAGGGCTACCAATGGGGAATATCTACGGAGAGTGTTAATTACTGCAGATCTCTTGATCTTATCTAGCAGCCCGTTCACATTCCAAGAAATGATTTGTGTCAATGTGGACCAGACGTGGGTTGCGTAGGAGTCTTACAGCTTTGGATGCCAGTCAGTGGGCAAAGGAATGACCAATTAAAACTTAATAACGCAATACTCAAAATACATCTATCTAACCCTAACTTAACCTTCCTCCCCCAAAACCGCCCCCCACCCCATACTCCCACCCAGGAAGCATCTGTCGCCCTAACCGTCAACCAAAACAAGACAGCCATAAGGACTGCCATAGGAGTGGAGTGATGGACCCCTCCATTAAGACGGATCATTTACAAGGGGGCAAAATTTAAGGCAAGTTTTCCTTGAAGCAGCAAGGAAAGTGGGGAGGGACAAAAGTTATTGAATGGGCAAGGCAAAATAAAGTTAAAGTTAAAGTCTCTAGGGTGAGAATTCTTTAAAGTCTCTCTCTCTGGGATAGAGAAAAAACATCAAAGTGTAATCAAAATGGATTCTAGAAAATGGCTTCAAAATGGCATCAAAGAAAATGGCTGTCTTCTCTTCGTCCGATGGGATTAAGTAAGAAAAGTTCCAAATTCTTCAGGGTCTTCCATTGGAGGGTTCATAGGGTGGCTTCTCTTTGACCAATGAATAGTGTCTTTCTCTTAATACTCATCTACGCATAAGGTGTCCTTGGAGCTTTGGAACACAAGTAGCAACAAAGTTGCCAATTAATTCTGCATCAGTGTCTTTATTGTCTGCACCTGCAGAAACTGACCTTGCTTCAAAGGGGATGAAAGTTGCCTAACACGCAACCTTGAGATAAGTGTATTAGTAATTCGACTGGAAAAATACAGCTTTTAAAGGTTTAAAACACGTCTTTGTTAATACAAGTGAAAACTTACGCAGTTAAAATTGAGACCAGGCAACTAGGCCAAAGCCTCTGCTAAATTTAAGCTAAGCATATAACAGTTCAACAAGAAAATCATTGAATATAGCTGCAATTATGACATATTACTACATTTGTCGGTTTTCATGATTAATTAAGCTTGTTTATACTAATGGCGAACTACTTCGTGGGCACATTTTCTACATACATTATTTTTTCTTTGCTAAAATCACATTGTCTTATACGATTTTGTTACATGATATATGAATGTTTGTTAGTCTTTCTTTTTCTGCTTCATCACTCCCTGAAAGCCACACAGCAGACAGCTCCTGGCACGCGCCAGGCACTTACACACTCCTCATCGCATTACCTGGGTTCTTTAGGTGCTTGTTGTGACTGTAGGTGACTGCCGGACACACATTACTACTTTAAGAGTTACATTCTTCTGCCCAATGACTTACCTATCACCTAGCTACTGAAATAAAACATATGTTTGCAGCCACACACCTAGGTCCCGCACACAGTGGAAGGGTCATGAGAGCTTTTATTTCCAAGTCTACTTTGAACATAGTGCTAAGGTTTGACAAATCATTTTGATTATGTTATGTTGTGTGTTGAGTATTTGTATTAAACATGTCTCCCATTTGTGCAGTGTTATACCTTACATGCTGAATTACGCTTATTGGGTATCGAGAAAGGCCAGCCACCTTCAAGATGGATACTTATATTTATTTATCGATCAGTCAGTTCTACCAGAAATGTTTTGAATTGTAACAAAACTATACATTAGGTTGTATGGCACAGAATGGTTATATTCATTGGGGATGGGGTGACTGGTGTTCTATAAATCAAATAATATGCAGATCTATAAAGATGTCTGAAATGTCTCCTGATGTGCAAGATCCGTCGCCTGCTCGGTTCACCTGTGTTCGTTTCTTATTAGCCCTTCTGCAGGGACACACTTGGAAAGATTCTGGAAAGGTAAGGCGATAAATTGCTATGTGCTGCTTTAACAACAAGTACTCAAAACGTTTAAGAGTTCCTGTTAACATAGTCATGTGTATATTTGCTGAAAGTGGTACTGAGGGGATGGGCAGTCTGGAGCAAGCCTGGGGTGAACCTTCGGGTGTTCAGTGCTTGGGAACTGGTGGTTTTGGTGGTGGAAGTGATGAACTTTGATAGCCCTTTGCAGGATTCAAGTTGTATGCTGAAGCTCCGGGAGATGGAAGAAGATGGAAGAAGTGTGAGTGTGTCCAGGAGAAGCAGGCACAGATGGGAGGTGATGGCGGTGCATCCTGTAAGGAGGAGGTGTTGCATGAGCCGGGGGTGTTGGCCTTTCAGTCTCAGACAATCATGAAATGCTCTGGTTCTTGGTAAAAGTGGAGAAAAGGAACGGTGTAGAAAATGTGTGGGTCTCAGCAAAGACGTAATAGGAAAAGGCACAGAAGGAGACAATATTAGAGAAGGAGGTGACATAGAAGGGGGAAGAAAAAGAGCATGACTGTCTGTTGAGAGGTGACAATCAGAAAGTGAATCCGCAGACCATCAGGAGACGTGAAGGGAGCAGCAGAGTTAGAGGAAGGGAATTAGATCAATGTTGCATTGAAGGTGTCTAAAGAAACAAGAGCAGCTGTTATTGGGCCCAATACCCAAAGGTAAACTTTGATCAAAAGTCCACGTTTACAACTTTCGGTATTCACAAAGGTAAGTTACTAGTAGTATCTTTACGTCTGTACTCGGGGTGGAATCTCTGCACTCAGGGTGGAATCTCCGCACTCTGGCAGAGATCCACTCGAGCTGCGGAGATTCCACACTCAGGGCAGAGATTCCACTCTGGGTGCGGAGTGGAATCTCCAGACTTGGGGCAGAGATTCTGCCCCCAGTGTGCAGATTCCACCCCAAGTGAGGAGGTAAGGATATTACTCATAACTTACCTTTTTGAATACCAAATGTCTTAAAAGTAGACTTTTGGTCCAAGTTTACCTTTGTGACTCGAGCTCATCGTGTGATGGTGTACAGTGCCATATGCTGCTGAGAGCTCACGGAGAATGAAATACAGGAAAGGCACTTGCTGTCGTCTGCAGTGAGGAAGGTAATCAGATGGCTTTAGTGCACTCCAGTTTGTGGAGTTTATAGTAGAAGGCATGTACAGGTTTTAGATAACACACAGACGTGTAAACTGGTTGACATCTGCAAGGGGAGTAGGGTCCCAGATTGGATCATTGATCTAGGTACATAGATCATCGTATATTTCAGAAATACTTCATCACTTAAGTTCTGAAAGGAAAATGAACATGTCTTTATCACCTGAACTTAAAATATTTCTTTGATTTTATTGTGGTGATGTTGCTAAGTAGTTCTATTCTTATAGTTTATTGCAATAATGCAATATGACCGTAGAGGATATTTCGTGAATATAATCGATAGAGCACAAAATGTGTAATGGAAAATCACATGGTTACCCCATAGAATACCTTGGCGAGGAATAACAGATGTGCATTGCTACTCAGCTGATAGATGTTATCAGCCTCCAAAGGATGAAAAGCTGACTATCCCACTGGAATTTGAACCAATGATCCTGACGTTGAAAACAGAGACTTGGAGTGGATGCATTTGTGAAAGGAATCACCAGATCTGGTTGGCATCCTTCAGTAACTTCTTATATGGGGCTTGACTGAAGAACACATGATAAGATCTCTTGAGGAAAATGGGTTCTGACCCATTTAACATCCTGGATTTTTTGCTTGCTGGGTGACCCCGTTTATAAACGTTTGCTGAGTCTCACTTACTATAAACACTAGTAAAATGGAATGTGAGTCCTAGCCAATAGTGCTCGACTTTTGAAACAGGTTCTGCTGCTAGGCAGCTGGTGTAAGAGGATCTGGGTTGGCTTAATATGAACAGGTGTTGTAGGAAAGTACCATCTTGCCTGGCATGTTACCCCCATATTTCACTGTGTATATGTTGTTTTAGTGTATGTGTCACTGGAACCCTGCCAGCCAGGGCCCCAGTGCTCATAAGTGTGCCCTGTATGTGTTCCCTGTGTGATGACTAACTGTCTCACTGAGGCTCTGCTAACCAGAACCTCAGTGGTTATGCTCTCTCATTTCTTTCCAAATTGTCACTAACAGGCTAGTGACCAATTTTACCAATTCACATTGGCATACTGGAACACCCTTATAATTCCCTAGTATACGGTACCTAGGTACCCTGGGTATTGGGGTTCCAGGAGATCCCTACGGGCTGCAGCATTTATTTTGCCACCCATAGGGAGCTCTGACAATTCTTACACAGGCCTGCCACTGCAGCCTGAGTGAAATAACGTCCACGTTATTTCACAGCCATTTACCACTGCACTTAAGTAACTTATAAGTCACCTATATGTCTAACCTTCACCTGGTGAAGGTTGGGTGCTAAGTTACTTAGTGTGTGGGCACCCTGGCACTAGCCAAGGTGCCCCCACATCGTTCAGGGCAAATTCCCCGGACTTTGTGAGTGCGGGGACACAATTTCACGCGTGTACTATACATAGGTCACTACCTATGTATTGCGTCACAATGGTAACTCCGAACATGGCCATGTAACATGTCTAAGATCATGGAATTGTCACCCCAATGCCATTCTGGCATTAGGGAGAAAATTCCATGAGCCCCCGAGTCTCTAGCACAGACCCGGGTACTGCCAAACTACCTTTCCCGGGGTTTCACTGCAGCTGCTGCTGCTGCTGCTGCCAACCCCTCAGACAGGTTTCTGCCCTCCTGGGGTCCAGCCAGGCTTGGCCCAGGAAGGCAGAACAAAGGACTTCCTCAGAGAGAGGGTGTTACACCCTCTCCCTTTGGAAAAAGGTGTCAGGGCTGGGGAGGAGTAGCCTCCCCCAGCCTCTGGAAATGCTTTGATGGGCACAGATGGTGCATAAGCCAGTCTACACCGGTTCAGGGATCCCCCAGCCCTGCTCTGGCGCGAAACTGGACAAAGGAAAGGGGAGTGACCACTCCCCTGACCTGCACCTCCCAGGGGAGGTGCCCAGAGCTCCTCCAATGTGCTCCAGACCTCTGCCATCTTGGAAACAGAGGTGTTGCTGGCACACTGGACTGCTCTGAGTGGCCAGTGCCAGCAGGTGACGTCAGAGACTCTTTCTGATAGGCTCTTACCTGTGTTACTAGCCTATCCTCCTTCCTAGGTAGCCAAACCTCCTTTTTTGGCTATTTAGGGTCTCTGCTTTGGGGAATTCTTCAGATACCGAATGCAAGAGCTCACCAGAGTTCCTCTGCATCTCTCTCTTCACCTTCTGCCAAAGGATCGACCGCTGACTGCTTAGGACGCCTGCAAAAACCGAAACAAAGTAGCAAAGACGACTACTGCAACCTTATATCGCTTATCCTGCCGCTTTCTCGCCTGTTTCCTTGTGGTGCATGCTCTGGGGGTAGCCTGCCTCCTTTCTGCACCAGGAGCTCTGAAGAAATCTCCCGTGGGTCGACGGAATCTTCCCCCTGCAACCGCAGGCAACAAAAGACTGCATCACCGGTCCTCTGGGTCCCCTCTCAGCACGACGAGCGTGGTCCCTGGAACTCAGCAACTCTGTCCAAGTGACTCCCACAGTCTAGTGACTCTTCAGTCCAAGTTTGGTGGAGGCAAGTCCTTGCCTCCCCACGCTAGACTGCATTGCTGGGTACCACGTGATTTGCAGCTGCTCTGGCTCCTGTGCACTCTTCCAGGATTTCCTTTGTGCACAGCCAAGCCTGGGTTCCCGACACTTTAACCTGCAGTGCACAACCTTCTGAGTTGTCCTCCGGCGTCGTGGGACACCCCTTTGTGACTTCGCATGGACTCCGGTTCACTCCTCTTCTAAGTGCCTGTTCCGGTACTTCTGCGGGTGCTGCCTACTTCTGTGAGGGCTCCTTGTCTTGCTGGGCGCCTCTTCTGTCTCCTCATCCAAGTGGCGACATCCTGGTCCCTCCTGGGCCACAGCAGCATCCAAAAACCCTAACCGCAACCCTTGCAGCTAGCAAGGCTTGTTTGCGGTCTTTCTGCAAGTTTCTTCACGACGTGGGACATCCATCCTCCGAAGGGGAAGTTTCTAGCCCTCTTCGTTCTTGCAGAATCCACAGCTTCTATCATCCGGTGCAGCTTCTTTGCACCCTCAGCTGGCATTTCCTGGGCATCTGCCCACTCTTGACATTGCCGCGACTCTTGGACTTGGTCCTCTTGTTCCACAGGTACTCAGGTCCGGAAATCCACTTTGGTTGAGTTGCTGGTGTTGGTCTTCCTTGCAGAAACCCCCTATCACGACTTCTGTGCTCTCTGGGGGTTAATAGGTGCAATTTACACCTACTTTTCAGGGTCTTGGGGTGGGCTATTTTTCTAACCCTCACTGTTTTCTTACAGTTCCAGCGACCCTCTACAAGCTCACATAGGTTTGGGGTCCATACGTGGTTCGCGTTCCACTTTTGGAGTATATGGTTTGTGTTGCCCCTATACCTATGTGCTCCTTTTGCAATCTACTGTAACTTTACATTGCTTGCATTACTTCCTTTTGCTATTACTGCATATTTTTGGTATTGTGTACATATATCTTGTGTACATTTGGCATCCTCATACTGAGGGTACAAACTGAGATACTTTTGGCATATTGTCATAAAAATAAAGTACCTTTATTTTTAGTATATCTGTGTATTGTGTTTTCTTATGATATTGTGCATATGACACCAGTGGTATAGTAGGAGCTTTGCATGTCTCCTAGTTCAGCCTAAGCTGCTCTGCTATAGCTACCTTCTATCAGCCTAAGCTGCTAGAAACACCTCTTCTACACTAATAAGGGATAACTGGACCTGGTACGGAGTGTAAGTACCCCTTGATACCCACTACAAACCAGGCCAGCCTCCTACAGGTGTGTACAGATGTGTGCACACTTGGGATGAGCGAAGGGAGCTACCATCACCCAGCTTAATGTCTGCACAAAGGTAACCTGTCACAGAAGTCACCTTTCAGATATCGGTGATGACCTGGTGTAGGCCTTATGAAGTGAGTCAGCATTCATAGACTCCACCTGTAGCGTGTCACTGAAAAGCGTGTATGCTTTAGTGTGTTGCACATCGCAGCGACTAGCGAGATGCGCCAATCCTACGGTAAGCAACGAGACCAGCGGCAGATTCAATGCTGCTTTGGGAATGCCTGCACTCCTTCTGGCACTTGTGGATTCATCCTATTTCTCTGACTCCACTTCTAATCAGATTAGTGCTTTTGTTCCCTCTGATGCTCAAGCATGTTACTCTGCTGGCTAGCACTAAGATTGGGATCACAGGCGTCGCACACGATAGGGCCACTTGCAGGTGATTGGGCTTGTTCTGGGAAAGGAAGGTATGGAGACAGAATCTGCATGTGAGATGCACTTGTTAAACAGCAGAAGGTTGGGGAAGGCTCTTCCCAAGCACAGCAAAAGCGCAAAAGCCAGCCCTCTAGAGCCGTTTACAAGAGGGGCTCCCTTTGAACTTTTGGAGGGTTGTCAGCTGAGGCATTTAGGGGTGCGATTTCAGACTCTCAGGCAGGTAGTTCAACAGACCACTTCAAGTCCCCATCCTCGACCTTCCCAAAATTGCTGTGCAGGAGAGTTGGAACAAGGGTGGAGTGATAATGTCTCATACCAGGATTGTGCCTTCCTTCTGAAACTTTCCACCCTCTAGGTAGCTTCCAAGGATGTGCATATTTGCTTCTTGGTACCCAAAGGGAGCAGAGGAATCACCAGGAGAGTTTAGAAAGTGCACCAGGGGGGCTGACAGGAGCACTGCTGCCTCCATGGAAGCCCCATTGTGCTTACGGTTTCAGAAATGTTGCCCTAAGTCTTGCAGGGCAAGTATAGTATAGTGTATAGTTGTGAAGCAATGCACAGCACTCAGCAGGGTGAGCATAACAAGTACTTTTCCTTTTTATAAGTGGACGCACTGCCTGAACAATGATTTATTAGGTGTTGTTTGCTGCATGTCTCACGTCTGGGGTACTAGCCCACACCACCATCACCGAGACGGCCTGGCACTGCTCCACCCTCTGCCCTGAGAGTGTCAAGTCCTTGCCCCTGAGCATTCCCCTGACACAACCATACGGCGCACCATGGCGGTAGTTGGGGGACTAGCGTCTGAATTTTTGATGCTAGTCCGGCACTTTGCGAGATTATCGTACAAAATTCAGACGGTAATCCTGCAAAGCGCCCAGAGGCCCATTGTAAGCAATGGAAGCTTCCTTTTAACACCTGCTCTGTAAATATGGTGCAGTGTTTAGGGTCTTCTAACACCACACTAGCGGACAAAATGACGCTAATGTGGCGTTGGAGTGGTGCTAGGGGCTCTTTAATGTGCCCCTAAAATCTGACTTTTTAAGAATCTTCAAGGTGAAGGGGCTGGATGGTCACTTTACCTTCATCCACACAGAGGTATTTGTAACCCATTCATTCTTCCACCTGAGACAGCAAGCCAGTGTTACAGAAGTTACACAACTCTTAGCATTCCAATCAGCCCTCCTGAAATGTAACTCATGCCAGAGTAATCAGAGTAATTTTAGTAATAATTTATATATTTGTGATGTGAAATTACTGAAATTATGCCATTAAGAGTAATCTTGGGTAAACACGAAGAGCAGAGGAACAGCTAAGAGGGAGAGAGAATTTCCAGCAACAGGTTCTGGTATTTTTCAGGGCAAAAGGAATCCTGCGGCCTATTTTGGATGCAGATGTTCGTTTTGCAGTAAGACAATAGCGCTAAAGGCTGGATTGCGCTTCTACCATATTTCCGCATAATTACACGTCATTTTGGTGTAATTACGCTAGAGGGACTTATGCCAGTTAGACTTACCCTGACTCCAGTGCACATCTCCATTCCATTCTTCTAGATGTGTTAGTTACTATTGTAATGTTTAAGCATGTTTTGGAGGGATCTATTATAAAGAGCCAATACAATAGAGGAGCCTCAGGTTGAACTGTAGGTTACCAGATAAAAATTGATAATACAAAGTTCTAAGGGGTAGGTGAATGAAGGATTTGACTTGCAATTCCGGAGTGGTGAATTTTACAGAACCACAATTTGGAAATCGCAAATCCTAATGTGCCAAACTGACTAAACATCATTTCGCGATTTGCCACAATTTGCATTCAAAGTTTTCTGATTTCCTAAATAGCATTTGGAAATCGCTAAACCATGGAAGTAGCATTCTTTGATGACCTCAAAATGAGGGAGCTTTTCACAGATTCTCATTACAGCTCTCCAAAGACAACCTGTATGTCCTCTGTATCCTGGCCACAGCCCTAACCCCTTGTTAGCTACTGTTTCCAACCATGTCCAGGAGGAGAGGACTGTGTGCTCTTTCAAGGTTGCTGATAGACAGAAGAAATATGTAAGGACGTTAAAGATAAACTGAATGTTGTTGCATTGACGCAGGATACACTTGAGGAGATCAGGAAGGTGGCATGATCTGTGTTCATGGACAAAGATAAGGGTACACCTCGACGCGCACAGGCTTCTGGACAGGTGCTGGAACGTCATCCAGCCGCCATCAACACCTCTTGAACAACTAACTGACGGCACCTTGGAGCCAAAACCTTTATTTGGACTTTGAGAAATTGATACCTCGGCCCGCCCACTACTTACAAAGGTAACTTAGTAAATCTTACAATATTGTTTGCAAGTATTAATAGTCCTCATTTATAACAAATAAATAGCATTTGAAAAAACAGTCCTGAGCAATGCTTACTCTTACATTTATGATGCATTGTGGGAGATGTAGTACATAAAACACACTTTTTGAAGAATAGGATTATTTAGAAATAGATTAATAAGAATACGAGAGATTTAATATTAAAATATAGCGTTCAGATTCTGCAAACATGCAACTTTGTATATATAACTCAGAGAGCCATGAACAAGAGTGCCACCCAGGAGACTGAGCGCTGCAGCCCCACCACCAGATACTCACCAGGAGACTGAGCACCAGTCACGAGGCGTGGATGTAACACAACGAGCTGGACCGGGCAAGCACATGTCTAAGGCCTTTTACACAGAGAAACCTTGCTTCAAGACTGAGAGGTTCAGGGGTTGTGAGGCCTACACTTGATCCAGACACTACCACATTTTTGTGAGGTTTGGACGCAAAAAAGTTGTCAGTACAGAGCCCACAAAATAAGAACACAAAACAGTTGGTATACTGTTATTGTAAATAAATGCAAATATCGCTACCATGAAAGATGACATCAGTCACACCTAAGCTCCCTTTGTGTGTGGCTGTCTCTACAGGGAATGCACATGTGCCCAGCTGTCACCCACCCAAAGGTTTATAACACCATTGAGGAAGGATACAAAGTTATTGCTGATCATTTCAGGCAACTATCAGATGCTGCAACACATGTATGTACAGGTTTAAAACAAGATGGTGTCATCATCTGTTGTACCGACTAGATGCGTTCACGAGCCGTGTCACCGGCTGACCCTTGCTGCAGCCCACAGTCAGCACGCAGGCAGAGGTGGGTCACCATGGTGGGGTCCGCACGCGGCCTGCTCAAGTCCCCAGCGGTTAGGGTCAATGGCCTAACCTCACATCCTACAGATGAGTTAGGTGGGGTGAAAGTGAAGAGGCCTCGAGACTCAGCCGCATCTCTGTGTCAGCAGCAAGGAGGCACAGCCACAGACAACATACAGGAAGGGATGTGTGAGGCACACTCCGTGGTGAGAGCACAGAGAGGGCAAGTGTTGTCAGAGGGAGGAAGAAGCATTACCTCATGCTGTCCCTGCTACTTAATATATTTTTAATATCAATAACTTCACAAAAAACATATTTTTTAAAAACAATTTGATTATTGTCTGATGATTAAAAACATTAACAATAAACATAAAATCTGAAAATAAGGTAGTTAAAAGCAAGTTTTGTACATGTCTTGCTTTTAAATTTTCAATGTTATTCGCCCTTTAAACATACTTCTGCGTGACCTTTGCACGTCATGATCTTCGTCTCCGGCCCTTGAGTCCTTCCGAAGGAAAATAGTGCCACTGGGACACCATCTTCATCCAAACTGGCTCAGACAAGATCACGGCTTCTCCTCTCAGTGTAGCAATGTCGCCCAATGCGGCACATGCTACCATCTGACAAGCTGCATGTATGTGGCATCAGTGAGGCAATGGAAACAGGATCTCAACAAGCCAAACCTCTGCTCAATACACTACATGTTAATTTATGGGCATTGTTGTAGTGATGCTCACTTTGTGTTGTAGTGTTAGGAGTGTTAGATATTGGGTCTCTAGTTGTCAGAGTTGATACCCTGTCCAAGTGGGGACCACAATCTTAGTCAGGGTAAGTCAGATGCAGACCCTAAATTAACCTGTGCTCACCCCCTGGCAGCTTGGTACAGAGCAGTCAGGCTTAACTTAAGAGACAATGTGGAAAGTATTTAAGCAACACTTTAAATAACTGTGAAAATACCACACAAAAAATACCACACATGCTTAGAAAAATAGAGCTTAATTTATTGAACAAAACAAGACCAAATGACAAAGAAATCCAATAAGAAGTCAAGATATGATTTTTTTAAAGATTAAAATGCAATGTAGTGCTTAAAAGCATGAAGAGTCAACCATGGCTATCTGGTCACGTTGGATCAGGTAACATCTGAAAAGTCAGGCCCACCAAGATGAAGCGTGGATTGAATGCAGGAACCAGTTATGTCCCACTGAGAAAGTACCTTGTTGTGCCATTGACGGGGCCCAATGCGTAGAGCAGAGGAGATACGTCAGTGTTGGCCCTGCTGGATGTACGCAATGCATTGGTTCTCAGCTGCACAATCCGAGCAGCAGTTCCTTAGCAATGTAGATGATGCCCCATTATCGAGCTGAGCAACTGGCGATGTAATGTCATTGTCCTCAGTGGCAGCAGCAATGTCTCGGCGTCAAGTGAAAATGCTTTGGTTCCAACGGGTGCATCGACGGTGATGTGTGGAGTTTACAGTTACAGCTCTATATACCCACGTCCAAAGGCCCAGGACTGAATTGGCACCACTCAGCATGACAAGACGTGCAGCAAGCAAAGTCCAGGTGCCGTTGCAGCTGAAATTAAGTCTTTGATGTCCCTGTGACTTCAGAACATGAGGCAAGCCAGCAAGCACATGGAGTCACTTTGGTTCTGGGGGTGTCCAGATACAGGTCCAGACCTTCTCACTCCCAGGCAAGGAGGGCAGCAGCACAGGCAGAGTAGGAGTCCAGCATCCAGCAGAGTTCGGCAAAGTGACAGTCGCTTCAGCAGCACAGCAGTCCTTCTTCCTGGCAGAATATCCTCAGATCCAGAAGTGTAATGATTTGGTGGGCTCAGATGTCCAGTTCATATACCCAGTGGTGTCTTTGAAGTAGGGGAGACTTTAAAGAGAGGCCATTGAAGTGCACAGACTCCCTGCCCTTCTTGCCCCGGCTCCAAACTCACTACAGGGGGATCTGCAGTTCCTTTTGTGGAATGAGGAAACAGCCCATTCAGGTGGTCAGCTCCTCCCTCCTATCCTGCCTAGAATGAGCCATCAGGATGTTGATGGTTCATCAGTCACATGTACGCTCCCTTTGTGTGTGGCTGTCTGGAGGGAATACACAAGTGTCCAGCTGTCACCCATCCAGACGTTTATTCAGAGACAGGCAGAAGGCACTAGATGATTTAAGGTAAGAAAATGCCAACTTTCTAATAGTGGCATTTTCAGAAATACAATTTAAAATCTGACTTCACCATCAGTTTTGAATTTAAATTGTGATTCCAGAGACACCAACCTTGGCGGTCCCTTCACTTCCCCATTGGATGCGCTGGGGCTGATGGTGGTGTAAAAATCCTGAGCCATGCAATCAGCAATGCAAAGTCCTCGTCCTCAGTGACGATGTGCTGAGGAAAGATGCAGTGGTTCAGATCAATACAGTGGCAGCGATGCATAGAGTTTCTCAGAACACAGCTGGAGTACCCACTTCCAAGGGCCCAGGACTGGTCTGGCTCCACTTGGCAAAGTAGGACTCACAGTTGGGAGAGTCCAGAAACTGTAGCAGAGATTAATAAAGTCCTTGATGTCCTTGAGACTATAGAGCAGGAGGCAAGCCAGCATGCCTTGGTTCTGGGAATGTAGATTCACTTCCCACTCCAGATGCTCTACAGGGGTTATGCAGCTCTTTGTGTTGAGGCAGACACAGCCCTATTCAGGTTCAAGTGTCAGCTCCTCCTTCCCATCCAGCCCAGGAAGACCCATCAGCCTGCGATGGGCCATCAGGATGTAAATGACACACCTGAGCTCCCTTTGAGTGTTACTGTTTAGAGGGAATGCACAAAAAGCCCAGCTGTCACCCACCCAAACGTGTATTCATAGACAAACAAAGAATGGTTAAAGTAAGAAAATGCCTAAAATATTTAACATATCTAAAAGTGGCATTTTCAGACTAGCAACTCAAAATCCAACTTCTCTACAAGTTGTGATTTTAAATTGTGAATCCAGAGGGGGGCTGTAAAGTACATGGAGGGGCCCCCTCCAGTCTCACACCACAATTCTCAGGCCAGGGTACTGTGCTGAGGGGGTGCCCTGGAAACTGGGGGGCTCCCCGCACCACAGGGAGTGCAGGGGCTGTGATACACCACTGAGCACCAGTGAATTTTTGCCTGTTATACTGAGGCTTTGTGTGGAATGAGGAAACAGCCCATTCAGGTGGTCAGCTCCTCCCTCCTATCCTGCCTAGTACGAGCCATCAGGATGTTGATGGTTCATCAGTCACATGTATGCTCCCTTTGTGTGTGGCTGTCTGGAGGGAATACACAAGTGCCCTGCTGTCACCCATCCAGACGTGTATTCAGAGACAGGCAGAAGGCACGAGGGACCAGATGTAGCAAACACTTTGCGACTCGCAAACGGCGAAAATCGTCATTTGCGAGTCGCAAATGCGTGTTTGCTATGTAGAAATGCATTTTGCGAGTCGGAACCGACTCGCAAAATGCATTTCAGAGTCGCAAATAGGAAGGGGTGTTCCCTTCCTATTTGCGAGTCGCAGTGGTATGCAATTCCATAATGGACTCGCAGTTACCATCCATTTGAAGTGGATGGTAACCCACTCGCAAACGGGAAGGGGTCCCCCATGGGACCCCTTCCCCTTTGTGACTGGACCCAAAAATAATTTTTCAGAGCAGGCAGTGGTCCAATGGACCACTACCTGCCCTGAAAAATACCGAAATAAAAGGTTTCGGTTTATTTTTCAAAGTGCAGCTCGTTTTCCTTTAAGGAAAACGGGTTGCACTTTGAAAAAAAAAAACTGCTTTATTTAAAAGCAGTCACGGACATGGAGGTCTGCTGTTCCCAGCAGGCCTCCATCCCCGTGAGTGCCCTGAGTCGCTATGGGGTCGCAAATTGCGACCCACCTCATTAATATTAATGAGGTGGGTCTTTGCGACCCCATAGCGACTCGCAGAAGGTGTCTGAGACACCTTTCTGCATCCCAAATTGCGACTTGCAATTTGCGAGTCGCAGGGACTCGCAAATTGCAAGTCGCAATTTGGGAAGTTGCTACATCTGGCCCTAGATGATTTAAGGTAAGAAAATGCCAACTTTCTGAAAGTGGCATTTTCAGAAATACAATTTAAAATCTGACTTCACCATCAGTTTTTAATTTAAATTGTGATTCCAGAGACACCAACCTTGGCGGTCCCTTTACTTACCCATTGGATGCGCTGGGGCTGATGGTGATGTAAAAATCCTTAGCCATGCAATCAGCAATGCAAAGTCCTCGTCCTCTGTGACGATGTGTTGAGGAAAGATGCAGTGGTTCAGATCAATGCAGTGGCACCGATGCATGGATTTTCTCAGAACACAGCTGGAGTACCTACTTCAAAGGGCCCAGGACTGGTCTGGCTCCACTTGGCAAAGTAGGACTCACAGTTGGGAGAGTCCAGAAACTGTAGCAGAGATGAATAAAGTCGTTGATGTCCTTGAGACTACAGAGCAGGAGGCAAGTCAGCAAGCCTTGGTTCTGGGAATGTAGAGATTCAGGGCCATATGTACGAACACATTTTCCCATAGACACAGAATGGGTAAAACCCTTTGCTACATCTGGCCCTCAGGCCCTTCCTTTTCACTCCAGACGCTCTACAGGGGTTATGCAGCTCTATGTGTTGAGGCAGACACAGCCCTATTCAGGTTCAAGTGTCAGCTCCTCCTTCCCATCCAGCCCTGGAAGACCCATCAGCCTGCGATGGGCCATCAGGATGTAAATGACACACCTGAGCTCCCTTTGAGTGTTACTGTTTAGAGGGAATGCACAAAAAGCCCAGCTGTCACCCACCCAAACGTGTATTCACAGACAAACAAAGAATGGTTAAAGTAAGAAAATGCCTAAAATATTTAACATATCTAAAAGTGGCATTTCCAGACTAGCAACTTAAAATCCAGCTTCTCTACAAGCTGTGATTTTAAATTGTGAATCCAGAGACACCAAACCCGAGATTTCTATCTTGTCCCAATTGGAAATTACACTTATAACATGTAATAAGTCAATCTTAATTTTAACATACAGGAGATATAGGTTTTGCAGTAGTGAAAAACGAATTTAAGAGCTTTTCACTACCTGGAAATGTAAAATGTAAAAGTACATGTCCAACTTTTTTATATACCCTGCACCCTGCCCGTGGGGCTGTCCAGGGGCTATCTTACTGGTGACATATGTATTAAAAAGGAAGGTTTGGGCCTAGTAAGAGGGTTAACTTGTGACGTAGACATGGCTAACTGCACACAGAGGTTCTGCAGTGGCAGGCTGAGTCATGTTTAAAGGACAACTGAATTGGGTGGCACAATCAGTGCTGCAGGCCCACAAGTAGCATTTAAATTACAGGCCCTGGGCACAGGTAGTGCACTTTACAAGGGTCTAATAAGTAAATTAAATATGCCAGTTGTGGATAAGATAACACCTAAAGCCATCAAAAACAGGGTCAGCAAAACAGAAGGTCAAAGGATAAAAGGTTAGGGGAAACCAGGACAAGCATGCCAGATCTAGCAGGGGGTTAAAATCCAGAAGCATAAAACATAACCACTTTCTCCTACAATGCTAAAGTTAACAGAGTATTCAAAACTAAGAGGCATATTTACCAATATATCACGAAGCACAATAGTCACCTTGCTGCACTGCCTCTGAATTATAGGGAAGGTGGAGGAACGCATTGTACTTAACATTGTAAGGTGCATTCCTGTCATTTCCCAGCACTGGTCCATAATGTGCGGCCTAACACCAGCACAGGTGCCCTTGCAAGAGTGACTACGTTGTTCGCAGGGATACCTTCCTGCACAAAAACATTTTTCTGAGGCATATTCCTTAGCACACATAGAAAGAGGAAGCAATGACAAGAAATAAAGATATTTATCCTTGTTACACCTCACCTGAGGAGGCGTAAGTTTTTGACACATTCCCAGATCTACCAATAATGGTAATTCTGGAATGTGCCAAGATCCTTGTGAGTAATGCAACACAGCGATTTGCACTGCTTTGCGTTATTCTAGATTTATTAAACGAGGCCAAACTATACAAGATTGCCTCGCCTGTCTTGATAAATCTACCTTAATAGCTGTGTCGCTCTTGCACCTCATTGTGACGCAACTCCTTGATAAATATGGCTCTAAATCTATAAACATATCCATCATATACCTATGTAAATATATTTTAAAGTACCAAGTTAATATCCTTTTTAAATTGTCTTCTTTGAAGGTGTGCTTGAATCTCACTTCCCCTAAACATAATTGAGTCATGGGGACTACCAGGGAATTTAGATGCATTGCATACAACTTTAATTTAGCGAGACTGTATATGCTTCTTATTTTTAAATATATGTTCACTGTGCAATGGTGGGCATATTGCAACATGAGTTCCCTCAATACAGCCATTGACATGTGAGAATTGTGCAACTTGATTGAAATGTAACTGAGGTTAGTGGCCTAGGGTTCTTGCTCCTGTAAGCTTCCGCTGGCCAGTGATCCAGTGTTTGCAGCCCACTTACATCTGCCTGCATTGTCTGAATCCAGCCACCTAAGAGAAGGCTAGATCAAGAGCCCAATAGCTAGAAGAAGATGGCTGACAATGTTATGGCCACAGCTGGATGGTCCATCCAAGAACACTTTATGAAAAAAACCTTCAAATCTCAGGTACAAAAGGATCAATTCCATATCACTCTGGATCAAAGATCACCAACCTTGCCTTTAATAATAGCTTTTTATGTTCAATAAAAATCTTCCTGAGCTACTAATACAAATTAGCAGTGGTGCAACTGTGACCACTTCAGTCAAGATTTCATTAGTGCCCATGGCAAACAGGAATACTAGCCATGACTACCTCAATGCATCAGGCAAGGTCATCTGAGGTATTGAATACGTTTTCCTGTAAATATCAGCTAATATGAAAATGCACACATTTGACACCTAAATGCAACCATTTTCAGTTTTTGAAGCATATATATTTCAACCAAACAAAAGCTCTCCATTTCCTAGGTTGGCCATGCATAAGGGAGCTGCTCACAGGTAGGTGGATGGAGAGCTAACAGTGGCTGCGGAGTTACTCGTTGGAGAACACTTTTTAGATGCATCTCTGTGCCACTGAAGAAGTTTGCCCAAGTTCTTAGCCAGCTGCCATGTCCTTTTCTCCCTGGAACAGATAAACTTGTCCAACCCGGACGGGCAGAACCAGCAGTGGCATAACAGAACTTGAAGGGGTGGGGGGCGGCAAAGTACACGGAGGGGCCCCCCTCCAGTCTCACTCCACAGTTCTCAGGCCAGGGTACTGTGCTGAGGGGATGCCCTGGAAACTGGGGTCCCCCTGCACCACAGGGGCTCCAGGGGCTGTGATACACCACTGAGCATCAATTAATTTCTGCTTGTTGTACTGAGGCTTTAAATTTTCCAAAAGGTACAGCAGGGCACAATTTAAACTATGCAAGTAAATTCCACAACAGGAAAAAAGGAATAATCATATCAATGATAGCAAAGAAAATGCAAATATTGAACTGGCTAAGTTATCACTAGGTCAAGTGAAGGTCACAAAAGTGCACCTTCAACTCAAACGGTTTATTTAGGCTCCCTTTGTTTTTGGAATGGAAACAGTGACCACCACTGGATAATACTGAGGTCGTGTGAGGTCATTTCATCCTGAACGGAAGTGAAATTGTAGGCAGGAAGAGTAGTGTTAGCTGGCACTGGTGTTGTAGAAGGCTTTTCTGCCTACCTTTTTATGGCTTTGACCCTCAATTATTCTGATGGGATCAGTAATGAGAAATGTGGATGGACAAGTCCTGTTGACCCTAAGGGGACTCCAGGCAGTGCCCAAGTCAACCAAGTAGGTGACTTCTCCCTTCTTTTCAACAATGATGTGGGGTCCACTCCATTTGTCTTGGAGTGTTCTTGGGGCCACAGGCTCCAAGACCCACACCTTCTGTCCTGGTTGGTACTAAATCAGAACAGCCTTCTGGTCATGCCATTGCTTTTGGAGCTCTTGGCTGGCCTGAAGGTTTTTACTGGCCTTTTTCGTGTACTCAGCCATTCTGGATCTTCGGCCGAGTACATAGTCCACTACTTCTTGCTTAGGAGCTTTTAAAGGTTGTTCCCAACCCTCCTTCACAAGTGTTAGGGAACCTTTTGCAGGGTGCCCAAAGAGGAGCTCAAAGGGGCTGAAGCCCACTCCTTTCTGGGGTACCTCCCTGTAAGCAAAAATGAGGAAAGGTAACAGGACATCCCATCTCCTCCTGAGTTTTTCAGGGAGTCCCATTATCATTCCTTTGAGAGTTTTATTAAACCTCTCTACCAGTCCATTTGTTTGTGGATGATAAGGTGTGGTGAATTTGTATGTTACACCACATTCCTTCCACATGGCCTTCAAGTATGCAGACATAAAGTTGCTACCCCTGTCTGATACAACCTCTTTTGGGAAACCCACCCTGGAAAAGATTCCCAGGAGGGCTTTTACCACTGCAGGAGCTGTAGTGGCCCTTAGAGGAATAGCTTCAGGATACCTTGTGGCATGGTCCACTACCACCAAGATAAACCTATTGCCTGAAGCAGTGGGAGGGTCAAGGGGGCCAACTATGTCAACCCCTACCCTTTCCAAGGGAACCCCAACCACAGGTAGTGGAATAAGGGGAGCCTTTGGAGTGCCACCAGTCTTGCCACTGGCTTGGCAGGTCACGCAGAACTTACAAAAGTCTTTTGTGTCCTCTGACATTCTAGGCCAGTGAAACAGGGGGACAAGCCTTTCCCATGTTTTAATCTGACCCAAATGTCCAGCCAAGGGAATGTCGTGTGCCAGAGTTAGGAGGAACTTTCTGTACTGCAGGGGAATGACCAATCTCCTGGCTGCTCCAGGTTTTGGATCCCTTGCCTCTGTGTATAAGAGGTTGTCCTCCCAGTAAACTCTATGTGAGTCACTGACATCCTCATTTTGTTGTTTGACAGCTTGCTGTCTGAGACCCTCTAATGTGGGATAGGATTGCTGTGCCACACTCAGCTCCTCCCAGGCAGGCCCCCCCTCCACCCAAAAGCTGAGCAGTGTCTGCTGCCAGCTCCTCTGGTGAAGGTTCTGCACAGGGGGAAATTCTCTTCCTCAGAAGTTGAATCATCTGTAGAGGGAGGGATAGTGGGTAGGGATTTACCCTTACTAACCCTAGCTTTAGGGAGCACTTGGTCCATTGTTCCAGGATTCAAGTCACCCTGTCCTTTTTGCTTTTTGCTTTTTGGCCTGAGCCCTTGTCAAAGCAAAAATATGCCCAGGAATGCCCAGTATTGCTGCATGAGCCTCCAACTTCACTTCTGCCCAAGCTGATGTCTCTAAATCATTCCCTAGCAGACAGTCTACAGGTAAATCTGAGGCAACCACAACTTTCTTTGGACCAGTAACCCCCCCCCCCAGTTGAGATTTACAACAGCCATGGGGTGGCTAAGAGTGTTGGTATGAGCATCTGTCACTTGGCACTGGTGACCAAGTAGGTGTTGTTCAGGGTGTACCATTTTCACTATTACCATGGTAACACTGGCACCTGTGTCCCTGTAGGCCTGAACCTCAACACCATTGATTAGGGGAAGTTGCTTGTACTTATCCATATTAAGGGGACAAGCAACCAAGGTGGCCAAATCAATGGCATCTTCAGAGACTAGCACAGCCTCTGTGGGGTCCCTAACAAGACCAACCCCAACTAAATTACCAAAAGTGAGCCCAGCTACTCCCTTGGATTGGCTATTAGTAGGTTTGCTCACACCACCACTGCTATTACTAGGGGCACCAGAGGTTGCAGTAGGGGTTGTGGTAGTGGGAGGCTTGGTGCTTTTCTTTGGACAACTGTCATCAGTTTTCCAATGGCCTTTTACTTTACATAAATAGCACCATGTTTTTTTTACTTGATTAGAAGAGGATTTGGACCCACCACCCCCACCAGAGTGTTTTTGTGGGCCTGATGAAGACTCATTTTTAGATTTGTCCCCACCCTTGTCTGAAGACTTACCATCCTTCTTCTTGCCATCCTTTTCACCCCCTGTATGAACTTTTCTGTTCACTCTTGTTCTGATCCATTCGTCTGCCTTCTTTCCCAATTCTTGGTGAGATGTCAGATCTGAGTCCACTAGATATTGGTGTAACAAATCAGACACACAGTTATTCAGACTATGCTCTCTCAGGATTAGATTGTACAGGCTTTCATAGTTAGAAACTTTACTGCCATGTAACCACCCCTCCAAGGCCTTCACTGAATGGTCAACAAAGTCTACCCAGTTTTGTGAGGACTCTTTTCTGGTTTCTCTGAACTTAATCCTGTATTGTTCAGTGGTTAAGCCAAATCCATCCAAGAGTGCATCCTTCAAAACTGTAAAATTATTGGCATCACTTTCTTTCACAGTAATGAGCCTATCCCTCCCCTTTCCATTGAAAGATAGCCATAGGATAGCAGCCCACTGCCTTTGAGGGACCCTCTGTTCCATACAGGCCATCTCAAGCGAAGCAAACCAATTGTTAATGTCATCCCCCTCCTTGTAAGGGGGAACTATCTTGTGCAGATTCCTGGAATCATGCTCTCTCACAGGATTCCTATCAGGAATACTGCTGCTGCCACCATGGGGTCCTAACCCCAACTCTGTTTCTCCTTCTCTAAGTCTAGGGATTCCCTGTCTAGAGCCAGCTGTTGCTGTTTAAGATTCAGCCTGGTCTCTTCCACTCTCAACTTATTGCACCCTCAGCTGGCATTTCCTGGGCATCTGCCCACACTCGACATTGTCGCGACTCTTGGACTTGGTCCCCTCGTTTCACAGGTACTCAGGTCCGGAAATCCACTGTTGTTGCTTTGCTGGTGTTGGTCTTCCTTGCAGAATCTCCCTGTCACGACTTCTGTGCTCTCTGGGGGTTGTAGGTGCACTTTACACATACCTTTCAGGGTCTTGGGGTGGGCTATTTTTCTAACCCTAACTGTTTTCTTACAGTCCCAGCAACCCTCTAAAAGCTCACATAGGTTTGGGGTCCATTTGTGGTTCGCATTCCACTTTTGGACTATATGGTTTGTGTTGCCCCTATACCTATGTGCTCCTATTGCAATCTACTGTAATTTTACATTGCTTGAATTACTTCCTTTTGGTATTATCTGCATAATTTTGGTTTGTGTACATATATCTTGTCTATATATCTTATCCTCATACTGAGGGTACTCACTGAGATACTTTTGGCATATTGTCATAAAAATAAAGTACCTTTATTTTTAGTACTTCTGTGTATTGTGTTTTCTTATGATATTGTGCATATGACACCAGTGGTATAGTAGGAGCTTTACATGTCTCCTAGTTCAGCCTAAGCTGCTTTGCCATAGCTACCTTCTATCACCCCAAGCTGCTAGAAACACCTCTTCTACACTAATGAGGGATAACTGGACCTGGCACAAGGTGTTAGTACCTCTGGTACCCACTACAAGCCAGGCCAGCCTCCTACATAAAGGAATTGCATGGTAAGGACTGTGTGGTAAAGGATGTTTTCTGATCCCAGAGTATCAGCAGATTTTCCCCCTCATCCAACGAAAGAAGGAACACCCAATAACGTAGGTTGTGGGCCCTCTTTGGTCTTCCATCCAGACTGATGATGATGGAGAAGATGACTTGGTTCCACAAATGTGGTTCCATCACCTCCATTTCTATGTGTTTTGCAAGGTAGGAGAGGTTAGAGATGAGCTGGTGGTTCCACATTCTGGACCTGATTCACAAAGTTAAACTTTATTACTAGTAGTAAAGTTAGACTTTAGGTCTGAGTAAGACTAGGAGTAAAGTTAGAATTTTTGGGTAAGTTAGACTTTTGGTCTAAACTTAGACCAAAAATCTCACTTTAATACTAGTAAGTTAGACTTTAGGTTTAAACGCAGGCTTCAGGTCTAAACTTCGACTTTGGGTCTATGTTTACCTTCATGAATCACGGCCAGAGTTTGGAATTGCAGGTTATGTTTTAGCAGAGGTGAGATGATGTTTCAGTGGCGCTTGTGCAACCCCATTGTCAGAGAGAGGTATTTATCCAGTTTAGAGTCAGCTGCAGTAGCTGTAGGTTGTTGTGTGAGGCAAACATAGGTCTATTGGTATACAAGAACATTTGAATATTTTAGCACTTCTTCAGCAAGAAAGTTTCATAATATTGTACTGTTGTACAAGAGTTTGTTTCATGGCACCAGAATTAAACAGATCACAATCTTTCTTATTGGCTATCTATGTTGAACAACTGGCCAGCTGATCTGTCTGAACACACCTTCAAATGTGTTTTTAATATTCCTTCACTTACATTGGTCTAAAACTGTGAAGCATTTCCTCTGGGTCCTTGGGAAATCATTGGTTTATGGGCAGTATCAAAGGTGGGTACTTTTTTTTTTATCAAGAGCCCAAGGACTTTGGGAGCCCCTTCGATCCAACTGGATGACCAGGTTCATCTGTGTCTATCCCTTGAATTGAAAACTCAGTCAAGTACGCATGTCATACTTGTGTGTCACTTTTTCTGATGCCACAATGGTGGAAGCCTCTCCACCATATCCAGGAGGCCAGGGAAAGTCACCTTACATGGCCTTGCATGGCCCTATAGTTACAGAGTAAGACAAAGCAGCGCAAGTCGCTCAGTTGCCTTAGTCTGTGCCACGACCTTTGTGATGGGTTTTCTCATGCAACACCCACAGGTTTGGATGTTGCCCCTAATTTACTTAATGAGGTAAACTTGGGATAATGCCAAAACTCTACCAGGGGAGTTGTAACAGGTTTTTATCTCTTTCCATGTGTGCTGCATTCTGCAGCAAATGCAGAAAGAGGAAAATGCCTCTCAGGATTGTTTTTGTGGAGGAAAGTGTCCCTGACTTCACAAGAGCAATCCTGTCTGCGATACAGGCATCCTTGCACCATGGTGCGAGGGTGCCTGCGTTGGTGCTAGGCAGACAAGTGTGCGGTGGAGCAGGGGGAAAGGACAGGAAATACGGTGCATTCCTGCCCTTTCACATTGGTGTAGGGCAGCACAGAAAGAAGACCTGTGGCACTGCCCCACTCCATTCCCATGAATAAGCCCCAGGGTTTGGAAATCAGATCCTGTTTGAAACAAATACTTTGTACAGGTAATTAGCTGAGCGTACAGTTAAGATGTTTATATTTACATGTCCCTGCATTTCTGGGATCGTGGACTTGTCTCACATTCCCTGGTTTCCCTTCTGTGGCTAGGAGCTACTCTTCAAACAACTAACATGAAGGTTTCCAAAAATCCATCCCAAAAATGAATTTATGAAAGCACTCAAGGTCCACAGCAGCAAAAGTTAGGAACGTTAGGGAAAGAGTTGCATAAAGAACATAAATAAGAATCAGTAAAATGCATCCAAAGTGAAGTGAAGGATGAAAAGGTGAAATACAGACCACAAACTCCAAGAAAGTGATACTCCTGGCTGCTGCTGGCAAACCATACCTAAGGTCAATACATTCAACATTTCGACCCCATAGCATGTGATGAATACAGAGGTCTTCATCAGGGTGAGGAGGAAGCACATTCCGATACAGGGGGAAGGCAACCACCCAGCTGTGAAAGCATTGAATCCAGTGAGTCCAGGGGTTAAGGGGTTAAAGCGCTGACTTTATTGCCCCTGGGCCTGCATTAGACCTATTGGCTGGTTACTAGAGACACACATTTCACAAACCTTTCCTATCTTTAGTATTGTAGTAGCAGCCAAGGTGGTTACTTTGTTGGAGTTTGGTCCCAGTGTTTGACCTTTGCACTTTTGCCTTCAGTTGCCCTGCACGCTTCACCTTTCTGGAAACTGTATTGATTCATATTTATTGAATTATAAAATACTTCTCCTGAGGTACCCACTTGTGCACATTGAGGGGCAGATTTAAGAAAAGTGGTGTTTTTCTTGCACCCCTTAGCGCCCCCTGTCGCCACAATGTGTGCACCATATTTTATATATGGCTCACCATGGTGGTAGTTAGGGGGATAGCATCAGAATTTTTGATGCTAGTCCAGAGCTTTGCAGGATTAGCGTAAAAAATGTTGACGCTAATCCTGAAAAGCTCATTGAGGCCCATTGGAAACAATTGTGTACCTCCTTTTAGCGCCTGCTCTGAAAGGCGTTTAAAGTGCAGAAAAAACTGATGCAAAGAAATCTCTTAGATTTCTTTGCGCCATTCTTTTGGCCCCCCTAACAGGGAAACTCCCTCTTTGCATACATTATGCTTGGCGCAGGCATATTGTAGCACAAAAGGTTACAAAGTAGCGCAATGCATGCATTCCACCACTTTGTAAATATGGTGTGGGAATTTTGGCCTTGTTGGGCCACATTAGCGTAACAAAATGACGTTAATGTGGGGCAAGAAGGCTCTAGGGACGCTTAAATTTGCCCCTTATGCCCAGATTTATACACTAATTCAGTGCAAACTTAACTCCATATTTATATTTTGACGCTAGACTAGTCTAGTGCCAAAATATTGGACTTGAAGTCATTTTTTGGATGCGTGAAACCACCTTGCGTCAATGAGATGCAAGGTAGGCGTTCCCATCCATAAAATGACTCTATGGCCCTAGCGCCTTATTTATCCTCCCGTGCAAAAATGGTGCATGCGAAGGAGACGGGCCTAAAGAATGGCACTAAGCCTGCTTAACGCCATTATTTAACGCCTGGGTCTTGGCAGGCGTTAGGGGAGCTGTGGGCCAATTTCCATGGTCAAACACAATGGAAAGAGCCGGCATGTGCCCTCCCCAACCCCCAGGAACACCCACACCAGAGGGACATCACAGGATGGGGGACCCCATCCCAGGTAAGTAGAGCTAAGTATTTTTAAAAAATGTAAGTGCCTTTGGGAGCCCTGGAATGGGGCCCCCTACATGTCACAGCATGCAATGTCCATGCCCATGGGACCCTTGTCCCCTGTGCTGGCCATTGGGGTGGTGGGCATGACTCCTGTCTTTCATAAGACAGGAGTCATGTGGTATGGATGGTTTTGCATCAAGAAATGACGCTAGGCTGGTTAGAATCATCTTTTTTTACTCTAACCAGCCTAACGTCATTTTTTAGTGCAAAACACCATTCACCCGGCTAACTTAATTTTCCATGATGTTAGCCCACCCTTTGAACCGGATTTCGCCATCCATAAATTTGGTGCCCGGCTGGTGTAATGAAATGGCGCAAGCCGGCTCTACACTTTTGACGCAAAACTGCGCAAATGCAGTTTTGCGTCAAAAAGTGTAAATCTGGCCCTCAGTTTTTAAAAATTTAATTTTAGGAGCAGTTTTTGGAAATCTTTATAGGTATGTGTTTTTATTATTCTGTGAGATCTAATGTTGTGTTTTGCTTTACTGCCCAAGTTCTGTGGATTACTCAGTGACTGCATCAATTATTTACAATTACCTGCAGTGCAGCCCAAACCTGTGACTATTCTTGAATGCCCCAGGGCAGTGCACGGTGCAGCCAAACCCCTGCCTATCCTTGAATGCCCCAGGGTGGTCTGTACTGCACCCCAAACCTGTGCCTATCCTTGAATACCCCAGGGTGGTGCGCAGTGCAACCTGACCTTGGCTGTGGCATCGCCCCAGAGAACATCATAAGGACTTATCTGAATGAAGACTGCTCAGAGCACGCTGTTTTATTTGGCATCGAACTTGTTTGCAGCTTCTTGAATGTTTCCAGTGCACATGTGATTCCACTGTGTGCTTTCAGCACTAATCACACAACTGCAAATCCAAGACAGAGGGCAGCAGTGACCAGAGACACTGCACATGACTATCTCCCTTGGGCGGGTAGGTGGTACACTCCAGAAGAATGATCTCCTCAGGCATGACCTACACTACTTCGAATATAGAAAACCTGATTTTCCTTACACCAGAGTTCTAAATGTAATGCCGTAGAGAAACAGCTGAACAATTTTACACTAAATCACAAAAACACACTTTATATGTAAAGGTAAAACATTTTTGCCAAATTCTATGAGAATTAACATGGGAAAACAACATTTTTGGATAACCACTATTTCTTGGCCTCTACCTGATTGATCGCACCAACATTTTCCAGGGAGGAACTGAAGTGGAGACGTCTATTGTTTTGGAATGTTTGATGCAGGCATGTCAAACTTTATTCGTAAAAAAGAAAATGCTCTTTCTTGGTTTATGAAAGTGAAAGTGAAGCTGTTGACGTAAAATGTGTGCCGGATCAGGCATTTAACAGACACATCTAATTAAGGTTAATAATAACCAAACTCTGTTTTTGAACAGTATTCAAGGTTTAATTAGGTTGCTGATCTTTGCTGACTTCACTAATGACGACAGAGCCATAACATTTCTTTCACACTACAATACCAGTAAAAAAGAGCATATTATCCACATAATCTGGGCGATCCCACAGATATGCTTCATGTTCTACTTGTTGTGAAAGGATGCGCTCATTAGTGTTACAGATGTTATGGTAAATTGGGTCTACATGTACCCTACAGAATACCTTCTAGTATGAAAAGTTTATAGCAAACTGTCATAATCGATGGATGATGTCATCAGTGATGTGATCAGTGAAGTCATCAATGTCATTTGAAATGCCACCAATGATGTTATCCATGATGTCATTTAACATGTCATGAATGATGTACTATGTGATGTCATAAACCATGCATGGAGGAAGTGCAAGTTATTGGTTTTCCGTAAACTATAACTGGGAAATTCCAGTATTTCTTCAGTTTAGAAACATTATTTTTTTAAATCATATGAACACCTACCTATAACCTTTGTTTTTTTCCGTGAATTTCTGGGTTTTACAGCCTTCTGCTAGTGCAGTTGTGGAATCTGCCCACACCCCACAAATGGCAGACTGCCCTCCTTGGTCACCTTGCTGCCCCTGCACCCTCCTACCTGCATTCTATCCTCCTTCTGCGTACCCCTGTCACCTCCCGGCTGCCCACAGTGGTCAGCTTGGTTTCCCTGCCTTTGCCAGCCTGCCATGAATAGCCAGCTCCACCCGTGCTCCTGCAGCTCTCTGTCTGCACCCCTCCAACCTATGACCAGCACTGATGACATCACTGATGGAATCTCTCAAGCTACTGCTCCTACAATTCCTCTATAACCCCAGAACAGTTCAGAAAATAACGTAAGTAGTAAAGGGTCCACGAGCATGTTCATCATCGATCAATGAAATGTACACATGTGCATGTCTGACATAGATTATGTAATGTCCTCTATGCCTTGTTGTTGTGTTTCAGGTTACACACAGTGGCTTTATAAACTATTGTGTCAATGTGGACTATGTCGTGTCACAGTTTTGTTGCACCGATTTAAGATGGTGCCCATTTCACTTGAGAATGTAATAAATACATATTTTCGTCTATGCATAATGCTATCGATGGGCAACCTGAAAGCTATGTGAATGTAATATAGATGATGGTATTCTTTGGCATTGACAGCGATAATGTAAGCGTCTCTTACTATAAGTTCTAATGTCATGTTACATTCATTTGACGGTGGCAGAAACATTGTAAATTGAAACAATAATTATAACTTAACATTTTTTAATGTTTGTGTATTTTAAGTTGGGTTTGTATAGTAAGAATACATCAGGTATTTCTAACTAAAAATTATCCTTAATTTTTTTTCATTGTATGTTAATGGTTTTATTTTTTCATTAAAATGTGTTAAAAATCACAGTGTAGCGAGTCATTGATTGGAGAGTCCTGTAGAGTTTAAAGGTGTAGAGGAGAGGAGAGTGGATTAGAGTGAAGTTGAGTCGAGTGGAATGTGGTGTAAGGTGATGTAAAGTGGATTGACATCTCTGGACTGTCATGAAATGGAGTGTGATGGAGTGCAGTGTCATCGAAGAGAGTGTGGCAGAGCGTTGCAGAGTGTAGTGGCATAGATTGGAGTTCCTTGGAGTAGAATGTCATAAAGTTCAGTGTGGTCGAGTGTAGTGTTGTGCAGTACAGAGGCGGAGAGTCTTGTACAGTGTAATGTTGTCCAGTGGAATATAATTATTTGTGGTAACACAGTGCATGGTAGAGTGGTGAGCTATAGTTAGTGTTGTCTGGTTAGTGAGCTGAAAAGAGTTGATAATGATTCCCGCTACTTATAATTACTTAAAGGTGGTAGAGAAATTGTAAATTAAAGTTATAGGTATAACGTTGGAATTTTTTAAGTTTGCGCAGTTTAAAATTGATTTGTAAAGAGAAAATCAGTTTCCCTAACTATATCTAACCTTTAACCTTTGTTATTTTCATGGAATTTAAATATTTTTTTTAATTTTTGAATAAAAATGTCTTTCAAATTGTAGAGTCCGGTGTCACAAGTGGCGAGTTGTAATGTGGAGTATCGTTCAGTACAGTGGAGGACAGTGTTGTAAAGTCTACTGACTGGAGTATTGTAGATTGGAATTGAGTGGAGTATAATAGAGTGTAGTAGCACATCAAACCTTGCAGTAAAGTGTTACACAGTGTAGTGGCATGGTGTCTCATATAGTAGAGTCAAATATTGTAGACGGGAGCAGCAAGCTGTACAGCAGAATGGCATGTCAAACAGTGGGGAAGGGTGAAGTAGACTGTCATAGGGCTGAGTATAGTGCTTTAGCATGGAGTAGGGTGAAGTTGAGTGTCATAGGATGGAGTATGGCCAAGTGGAGACACATAGATTACAGTGGGGGAGAGCGTGATAGTGTGGAGTGCCGTATCATATACTTAAGCCTATCACAGAAAGACGTTGAGTGGCGTGTCATTAGGTGTTTTACAGTGCAGAACAGTGGTGTAGAGCGGAGGGGCATAGAGTGGAGTAAAGTGTCATAGAGTGTCAGAGAGAGTAGCACAGTGCTGTAGAGTAGAGTTGCATACTGTGGCATAGAGTGTAAAACAGTGGAGCACCCCTGAGCAGAGAATAGTACAGTGGCAGAGAGTGGGATAAAATCTATTAGAGTAGAGTATAGTGGAGTGGAGTACACTGGAGTGGGGTGGTGTTGACAATAGTTAGGTGTCACAGAGTGGAGTGGCGTGTTGTAGACTGTAGTGGTTGGAGTGCAGTAGAGTAGCGTGGCGTGGCGTACGGTCGAGTAAACTGACGTAAATCAGAGTGCCATGTTTTATGGTAGAGTGTTGTGCGGTGTCGTAAAGTATTGGTAAGTGATGTAGACTACAGGGGAGTAGACTGGCATACCATCTCATTGGTTTTTGTAGAGTAGAGTGGTGTACAGTAGAGTACAGTGTTGGAGAATGTGGTACAGTGGATTGGCATACATTGTAACAGAGTACTTATTGTGCCACTTACTTAAGTAGCCCTTTCAAACATCTCAGGCCTGCCACTGCAGCCTCTGTGGAGTTTTAAACTGCCAAATCCACCTGGCAAAATAACTCTTTTGCTAAGGCCTAAAACTTACTTTCTTAATACATATAAGTCACCCCTAAGGTGGGCACTAAACAGCCAACAGGGCAGGGTGCATCGTTTTTAAAACATTATGCTACCTTTTCACATTTATTAGGTGATAACCTTTGTTTGAGAACAAGTTGAAAAATCATTTATGGTGTCTAAAGAATTGTAATTTAAATTACTTTTCAATGGCAACATTGGATTTTATGTTGCAGTTCTGTATTCCTTCTAGACAGCCACACAATAGGGAGACTGGGTGGTTGCAGGATTGACTCCTCCGGCAGGATGGATGGAAAAGAGCTATGTACAGCCCCCTTACACTATAAAGACACTGTCTCAGCACACAAAGAACATCATACTAAACATTTCTGACTTCAGACATCCTGAGACCAGGGCTGGAAAGCAGGAAATTCCAGACACATCTGTAGATGAAAACCCCAGAAGTTTCTTCCTCTTCAAAGCTGGCACAAGCTGTAGAAATTGGACCCTCAGACCCAGTCTTCAGTACGCTTTTGGACCTGTGGAAGATTCAGAAGAACCATGCTGGACTTGCCCTTTCTGCAGGGTCATCACCAAACTTTATGCTTTCATATTGTTTTACTGACTTTGTTTTTGTTGGCCTTAGGACTCTGTGCACTTTACCACCGCTAGCCATTACTAAAGTGCATGTGCTCATGCCTTAAAACATGGTAATATAAGCTTATCCCCGAATGGCATATTTAGTTTAGGTGTAAACCCCAAGAAAAAGTGGCACTACATGTGTCCAGGGCCTGTAAATTAAATAATGGGGTCGTGTGGTGAGCAAAACAGCAATGGATTAAACCCAGATCTGTGAATGAGTGTGAATGTTTGATTTGTTCAGCATTCTGTCCATGTGCCACTGGATTAAACCTAGACTGCCTGATGAGGGTGATACGTAGAAACCAGTCCCAGGATGTTTGTTTCTGATCCAGGAAGGACCTGGACTGGAAGTTCGCATGGGGAGCAAGGTCATGATTGATTTGCATACAACTGGGCCCACACTGGGGTGGGTTGGCCAACAAAAACATGATCGATGAGACCCAGATCTGTAACTGGGGCTGTTCAGCATTCCATCCAACATCTGTTCTTTTTGCTTTTGTCACCCTACGTGGGAAGTGTATGCTCAGACATGGGTCCCATGCTAATTGTGTCAATGGATAGCCTGATTGATGAGATGTGATACCCAGAAACTAGTCCTAGGATGCTTGTTTTTGGTCCAGGGACATCCTGGCCTGGCAGTTTGGGCTGGACTGTTCCCATGAGGCGAAGGGTCAAGAGTGATTTTGTTATTGCTGGGTCCAAACAGGGGTGACGTGGTGAGCACAAAGACAATGGATTAAGCCCAGATGTGTGACTAGGGGTCAATATTAGATTTGTCCAGCATTCCCGTCCATCATCTGTTCATCTTACCAGAAGGCCTGCAGCACTGATTGTGCTGATTGTACTGATTGTGACACCCAGTACCACCCAGTGTTCCTTTCAACATGACTTAGACTTTCTATTGCAGCCTTTTTGTGCAGTTTAACTGCCACGTCGACTTGGCAAAATCAACCTCTTGCTAGGCCTAAACCTTTGTTTTAATACATATAAGACAATTCTAGGGCAGGCTCTGGACAGCCCAGAGAAATGATACAATGTATTTGAAAGGCAGGTCATGTACCTTTGAGTTTTACAAGTCCTAGTAGTGAAAAACTCTTACATTCATTTTTCACCACTGCAAGGCCTGTCTCTCCCATAGGATAACCTTGGAGTTACTTTATTTTATTTTATGTGTAATTTCCAAATGGGAACAGGTACCCCATTCATGTTTTGTGTCTCCGAAATTAATTTAACATTGTGGCCTATGGTGAAATCAGATTTTAAGTTACAGTTTTGAAAATGCCACTTTTACAAAGTTGGCATTTTCCTGCCTTAGACATTTAGGCCCCCATTATGACAATGGCGGTAAAAACCGCCTACTGCCATGGTGATGGCCACCAAAAGACCGTCGCCGCGGCTACCATCCCTCTGCCATATTATGACCACAGCTGGATTTCCGCCACAAAAAAGGCGGAAATCCGGCTGTGGCCAACTGGCGGATGGTGGTAAGGTGGCGCTACTACCACCAGCAGCTCCACGCCAGTAGACTGCCGCCAGCTGTATTATGACAAATAATATGGCCCGGAGGTGTTCTTCTGGCGGGCGATGCTGGCGGTAGCAGTGCTACATCCCGTCCCCTGCCGGAAGACCCCCCGGATACAGGAAAGTCGGGAGGGGGATGGGGGTGTTGTGTGTTGGGTTGTGTGCATGTATGTGTGAGTATGTGCGTGAATGTGAGTGTGTGTTTAGTGTTGTTTGCGTGCGTGTATGAAGGTGTGTGAATGCGCGTATGAAGGTATGTGAATGTGTGTATGAAGGTGTGTGAGTGTGTGTATGAATGGAAATGTGAATGCGTGTCTGCGTGTAAGTGTTGATGTGTGTGTGAATGAATGAATGCATGCGTGTATGCATGCGTGTGTATCTGTGTGGATGAGTGTGTGTCTGTGTGTATGTGTGTATGGGGGAGGTTGGAATGGAGGGGTAGCGTGGATGAAGGGGGAATGGGGTGTCTGGGGAGTGCTGAAGGGGAAGGGGCCTCCTATCAGTGACAGGGAAGGAATTCCCTGTCATTAATAGGGCCTATCGCCATGGTTTTCGTGGTGTTACGAACGCCGCAAAAACCATGGCGGTAGGCAGGGTCATGATTCCGCCGGTGGCACAATGGCAGCTGCCGGGCTGGAGATTGTCCAGGCGGTCGTAGTGGTATATTCCACATAGACAGCCACACACAATAGGGAGCTTAGGTGGGCCTGGATGGGCCATCACTGGATCACAGGCAGGATGAGATGGTGCTGCGGGGCAAAACCCCACTTACACTTGGTTTGGAGCCAGGACCAGGGAGGCAGGATGCCTTGGGACTTCAAAGGGAAGCCTCTAGAAGCTTCTGCCTCACTTGCACAACTGGGTATAAATACTGGACCTCAGAAACCAAGTTTCAGTACATTTTTGAACCTGTGGATACTCTTCCAGGAAGGAGGACTGCTGTGCTGCTGAAAGGGCTGCCACTCTGCTAGACTGCTGCTCTGAAGGAACTGCTGCTCTGCTGTCCTGCTTCTAGCTGCCCTCTTGCCTGGGAAGAACTGGACCTCCAACTTCATCTTGAACTCTCATAGTGACTCCAAGGGCTAGTCTGCTGGCCTCCTTATCGGAGCCTCAGGGACATAAATGGCTCCCCACCACCCTGAACCATCCCCTGGACAAAACTGCAAAGCATTACTGACCCCCAAGTGGAGCTCTTTGCAACTCCGAACTGGCTCGTTTGCTTCTAGAACTTTCCACTCGCATTGCAATTCTAGCAAAGTACCTCCAGCCAGACTCTTCACATTCCAGAATCAATCACTCATGGGGGACGACCAATACAAAGCTCCAACCTGCCCATCCTTAACCTTGGGCCTGCTCTTTGTTCCATGCCAACAGCCTCCCACAACGTCCTCCTTGCTTCTCGCAGCCCTCTCCAATCCAAACACAGCTTCCAGATCCTCACCAGAACTGACGCAGTGCAACACAAAACTGCTCATCAGGAACATAAGGTACAGTTCTTTGAGGGACTAACCTGGTCCCTGTATCTGGCCTGCAATACATCATGATCGGTCTGAATTTATGACTTTATCCCAGTCTGGGGCAACTGGACCACCACTGTTGGCGGTTTGTGCTTTTTTGAGCTATTGCAGGCAAGTCGCTTCCTCCTCACCACTGCTCCGGTAAGTGCTGCCATTGTTTTGGGCTTGTTTGGGCTTGTCTGGGCTTGTCTGGGCTTCTTGGCTTCTCCTTTCCCGGAAGGCCCCACCCCCCTCCCTCCTCCTCGGAGCTCATCCCTCTCCTGACTCCTGCTGCCCCCACCCTCTGCACTCCCATTGGAGGTTTTCCTCCCTCCTCCCAGCTGCCACTCCCTCCCACCTCCCCTCTTATGCCGGCCGCAGCGCAAGGTTAGAAGCGACCTCTGACCCTGCATCCTTGCAGGCAGGTCGCTTCCTCCTCACCACTGCTCCGGTAAGTGCTGCCATTGTTTTGGGCTTGTTTGGGCTTGTTTGGGCTTGTTTGGGCTTGTCTGGGCTTATTGGCTTCTCCTCTCCCGGAAGGCCCTGCCCCATCCCTCCTCCTCGGAGCTCATCCCGCTCCTGACTCCTTCTGACCCCTCCCCCTGCACTCCCATTGGAGGTTTCCCATCCCTCCTCCCAGTTGCCACTCCCTCCCACCTCCCCTCTTATGCCGGCCGCAGCGCGGACACGCGTCTGGTGCACCGAAGGCACACCAAAGGCAAGCCCGTCTGCGCCCGTCTGCGCCCGTCCGCGCCAAGACCGCGCCCAGCGCCAGACCCCCTGGCCAACACGCCTCCCGTGCCACCAAACACCTTTACACTGCCAACGAACTCCACGCCCTTAATCCAGGATGCTCCTCCATCTGCTTCCAGTCCACACCGATGCGCACCAAAGGACCCTTCTCCTGCAAAGCCTGCAAATTCACCTGCAACCTACCCTCCAAACTCCAAATCAAAACAGACAACCGCATAAGATGCATCCTACTTAACACCCGCTCCATCCACAATCATGCAATTGAACTCTGGGACCTCCTGACCACATACTCGCCAGACGTCGCATTCCTCACCGAACCTGGATGAATTCAGCCTCAGAACAAGACGTAGCCATAGCCATACCAGAAAACTACAAGATCACCAGAAGAGACCGAATCAACAGACCAGGAGGAGGAATCGCCATAGTCCACAAAAACACCATAAGAGTCTCCATCAACTCCCACGACACCAACATCTCTGCCAAGCACCTCCACTTCAAAATCCACATCAACGCCAACAACACACTCAGAGGAACACTCGTCTACAGACCCCCTGGACCCAGACCGCAGTTCTGTGATGACATCGCCGACGCCATCAGCTCCCAAGCCCTCGCCTCAACAGACTACATCCTCCTTGGTGACCTAAACTTCCACCTAGAAAATAACAACGATATCAACACTACCAACCTAATCGACAACCTCGCCAACTTCGGCCTCAAGCAACTCGTCACTACACCCACCCACTCCTCAGGCCACACACTCAACCCCATCTTCTCAGCCAGCAACCACGTCTCTTTCAGCCACACCACTGAACTCAGTTGGACAGACCACCGCTGCATCCACTTCTCCTACCAAAAACCAGTCACTCACCACCACCGCACACAACCCCCCCGACGCAACTGGAGCAAAATATCAACGGATCAACTGATCTCCACTCTCGCCCGGGCCCCACCTCCTGGGACCCCGGACCCTAACTTAGCCACCACCAACCTGCATTGCTGGATAGAAGATTGCGCCAACACCCTCTCACCGCTCAAAAAAAAAAAAAACACCTCCCACAGAATCAAGGCCAGCTGGTTCACCCCAGAACTACAGGAATCCAAACAGCTATGTCGCAGAATGGAAAAAACCTGGCACCTTGACCCTACCAACTCCAACCACATTGCTTTCAAGGATGCCCTACGCAAACATCACCAACTGATCCGCACCACCAAAAGGACCCACTTCAAAAACCGCATCAACGCCAACGCTCACAACAGTAAAGAGCTCTTCGGCATCGTCAATGAGCTCTCCACCCCCAGGACCAGCTCCAGCGAACCCCTGACATCACAGGAGTTCTGCAACTCACTGGCAACCCACTTCCGTCGAAAGATAGAAGAAATCCACAATAGCTTCAAACCCCAGACCCACCAACTGACTACAAACACCCAAGAACCCAACGCTCCAAGCAACACTCACCTCATCTACACCTGGTCCCCCGTCAACATAGAGGACACCGCCACCACCATGGCCTCCATCCACTCCAGATCACCATCGGACCGCTGCCCACACCATATCTTCAATAAGGCAAACATCATCATCGCCCCCCACCTCTGCAAAACCATCAACAGCTCCTTCGAGTCAGCCACCTTCCCAGAAAGATGGAAGCACGCAGAAATCAACGCCCTGCTAAAGAAACCAAAGGCAGACCCAGACGACCCCAAGAACTACCGGCCAATCTCCCTCCTCCCCTTCCCAGCCAAGGCCATCGGAAAAATTGTAAACAGCCAACTATTCCGGTTCCTGGAAGACAGCAAGGTACTCAACACCTCCCAATCAGGATTCCGCAGAAACCACAGCACTGAGACTGCACTCATTGCTGCCACAGACGACATTAGGACCATGCTCGATGAAGGAGAAACAGCAGCACTCATCCTCCTGGACCTCTCCGCAGCTTTCGACACGGTATGTCATCACACTCTCCACACACGCCTACACAACGCTGGAATCCGTGACAAGGCACTCGACTGGATCTCGTCATTTCTCTCAGGCAGAACCCAGAGAGTCCGCCTCCCACCGTTCCTGTCAGAAACTTCCAGAATCATCTGTGGCATTCCCCAAGGATCTTCGCTCAGCCCCACACTCTTCAAAGTTTACATGGCCCCCCTCACCAACATCGCACAAACTCACCACATCAACATAGTTTCCTATGCAGACGTCACTCAGCTCATCCTCTCCCTCACAAAAGACCCTACAACTGCAAAGAACAACCTCCACAACCGACTTCACGCCATCGTCAGCTGGATGGAATCAAGCCACCTCAAGTTAAACACAGACAAGACAGAAATGATCATCTTTGGCACCAACCCCTCAACTTGGAATGACTCCTGGTGGCCCACCTCCCTAGGAACCGCATCCTCACCCACCACCCATGCACGCAACCTAGGCTTCATTTTGGACTCCACACTCAGCATGACTCAGCAGGTCAATGCCATCTCCTCTTCCTGCTACAACACTCTCCGCATGCTCGCAAAATCTTCAAGTGGATTCCCATCGAAACCAGGAAAACTGTCCCCCACGCCCTGGTCAGCAGCCGATTGGACTACGGAAACACCCTATATGCAGGAATAACAACCAAACTCCTAACAAAGCTGCAAAGAATCCAGAACGCATCCGCCTACCTCATTCTGGACATCCCACGCTGTGACCACATTTCCCCCCACCTCAGAGACCTTCACTGGCTACCAGTGTAAAAGAAGATCACCTTCAAACTCCTCATCCACGCACACAAGGCCCTCCACAACACAGGCCCAGCCTACCTCAACGACAGTCTCACCTTCCACACCCCCACCCGCAATCTTCGCTCTGCCAGCCTCACCATCGCCTCCATCCCCCGCATCCGCCGCACCACCGCCGGAGGAAGATCCTTCTCTCACCTAGCCGCCAAGACCTGGAACTCCCTACCGCTCCACCTTCGCCAGACCCAAGACCTCTTCACGTTCAAGAAACGCCTCAAGACATGGCTCTACGACCAGTAGCTCCCCCCCAGCGCCTTGAGACCCTAACGGGTATTTAGTGCACTCTATAAATCCTTGATTGATTGATTGATTATCACTTTAAACTTTAACAATCCGTACTGTGGTTCTACTGTTTGGTGTTTGTCATTTTACTGTCAAATAATTTCTTACATTTTACTTTGTTTTTTCCTAAACTGTTGTAGGATTTGTCTAGGGTTCCGCTTTCCCTTAAATTCTGTTTGAGTGCTTCATAAATACTTTACACATTGCCTCTAAGTTTGGCCTGACTCCTTTTGTGCCAAGCTACCAGAAGGTTAAGCATAAGTTAATTTGGTGAAGTTTGCTGTTCACTCTGACAAGGATTGTGGCAGTTGCTTGAGAAGGACTGACACCACCTCACTCAATAACCCAATTTCACACGAAGGGCATAAGTGTGTTACATAGAGTGAACATAACTGGAGTGATTTGGACATTCTGTAGCCCACTACCTCTACCACAGGCCTCAGTAATGTTTAATTCACAGTCTTTTGATTTCAGTATTATTCTTTTATCAATTATTTACAACAAAATCATTGTTTTACTCATTTGCCTTAAACAGCTAAGAAGCACTAACAAAACCAGTAGTACTAGCTGCTTTTGGGTGCATGTCAGTTGTTGAGTTCTGCAGCTGGATGCAAGAACATGAAGCTCAGAGAGGAACCAAAATACTGGATGGGTGGCACACTATGAGAATCACAGAAATGCAATTTACTCTTTTGCGCCACACCCTTAAAGACGTAGGCCATGTCTCTTTTTCATGCAACACAAACCCATGCTCTTTGTTTAACTAGAGTTTTGATGAAGAGCTTGCGCATACAGTGGGGGCACTGGGTCTGATCAGGAGAACGGAATGAATAGAAGTTCAGAACATGGACTGGTACTCCATATGTAAATGAGAATACAGATCCATCAACAGGTCTGAATGTTGTTTTTGAACAAGTGCTCTGATCAGTGGGCAAAGGTGTCAGTGGGATATTCAGAGCAGCTGTGATGGTGCCGGGGGGTTGAGGTCAAGGGTGATGGGGGCACAGATCAGGTACTCGTGGTGTCAGTGAGGTCGGTACCAGGGGTGCAATGGTGTCTTGGACCGAGGGTGCTGCCATACAGGGCTGTACATGGAAATTAAAGAAGAGAGTGTAGGGAAATGGATGAAGGGAGAAGAATGAGAGAGAAATTGAAAGGAGTGGTGAAAAGGAACTTGACAAAGGGACAATATACAGTGAAAATATTTTGTAAAGTGCACCATACTTTCATAAAGTTCCTGGGGGAAGGATCTGCTAATTCCTCCTTGCAGTGATTGTGGTTGCTTGCTCCTCCAATGCTTAGTTGGAGTTGGTGTTGCAAGTGGGGCCGACAGGAACTCATTTCTGGGGAGTAGAACCTATTTTTCCTCATCAGACTTTGATCCAGGGCAGAAGAGAGAAAAACACAAAAGGAGGAAAGAGGAAGAGAAAGGAAGAAAAGAGTGATAAAAGGAGAATACAGGGATGAAAAAGACCCTGCAAGAGTGAGATAGGAGTATCTGCTGGTGGATTCGAAAGACATGAGCTAGAATCAAAACTATGCAGCCCTGGGATTTTGCACCCGAACTCTGAGCAAACTGTAAGCCCCGGCACTTACTCTTTTGCAAACTTTGGGGCAAACTTGTCATCACATCACGCAACGCAGCTCAGCAAGTCACCTTACTGCGCTGCGTGATAGGGATAAGGCAGGAATGTGCCATACTTAACTTTGTACAGTGCATTCCTCTCTCTCCTAGTGCTGGCATGCAATGTGCTGCCTAGTGCCAACGCAAGCATCCGTGCACCATGGTGCAAGGATGCCTGTGTCACACACAGGATTGTTTCTAGGGCACACCTTCCTGCACAAAAACAATCCTCTAAAGCATATTCCTTCATCTATGTGCGCTGCATTCTACAGCACACATAGAACGAGGAAGCAGCTAGAAGAAATAAAGATATTTCTCCACATTACGCCTCCCCTGGGGAGGTGTAGGGTTTGATGCAATCCCAGCATGGACGTCAATTCACCGAAATGCCAGGGGTAGCGGAAGTGACATCACACGCTGTGATGCTATTAATTGTGTTTGACCAATGACTTTGTGTTTCACCACTGCTCATATTAGTTGCTCAATGTTCACCAGTAGCACATTATGGCCCTGATTCTAAGCTTGGCAGGCGGCGCTAGCCGCCCGCCAAGCGGGAACCGCCAGAAGACCGTACCGCGGTCAAAAGACCGCGGCGGTCATTCTGGGTTTCCCACTGGGCTGGCGGGCGACCGCCGAAAGTCCGCCCGCCAGCCCAGCGGGAAACACCCTTCCCACGAGGAAGCCGGCTCAGAATGGAGCCGGCGGAGTGGGAAGGTGCGACGGGTGCAGTTGCACCCGTCGCGAATTTCAGTGTCTGCAAAGCAGACACTGAAATTCTTTGTGGGGCCCCCTTACGGGCATGGGCACTGCAGGGGCCCCCAGGGGCCCCACGACACCCCATACCGCCATCCTGTTCCTGGCGGGCGAACCGCCAGGAACAGGATGGCGGTATGGGGTGTCAGAATCCCCATGGCGGCGCATGGGCAGCGGAAAGTCGGCGGTACACCGCTGGCTTTCCGCTTCTGGCCGCGGCTGTACCGCTGCGGTCAGAATGCCCGGCGGAGCACCGCCAGCCTGTTGGCGGTGCTACCGCCAACCTCCGCCCTGGCGGTATTTACCGCCAGGGTCAGAATGACCCCCTATATGTTTTGTTCAGTTTAGCTGCCTATTGGCTTTAACATGGAGTTAGCCATTACATTTTGTATTCAGTTTAGCTGCCTATTGGCTTTGACGTGGCATTAAACATTACATTCTGTATTCAGTTTAGCTGTCTATTGGCTTTGACATGACATTAGACATTACATTTGATATTTGGGTTAGCTGCCTATTGGCTTTGACATGGCATTAGCCATTACATTCTGCATCCAGCTTAGCTGCCTATTGGCTTTGACATGACATTAGACATTACATTTGATATTTAGGTTAGCTGCCTATTGGCTTTAACGTGGGGTTAGACATTGCAGTTGAGACATTGCAGATGAGCTGTGTTTTTCCAAGCTGTGTTTTTCCACAAGATGGACCAAGCTGTTTTCTTCACACCAGACCTTAGCTGATAAGAGCACTTAGATTTTGTGTTTACCTCGCAATCCAGTCTGAGAGCTCGGGGGCTCGGGAGAATTGGCCACTCTCCAGGGTCCTTCGGTTCTCACACTGAGTTTGCTTTTAAGGATGACTCTGGGCTACAGGAGGGTAGATTGAATCTGCTTTGACTTCAGACAGGAGCTAGACATCAGTTGCCTGTCTCCTGTTTGGGTAGAGAATCTCTTTCTCGCAGTTGACCGGAGTCATCAACTTGCACACCCCAGAAAGATGAAGCTGAGCTATAGGCCTTACGGTGATGAATTTTGACTTTTATGCTTTGCTTTTAAGTTATGCTATAAAATAATCACCTATATTTGCTGTGTACATTGCAACTGAGAAGTACTTTGATATATTTAGCTTTCATTGCTGCGACTACTTTTGAACGTGTGCTTCCAATCTACTAATTTCGTCTCTCAGGAACCTCGTGGTGGGGAATTAATATCAATAAATGTCTTCTTTAAACTCAGAAGTGCATTCCAGAGAGATTGTGTAAGCTTGGTTATGAGGTAAGAGGGAAAGCAGAACACACGCCCTTTAACCTCCACTTTCACTCACACACACATACCTACATGTACGCACAAATTCACACTTACACACACTCTCTGTCACACACACACTCTCACTTGCAAGCACGCACACAGCATTCATTTACAAGCTATTTGTGCTTACCTCAACTGCCATGAAAGGGTATATTACAGCTATTTTTACTCCATTTTTATTACACTAATAGTGAATAATATGTTATTATTCATTATTAGTGTTATAACAAATTGACAGAAAACAAAGAGAGTGGACCCCCAACTAACGTCCATAAGGACAAGCTGCCCATGTGTTCTTGGCACTGAATTTGCCACGTCTGAGGCCAGAAGTTGCATAGGCAGTACCAGGGGTAGGAAATAGCAAGGCAGAGGTCGCAGCTGGGACCCCTGGGGACCCTCAAAGCACTTCCTTGATTCCCAGGTCTACCAGTGATGGTAAATGTGGGAATGAACCAAAATGCATGGGTGGATGCATGGGAGCACTCACACTCCACCCGTGGAAAGCCTTCCCAGGGCAGAGTAATGCACTGCAGTGATGTGTGCTACGTTGTGTTACTCTAGATTCATCCAGCCAGACCAGACCTTGTCTGGCTTGGTAAATCTTCCATAAGATTTATGTTGATCTTGAACCACGTTGCTTAGTGCAAGAGTTATGCAAATCTTTGGTAAATGGAGCGCTAAGCATTGTGCTGGTGTGACAAAATTTGTCAAGGCTGCTCTTGGTTCCTAAGTCGGCCCTAAATACAGCCCTTGATAGGATGTGCAAACTGGGAACCATTTGTGTTGCTGGCCTTGCTTTCACATAATTACATAAAATATCATAATTACTCCCATGCTCACTGAAAATTATTTCCATTCCTTCTTATTTTCACCCGCTATATGAACTGGAATCCGCTCTACGGTCTTTACCAACAGAAGAAACAAGTTGGTGTGCTTCTATGTGCGTTTTTATTGGTATTGCTTCATGTATATACTTGCTAATATACACTAATACAGCTGTTACAGTCACGAGAACCATGGTCGACATGTGGCACTCTTTGAAGGCATCCAATGGTCCTTCTTCAGGCCACGCTGGCAAGGCCAACCTGGTTGCCTGATCTGTCGAAGACAACGTAGTACTCTCTGATGAAGACGTCTCCCAGGATCCAGAGGTCGACGGGGGTTTGCTGGAAGTTGCTGCTGCAGTAGTTCTAAGAGAAGACAAGAAGAGGACATTAGGCCAATTCTTTTGGATTCATCTTGGATAAACCAAATCTATTTTATGATATTCCACAGTGCTGATGCCTCCTAGCGCTCACTGAAAGTTCACTTAGGCCAGGACAGCTTCTTCCTGGCTCACTGTCTGGGTGGGTCACTTAATCCAAGTCATTCCTAGAGCCCAGTAACAATTATGCTATTTTTTAACTTACAAAATATCTTGAGTTCTGTCTTGACTGGCCTTATGACCGAAGTGTACCGTCCTCGGTTGTTCTGACTTCACTCTTACAGATGACCTCAAGACCAGCAGCTTCACTCTTGGATAACTGCAGGGTGTGGTGACTTTAGAATTTAAACAATATTTCAACTGAGTATTGAGGAAACAATGGGCCTTGGTGCAAGCAAGCAAAATGGACTCTTTGACTGTCATTGAGGTAGTAAAACACAGCAATTATCAGGGTTCAATGGGCTTCTCGGAGCTCTGTACCATGGCTCCACTGCACCTGCTGGACCAATGGTAGCTACGCCCCTTCATATGTAACATGCAGTTTGGACTCCGAGACTTTGTGGGATGCAGAAGCACCTCTCCACAATCACCATTCCTTACACGTGCACACACTGAGAGGGTGGAGATGAAGACAAACTATCAATCAGGTATTTCCACTCTGATTGTCTGCTGATGTGGCCACACATATGTACACATCTAATGCAGAGGGAATGTGGGTCCCGGTTCCATCAGAGGCAATGGTTTCTATGAGGATGAACTTAGGGTGAACTTTCTGGATGTGTTCTTGGGCTCCTCGTCCTCTCTGCTTGTCCTCAGCTGTATGCTACTCCTACAGCAGTAGTGCGGTGTAGTGTAGTGTAGTGTAGTGTAGTGTGGTGCACTCTGTGTTGCCTTTCTCTTGCTTTGCACCACTTGCACCGTTCTAATGGCCTACCTCTACTCCATGGGCCCAGCTAGAACAGAGAGGTTTGTCGTCCTCTCCTGGTCTACATGGACCCACTGTTCTTCACTCTTCACTGACATTCGAGCCATCAATAAAGAAATCATGATTTTTAAAGCACAGCAACTCACCAGCGAGGATTAATTTTACCATTGAGATGCAGTCATCTTTGTCTTAGAGTCTTTGTATCCCAGGTGATTGTAAATGCCCAAATCAATCACTGACACAATTGACTATGTATTGTTATATATGATGCCTCTTTAATATATAGACGATGTAGGTAGACTGCTACTACTGTCACTATGTGGGTACCTACTGAACACTATTTTTTCTGAGTTTGACCTTTAAGTTGATTTTTGCATTTGTCTATTGTGCCTTTTAATTGTATATACTTGCGACTTCTGGAAACCATAACTGACGCTTGGATGAGTGACTCACAAGTGTTTGCATGTTTTTACAGCACTCCAATAGGATTATTGTGCCTTACTGGAAGAACATCCAAAATTGAATGTCCCACAATTTCACGATTATGATACCTATTCTCTTTTCTCAGCCATGACCATATCGTGAAGAGTGTCCTAAGCATGGTCTGCATATTGCAGGCATTCTTCGTTAAAACTACTATAAGAGCCATAGGCCATAGAGTAGGTTGAAAAGCTCAACCATATCATGCAGAGATTTAGAACACAGTTGGTCCTGAAGAAAGCCAATTGACCCTTTGGGGCTGCTACATGGCTGAAAAACGTCAACCAATTGATGTCAAGAACCATCATATCCTCACGACGTCTCAGTGTTTTTAGCCTTGCCCAAGACATGGCTCATTAAATAAAAACTGTAGGATCTATGAGGCAATTTTAACTCACCTATATAACTCGCTTGCCTTTCACTTCCTAAGTGCTCCCCTTACAAATATGTAGAGCCCACCCACTCACATTAGGTGATGTGCATGTGGGTCCAAAGATGAAGCAGGCCACAGGTGGTACCTCTGGGTGAGGACCCAACAAATATATCCAAGTAAAGTGGCGAGAGCACTCATTTACCTGGGTGCCGCTGACACACTCAATTGAGATGTTTGGAAGGCCGTGCATGCAATAGCAAAAAACAGGATTGAAGATAGTTGGATCCTCCCTGCTTTGTGTATATTATATATTAGGGTCATCAAATGTATCTGCTGTTGCATGTGCATACACCGTAATTCTAAATTGTGCAAGCAACCACCTCTGAATAGCCAATCAGTGAACATGGAAGAGATAATTTGAGACCACCTTTCAAAGACTTGGCAAGTGCCCCACACGCCTTCTCTGCTGCACCATGCATCTGGACACTTCTTCTCTGATTTGTTCAAAACCTTTTTTATTGTTCAACATCCCAAACAAAGTTAGCACCTTTCCTCATGAAAACTTTTATATTATCTGTTTTGCTGGCCATGTTTTTCACAAATTAAGAGTAGTACTCTATTAGCCCCTGAAGGAATGCAATTGTTCTGTGTCCAATATTCAATAGTATCTTCAAAACCCAGGATGTCATTGTCCATGCCCTTGAAGCCTTCGCTCATAATGCTTTGGAAGGCACTAGCCGCAGATGACAACCCAAATGGTAAATTGGTAAGTGCCTTCCCTGGTGATGAATGCTTTAAGGGTTTGGAATTTGCATGAAGGTGTATCTGGTGGTATGCATGCTTAAGATCCCTTTTTGAGACAACTGTTGCCCCTTTGAGTAATAATATGAGTTCAGTAATGTTTGGCGATGGAAATCCGTGTGGCACATTATTTTGATTTAAAGGTTCTTCACTTTACTGTCAGCACAAACTCTCAAACGTGATGCCGTCTTCACCACTCAGCAGACAACTGCAGGTGTCTCGAGCTTCACAACAATAACCTTCTGATAGAGCATCTTTACAAGTGGAATGCCTTCACATCATGAGAGGACCCTCAAGGCAAGAGCAGGATTACAACAGGACCTCTGGCATCCTTGCTCTGCCACTGGTAGATGGAATGAAGAACTGAGGCACAATGGCTCCAGTGAAGACATCCTCTCGTGTCATGGGCATGAACTAACCTGTCAAAGCCATTTGCAGATATTTCGAGGACTTGTCTTGTTTTGTCACATCACGTTGGTTGTAAAATGTATTGTCTCTTTATCTTCCACACTTGCATTTTCTTCTACATGTTATCTATGTCTGTGGTTGGTGTGAAAACAATCTTGCCCTGTTTGGATTTAACCAGCTGTACTGATTTTTGCACACATCCCATCTCAGCTGTTACCCCGTGATTAATGAACCCCCCTGTACACTGCTGGACCCCTCGCATGTAGGAAGATTTGTCACTGATTACCCACTGAGCTAGCACTAACTATACACATCACTTACATTACTTTCTAAAGGAAGTCACTGACTGTATGTATGTTTTCTCTCTTGCAATGTGACATCTTTTAGTCATACTTAGAGTGCTTTTCTATATGATATTTTACATAAATTTGCCCCTCGGTGTGCTTTGCGTATGTGACATATGTGTCTTGCATTGTGAAATAGTTCTTTGTGAGGGAGGCTTGCATTGCATGGCCAGTCCCCACTCCACAAAGGGCTCACAATTCACATGGAGACCCTACAAACGGGAGAGAAGGTGGCAGGTTTTAAGCTTCTGGAAAAGACATAGGGCCTGATTACAACTTTGGAGGAGGTGTTAATCCGTCCCAAAAGTGACGGTAAAGTGACGAAAATACCACCAGCCGTATTACGAGTCCAGTATATCCTATGGAACTCGTAATACGGCTGGTGGTATATCCGTCACATTTGGGACAGATTAACACCTCCTCCAAAGTTGTAATCAGGCCCATAGACTGTTCCACCTCTAAACCTGGTAAATGCTTCTAATACTGTGACGAGTGGGAAGGGAGACCGTCTGGAGAGTAACGTAGACTAAAGGCAAAGGATGGTGTAAGTGAGAGGCTGGGTGATAGCAGCAAATACAGAGACATACTGAGAGGTCAGAGAGACACTGAGTGAATGGTAGGCAAACACATGGGTGTGGCAGCACGGAGGAGAATTAACACAGTACTGAACACTGAGGAAGTGACAGTCACTTGTGTTTGAGGAACAGAAATATAAAATTCACTTGTGTGTGAGGACTAACAACGTGACAGTCACTCTTGTTTAAGTAACCGGAAAATGGCAGTCATTTGTATATGTTGTTAGGTTATGTTATGTGCTTTTGTAAAGTGCACTATCACCCTGGCACTGAGCAGGTATGTGTGCCTAACCCTGCGTAAGGTAGGCTGGTTAATTGTAAAGCCGGGTCTTCAGCTTCTAGTGGAATTCAAGAAGAGAGAAGAAGTCTCTGATGTGGAGTGGGAAGTTGTTTCACTATTGTTTGAGGATTCACAAGGTGACAGTGACTCATGTTTGAGGACTAAGAAGGTGGCAGTCATTCAGGTTTGAGGATAACAGGCTGCCACGACTAGGTAAACTTCTCACCTGGTTGATGTAGGCACTGGCGGGCACTGGGTATGGATTTCCATTGATATTGAAGACGATATCAGGCAGGGAGCTGATGGAGTTGCAGCTCACCACATACTAAGAGAAAAACATGATAAAGAGTTAGGATCATAAGGCGGAAAGGGTAAGACAAACCCCAGTCTCCCAAAGTGTGGAATAAGACTGTTGTATTGGAACAAGCAGAAGAGAAAATAACATTTAATAACTGAAAAAGCTGTCTCCATGAGAAGAGTCAACTGCTCCCTCATACGAGGCAGTTGGGTGTTCATCAGTGCATAAATTTAAAGGTAAATTCAATACCAGAATGCATCACTCATAGAACAAACTCAACAGCGTCCACCATCAGCGAGCATACACTTAAGAAACCAGAAAACACTGGACCATACAACACATCCACACTGAATCCCACAGAAAAAACATATCCCTCATCTCCACACACTTGCATAGGTTGGTGGTGTGTCATGCAGCCATTTCTTGGTTGAAATCCCAAGGGTAGAATTAAGACTTCCAGGGAAAGTAGAGTGGATGGAAGTCATGAATTCTGGAGCACCTAGAAAAACCTAACAAGACATCATGGCATATTTAGGGGTGGCATATTTAGGTGTATGGAAGGGGAGACATGTGTTAAGGGCTGAGAGCCACACAAACTAATAACCCACGGGAGCACCATCTTCTCGTGCCAACTCACAGGTAGATTACCAACACCCGCACAACAACAAGTTGCCATTGGAATCATTAGAGGGTGAATCAAATAATAACCTTGTAACAACACTTACCTCTCCATTAGAGTCCTGGTAAGCTCCAATAGCGCTCTGGATGTTGGCAATACCAGTTGATGATCCAGCAATCAAAGACGTTCCTGTGTCCACAATGGCTTGGCATCCTCCACTGCAGGCAATAACATTTCCATTCATGGTGACACTGAAAGAGGAAACATATGAGCAACTATTAGCCTATATGCATAATATGAGGTTATAACACAAGCTTAAGTGTGGTGGATTAATTATTAATTTCAGTGTATCATCATGTGCATTATTGTATTTGATTCTTGATGTTATTGGAAGGGTTTCCACTCAGGGATGAAGGTCCTTGATAAAGCCTGAGAATAAGATGTTACAGTCGTGGTCTAATACATCTTGTACAATTTTTGCCAAAGTCTACAGAAGGATATTTCTTAGAGGGTGACGGATGGAAGAACTCAAGGTTATATACTGAAGAACTTGTTCCTTGCTGAAGTCTTCATCCTGTCCAGTCTCCTACGGTAACCTCATACATATGAAGCTACAGTTGTAGCCTCAGATGTTTACAACCCCTGAGGTATTGCTCTTATTATCAGTCTGAAGATGTAGTCTCAGGTATGTGCATCCACTGAGGTTCTCCTCACTTCTTCCATCTCCTGAGGTGGCTTCAGACCTCTGCATCCTCTGAGCTCCTTTTGTCTTCTTAATCCTCAGTGGTAGCCTCAGATCCCGGCAGTCAGTGAGATCTTATTCTCCTCTTCAGTTACCACAAGTAGCCCCGGATCTCTGCAGTCAGTGAGGTCTTCATCCCTTTTTCAGGCTTCAGCATGAGAATTAAATCTAAGTATCCACTAGCTACATCCTCTGCACTTCAGGCGCCCGGGGTAGCCTTACGTGTCTGCATCCACTGACATCTTCCCTCTCCTCTTCAGTGGTAGCCTCAGATACCTGTGTTTAGTGATGTTCTCACCTTCTCGTCAGCTTACTGTGGTAACTTCAGATCTCTGCATCCAATAACGTCTTTCTCTCCTCTTCAGTCTCTAGTAATTTCCACAGACCTCTGCTTCCACTAATGTTTACTTCCCCTCTTCATGTCTCCAGTGGGAGCCTGAAATCAGTGTCACTACTGAGGTTCTCCCCTTCTCTTCATTCTCTAGTGGTAGACTCTGATCGCTGTATCCATTGATGTCCTCCTCTCCTCTTCAATCTCTAGTGGTAGCCTCAGCTATCTGCATCACCTAACATCATCCCCACTTCTTCACTCTCCAGTGGTGGACTCATATCTGTCTCTACTGAGGTTCTCCCCTTTAGTTTCTAGTGGTAGCTTTGGGTCTCTGCAGTCACTCAAGTCTTCCACTCCATTTCAGTCTCCAGTGGTAGCCTCCGGTCTCGGAATCCACTGAGGTTCTCCTCCTCTCCAGTCTCCAGTGGTGGTCTCAGGTCTCTGAATTCACTGAGGTTCTCCTCTCCAGTCTCCAGTTGTAGTCTCAGGTCTCTGAATCCACTGAGGTTCTCCTCTCATCTTCAGTCTCCAGTCATAGCCGTAGGTCTCTGAATCCACTGAGGTTCTTCTCTCCTTTTCACTCTCCAGTGACAGTTTCCAATCCCTGCTGTCACTGATATCTTCATTTGCTGGCCAGCCTTCAGCGGAAGAGTCTGATATGTGCAGTTTTTTTGTTTATTAACGTCCTGCTTGCACACGTCACACAAGCCCTAACCCTGGACGTATTGATGTATCTGCACATGTTACTCCTTGCAAGCTATTCCGAACAAGACTATGGTTTCTTCAGTGAGGAGGGTGGGAGTTCCTTGATGGAACAAACTTTGATGCTATGGTAAAAAAGCTGGCCTACATGTGGCACTGTGAGTTGGGACCAGCGACTGACCATTAGACACGTATGTGTGACACTCTCTTGAGCACATCATTTGGAGGATAAAGACCGTGTGTATTCTCCTGATGCCCCGAGAAGGGTCCACTGGCAGATACACTCGCCTTAAAAGAGGTGCGCTGTGCGCAGACAGAGAAAATGTGCCCCCTTACATTGAACGATCTGCTCCCAGGGCAGCTGCGAACTCCTGCTGCCCTCGAGTGAAAACCAGAGAGAGGCTGCTTTAAAGCTGCTCCGTGTTTCACTGTGCAGGCGGCAACCCACTTGCACTTTTTAAGGGGATTAGACATAGGTGGTCATTACAACCCTGGCCGTCGGTGACCGCCAGGGTTAAAGTGGCGTTTGTACCGCCAACAGGCCGGCGGTACGAAAACCCATATTTTGACCGCAGCAGTACCGCCACGGTCGCACCACCGGGTCCGGCGGTATTCCGCCATTTTAGACCCAGCAGTGATAATCCGCCAGGGCAGCGCTATGACTCCCCTACTGCCAGCCTGTTTCTGGCGGTTTGCACCGCCAGGAAGAGGCTGGCGGTAAGGGGACTCGGGGGGGCCCTGGGGGCCCCTGCACTGCCCATGCACTTGGCATGGGCAGGGCAGGGGCCCCCAGGCAGAGCCCCGTCGCGCATTTCACTGCCCAAATTTCGGGCAGTGAAATGCTCGACGGGTGCTGCTGCACCCGCTGCACATCAGCATTACCGCCGGCTCAATTACGAGCCGGCGGCAATGTTGATGTGACTTTTCCGCTGGCCCAGCAGAAAAGTCAAAATACGGAGCCAGCCATACCGCCAGCACTGGCGGTATTCTGGCTCCCGCAACGAGGTTGTAATGACCCCCATACTCTTGCTGGCAGGTGCAGTGAATGATTGCACCTGCCTGTAAGGGGATGTCTGGGGGGGTCCATCGGACCCCCTTTGCTCCCTCCAGAGGGTGCTGTCAGGGGCTGCACTGACAGTGCACCAACTTTTAGGTGGCAGACTGTCAGTGCACCTCCCGACAGCTTCTTTGCCTCTGCGCCCACATCTATCATACAGCGCAGGCACAGAGGCAAAGGGATTCCCTCATTTGCATGTGGCCACACCCTCATGCAAATGAGGGGCCACCCTCTGGTGGTAGCGCTGGTGCTGTGTGTGCTCCAGCGCTATTGATATTAGGGAAGGGGCCGCACAAGTGTCTGCTTCCGCTTCTGTAATACCAAAGTGTCCCGAGGGCGCACAAAGTCCATCCAAACGCTGGTTGCGCCCGGGGCACTTGTATACCGTGGGCCCAGTGCTGCCAAGACTTCTCAGGGTGAATGTGCGCATGGACATGTCAGGGACTATGGGGGCCCCAGGGCAACCGCAATTTGAGGGCCTTTGTTTGGAACAGCTTTGAAATTAAGGTCCAGTTTCATCTCTTTCGCCCCCTCTCAGGTCTCTGACTCCGCACAGACTCTGGGCACGACTTTTAACGTTTCCATCTGATATTCAGGGACAGCGCTGCGCTTCTTACAATTCTGAAATGCAGCACAAGCTTACTCATATTTTTATGGCTGTTTCATGGCGCTGAAAAACAAGGAATATTTCGCTGCAAAATGTCTGTAATAGACTCCCACACATCACTCGTATTACAAACAAACTAAAGGAAAATGGTGTTTAAAACCATCTATGTTTAAGAATTAGTCAAGGTGATTAGGGCAGGACTGGGTGGAGGACGGGGCCGGGTGCAGCAAGGTTCCCCTAAAAGGCTGGGGCCCTGGGCCAGAGCCCGCTTTGCTGTAAAAGGTCTCTGAATGTATGTTTTCAAGGGAGAAAATTAAATTACTCCCACCTCGCTCCATACCTCTAATACCTTTGGATGAGGAAAGTCATAAAGCCCTACCACCCTGGACGTGGTCCCGTTAGCCCACCTTACGTCCATCTACCTCTTCATCCTTCAGCTTCTCTTGAATCCATCCATCAATCTTCTGAGCCTCTATCTATGCATTCATCCTTTCCCCGTTCCGCCCATCCTTCCTTCACCATGCTTCCCCTCATTGCACTCGTCCATACCTTGGTCTACTCTTCAACTCACACGTCCGGCTCTTCAGCCCCCCCTTCCCCATCCACACAACCACACATCCATCTGCCCTTTCCCCACACCCACATCCCTACTCTCACCCACCCGTGGAAGCGCTCTGCCCTTTGACCTCCGCACCCTTCCTTGCGCCCTTTGCCTCTTCTCGTCAGTGTCTTCCATCCCTCCCTCTCAATCTCTATTCTCCCCTCTTTTCCCATAATTCCTCCAACGGGGCCCCCTTCACTGTGGCTGCCTTCGCATCCTGGCCTCTCTTCCCCTCACTTTGCGTTGAGCACCTTTGCCTGGAGAGCTGCAAACAGGACAGGCTCAGAAATCATCGTTAGTATCAAGGCCCCCCGAAGCTGTGGAACGGGGGGTCCACGACCCCGCTGTGTGTTTGAAAGCAGAGCCGCCGGGTCACGAAGGGTGAGCTGGGTAACTAATAACGTTTCATACTTTTTTGTGACACTGAATTGACCTCAAGAGTTATTTTGTAAAGTTTGAATAACTTGTCATTCTCAACAAGTTAAGAACAAGTAAAAGGAAAGAAAACAAATGGTGAATCCATCCTGCCCTGGAATTTACCCTAGAGACACTTTATAAACTAAAATATTCCCCCACTGGGGTGCTTTTCAGAAGGTGGACTCACACATCAGAGTGTGGAATCACAGACCAGAGGGTGCACTCACACATCAGAGGGTGGAATCACATATCAGAGGGTGGACACACATCAGAGGGTGGAACTGCACATTGGAGGGGGGAATCACACATCAGTTGGTGGACACACATCAGAGGGTGGAATCACACATCAGAGGGTGGAATTTCACTTTAGATTGTGGAATCACATATCAGAGGGTGGACACACATCAGAGGGTGGAATCACTGACCAAGGGGTGGACTCACACTTCAGAGGATGGAATCACTGACCATAGGGTGGACTCACACATCAGAGGGTGGAATCACACATCAGCGCATCGCTAAAAATAGGGAATCTGTGCATTGGTAATATCATGGCATCTTGCAGTATGAAACTCACACTTCTGCTGCTCTGACACATATCTCTGTGACAGACAGGTAAATAGTAACCTTTACCTGTCTACTGTGATCTGCCAGTATCCTTCTGCAGAGAGCGGCACCCAGTTCATGGTTCCGGAGTAGTACTGAGTCTCATATCCTCCAAAAATCACCACACTGCCACTGGCTTCATTCCTGCGAAGATAGAGGACAAAAGGGATCTCAGTCATGGAATACTGAGGCCATACTGATGGCCAAGCCATGCATAGCAGCGCAACAAGGCCATACTTGTGGCCAAGCCATGCATAGCAGCGCTGGGTGACACGCTAGGGGCAGGAATGCGCCATATGTAAAAGAACGCGGCGCGTTCCTGCCTTTCTCCACGCGCTTGTGTCGTTTTGGTACCCAAGCGCCAACGCAGGCACCCTTGCACCATGGTGTGAAGAGGCACCTTACAGCACAAAACAGTCCCCTCAGTCTTATTGCTCTTCATGTAGGAAGAGGATGTAACAAGGAGTACTACAGACAATTCTCCAAGTCATGCGTCTCCTGGAAAGGCGTAGTATATTGGTGCATTTCTAGGTTTATCAGTTCTGGTTAATCTGGGAATGCGTCACACTCCATGGGAGTTGCATATGAACATCCACACAACGTCCGTGGGATGCCTTCCCACGGGAGAGTAACGCAACACAGTGATTTTTGCTGCGTTCCATTACTCCAGTTTCAAGAAGCCACACAAAGACACCTTAAGGTGGCCTTGCATGTCTTCATAAATCTGCCTTAAGAGTTGTGTTGCGCATGCACCACATGGCGTGGTGCATGCACAATGCAACTAGGGCCATAAATATGGCCATGACAGCACTGCTGAAAATGGCTACCGTAGTACAGCAAACCAACCATGGAACCCTCTTGAGATGTATAGGGCCACATGTGTACAAATGTAATTTGGTAATTGGTTTCTGGATTGCAAGTTCATTTTAGAAAAGCATTATGAATCGCAATTTGAAAAGGGCATGTTTAGGCCGTCCCTTCTAAATTTAGATTAGCAATGCTATGTGTGAGCTGTTCGTGACTGTAATTTTGCTCACAAACAATTGTTAGGTTACAAGATTCCTCAAAGAAGGTGGTAACCCATTTGCAAAGAGGAAGGACAGACCCCTTTCCATTTTGTGAATGAAAAAAAGGTTTGTTCAGAAGTGGGCATGGGTCCAGATATGGTGGTCTGAGGACCCCAGCAGGCAACCATCCTTGTATTGTATCCACCCAATAAGACTTATTTGCAATTTGTGACCTAACTCATAAATATTGATGAGATATGTCGATTTGCGAACTGCCCTGAGGGTTATTTTGCGAATCCACCTATTAGTACATAAGTGTTTTGGAACATATGCGTTCATTAGCGAACAGTCTGTGCACAATTTGTGTTTGCTTTTTTGCAAATTAAATATGAAGACATCTGTCTCATTGGCTTTTAAGTATTTCTTTCATGTTTAATGTTGTCTAGGTTCTAGGTAATTAAGTATGCTCTGACTCCTCTGATCAGGCGACATGAGCTCTAACTTACGCGCTGAGGTAGACAGAGAAGAGGTCCTGCTGCAGCAGGCCCTGGCTCCACATGTTGTCGAAGACAGGGGTGGCGGAGTCAGATGCAATGCTTGGGTAGGCCACGCCCAGGATCCCATCAAACGGCATCGAGGAGAAGAAGTCGGCTTCAGTGTAGGCCAGACCAAAGACCTGGTTGGTGACTGTGAGGCCTCCAACCTGGGGGTACACAAGAGTCAGCATTCAGTACCACTGAGCAGCAATGTCATGTATGCATCAGAAGGCAGCATTGTTACTCCAAGTCCCTCACCTGGACAGTGTCGTAGCCCAATACTCCTGTCATACTTCCCGTGCCGTATCCGATGGACAGGCTGGTGCTGGTGGCCTGGAATGTGGAGGAACTGGAAGGGTTAAACTCGTTGTGATTTGCTGTGGATAGAAAATGTAATACCTTAGAATCACTGGTAAGGCCAGGTCTGTCTGACGTCCTTGATGTGTTAGTGCCAGCTCTGTGCTATGCACTGTCAAGAGATTCTGTGTTTTGGAATGTCCCAGTTTATCATATCAACCTTTTTTCTACTCTCTCCTTCTGGTACACCAATAGTAAGTACAAAGTAGAATAAAATATCAGTTTAGTGCTCAGATGTGGCTTTTAAAGGAGCCCTCTGTAAGCAGTGCTGACTTTCCTATATAATTCAGATAGGCCTTTATTTCTCATCCAATGAAAGCATTCCTTAAACGGGTGGGTTAAACTGATCTCATGTCAATAGCAAGGCTGTTCAAGAGATGTCAGTAACATAATATAACAATAGTTGCCCTGAAGTTTGTTTAAAGTACACACTTAAACCTGCCATGCTGATGTGTTATGGTGGATTTGCATTATGGATGTAGCTGCCCTTGGTCTAACAGAACATGGCCAATGCCCTCTTCGTGCCATTTAGGGTGTAATCCCAAAAGGTAACACTCTAGACAGGGAGGACAGAATGTAGTAGCAAATTTCAATTTTAGGCACCAGCTCATTGAAAGACTTCTCAGCACTGTTAGGAATTCTAGCGCTTAAAAACCACACAAGCTAATTTCTCCATGTAGAAACTTCACAGAGATCCAGACAACGAACCGCCCACAGTCAGGATCTGATCTAACAAGTCAGAGCCTGGAAGCAAATGGAAATCACAGTAGTTCTCAAAATATCCACCGACTTTATTGATATTGAAGACCGACTACTGGTAGCTTCTGACAGTCTATCAGATGCAGGAGAATGCCACCGTCTCATAGATGGGGCAAGGTCTAAACAAAAAAGAAGTCAGTCTTGTCACCCAACTAGAGATGGGTCCGCAGACACATAGAACCTAAAAACCAAAAGGAGAAAAGCCGAAGCCCCCGAAAGGACCTATTCCAATTGGCTTATTATGTCAACTCATGTTTGCTTAACATTAAGCAATTTATTGTTTAATGTTGGCACAATCGGAAGGCATGGTATAGGGTAATGGTCACTATTTGTAACTGTCTATCGATACCACAGAAAATGCATTTCTATTAGAAGTAGATGTAAGTGGCTAAGGTGTTAGTGCCAAGGCTATCGATAAAGACATGGGAAACTGTGATTCATAAATGCTTCACAGGGATACACAATACGACATTTTGTAACAGTGGCATACCTTTAGAAACTATTTCACAAACTGAGAGACTTTTTCTTCTCTGAATATCCCCATCAATCAAACATGATGCAAAATTAGATAATGTAATATTTCAAGATATTCTGTGAAATTTCCATTATATGAAATCAGTGAATTTTGTGTGCATCGTTACAGTTTTACTCAGGCCAAGTGTCAACCTAGAAGCTTCAATACATTCTCTTAACAATTTGAAACATATATGCAGCATTTAAAAAACTTAAGAAACACACTATTAAATGCATCTAATGAAAATATCTTCTTACAAAGACAATACACTGAAAGAACTGCAGGGCGAGAAAGGTTTATAATATTATACAAAGGTCCTGCATTGTTAATGTAATGCTTGATTTAACAACAACGCAATTATATCCAATCTCAAATGTACATTATTAGGATAAGAAATCAGAAGAGGCAGAAATCCATTACACTCCACATCATCTGGAACAAACTGCAGTGGCTGTTAAAGTTCTTAAATAAACTTGTTAATATCAAACTGTTAATCTGCATACCTTGCTTCTAAAATACACAAAGGTGTTAATGCTATTGTTAGAAGCTGTGCATGATTTACTTCCTATTCTGTGAAGAGGAAGCTAACATCAGGGTAGATTTTATTGTACTTTTTCATTTTGGTGCTGTACCAGAGGTCAGCCATTTACATCCTTTCATCTGATTTTTTCCTTGATTATAATTGTAACTGAGTTGCACTCTGGTACCTTGATCAATGTATTACTCTAAAATATAGTGTTTTCCTAAGTATTGATCAGAGCATTTTCTCAATGTGGAAAACGTACACTTTGCAGATTCTGAGGGGTGTTTGACATGGAATTAATGGTAAAAAGAGTTGCTTGATGCAGAAATGTGTTGTTCTTTGTTACAAGAAAGCAAAGAGGACTCTGTGACAGTAAATATTTCATGAAAAAGCTGGATCTGTGACTGACATCTTATGGAAGTCATTTTCAGCAAGATTCCCCTTAGAAAAAATAGTTTATGTAATAGTAGCTGTTGATGGCGCAGTGCAGGGCATTTTTGAGTTTGGATGAGGATAAATCTTTGCTTAGGCATACTTATTCTTGGACTGTCGGTGAAGAGGTTATGTGTGGAAGAACCAACTATAGTCAGTGGCAAGGGCAAGACTGTCTATAGGTGGACACAGTTATGAATCTGAATCAGATCAGATCTGAATAAGAAGGGGTGTTGGTTATCTGCATTGGGTTGTATTGGACTGCGCTGGAATATATTGCATTGGATAATACTAGAATGGATTGTGTATGTTCAGAATAGACTGGCACACATGCAATTGGACTGGTTTGCATTAGCTTGAATGGAATTGGATTGGACTGTATTAGATTGATTGGTCTGAATTGGATTGGATTGGATTTGATTGGGTTGGGTTGGGTTGGATTGGATTGGATTGAATTGGATTGGATTGGACTGTATTAGATTGATTGGTCTGAATTGGATTGGATTTGATTTGGTTGGGTTGGGTTGGATTGGATTGGATTGGATTGAATTGGATTGGACTGTATTAGATTGATTGGTCTGAATTGGATTGGATTGGATTTGGTTGGGTTGGGTTGGATTGGATTGGGTCAGATCGGGTTGGGTCATTTTAGATCAGATTAGACTTGATCAGAATAGTTTGGATCAGTTCGGATTGGATTGGATAAAATTGGACTGAACTGGATAAGAATGTCTGCATTGGATTCAATTGGATTTGAATAGAAGGAGGCAGATTGAACTCAATCAGGTTGCAGAGTTTTAACCCGTTTAAGAAATCATTGAATATTAAGGTAAGTACCCAGTTAATGATGATGTCTGTTTTAAGGGTTATAGGTATACTAATGGGGAACATGAAAAGTGTGCAAAGAAGAGGAGCCTAACAAGAGTAATAGAGATCTTTGCATGATCCGCACGTCCTGGATACTCACTCAGGTCTCGCCACACATCTTGGCCACTGACAGATACTTACAGCAGGCAGAGCTGGTGCAGGATGTAGATGGGACCCAGAGATTGGATGAACCACTGTCAAATATCACATTGAAGCTCTGAGGGGGGGTCCCAATGGAGATAGTTCCGTAGTATGTTGTCTGCCAGAAGATACAAAAGACTTTTGAAATCCAGTTTCCTGGGATGTTAATTTAAACTATTCTGTGTAATCCTGTGATACGTCTACAGGTCAACCTTACAGTTACAGGCAATGAGATCTGAGATATCTCAGTTAATAACTCTTCCTGAAATGGTGTGCACTGAGGGTCTGCATACAAGATAAAGATGATAAAGGATAAAGATAAAGGATAAAGATGTCATCAAAAAAGTGACAGGTCTGCACACGGGTTATTAGGCCCATGACTGCTCAGAATGTGGTGGAGAAGCCGCGGTAAGCGGAGTGGGAGGGGGCGCCTCCTTTGAGACTTAGGTTATGTTTTTTGAACAAGGTGATGGCAAATAATTTGATGCAGTGGGTTTGCAGAATTTGACCTCGGGAGGGACCATGCCCAGAACTCAGTTCGCCAATGTTTATCAACAGAAAGTTAGTGACGGACTTGAGATCTCGACGTAACTATGGGGAGATCTTCTTCGGTGAGCAGGAACCTTCAGCACAAAATTAGGACCAACAGAAAAACATGTGAGTTTCAAACTATGTTAATTTCAATATGGAAGATCATTACATGTTCCCAGAACTACTCTTCAAATGCATGACCCTCCTTTAACATGTCCTAAAACCTACATGATAATTTGGTCATAGTCAAGTTTATTTGTATAGTTAATAAAAACTATTACAATACATTTCCAGTACTCATCAAACATGCAAAACAAGAAAACACATAAGCATTATCATAGGCAATAAAATCAATAGTTTAAAAGTTCCCACAATTTAGACATATTCTGTAAGGAAATAAAAAAACTGCCCTCTAGCACTGACTGCTCCTTTTGTGCTTTCCCATTTTAACCTTATAAACCCTCTGGTTTTGTGATATAAATTCCGATTAGTTAGTGCAATAGGTACCCCTTAAACTGGGTTATAAAGTGCCCGTTTCTAGTGCATAAGTGTGATTACTAAAAGTAGCCTGTCCATGCTCCTTCCACATCCCCGCTCCTTCTGCATCTAGTGCGAGGGAGCGGTTACTAAACGTAGCCTGTCCATGCTCCTTCCACATCCCCGCTCCTTCTGCATCTAGTGCGAGGGAGCGGTTACTAAACGTAGCCTGTCCATGCTCCTTCCACATCCCCGCTCCTTCTGCATCTAGTGCGAGGGAGCGGTTATTAAAAGTAGCCTGTCCATGCTCCTTCCACATCCCCGCTCCTTCTGCATCTAGTGCGAGGGAGCGGTTACTAAACGTAGCCTGTCCATGCTCCTTCCACATCCCCGCTCCATCTGCATCTAGTGCGAGGGAGCGGTTACTAAACGTAGCCTGTCCATGCTCCTTCCACATCCCCGCTCCTTCTGCATCTAGTGCGAGGGAGCGGTTATTAAAAGTAGCCTGTCCATGCTCCTTCCACATCCCCGCTCCTTCTGCATCTAGTGCGAGGGAGCGGTTATTAAAAGTAGCCTGTCCATGCTCCTTCCACATCCCCGCTCCTTCTGCATCTAGTGCGAGGGAGCGGTTATTAAAAGTAGCCTGTCCATGCTCCTTCAATGACCACCCATTTGCTAAAACGGTATGGGTTATTATCAGATGCTAGCCTCTTGAAGCAGGATTACTTATGCAAAAGTCGCAATCTTAAACATTCTCTTGGCCCCCATCCTTTAGTGGTCCAGTTTTTTTAAAAGCGGTTTTAGAAATGTTACCCCCTTACAGACGAGTGGAAATTAGCTGCTGCTTAGCCATGTGATAGCTGCTTGCCCACAGGAGCTAACTTTAGGTGGTCAATTGAACCATATACTCAATAAATGCCCCGCCCATCAATAGAAGGTCAAACACTGAAAACATCATTTAGAGTAGTTTGAGAACATTTGATTTTGGGAGGAAAAGCTAAAACCAAATGAGATGTAACTGGAGGGACTTATTCACCATGCGGTGGGATGGCGGAGAAACTTTAACCATGTAATTCTCCTCCGAATCAGGATTTCTTCCAGAAATTGAATGATGTTCCTCTATTACCCAACTCTACATTAGACCCTAAATTTGGAAAATAGTGGCTAAATATTACATAGCACTGGGTTTAATAAATGTATGCACTATCTACAGTTGATTCTCTGTGTGATGAGTGTGTTCCACATGTGCAATTACAGACACTTACGTCCATGTAGTTAGTCATTGGTTCACTGGCAACTTGAGCGGCAAACACTGGCACATACTTGCTGGCCAGGTTGAGCTTGTGCTTCCTCAGAAAGTCCTTGAGCTTGCCCTGCTCTCTCAGGCGATCCCTGAGGGACTTCCCTTTCCATAGAGGTATCCTAGAGAGAAGGGGCAGAGAGAACGAGTGATGCAGGGGCGAATGAGTAACACAGGACAATTCATTTGGTTATATTGCTTGCAATGATCATTATTACTCTAATGAAAACGTTCTAAGTAGATCATTCACATCCAATCCCTTCCTGCTGATACTGTTTGCATGGAGGCAGAAGGTGGGTGAGAAAAATATAGAATAACACAATCTAGATTGTAGGGTATGAGTTAAAAGGGTATGGAAGGAATATTAATATTATTATTATAATTATTATTATTAATAATAATTATTATTATAAGAAGAAGAAGAAGAAGAAGAAGAAGGAGAAGGAGAAGAAGGAGAAGAAGAAGAAGAAGAAGAGAGGAAGAGGAAGAAGAGGAACAGGAACAGGAAGAAGAAGGAGAAGAAGAAGAATAAAGGTTAATAATAGAAGCAGTGAAAATAAGAATCAAAAAGAAAAAAGAAGACAAATAAGAATGAGAATGAAAATAGGAATAAGAAAAGTCAATAATAATAGTAGTAGTAGTAAGACTAAGAATATGAATAAGAGTAAGGATAAGAATAAGGATAAAAATTAGAACGAGAATAAGAATAAGAAAGTAAATACTAATAGCAGTAGTAATAATAATGAGAGTAAGAGCAAGAATAAGGATAAAAATGAGAATAAGAATAAGAATGAGAATATGAACAAGAAGAGTAAATAATAATAGTAGTAGTAAGAATGAGAATAATAATAATAATCATAAAAAGAATGAGAATAGGAATAAGAATGAGGATCAGAATAAGAATAAGGATACAAATGAGAATAAGAATAAGATTAAAAATGACAATAAGAGTAATAAAAATAAATAATAATATCAGTAGTAAGAATAAGAATAAGAATGGAAATACGAATGAGAATAGGAATAAGAATGGGAATAAAAATAAGAATAAAAGAGGTAAAAACGAATGGTTGTAGTAAGAATAGGAATAAGATTAAGAATAAGAATCAGAATGAGGATTGGAATAAAAATTAGAATGAGAATTTTTAAGAAGCATAAGAATAAGAATAACAAATGAGATACCATACATTTTTAGGATATTGCAAGCCATAAAGGAGTTCCCAGACCATATGGAAGAACAAGGCGTAAGGTTGGGTTCTAATATAAGGACATGGAACTCTGAGATGACGTGCAAAATCCTTTTAACATATATGAAAAGCCATTTATTAAATCACCATGCCACCAACCTTCCGACAAATGTCTTATGTCCTTGTGATATACTCTTTCATGTGAAAGATTGCATAGTTGTATACATGAAACACAAAAGCAGAATCTGTTTAGCAAAAATAAACAGGCCAAAAAGCAATTACTGACTTGTTGCAAAAAAAATACTAAAATCATTTTGATGTAAGGTAGAGTAAAAGATGCTGTGGCAACAGGCAGAGAGAGTCTGGCTATCGATATATCCAGTTAATCGATGACTGGTCATTCCTGGAAGTCATTTAGGGGTCAGCAGGGGTCAAACCTGGAACCTCTGCTTTAGCCCTTGTAAACCTAGCACAGAGAGGACCGAAGCAGTGCCTCGTTCCCTGCTGAGCACTGCCGAAGCAGTGCCTCGTTCCCTGCTGAGCACTGCCGAAGCAGTGCAGTGCCTCGTTCCCTGCTGAGCACTGCCGAAGCAGTGCCTCGTTCCCTGCTGAGCACTGCCGAAGCAGTGCCTCGTTCCCTGCTGAGCACTGCCGAAGCAGTGCCTTGTTCCCTGCTGAGCACTACCGAAGCAGTGCCTCGTTCCCTGCTGAGCACTGCCGAAGCAGTGCCTTGTTCCCTGCTGAGCACTGCCGAAGCAGTGCAGTGCCTCGTTCCCTGCTGAGCACTGCCGAATCAGTGCCTCGTTCCCTGCTGAGCACTGCCGAAGCAGTGCAGTGCCTCGTTCCCTGCTGAGCACTGCCGAAGCAGTGCCTCGTTCCCTGCTGAGCACTACCGAAGCAGTGCCTCGTTCCCTGCAGAGCACTGCTGAAGCACTGCAGTGCCTCGTTCCCTGCTGAGCACTGCCAAAGCAGTGTCTCATTCCCTGCTGAGCACTGCTGAAGCAGCGCCTCGTTCCCTGCTGAGCACTGCCGAAGCAGTGCCTCGTTCCCTGCTGAGCACTGCCGAAGCAGTGCCTCGTTCCCTGCTGAGCACTGCTGAAGCAGTGCCTTGTTCCCTGCTGAGCACTGCCGAAGCAGTGCAGTGCCTCGTTCCCTGCTGAGCACTGCTGAAGCAGTGCAGTGCCTCGTTCCCTGCTGAGCACTGCCGAAGCAGTGCCTCGTTCCCTGCTGAGCACTGCCGAAGCAGTACCTCGTTCCCTGCTGAACTGCCAAAGCAGTGCCTCGTTCCCTGCTGAGCAGCAGTGCCTCGTTCCCTGCTGAGCACTGCTGAAGCAGTGCCTCGTTCCCTGCTGAGCACTGCCGAAGCAGTGCCTAGTTCCCTGTTGAGCACTGCCGAAGCAGTGCCTAGTTCCCTGCTGAGCACTGTTTACGCTCCTTAGCTGCTCTTGGGACACTGCACTTTAAACAGTATCCTAAAATATAAGACATGAAGAAATAATAGTTGTTAATCTTGATGCCTAGCGTCATTATTGTGAGTGAAAAACAGGCATTAATAAAACCAATAAAGCCAATAGGTCTGTTTTTTTAATACAATTATAATATAACAGCATTGCTCCTTCCTACAATCTAGTGTACTTAGAACTGATATAGACAACATTTTAGTGTTAATACATATCAAATGAAAATAGGATTCCTGATGGATCTAAGAAATTGTACTATTGGCTCTGATTTATGGTGACCTGAAGCTATTGGGCCATATTAATCCAAACTTTCCACCAGTTCAAAGTCACCAAAAGTAACTCAAAGGAGTGCAAAGTATTGATTTCCGTTTTAAGTTGCCTAAAATTAATATAAAATAGCGCTTGTCACTAATTTGTATTATTGTCCATCAAGGAAGCTTTCCATGGATGATTCAGTGGTGCCCCCAAGCTACCACTCATGGTTTTTGATGGAAATCCCTTTCTGCTGTGATTTCTGCACTGGGCTTTGCACCAAAAATGTCCTCCTTTAGATAGGTGTAAAGTAGAAGAAAATGTATATTTTCTCTATACGTTTCCAAATGTGCCAATGTGGGGCACTGGACAATGTGGAGAAAGCTTTAAAGTTAATCTAAGCATATGTTACCTTGTGTTATGTTATGCAGATTTGTAGAGCGGACTATCATATGGGAGGGCATCCCAGACCGCGCAGGTGTGAGTCCTGACACACCTAGAGCCTAGCGTAACTACTTGAAAAGCCAGGTTTTCAGCTTCTTAATTCAGGAAGTTAGGGTGAGACTCTTATGTGTAGCAGGGGCCATGCCAAACTTGAGAAGCAATATGGGAAAAGGCGTGACCCCTACATTCCATATGTGTGGGGTGTGTGCAAGTAGAAGTCCAAACTTGTCTGGACAATTTGTGAAAGCAGATGCAATAATTGAGGTATACTGTGCCAGTGTTGTGTGGAAGTGTGGTTGTGGAGTTTGAATTGTGCTTGTTTGTGAACTGAGAGACAGTGGAGCTCCTTCTGCTGTGGTGTGATGTGTGAGCAGCGTGGGAGGTTGAGGGTGATTCTGGCTGCTGGGTTCTGAATGGTCTGCAGCCTTTTCATTAGTTTTTTGTTGCTCCTCGCATAGGGCCTGATACACAACGGTGAACTTACACTTCTGATGTTCATGATTGTTTGCTATTTACAAAGGTATTTTAAGAGTAGTATCTTAATGACTGCAGAGTCTCTGCACATAAAAAGCTAGGACAGTTGTATCCTTTTATCTGCAGAAACTCTGCAGTCATAAAGATACTCCTAGTAAAATACCTTTGTCAATTGCAAACAAAAGTAAACTTGCACTGAAGTGTAAGTTTACGCTTGTGAATCAGGCCCATTTAGGGTGATGAGTTATCCAGCCTGTTTGTGAACAGGGCAGGCATGACGGTTTTATGGGTGCTGATTGGAGGCAATTTGAACATCTTCTGCAGCATCTTCAGGGTATGCAAGCACAAGGCTGCGACAAAATTTACTTGGGTGTTCATGTCAAGTTTGCTTTTGATGAATATCTGGAGATTCTTGGCATGTGTGATGGGGGTGAGTGCTGGTACTAGATCTGTTTGCCACCAGGTGGAGTCCCACAGTAATGTGCTTTTCCTGACAATCAAAATGTTGTCATGTCGGTGGTCAGCTTTAGACAATCCAGTGGATGATTTCAATCATGCAGGCTTTGAACTTGATTGGGGTACTGGGCGTCAATGAGGGAGAGAATGAGTGACGTCGATAAGGGAGTGATTGAGTTGTGTGTTGTTGGAGTAGAAGAGGACATTGATGCAGTGAGAGTGGATGATGCTGGCTACAAAGTTCATGAATGTATTCGAAAGGGTTAGGCTCAGGGAGGATCCTTGTGGAACTCTGCAAATAAGGCCACGGGTGTCCGAGGTGTATGGTACATGGCTGACTGACTGGATCCTTCCAGTCAGGAAGGAGCAGATCCATTGGAGTGTCTGTCCTTGGATTCCAATGTTGTGTAGGCATTGGATGAGGATGGAGTGGGAGACTGTCAAATGCCACAGAGAGGTTGAGGAGGATGAGAGCCACTGTGTCTCCTTCATCCAGAGTTATGCGTACATCACCTGTGATGTTGATAAGGGCATTTTCATGCTGTAGTTGGGTCTGAAACCAGACTGAGTGATCTTGATGAGTTGGTGATCATTAAGATATTTTGTGTGATGTCTGTTGATGATTTTCTCCAATGTGTTTGGTGAGCATTGACGGGTCCGCAGAGGGCTTATTCAGCCAAAGGAGGACAGTTGTATGTTTCCAAGCGCCTGGGAAGGTTGCAAAAGAGGTGGAAGCATTCAGAATGGATGTGAGTATGATGTTGATCGGTTGCAGTTTTCTGGAGTTGGCATGGCGGGGGCAAGAGTCTAATGGACCCCTGAGCAGGTGGGCTTCATAGTGGTGTTTTTTTCTGGGATGATGATGGACCATGTGGTTAGCACTGATTCTTTGGAAAAGATTATGAGGCATTTAGCAAGCTTTGTCAGGTCTGTTTTATAATTGAGAAAGACGGTTGCAGAGGTCCTGCAAAGGGGTGATTGAGTTGGAGGCGGCCACCTGGCAGGTGAAATCTTTTACAATGATGAAGATGTCTTTGTTTCTGTTAGTGCTGGCACTGATGAGGTCCTCCAGAGCGGGGCGCTTGGCCATCCGGATCATTTGGTGAAAGCGCCTTAGGGCAGATTTGAACATGCCCCAATCTGCATGACCCAGCACATTCTCCATTTGCGCTCTAATTGTGTGCACTTGTGTTTCATCAGTCTGAGTTCCTCCGTGTACCAGGTGGCCTGTGATCTGGAACATGTTGTGTTTTGTGGGGCCAGGGAGGCACTATTTGTGTTTGGATTGGTGGGTGTTGATAGCGGTGTTACGGTCCTTGTCAGTGAAGCGGTTCCAGTTTTGGAGGGTTGATCTGGTATGCTGCACGAGTATAGGACCAAGGGGAATGCTGACCTTGACAAAGATGGATCTGTCCAGGGGAGAAGTGTGGGCTCACTGACTAGGATGTTGTCAAAGGTGGTGAAAATTGGATCCAGGAGGTTTTTGGAGACATTGGTAGGTCCATTTACTCGTTTGGTGAGGCCCGGCCTTCCAAGGTCCTCAATGAGAGCTTTTCAGTTGGGGTCAGCATGGTCCTCTAGGTAGAAGTTCAGTTCTCCGAGTAGGACATATTTGCTAGCATCAAGTATGAGTGGTACAACGAAGTCTGGGATAGAGTATGTGAAGTTGGTACGTGGTCCTGGTGGTCTATAGATGAGATTGCTACTTAGCATGAAGTTGCTTGTGATGTGGAGCTTGCTCGACAGGTATTCCGGGCTGACAGACCAGTGGATGTGGTGCAGGTGACGATGTTCTGCTTATGATAGAGATTTTGCCTTTGGGCTTGTTAAGTCTGTCTTACCTGACAATCTTGCAGCTCGTGGGAGAGTGGTGGATGTAGGAAGGGGTGGTTGTGGTGGTGTCAGGGGCCAATGCAGGGTTCAGCCAGGTTTCCATGAGAAACATTAGGTACAGGACATTGTCATGCAACAGGCCTGAGATCTCTGTGGTGTGTTTGGTGAGTGAGCGGATGGTGGGGAGCATGCATGCCAGTGTGGAGTGTTGTGTGGGTGATTGCTGGACTATGGACGTGTGAGAGAGTGCGGTGTTGAGTGCTCTTGGTGCAGGTGAAGAGAGTTTTGCGTGTGGGTAAGTGCATACAAATGTACACAGTGTTTTGTACTTAAAGGTTACCCTTCCGGCACACAATCTACGCTAGACATCACAGACACACCTTTTCTCTATGGTGCAAAAGTGTGTGCGTGCTACAAGGCAGCCAAAGTTTGCGACACTTGGCAAGCGAACAGCAGTGCTATATCAGTAGACATGGTGCTGTCCTGTTCCAATCCTCTGATGCCACACAGTGCAGCAGATATGGTTGCTGTGCTGGTTACATGAATTAGTAGTAAAGATGCCCCATCTATGCAACACAGAAGGATGACTGAAGTATAAAGAAAGGCTCAGGAATGGAAAGATAAAGGCATCAGAAAGTAAAGGATTGGCCCACCGTCCATGGCACTCTAGCGCTCTTCTTTGAGGTGGATGCACATCTGATCAGACTAAATGCCCCGACTCAAAGCGCTATGAAGCCAAAGGTTGAAGTGGGCTGATCCACTGTTCCACCCTCTAAGCCTGAATGGGCAGAAGCAAAATGTGAGTAAGTGTTGAGAGCAATGGATGGGGAGGCTCAAAGTGTGTGTGTGTGGGGGGGGGAGGAGGTGCCTTGCTTTACTCGGTATTTATTAAACCACGCGCTCTATGGACGCCTTACTTATTTCGCGGTCTTAATATCGCGCTAACTCGACCCGAGGGCATTAGAGCGCTTAACATGTGCACAATTTATATTACACATTCTTTTTTGTTTGCATTTTCTAGGCGGGGAGATTAAGCGATTTGCCCAGGATCACAGATTGTGGAGCTGACGCCGAGATTCGATTCTGATTGGCCACCTCCAAAGTCTGCAACCCTGGCCATAAGGCACACCCTCCCTCACTGCCAGGGGCATTGCAAATATTACGTCACTTAGCGACATGTTTTAAAGGGTTTTTTTAAGATACTTGCTGAGCGCAGTCCAAAAATGAGTAATTAAATTATCTGTACATTATTATAACTGTGCAAAACTGCTGAGGCCTTGCGTTCTTTTACTTGGTTGTTCTTAATGTTCGTTAACAGTTTTTCTAAAATTTGAGTTCATTTAGTTTTCATTTATTCATACATTTATACATATGTGAGCAGGGTACATTGTGAAGAATGGGCAAATATGTTGGCATTGCATAACGCCAGAATACAGCCTGCGGGGCCAAATGTCCCCCACCTGCGGGGGGCGCTGTGGTCCCGCGGTTAGAACCAGCATCCTTCAACACTGGGGCGTCCGTCTGAAGCCCCCGTTGGCCTTCCGCTGGAAATCGGATGGTTCTCTGCAAACCCCTTATCTCGCTGCGACTGCAGTTGTAAACTGTGAAGCGCCGAGAAACTGTGAAACTAGGCTGAGATCTTGGTTCGAGGTCTGAGCTCCCCCAGGGCGTGCGCGCCTTTTCATCACCCCATTAAAGAACACCGCTGGGCTTGCACTCTATGAATAGTTTAAAGTATCTTTATTATACATAGTTTTTTAGGTTTCTCTAGCAATGTTCTTTTATATTATTAAAAGTGTGACATTATTGAGTATTCTTGACAGCCCGTTGTGGTTGAGTTCTGCAATAGAACCTGGCGTGGTTGGCATTTGAATAAATGTGGACGCGGTGGCATTTATACCAGCATCAGGTGCCCCTGATGTCTTTCTCAGGGACACTGGGGCCATCTGTATGGGCCTTTGGCACAGGGCAGGGATGCGCTGTACGTACGGCCCCGGGCACGCCCCTGTCCCTCCCCTGCACTTGTGCCCTCCTGGCAGCCTAGCGCCAACGCACGCACCCTGGCACGGTTGTGTAGGGGCGCACGTGCTGCGCGCAGGATTGGTTTCTTTGGAGGGAGGTGCACCGTCCGCACATACACAAGACTGGGACACGTTTTCCTCCATGTGTGCAGCAGAAAGTGGAAAAAATTAGGAGAAATAGAGATATTTCTGTTGGTTACGCCTCCCTTGGGCTCGGCATCCCCAGGTTCACAGGCTCTTGTAAATCTGGGGCAGCGTCAAAATCCATGGGCGTTGTGTGGGAAAACCCAGTGCAACACCCAGGGAACGCCCTCCTGGCGCAGTGTAAGGAATGCCGCGAGCTGCGCTGCTTTGAGTTACACCATATCTACGAGGCCTTCCAAGTCCACGCTCAGTGTGGCCTCATCTATGTGCCCCTAGACTTACAAATGCTAGTAAGAGAGCAGGACTCTCCGGCATGGAGCGCAGAGGATCTGCCCAGTCTAGCTGTAGTATGAAGATGTTTGGTGCAGGTCTATCAAAGCAGTCGCCAACCCCAGGTGTGAGCTGGTGTCGGAAGGACAGAAAACAGATCAGGGAGAAGTTCTTTCAAGCTGTCTAACACATTAAGAACAAGCCCATCCATAATATCCTGGAATCAGTCCTAGGGCCTGGAGACATCAAGAGAAGCAGAAGGTCTGGCACTGAAGTCAAAGAGGTCTCCAAGCTGCTGCTAGGGAAGTGTGAACAGTGGCGTCTGTTAGCAGCCAGGCACTGCTGGGTGTGCACAGAGTCCACAGGTCACAAATCCAAGTAATGTTTACATTAACATAGAGGCCTAAGCTTTACTTTACCCTTGACCTCCCCTGCTGCCTATTGTGGAGGGTGTGACTCCTGCACTGTCCCAGAGACTCTATCTACACCTCTGATGTGGCCAGCACAGCCCACCTTTCATGATCTAACCCATAACTTACATGGGATGGCCTCTGCAGAGCTTGTGTTGAGGACAGCAGCTAGAGGTGCAACGAGTCCCAGCTGGGGGAGCCCTGCATAGCTTGTGTTGAGGACAGCAGCTAGAGGTGCAATGAGTCCCAGCTGGGGGAGCCCTGCAGAGCTTGTGTTGAGGACAGCAGCTAGAGGTGCAATGAGTCCCAGCTGGGGGAGCCCTGCAGAGCTTGTGTTGAGGACAGCAGCTAGAGGTGCAACGAGTCCCAGCTGGGGGAGACCTGCAGAGCTTGTGTTGAGGACAGCAGCTAGAGGTGCAATGAGTCCCAGCTGGGGGAGCCCTGCAGAGCTTGTGTTGAGGACAGCAGCTAGAGGTGCAACGAGTCCCAGCTGGGGGAGACCTGCAGAGCTTGTGTTGAGCAGCAGCTAGAGGTGCAATGAGTCCCAGCTGGGGGAGCCCTGCAGAGCTTGTGTTGAGGACAGCAGCTAGAGGTGCAACGAGTCCCAGCTGGGGGAGACCTGCAGAGCTTGTGTTGAGCAGCAGCTAGAGGTGCAATGAGTCCCAGCTGGGGGAGCCTCTGCAGAGCTTGTGTTGAGGACAGCAGCTAGAGGTGCAACGAGTCCCAGCTGGGGGAGACCTGCAGAGCTTGTGTTGAGGACAGCAGCTAGAGGTGCAACGAGTCCCAGCTGGGGGAGACCTGCAGAGCTTGTGTTGAGGACAGCAGCTAGAGGTGCAATGAGTCCCAGCTGGGGGAGCGCTGCAGAGCTTGTGTTGAGCAGCAGCTAGAGGTGCAATGAGTCCCAGCTGGGGGAGCCTCTGCAGAGCTTGTGTTGAGGACAGCAGCTAGAGGTGCAACGAGTCCCAGCTGGGGGAGACCTGCAGAGCTTGTGTTGAGGACAGCAGCTAGAGGTGCAATGAGTCCCAGCTGGGGGAGCCCTGCAGAGCTTGTGTTGAGGACAGCAGCTAGAGGTGCAACGAGTCCCAGCTGGGGGACACCTGCAGAGCTTGTGTTGAGCAGCAGCTAGAGGTGCAATGAGTCCCAGCTGGGGGAGCCCTGCAGAGCTTGTGTTGAGGACAGCAGCTAGAGGTGCAATGAGTCCCAGCTGGGGGAGCCCTGCAGAGCTTGTGTTGAGGACAGCAGCTAGTGGTGCAATGAGTCCCAGCTGCTGGGGGAGCCCCAGTACTCACTGACTATCATTAGAGGAAGAACAGCAGCTGCAGCCTAACTAGCAGTACCTAAAGTACAGTCAGTGACACAGTCCTACGCAAGGGGCTTTGGTAACAGCAAGTGACCAGCTAGGTGCTCATATCCTGAAGAGCACCTGGTGGCTCTGTGCTGACACCTATGTCTACAATTTACCAAGAAGCCTGAACTTTACAACAATTACAATTAACTCCGAAAATGAGATGTTGAAAAAACATTTGTTGTTAAATAAAGAGACACAGTTAGGGTCTGCGTCTCTTGATGCACCAGTTTCATAAATTGCAGCTAGGGTCTGCGTCTCTTGACGCATCAGTCTCATAAGGCACAGGTGCGGTCACACACTAGGGTCTACATGTCTTGCCCACCAGTCTAATATGGCGCAGCTAGCGTCTGTATCTCTTGATGCACCAGTCTCATAAAGTGCAGCTAAGGTCTGCATCTCTTGATGCACCAGTCACATAAAGTGCAGCTACGGTCTGCATCTCCTGATGCACCACTCTCACAAAGTGCAGCTAAGGTCTGCATCTCTTGATGAACCAGTCTCACAAAGGGCAGCTACGGTCTGCATCTCTTGATGTCCTAGTCTCATAAAGTGCAGCTACGGTCTACATCTCTTGATGTACAAGTCTCACAAGGCGCAGATGCTTGAGGGGTTTTAGTCTAGACTTACTTGACCAGGCACTCAGAGAGGACCACCAGACCCAGGAGCAGCAGCCACCTCATGGTTCTCGCTTCTGTCCAAAGTACCAGGAAGAATCTAACACTTCGGACTCCAGCTGTGAAGGACCATTTCAGAGGACCACTTATATACTCCACCCAGTGCCCCTCAGACAACCTTCCAGGTGTGCGCGTGAGATACCTGCTAATCTGAGCCACTTTCCACGGCACAACCTTGTATATGCTATCTAAGGTCAGCCCCATCGATAAGATATAAATTATAAACAATATATGTTTCCATTCAAGGTCACTTTTATCTTTCACTGCATTCATTTACATATCTATAGAATGATAGTGAGACATATGATGTTTTTTCAATGGAAGGGCTTTGTGTGCTATGTGCGACCCTGTGCTAAGACTTAGGCATGCACACACAAATACTGGGCTTTCAATCTGTGTCCTTTGATTAGAAACACCTTGGGAGACTAGATGAGCTGTGCTCAGGTACTTGTACTCAATGCATCTCAGTCAGTCAAAATAACTTTATTCGGCGGTTAGCCACAAAAGTAAACATGCATACATAAAGATCATCATAAAATACAGTACTTATAACATTCATTAAAATAAGTCTATTAACTCTAAATTTGCCACCCAAGCTTACTAAAACAGTAAAAAAAAATAAGTGCTTATAAAAACATATATAACAATGAGACAGTATAGTAAAAAGGACAATGCCTAATTTCTCTTAATAAATGATCACATTACCAATTCATATCGATTTCTAATAGCGATAGCAGATTTAATAAAACTAAGAATAGAAATACAAATTTGTTTGGTTGAGAGGCTTTGGATGCCAATCAGTCCTTCTTTGTAGGAAGAAGTGTGCAAATTACGCAAAATGGGTAATAAAAAGGATTTCCTGGGAGCCGAGTAAAGTTCACAAAACAAAATAAAGTGGCAAGTACTTTGTTTTGAAAAGTTATCACAAGGGCATGGAGGTAGTGTTTTTTCCCACACACATTTTATCGGAAACGCCACTCTAAAATGGATCAGATTAAGTCTAAAAGATACAAGTAAAGAATATAAAGAAGGGGTCGGGAACCAAACAAATAAGGTTCTAACAAGTCTGATGATAAAATTTGTGTATATGAATTAAAAGAGCTCAATTTCTCTGCCATTTGGTATCTAAGATTCATGACATACTCTTTATGTCGAAGTTTAACAATTTCTTTCGCATTAGCTGGCATAAGCTCTGGTTTAAAATACATGAACTCCAAATCCAAGTTTCGGAAGCCTTTGTGAACAAAGTTTAGCCATGGAATTTTGTTACAGTTTGATAATGAGAGACAGTCTTTTACACAATCATGTGTTAAAGTAGCCACCGGATTTGACCATACTTTTATCCATAGCAAAAGTGGGGCAATATCTATCAGATCTGTAATATAGCGGATTCCTAATTCCTCATGGCATAAAATGTTCGCTATGTTCTTAGGTACCATAAGTAGCCGATGAAGGAATTTATTCTCTGCAAGCTGCAAAGTATTTGGACTAATATACCCCCAAAGGCCACCCCCATAGATGGCCGCCAAAACACATTTAGAATTGTAGAGCGTGAGGATCTGATGGACCGGTCTATGCCCTAATCTGCGGGCAAAGCGAAAGATTGCCTCAACATTTCTTATCAATTGTTGAAGCTTAAAATTCAAATGGAATTTCCAAGACAGAGTGGAACTTAAATACAGACCTAGATAGCAAAAGTCTTTGACCTTTGTCAGGGTATTCCCCCCCATTCTAAAACATCTGGTACGAGTATTTTTAGGGCCGCTGATTTTTTAAAATTGACTTTCAAATCCAGCTCTCGTGTGTGTGTTAAAAAAAGATCCAAGAGAGTCTGTAGACCATTGGCCGTGCGGGCGATTAAAACAGCATCATCGGCATATAATAAAATTGCCAATTGTCTAAAACTCATCCTTGGGAAATCCTTACCATTTTGGACCAAACAATTGTGCAAGCCATTTATGTACAATAAAAACAGGAAAGGTGCCAGTGTACATCCCTGTCTGACACCTCGAGTAGAAGCAAGGGGATGGGACCTTTCACCGTGTTGACCAAACTGGATTAAAATATGGAGGTCGGAGTATAAGCGTTTGATCAAAATTAGCAAATCTTGCTCAATCCCCATTTTATCCATTATAACCCACAATTTTGCTCTATTTACCATATCAAATGCACTAGACCGGTCTATGAATGCTAAATGGATAGGTTCCCTTTTGGCAATTACATATTTACTGAGGATGAGATGTAAATTTAGGGCCTGGTCCACTGTACCTAATCCAGGCCTAAACCCATATTGAGTTGGCGATAAAATGTTTGACCTTACAACCCAATCCTCAAGCCGGGTCAGGATGACACTCCCCAGAATCTTTGCAGTAGAGTCTATTAAAGAAATGGGTCTATAACAAAAGGGGTCAAGCCTGTTACCCTTTTTGAAAATTGGAACGATAATTGCCGTTAACCATGAAGAGGGAATAGCGCTTTGAATAGCACTGTTCAGAACGTTTGTGAGTAGTGGAACCCACAGATCAGGTAGAGATTTAAATAGATCAACCGGTATCCCATCAGGGCCAGGGGCTTTCCTTAGTTTCATTTTAGTTATTGCTGCACTAATCTCGTGTGCCTCAAGTAAGATGGCGCTCTTAGCTGGATTTGGAGTAGCCAATCGTGGGAGGCCACATCCCTCCCCTCCATCATTGGGATTATCTGCAGATTGAAATACAGATGAAAAATGGTCTACCCAAACCCCCTCTGGTATCAAACAGTCATCTTCCCTGTTTTCCTTTCCTGAGAAATATGGGTGATTAACCACCTTCCAAAATTGAGAGGGATCCCGTAGTTCTGTCGCTGCCATAAGATCTTCCCAAGCGCTAGTGCGTACTTCATTCTTTCTTTCTTCTAGGACTGATTTATATCGGCCCCTGGCCTGCTTAATTAAATCCTGATTACGTGGAATGGTTTTGATCGCTAACTTTAAGTCTCTATGGGCAGCCGTACAGGCAGAGTTAAACCACCGTTGAGGTTTTGCACCTTTAGGATGTTGGGCACACAACAATGCCTGAGAAATAGCACAACTTAAAGATTCAAAGGCATTCATAAGGTGGAGTGGGGTGGGTTGCAGGGACAAGCAAGTGTTTATGTCAGCCTTATTTTGAGTGATAAGGTTCGTATGAAAAGTGTTAGAGTTTACTCTCTCCCACCTTATACGAGGGCCGGAATTTCTTTTAAACACCTCTTTCCCTTTATATGCAATCCTAGGTAATGTTACTCTAGTTTTAAAGGATAATTTTATGCTCAAGGGGTTATGATCACTAGCACAATGAGAATTAATTTTAAAGTCCACTATTGAACGTGAAAGTGAAGAGTTAATCAGGATAAAATCAATAACGCTACCGTTAATACTTCCAGTATAAGTGGGTGTTTCTCTTGTCTGACTGTTTGCAATATCCCTTGCAAAGGCAAGATCAAATTTATAAATAAGAGTGTTCAAGGCATTTCCTAAATTAGAATGAATAAAATGAGTGAGTGATTCTCTGCCTTCTATTGCGGTGCCACATAAATGAGGTAATTCATACTTACATAACTGAACATTAAAATCACCAACCCAAATTGTGTCAAATTCCCTATCCTGAAGTTTCCCAGCTGAGTCTAATTGGTCTATAAGCTCTTCAAAAGTTCCTGACAAAGCAGCACTTGGAATGTTATTATAAAAGTTTAAAAGTACAATATCTTTCCGTCCGGATATTGATAATAAAACTACCAGAAAAAAAGCAGAAGACCAAATCAATGAAACCTCAATTTTTGGGAGTAATAATGACACAAGTACCAAAAGGCCACCACTTGCTCTGCCTGCTCTAGATTGAGTAGCTGGCTGAGATACAGAGTAGTGTCCGTGTAAGAAGAAGGGTGTCGTAAGCCAAGTTTCTTGAAGACAAATAATGTCAAATGTGGATATAAATTCCAGCCATTCCAAATTTTCAACTTTAGAACGCAACCCAGCAATGTTTCCAACTAATTAAAGATAACAGTGCATTACTCTGCTGGGGCTTTTTCCAAGACTCCTCGATTATGGCCGTATCTGTTGTAAGATGTGGAAAGCTAACTAACTCATCAGGCCCTATGGATGATTGCAAAAGTGTGCACACTCCCATCAGCTCTGGTTCCTGTAAATATTCATTTGAGAGCCCCAATCCCTCCGATTGTCAATCTATTGCATCGAGGGAAGAGTGATTTTGAGTAGCCCCAGAGTCAGAAATGGGGTTCTGTACAGGTACATTTGTTAGAATATTTTTACCATGAGAAACCCTCATAGGAGGAAGTGGTAACGTGGGCGGCTTGTAAAAAAAGCTTAATGGATAGACTTTAATTCCATTTCGGGGTCAGCACGCCGCGGGTAGGTTTCTGCGAGGATTACGCCGAGTCCCAAAAGTGACTGTCTGTTTCGTGCTATTCCCCAAGGGGCCCCCCCACACGGTGAGGGATGGGCGACCTTTTTTTGATTCAAAATTTTGACGAGACAGTTTTTACAAATGTAAGTGACTGTTACTCTCTCTCATATATATATTAGAAATAATGCTATAGAGTCAGGAGAAGCTCAGTTCATTATAGGTCCTGATGAAGCGTTAAGGGATCTTTCATGACCACACTACGCGAAACATGTTGACCAGACCCTAGGGGTCAGGTGACAATTTCCCAGATCTCCAGGCTTTTTCTAAAGTGGTTGAGCATTATTCTCATCCTCCACTTTCTGATTTGTTTTTTAATCTTGATCGTAACTCCTTGAAATAACCAGTAAAGTAGATTACTTAGGGGTTCCTAATCAATTTTATATTCACTCTCCTGCAAAAATAAACGTCTGACCTGCTTAAACTTAACGGCAGCAACACAATAAAAAGATCTCCGGTAAAGAGCCCCCGAAAGGGGAGCCCGTCAGATATTGCACCGCCGGTCTGACGAGGAGCTTCCCGATGATGAAGCATGACACCCTTTTGGGTGTGTGAGGGCTCTTGCTCCTGATACTTTATCTGTCTCCCTAGAACTAGGAACTGTGTACCTTTTTGTTGTCGACTAATCCTTTTGGGAGAACGTACACTGGACCTTTAATCCTCCCTATCCCTCCTTTTGTTGATAGACTTTAATTCCACCTTCCCCTTTTGGACTCGATGGTAGAGACGCCAACAAATGATTAACACAATGAGAATTTGCTAAATTAATCACTATGCAATCACCTTCATATGCTTTTTTGGATAAGCCTAACCACTTCACCCTTCTAGCCATAATTATTCTATTATTTAAACCATCTTGGTGTCTAAGATTTTGGCTCATCCAATGTTCACATTTCCTTATTAGCGCATGAGTATCTTCCTTCTGGACGCAATCAAGAGGTGGAACATTTGCTAAAACTAAAACATATGGCAAGCTATCCGGAGGAAGCTGTAGAACCTCCTTTGTGCTAGTAAAAGATCTAGGTTTAAGAACAACTTCAGGCATCGGTAAGTCAATCGCACCACCAGCCAGAGAAGACCGGGAATCAATTAATAAGTCATCATGGGGATTGCGGATCGGTATGCGATGGGACGGGAGTTGGTTGCAGTTCATTAGACGGTTAGCCTGCTGAGAAGCAGTGAAATCAGACACCAAATTCGGAGTAAGGGGAAGGGACTTTAAACTAGATTTTGGAGTGGGCTGCCGAGGCAGATGTTTAAAAATAGTTTCTTGTAGCTGCTCGAATTTGGAATCAATGAGTAATATTAGCTTCTCCTCTAGAGCCGAAAAAAAAGGTTTGAGAATTAAGTCTAAGTTGGTCGAGTGAATGTCTCTTGACATCCTACAGTCTGAGCCTGGATCGCCCAGTGTTGAAATTTCCTTTGGAAGAGAGTCGGCCGGAATATCCGTTGGTGTGAAAGAACGTTCCTTGACCTTCGTTGGGTGTTTGAGTAGCTTATTACACTTACGGGAGGGGGAGTGTCAGCTAAGTGATCGTTGTTCACTATGTTAAACGGCTGTAAAGAATGCGAAGCATTAACGTCATCTTCAGGCAGGGTCAAGATAAACTCACGGGAAACAATTGAAGAGACAGCGGACTGTGTATAAGTTGTAGGTTCTAAAGAGGGTCTTTGGGTCAAATTATTTGCCACCCCAATTCTTTCTTCCACTTGGACAATTTCAGTTTCAATGGCCCCAATAACTGAAGATAAATAGCTAGTTATTGATGATTGGACGGGCATAGCGTGTGCTCCATCGGCCCCAGGTGTGGTGGTCTTTCTTTTACCCATCGTCTTGCAAGTAATAAAACACCAATCTGAGCCAATATGAATAAAATAAAATGCAGGGAAGTAGTGACAGTATGAAATAGTAATTAGATAAATGGAACTGCTCCCTTAGCGGATTTTACTTAGATGTCAATCACTTAGGGCCTCCTGAGCCGTGAAAAACCAACTATGAAGAAGCAATCACAGGATAAAAAAAAAGAGCAATACCTCTTAAGTCTGATAAGCCTGATCCAGAAGTCCCAAGTAAATTCTCAGGGGGGTGGCCCAGCCCAGCCTCTTCCGGGCGCTGACGGGCGAAGGACGGGCCCGCCCTTGGCCCAGGCTTCGCCCGGGCGCCGCCCGCGCGCGTCCCGCGACGGCGGGAGCGCGATTCAAAATTAAAGGGCTCCTGCCCTGAAGTCCGCCTCCGCACACAACGCGCTACACGCGACAGCGGGAGCGCGATTCAAAATTAAAGGGCTCCTGCCCTGAAGTCCGCCTCCGCACACAACGCATCTCACAAATGTCACTCTGAAGTCAAGGTTGGGAATGTCTGCTGAGAAGATCTGGGATGGTTGGTTTTGATGGTCCAGTAATCATATACATCAGACCTTCTACGAAGCACAGAGACTGATCCATTATGTGCTGAGAAGCCCTACTGAGAAGTGACCCTGCTGTATTTCTAAAAGAGCACAGCCCTATGAGGTTGTGCGACTACAGCCCTAGTAAGTTTATGACAATCCTTCTGAAAAGTCCTGGTTCTGTCTGGCTCAATGTATTGGAGCCCTGCTAAGATATGCCCAGAAGTGTATAAGTCCTGCTACAAGATGAAGCTATATCTAATTAAATATGTCATTGAAGTGCTGAGAATATATGTATTAGTTCTTATTGTCAACATTTTCTGCTACTCTTTCCAACGTGGGCTGGGATCTCTATCCAAGCCCCTATGTGCGAACTTGTCCAACAACATTTTCCATGGATGCCCATGTCTATTAGAGAATGAGTATGTCAGATTTTGTTTTTATGAGCAAGGATATCAATTAATTAACTGTTTCATGCACTGGGTATGAAACTCACCACAAACCTATAGTGCCTCAAAGTCACAGGTGCATTAGCAACAGGCCATCCTGCTCCACATTCCATCATGATAAAGTTGATATCTTTTCCTATCCAGGTGAATCATGCCTAGATTTCCTGGGACAAGGGATCAGTGTGTTGTTCTGTTATCTCTCAGCTCAGAGCTAGACTCTGCTGGACTGTTAGGGTTCACCCAGAGGGAAACTCCCTCTACCACAGGTGACTACCACCCCCACAACTAGATGAAAACACAACTAATGGTTGGTAGCAGCTAGTGTCATGGTGCAGAACCTTTTACCTGCAGTGCTAGAGGAGAGACTCTCTGGTGGCCTGAAGTCCCTGAAAGAAGTTAGTCCCCGACTCGTAGGATGCCACATATAGATAATGGTTACCACTACATGTGCTGTCTCCCCTATTCCACATTTCACACTATGCTGATATCTCTCCTCTTCCCACTTACCTGCTGATGCTGTTGTAATTCAGAGGGTACAGGTCTGGTTTTAGATTTCTATGGTTGTCAATGTGGCTAAAGGTTGCTTTGTGCTCACCCTCCCAGGTTCAGCCTGGGTCCTGCAGGTGATCCTAAGGGCTGAGAGCAGGGGCGCAACTAGACGCGCACTTCGGGGGTGGGGGAGGAGCTGGTACTCCAAGAGGTGGGCGTTGAGGCATACTCAAAGTCAAGATTAGATCACACATTGGCAAACCCAATGCATCTGATTTAAATGTTCTAATACATGCAAACAACATTTTAACATACCTGTATCTTTGTGCTCTATCACAGTAAAGCCAGATCTATTGGTTTTGCCAATGCATTTCCATGAGAAAATGAACACTGCATGAATTCAGACAGTGCCCACCATAACTGCGAGCATCAGTTGTCTGCAAGGCCATTGGTACTATGCGAGTCTCAGCATGAGAGAGAGGACTGCAAGCAGGGTGAAGGCAACTTCCGAATGAAAATTAACTGTGCAACCCCTGCTCCTCTGTCCAGTTCTGGCCAAGACTACTGACCCCAGCAGCAACCAGACCACCGTCTGCTCCTGTGTCCAGCTGTGGCCTAGACTACTGACCCCAGCAACAACCTGACCACCCCCTGATCCTGTGTCCAGCTCTGGCCAAGACTACTGACAGTAGCAACAACCTGACCACCCTCTGCTCCTGTGTCCAGCTCTGGCCAAGAATACTGGCCCCAGAAATAACCTGACCACCCCTGCTCCTCTGTACTGCTCTGTCCAAGACTACTGACCCCAGCAACAACCTGACCACCCCCTGATCCTGTGTCCGGCTCTGGCCAAGACTGCTGACCCCAGAAACAACCTGGCCACCCTCTGCTCCTCTACCAAGCTCTGGCCAAGACTACTGACCCCAGCAACAACCTAACCAACCCCTGATCCTGTGTCCAGCTCTGGCCAAGACTACTGACCCCAGCAACAAACTGACTACCCCCTGATCCTGTGTCCAGCTCTGGCCAAGACTACTGACACCAGCAACAACCTGACCACCCTGTGATCCTTTTTCAAGCTCTGGCCAAAGCTATTGACCTCAGCAACCTCCTGACCACCCTCTGCTCCTGTATGCCGCTCTGACCAAGACTACTGACCCCAGCAACAACCTGACCACCCCCTGATCCTGTGTCCAGCTCTGGCCAAGACTACTGACCCCAGCAACAACATGACCACCCACTGTTCCTGTATCCAGCTTTGGCCAGGACTACTGACCTCAGCAACAACCTGACCACCCCGATGCTGTGTCCAGATCTGGCCAAGACTACTGACCCCAGCAACAAACTGACCACCTCCTGATCATGAGGCCAGCTCTGGCTAAAGCTACTTACCTCAGCAAGCACCTGTCCACCCTCAACTCCTGTGTCCAGCTCTGGCCCATACCACAGACCCCAGAAACAGTATGACCACCCCCTGATCTTGTGTCCAGCTCTGGCCAAGACTCCTGACCCCAGCAACAACCTGACCACCCCCTGATCCTGTGTCCAGCTCTGGCCAAGACTACTGGCCCCAGCAACAACCTGACTACCCCCTGATCCTATGTCCAGCTCTGGCCAAGACTGCTGACCCCAGAAACAACCTGACCACCTTCTGCTCCTCTGCCAAGCTCTGGCCAAGACTACTGACCCCAGCAACAACCTAACCACCCCCTGATCCTGTGTCCAGCTCTGGCCAAGACTACTGACCCCAGCAACAACCTGACTACCCCCTGCTCCTGTGTCCAGCTCTGGCCAAGACTACTGGCCCCAGCAACAAACTGAGAACCCCCTGATCCTGTGTCCAGCTCTGGCCAAGACTACTGACACCAGCAACAACCTGACCACCCCCTGATCCTGTTTCAAGCTCTGGCCAAAGCTATTGACCTCAGCAACCTCCTGACCACCTCCTGATCCTGAGGCCAGCTCTGGCTAAAGCTACTTACCTCAGCAAGCACCTGTCCACCCTCAACTCCTGTGTCCAGCTCTGACCCATACTACAGACCACAGCAACAGTCTGACCACCCCCTGATCTTGTGTCCAGCTCTGGCCAAGACTCCTGACCCCAGCAACAACCTGAGCACCCCCTGATCCTGTGTCCAGCTCTGTCCAAGACTACTGACCCCAGCAACAACATGACCACCCACTGTTCCTGTATCCAGCTTTGGCCAGGACTACTGAACTCAGCAACAACCTGACCACCCCGATGCTGTGTCCAGATCTGGCCAAGACTACTGACCCCAGCAACAACCTGACCACCTCCTGATCCTGAGGCCTGCTCTGGCTAAAGCTACTTACCTCAGCAAGCACATGTCCACCCTCAACTCCTGTGTCCAGCTCTGACCCATACTACAGACCACAGCAACAGTCTGACCACCCCCTGATCTTGTGTCCAGCTCTGGCCAAGACTCCTGACCCCAGCAACAACCTGACCACCCACTGATCCTGTGTCCAGCTCTGGCCAAGACTGTTGGCCCCAGCAAAAACCTGACTACCCCCTGATCCTATGTCCAGCGCTGGCCAAGACTACTGACTCCAGAAACAATCTGACCACCCCCTGCTCCTCTGTCCAGCTCTATCCAAGACTATTGACCCCAGCAACAACTTTACCACCCCATGATCCTGTGTCCAGCTCTGGCCAAGACTACTGACCTCAGCAACAACCTGACTACCCGCTGCTCCTGTGTCCAGCTCTGTCCAAAACTACTGACCCCAGCAACAACCTGACCACCCCCTGATCCTGTGTCCGGCTCTGGCCAAGACTGCTGACCCCAGAAACAACCTGACCACCCTCTGCTCCTCTGCCAAGCGCTCGCCAAGACTATTGACCCCAGCAACAACGTGACCACCTCCTGATCCTGTCTTCAGCTCTGGCTAAGACAACTGACCCCAGCAACAACCTGACTACCCCCTGCTCCTGTGTCCAGCTCTAGCCAAGACTACTGGCCCTAGCAACAACCTGACTACCCCCTGATCCTGTGTGAAGCTCTGGCCAAGACTACTGACACCAGCAACAAACTGACCACCCCCTGATCCTGTGTCCAGCTCTGGCGATGACTACTGACCCCAGCAACAACCTGACCACCCCCTGCTCCTGTGTCCAGCTTTGGCCAGGACTACTGACCTCAGCAACAACCTGACCACACCCGATGCTGTGTCCAGATCTGGCCAAGACTACTGACCCCAGTAACAACCTGACCACCTCCTGATCCTGTATCAAGCTCTGGCTAAGGCTACTGACCTCAGCAACCACCTGTCCACCCTCAACTCCTGTGTCCAGCTCTGGCCCATACCACAGACCCCAGCAACAATCTGATCACCCCCTGAACTTGTGTCTAGCTCTGGCCAAGACTCCTGACCCTAGAAACAACCTGACCACCCCCTGATCCTATGTCCAGCTCTGGCCAAGACTACTGACTCCATATCCAACCTTACCACCCCCTGCTCCTCTGTCCAGCTCTGTCTAAGACTACTGACCCCAGCAACAACCTGACCACCGCCTGATCCTGTGTCCAGCTCTGACCAAGACTACTGACCCCAGAAGCAACCTGACCACCCCTGATCCTGTGTCCAGCTCTTGCCAAGACTACTGAACCCAGCAACAACCTGACCACCCCCTGATCTTGTGTCCAGCTCTGGCCAAGACTACTGACCCCAGCAACAACCTGACCACCCCCTGCTCCTGTGTCCAGTTTTGGCCAGGACTACTGACCTCAGCAACAACCTGACCACCCCAGATGCTGTGTCCAGAGCTGGCCAGGACTACTGACCCCAGCAACAACCTGACCACCCCCTGCTCCTGTGTCCAGCTTTGGCCAGGACTACTGACCTCAGCAACAACCTGACCAACCCCGATGCTGTGTCCAGAGCTGGCCAGGACTACTGACCCCAGCAACAACCTGACCACCCCCTGATCCCGTTTCCAGCTCTGTCCAAAGCTATTGACCTCAGCAACCTCCTGAACACCCTCTGCTCCTGTATGCCACTCTGGCCAAGACTACTGACCCCAGCAACAACCTGACCACCCCATGATCCTGTGTCCAGCTTTGGCCAAGACTCCTGACCCCAGCAACAACCTGACCACCCCCTGCTCCTGTGTCCAGCTCTGGCCAACACTACTGACCCCAGCAACAACCTGACCACCTCCTGATCCTGTGTGCAGCTCTGGCTAAGGATACTGACCTCAGCAACCACCTGTCCACCCTCAACTCCTGTGCCCAGCTCTGGCCCAGACTACTGACCCCAGCAACAGTCTGACTACCCCCTGATCCTGTGTCCAGCTCTGGCCAAGACTCCTGACCCCAGAAACAACCTGACCACCCCCTGCTCCTCTGTCCAGCTCTGGCCAAGACTACTGACCCCAGCAACAACCTGACCACCCCTGAGCCTTTGTCCAGTTCTGGCCAAGACTACTGACCCTAGCAACAACCTGACTACCCCCTGCTCCTCTGTCCAGTTCTGGCTAATACTACTTACCCCAGCAACAACCTGACTACCCCCTGCTCCTCTGTCCAGTTCTGGCCAAGGCTGCTGACCCCAGCATCAACCTGACCACCCACCACTCCTCTGTTCAGCTCTGGCCAAGACTACTGAGCCCAGCAACAACCTGACCACCCCCTGATCCTGTGTCCACCTCTGGCCAAGACTACTGACCCCAGCAACAACCTGACCACCCCCTGCTCCTGTGTCCAGCTCTGGCCAAGACTACTGACCCCAGCAACAACCTGACCACCTCCTGATCCTTGTCCAGCTCTGGCTAAGGATACTGACCTCAGCAACCACCTGTCCACCCTCAACTCCTGTGCCCAGCTCTGGCCCAGACGACAGACCCCAGCAACAACCTGACTACCCCCAGCTATTGTGTCCAGCTCTGGCCAAGACTACTGACCCCAGCAGCAACCAGATCACCGTCTGCTCCTGTGTCCAGCTCTGTCCTAGACTACTGACCCCAGCAACAACCTGAACACCCCTCATCCTGTGTCCAGCTCTGGCCAAGACTACTGACCCCAGCAACAACCTGACCACCTCCTGATCCTGTGTCCAGCTCTGGCTAAGGATACTGACCTCAGCAACCACTCGTCCACCCTCAACTCCTGTGCCCAGCTCTGGCCCAGACGACAGACCCCAGCAACAACCTGACTACCCCCAGCTATTGTGTCCAGCTCTGGCCAAGACTACTGACCGCAGCAGCAACCAGATCACCGTCTGCTCCTGTGTCCAGCTCTGTCCTAGACTACTGACCCCAGCAACAACCTGAACACCCCTGATCCTGTGTCCAGCTCTGGACAAGACTACTGACCCCAGCAACAACCTGACCACGCCTGCTCCTCTGTCCAGCTCTGGCCAAGGCTATTGACCTCAGCAACCACCTGACCACCCTCTGCTCCTGTATCCAGCTCTGGCCAAGGCTGCTGATCCCAGCACCAACCTGACCACCCCCTGCTCCTGGGCACAGCTCTGGCCAAGACTACTGTCCTGAGCAACAACCTGACCACCCCCTGATTCTCTGTCCAGCTCTGGCCAAGACTACTGACTCCAGAAACAACCTGACTACCCCCTGATCCTCTATCCAGTTCTGGACAAGGCTGCTGACCACAGCAACAACCTGACCACCCAACACTCCTCTGTTCAGCTCTGTCCAAGACGACTGACCCCAGCAACAACCTGACCACCCCCGATGCTGTGTCCAGATCTGGCCAAGACTACTGACCCCAGCAACAACCTGCCCACCCCCTGCTCCTGTGTACAGCTCTGGCATGGACTACAGACTACAGCAACAACCTGACCATCCCCTGATCCTGTGTCCAGCTCTGGCCAAGACTACTGGCCCCAGCAACAACCTGACCACCCCTGATCCTGTGTCCAGCTCTGGACAAGACTACTGACCTCAGAAGCAACCTGACCACCCCCTGCTCCTCTGTCCAGCCCTGTCCAAGACTACTGACCCCAGCAACAACCTCACCACCCACGATGCTGTGTCCAGATCTGGCCAAGACTACTGACCCCAGCAACAACCTGACCACCTCCTGATCCTGTGTCCAGCTCTGGCTAAGGATACTGACCTCAGCAACCACCTGTCCACCCTCAACTCCTGTGCCCAGCTCTGGCCCAGACGACAGACCCCATCAACAACCTGACTCCCCCCTGCTCCTCTGTCCAGTTCTGGCCAAGGCTGCTGACCCCAGCATCAACCTGACCACCCACCACTCCTCTGTCCAGCTCTGGCCAAGACTCCTGACCCCAGAAACAACCTGACCACCCCCTGCTCCTCTGTCCAGCTCTGGCCAAGACTACTGACCCCAGCAACAACCCGACCACCCCCTGATCCTGTGTCCAGCTCTAGCTAAGACTACTGGCCCAGGAAACAACTTGACCACCCCCTGATCCTGTGTCCAGCTCTGGCCAAGACTACTGACCCTAGCAACAACCTGACAACCCCCTGCTCCTGTGTCCAGCTCCGCCCAAGACTACTGGCCACAGAAACAACCTGACCACCCCTTGCTCCTCTGTCCAGCTTTGTCCAAGACTACTGACCCCAGAAACAACCTGACCACCCCCTGATCATGTGTCTGGCTCTGGCCAAGACTGCTGACCCCCAAAACAACCTGACCACCGCTTGCTCCTCTGTCCAGCTCTGGCCAAGGCAACTGACCCCAGCAACAACCTGACCACCCCCTGATCCTGTGTCCAGCTCTGGCCAAGACTACTGACCCCAGCAACAACCTGACCACCCCCTGCTCCTGTGTCCAGCACTGGCCAAGACTACTGGCCCCAGCAACAACCTGACTACCCCCTGATCCTGTGTCCAGCTCTGGCCAAGACTACTGACCCCAGCAACAACCTGACCATCACCTGATCCCATTTCCAGCTCTGGCCAAAGCTATTGACCTCAGCAACCACCTGATCACCCTCTGCTCCTGTATGCAGCTCTGGCCAAGACTACTGATCCCAGCATCAACCTGACCACCCCCTGATCCTCGGTCCAGCTCTGGCCAAGACTACTGACCCCAGCAACAACCTGACCACCCCCTGCTCCTGTGTCCAGCTTTGGCCAGGACTACTGACCTCAGCAACAAACTCGCCACCCCCGATGCTGTGTCCAGATCTGGCCAAGACTACTGACCCCAGGAATAACCTGACCACCTCCTGATCTTGTGTCCAGCTCTGGCTAAGGCTACTGACCTCAGCAACCACCTGTCCACCCTCAACTCCTGTGTCCAGCTCTGGCCCATACCACAGACCCCAGCAACAATCTGACCACCCCCTGATCTTGTGTCCAGCTCTGGCCAAGACCCTTGACCCCAGCAACAACCTGACCACCCCCTGATCCTGTGCCACCTCTGGCCAAGACTACTGGCCCCAGCAACAACCTGACTACCCCCTGATCCTGTGCCAGCTCTTGCCAAGAGTACTGGCCCCAGCAACAACCTGACTACCCCCTAATCCTGTGGCCAGCTCTGGCCAAGACTCCTGACCCCAGCAACAACCTGACCACCCCTTGATCCTGTGTCCAGCTCTGTCCAAGACTACTGACCACAGCAACAACCTGACCACCCCCTGATCCTGTGTCCAGCTCTGGCCAAGACTACTGACCCCAGAAACAACCTGACCAGCCCCTGATCCTGTGTCCAGCTCTGGCCAAGACTACTGACCCCGGCGACAACCTGACCACCCCCTGATCCTGTGTCCAGCTCTGGCCTAGACTACTGACCCCAGCAAAAACGTTACCACCCCCTGGTCCTGTGTCCAGCTCTGGCCAAGACTGCTGACCCCAGCAACAACCTGACTACCCCCAGCTATTGTTTCCAGCTCTGGCCAAGACTACTGACCCCAGCAGCAACCAGATCACCTTCTGCTCCTGTGTCCAGCTCTGTCCTAGACTACTGACCCCAGCAACAACCTGAACACCGTCTGCTCCTGTGTCCAGCTCTGGCCAAGGATATTGACCTCAGCAACCACCTGACCACCCTCTGCTCCTGTATCCTGCTCTGGCCAAGGCTGCTGATCCCAGCACCAACCTGACCACCCCCCTGCTCCTGTGCTCAGCTCTGGCCATGACTACTGTCCTGAGCAACAACCTGACCACCCCCTGATTCTCTGTCCAGCTCTGGCCAAGACTACTGACTCCAGAAACAACCTGACTACCCCCTCATCCTGTGTCCATCTCTGGGCAAGACTACTGACCCCAGCACCAACCTGACTAACCCCTGCTCCTCTATCCAGTTCTGGACAAGGCTGCTGACCACAGCAACAACCTGACCACCCAACACTCCTCTGTTCAGCTCTGTCCAAGACGACTGACCCCAGCAACAACCTGACCACCCCCTGATCCTGTGTCCAGCTCTGGCCAAGACTTCTGACGCCAGCAACAACCTGCCCACCCCCTGCTCCTGTGTCCAGCTCTGGCCAAGACTACTGACCCCAGCAACAACCTGACCACGCCTGTTCCTCTGTCCAGCTCTGGCCAAGGCTATTGACCTCAGCAACCACCTGACCACCCTCTGCTCCTGTATCCAGCTCTGGCCAAGGCTGCTGATCCCAGCACCAACCTGACCACCCCCTGCTCCTGGGCACAGCTCTGGCCAAGACTACTGTCCTGAGCAACAACCTGACCACCCCCTGATTCTCTGTCCAGCTCTGGCCAAGACTACTGACTCCAGAAACAACCTGACTACCCCCTGATCCTCTATCCAGTTCTGGACAAGGCTGCTGACCACAGCAACAACCTGACCACCCAACACTCCTCTGTTCAGCTCTGTCCAAGACGACTGACCCCAGCAACAACCTGACCACCCCCGATGCTGTGTCCAGATCTGGCCAAGACTACTGACCCCAGCAACAACCTGCCCACCCCCTGCTCCTGTGTACAGCTCTGGCATGGACTACAGACTACAGCAACAACCTGACCACCCCCTGATCCTGTGTCCAGCTCTGGCCAACACTACTGGCCCCAGCAACAACCTGACCACCCCTGATCCTGTGTCCAGCTCTGGCCAAGACTACTGACCTCAGAAGCAACCTGACCACCCCCTGCTCCTCTGTCCAGCCCTGTCCAAGACTACTGACCCCAGCAACAACCTGACCACCCCCGATGCTGTGTCCAGATCTGGCCAAGACTACTGACCCCAGCAACAACCTGACCACCTCCTGATCCTGTGTCCAGCTCTGGCTAAGGATACTGACCTCAGCAACCACCTGTCCACCCTCAACTCCTGTGCCCAGCTCTGGCCCAGACGACAGACCCCAGCAACAACCTGACTCCCCCCTGCTCCTCTGTCCAGTTCTGGCCAAGGCTGCTGACCCCAGCAACAACCCGACCACCCCCTGATCCTGTGTCCAGCTCTAGCTAAGACTACTGGCCCAGGAAACAACTTGACCACCCCCTGATCCTGTGTCCAGCTCTGGCCAAGACTACTGACCCTAGCAACAACCTGACAACCCCCTGCTCCTGTGTCCAGCTCCGCCCAAGACTACTGGCCACAGAAACAACCTGACCACCCCTTGCTCCTCTGTCCAGCTTTGTCCAAGACTACTGACCCCAGAAACAACCTGACCACCCCCTGATCCTGTGTCTGGCTCTGGCCAAGACTGCTGACCCCCAAAACAACCTGACCACCGCTTGCTCCTCTGTCCAGCTCTGGCCAAGGCAACTGACCCCAGCAACAACCTGACCACCATCTGATCCTGTGTCCAGCTCTGGCCAAGACTACTGACCTCAGCAACAACCTGACCACCCCCTGCTCCTGTGTCCAGCACTGGCCAAGACTACTGGCCCCAGCAACAACCTGACTACCCCCTGATCCTGTGTCCAGCTCTGGCCAAGACTACTGACCCCAGCAACAACCTGACCACCTCCTGATCCTGTGTCCAGCTCTGGCTAAGGATACTGACCTCAGCAACCACCTGTCCACCCTCAACTCCTGTGCCCAGCTCTGGCCCAGACGACAGACCCCAGCAACAACCTGACTCCCCCCTGCTCCTCTGTCCAGTTCTGGCCAAGGCTGCTGACCCCAGCAACAACCCGACCACCCCCTGATCCTGTGTCCAGCTCTAGCTAAGACTACTGGCCCAGGAAACAACTTGACCACCCCCTGATCCTGTGTCCAGCTCTGGCTAAGGATACTGACCTCAGCAACCACCTGTCCACCCTCAACTCCTGTGCCCAGCTCTGGCCCAGACGACAGACCCCAGCAACAACCTGACTCCCCCCTGCTCCTCTGTCCAGTTCTGGCCAAGGCTGCTGACCCCAGCAACAACCCGACCACCCCCTGATCCTGTGTCCAGCTCTAGCTAAGACTACTGGCCCAGGAAACAACTTGACCACCCCCTGATCCTGTGTCCAGCTCCGCCCAAGACTACTGGCCACAGAAACAACCTGACCACCCCTTGCTCCTCTGTCCAGCTTTGTCCAAGACTACTGACCCCAGAAACAACCTGACCACCCCCTGATCCTGTGTCTGGCTCTGGCCAAGACTGCTGACCCCCAAAACAACCTGACCACCGCTTGCTCCTCTGTCCAGCTCTGGCCAAGGCAACTGACCCCAGCAACAACCTGACCACCATCTGATCCTGTGTCCAGCTCTGGCCAAGACTACTGACCCCAGCAACAACCTGACCACCCCCTGCTCCTGTGTCCAGCACTGGCCAAGACTACTGGCCCCAGCAACAACCTGACTACCCCCTGATCCTGTGTCCAGCTCTGGCCAAGACTACTGACCCCAGCAACAACCTGACCATCACCTGATCCCATTTCCAGCTCTGGCCAAAGCTATTGACCTCAGCAACCACCTGATCACCCTCTGCTCCTGTATGCAGCTCTGGCCAAGACTACTGATCCCAGCATCAACCTGACCACCCCCTGATCCTCGGTCCAGCTCTGGCCAAGACTACTGACCCCAGCAACAACCTGACCACCCCCTGCTCCTGTGTCCAGCTTTGGCCAGGACTACTGACCTCAGCAACAAACTCGCCACCCCCGATGCTGTGTCCAGATCTGGCCAAGACTACTGACCCCAGGAATAACCTGACCACCTCCTGATCTTGTGTCCAGCTCTGGCTAAGGCTACTGACCTCAGCAACCACCTGTCCACCCTCAACTCCTGTGTCCAGCTCTGGCCCATACCACAGACCCCAGCAACAATCTGACCACCCCCTGATCTTGTGTCCAGCTCTGGCCAAGACCCTTGACCCCAGCAACAACCTGACCACCCCCTGATCCTGTGCCACCTCTGGCCAAGACTACTGGCCCCAGCAACAACCTGACTACTCCCTGATCCTGTGCCAGCTCTTGCCAAGAGTACTGGCCCCAGCAACAACCTGACTACCCCCTAATCCTGTGGCCAGCTCTGGCCAAGACTCCTGACCCCAGCAACAACCTGACCACCCCTTGATCCTGTGTCCAGCTCTGTCCAAGACTACTGACCACAGCAACAACCTGACCACCCCCTGATCCTGTGTCCAGCTCTGGCCAAGACTACTGACCCCAGAAACAACCTGACCAGCCCCTGATCCTGTGTCCAGCTCTGGCCAAGACTACTGACCCCGGCGACAACCTGACCACCCCCTGATCCTGTGTCCAGCTCTGGCCTAGACTACTGACCCCAGCAAAAACGTTACCACCCCCTGATCCTGTGTCCAGCTCTGGCCAAGACTGCTGACACCAGCAACATCCTGACTACCCCCAGCTATTGTGTCCCGCTCTGGCCAAGACTACTGACCCCAGCAGCAACCAGATCACCATCTGCTCCTGTGTCCAGCTCTGTCCTAGACTACTGACCCCAGCAACAACCTGAACACCGTCTGCTCCTGTGTCCAGCTCTGGCCAAGGCTATTGACCTCAGCAACCACCTGACCACCCTCTGCTCCTGTATCCAGCTCTGGCCAAGGCTGCTGATCCCAGCACCAACCTGACCACCCCCCTGCTCCTGTGCTCAGCTCTGGCCATGACTACTGTCCTGAGCAACAACCTGACCACCCCCTGATTCTCTTTCCAGCTCTGGTCAAGACTACTGACTCCAGAAACAACCTGACTACCCCCTCATCCTGTGTCCATCTCTGGGCAAGACTACTGACCCCAGCACCAACCTGACTAACCCCTGCTCCTCTATCCAGTTCTGGACAAGGCTGCTGACCACAGCAACAACCTGACCACCCAACACTCCTCTGTTCAGCTCTGTCCAAGACGACTGACCCCAGCAACAACCTGACCACCCCCTGATCCTGTGTCCAGCTCTGGCCAAGACTTCTGACCCCAGCAACAACCTGCCCACCCCCTGCTTCTGTGTCCAGCTCTGGCATGGACTACAGACCCCAGCAACAACCTGACCACCCCCTGATCCTGTGTCCACCTCTGGCCAAGACTACTGACCCCAGCAACAACCTGACCACCTCCTGATCCTGTGTCCAACTCTGGCTAAGGATACTGACCTCAGCAACCACCTGTCCACCCTCAACTCCTGTGCCCAGCTCTGGCCCAGACTACAGACCCCAGCAGCAACCTGACCACCCCCTGATCCTGTGTCCAGCTCTGGCCAAGGCTACTGACCCCAGCAACAACCTGACCACCCCCTGATGCCGTGTCCAGCTCTGGCCAAGACTACTGGCCCCAGCAAATACCTGACCACCCCTGATCCTGTGTCCAGCTCTGGCCAAGACTACTGACCTCAGAAACAACCTGACCACCACCTGCTCCTCTGTCCAGCCCTGTCCAAGACTACTGACCCCAGCAACAACCTGACTACCCCCGATGCTGTGTCCAGATCTGGCCAAAACTACTGACCCCAGCAACAACCTGACCACCTCCTGATCCTGTGTCCAGCTCTGGCTTAGGCTACTGACCTCAGCAACCACCTGTCCACCCTCAACTCTTGTGTCCAGCTCTGGCCAAGACTCCTGACCCCAGCAACAACCTGACCACCCCCTGCTCCTCTGTCCAGCTCTGTCCTAGACTACTGACCCCAGAAACAACCTGACCACCCCCTGATCCTGCGTCCAGCTCGGGCCAAGACTACCGACCCCAGCAACAACCTGACCACCCCCTGCTCCTATGTCCAGCTCTGGCCAAGTCTACTGACCCCAGCAACAACCTCACCACCCCCTGCTCCTGTGTCCAGCTCTGGCCAAGACTACTGACCCCACCAACAACCTGACCACCTCCTGATCCTGTGTCCAGCTCTGACTAAGGATACTGACCTCAGCAGCCACCTGTCCACCCTCAACTCCTGTGCCCAGCTCTGGCCCAGACTACAGACCCCAGCAACAGTCTGACTACCCCCTGATCCTGTGTCCAGCTCTGGCCAAGACTACTGACCCCAGAAACAACCTGACCACCACCTGCTCCTCTGTCCAGCTCTGGCCAAGACTACTGACCCCAGCAACAACCTGACTACCCCCTGCTCCTGTGTCCAGCTCTGCCCAAGACTACTGGCCCCAGAAACAACCTGACCACCCCTTGCTCCTCTGTCCAGCTCTGTCCAAGACTACTGACCCCAGCAACAACCTGACCACCCCCTGATCCTGTTTCCGGCTCTGGCCAAGACTGCTGACTCCAGAAACAACCTGACCACCCTCTGCTCCTCTGTCAAGCTCTGGCCAAGACAACTGACCCCAGCAACAACCTGACCACCCCTTGATCCTGTGTCCAGCTCTGGCCAAGACTACTGACCCCAGCAACAACCTGACTACCCCCTGCTCCTCTGTCCAGCTCTGGCCAAGACTACTGGCCCCAGCAACAACCTGACCACCCCCTGATCCTGTGTCCAGCTCTGGCCAAGACTACTGGCCCCAGAAACAACCTGACCACCCCCTGATCCTGTTTCCAGCTCTGGCCAAGTTTACTGACCCCAGCAACAACCTGACTACCCCCTGCTCCTGTGTCCAGCTCTGCCCAAGACTACTGGCCCCAGAAACAACCTGACCACCCCTTGCTCCTCTGTCCAGCTCTGTCCAAGACTACTGACCCCAGCAACAACCTGACCACCCCCTGATCCTGTTTCCGGCTCTGGCCAAGACTGCTGACTCCAGAAACAACCTGACCACCCTCTGCTCCTCTGTCAAGCTCTGGCCAAGACAACTGACCCCAGCAACAACCTGACCACCCCTTGATCCTGTGTCCAGCTCTGGCCAAGACTACTGACCCCAGCAACAACCTGACTACCCCCTGCTCCTCTGTCCAGCTCTGGCTAAGACTACTGGCCCCAGCAACAACCTGACCACCCCCTGATCCTGTGTCCAGCTCTGGCCAAGACTACTGACCCCAGCAACAATCTGACCACCCCCTCATCCTGTTTCCATCTCTGCAAAGCTATTGACCTCAGCAACCACCTGATCACCCCCTGCTCCTCTGTCCAGCTCTGGCCAAGACTACTGATCCCATCAACAACCTGACCACACCCTGATCCTCGGTTCAGCTCTGGCCAAGACTACTGACCCCAGCAACAACCTGACCACCCCCTGCTCCTGTGTCCAGCTTTGGCCAGGAATACTGACATCAGCAACAACCTCACCACCCCCGATGCTGTGTCCAGCTCTGGTCCATACCACAGACCCCAGCAACAATCTGACCACCCCCTGATCTTGTGTCCAGCTCTGGCCAAGACTCTTGACCGCAGCAACAACCTGACCACCCCCTGATCCTGTGCCAGCTCTGGCCAAGACTACTGTCCCCAGCAACAATCTGACTACCCCTTGATCATGTGTCCAGATCTGGCCAAGACTACTGACTCCAGAAACAACCTGACCACCCCCTGCTCCTCTGTCCAGCTCTGTCTGAGACTACTGACCCCAGCAACAACCTGACCACCCCATGATCCTGTGCCCAGCTCTGGCCAAGGCCATTGACCTCAGCAACCACCTGACTACCCTCTGCTCCTGTATCCAGCTCTGGCCAAGGCTGCTGATCCCAGCAACAACCTGACCACCCCCTGCTCCTGTGTCCAGCTCTCGCCAAGACTACTGTCCCCAGCAACAACCTGACCAACCCCTGATCCTGTGTCCAGCTCTGGCCAAGACTACTGACCCCAGCAACAACATGACTACCCCCTGCTCCTCTGTCCAGTTCTGGCTAAGAATACTTACCCCAGCAACACCCTGACCACCCCTGTATCCTGTGTTCAGCTCTGGCCAAGACTGTTGACCCCATAAACAACCTGACCACCCCTGCTCCTCTGTCCGGCTCTGGCCAAGACTGCTGACCCCAGAAACAACCTGACCACCCTCTGCTCCTCTGTCAAGCTCTGGCCAAGACTACTGACCCCAGCAAAATCCTGACCAACCACGGATCCTGTGTCCAACTCTGGCCAAGACTACTGACCCCAGCAACAACCTGACTACCCCCTGCTCCTGTGTCCAGCTCTGGCCAAGACTACTGGCCCCAGCAACAACCTGACTACCCCCTGATCCTCTCTCCAGCTCTTGCCAAGACTACTGACCCCAGCATCAACATGACCACCCCCTGATCCAATTTCCAGCTCTGGCCAAAGCTATTGACCTCAGCAACCTCCTGACCACCCTCTGCTCCTGTATGCCGCTCTGGCCAAGACTACTGACCCCAGCAACAACCTGACCACGCCCTGATCCTGTGTCCAGCTCTGGCCAAGACTACTGACCCCAGCAACAACCTGGCCACCCCCTGCTCCTGTGCCCAGCTTTGGCCAGGAATACTGACCTCAGCAACAACCTGACCACCCCCAATGCTGTGTCCAGAGCTGGGGAAGACTACTGACCCCAGCAACAACTTGACCACCTCCTGATCCTGTGTCCAGCTCTGGCTAAGGCTACTGACCTCAGCAACCACCTGTCCACCCTCAACTCCTGTGTCCAGCTCTGGCCCATACCACAGACCCCAGCAACAATCTGACCAACCCCTGATCTTGTGTCCAGCTCTGGCCAAGACTCCTGACCCCAGCAACAACCTGACCACCCCTTGGTCCTGTGTCCAGGTCTGGCCAAGACTACTGGCCCCAGCAACAACCTGACTACCCTGTGATCCTGTGTCCAGCTCTGGCCAAGACTACTGACTCCAGAAACAACTTGACCGCCCCCTGCTCCTCTGTCCAGCTCTGTCCAAGACTACTGACCCCAGCAAAAACCTGACCACCCCCTGATCCTGTGTCCAGCTCTGGCCAATACTACTGACCCCAGCAACAACCTGACCACCCCCTGATCCTGTGTCCACCTCTGGCCAAGACTACTGACCCCAGAATCAAACTGACCACCCCCTGATCCTGTGTCCAGCTCTGGCCAAGGCTACTGACCCCAGCAACAACCTGACCACCCCCTGATCCTGTGTCCAGCTCTGGCTAAGACTACTGACCCCAGCAAAAACCTGACCACCCCCTGATCCTGTGTTCAGCTCTGGCCAATACTACTGACCCCAGCAACAACCTGACTACCCCCTGCTACTGTGTCCAGCTCTGGCCAAGACTACTGACACCAGCAACAACCTGACCACCCCTTGATCCTGAGTCCAGCTCTGGCCAAGACTACTGACCCCAGCAGCAACCAGATCACCGTCTGCTCCTGTGTCCAGCTCTGTCCTAGACTACTGACCCCAGCAACAACCTGAACACCCCAGATCCTGTGTCCAGCTCTGGCCAAGACTACTGACCCCAGCAACAACCTGACCACCCTCTGATCCTGTGTCCAGCTCTGGCCAAGGCTATTGACCTCAGTAACCACCTGACCACCCTCTGCTCCTGTATCCAGCTCTGGCCAAGGCTGCTGATCCCAGCACCAACCTGACCACCCCCTGCTCCTGTGTTCAGCTCTGGCCAAGACTACTGTCCTCAGCAACAACCTGACCACCCCCTGATTCTGTGTCCAGCTCTGGCCAAGAATACTGACCCCAGAAACAACCTGACTACCCCCTGATCCTGTGTCCAGCTCTGGCCAAGACTACTGACCCCAGCACCAACCTGACTACCCCCTGCTCCTCTATCCAGTTCTGGACAAGGCTGCTGATCACAGCAACAACCTGACCACCTCATGATCCTGTGTCCAACTCTGGCTAAGGATACTGACCTCAGCCACCACCTGTCCACCCTCAACTCCTGTGTCCAGCTCTGGCCAAGTCTTCTGACCCAAGCAACAACCTGACCACCCCCTGATCCCGTGTCCAGCTCTGGCCAAGACTACTGGCCCCAGCAACAACCTGATCACCCCCTGATCCTGTGTCCAGATTTGGCCAAGACTCTTGACCGCAGCAACAACCTGACCACCCCCTGATCCTGTGCCAGCTCTGGCCAAGACTACTGTCCACAGCAACAACCTGACTACCCCCTGATCCTGTGTCCAGCTCTGGCCAAGACTACTGACTCCAGAAACAACCTGACCACCCCTGCTCCTCTGTCCAGCTCTGTCTGAGACTACTGACCCCAGCAACAACCTGGCCACCCCCTGATCCTGTGTCTAGCTCTGGCTAAGGCTACTGACCTCAGACACCACCTGTCCACCCTCAACTCCTGTGTCCAGCTCTGGCCCATACCACAGTCCCTAGCAACAATCTGACCAACCCCTGATCCTGTGTCCAACTCTGGCCAAGACTACTGACCACAGCAGCAACCAGACCACCGTCTCCTCCTGTGTCCAGCACTGGCCTAGACTACTGACCCCAGCAACAACCTGACCACCCCCTGATCCTGTGTCCAGCTCTGGCCAAGACTACTGACCCCAGCAACAACCTGACCACCCCAAGATCCAGTGTCCAGCTCTGACCAAGGCCATTGACCTCAGCAACCACCTGACTACCCTCTGCTCCTGTATCCAGCTCTGGCCAAGGCTGCTGATCCCAGCAACAACCTGACCACCCCCTGCTCCTATGCCCAGCTCTGGCTAAGACTACTGTCCCCAGCAACAACCTGACCAACCCCTAATCCTGTGTCCAGCTCTGGCCAAGACTACTGACCCCAGCAACAACCTGACTACCCCCTGCTCCTCTGTCCAGTTCTGGCTAAGACTACTTACCCCAGCAACACCCTGACCACCCCCTGATCCTGTGTTCAGCTCTGGCCAAGACTGCTGACCCCAGAAACAAACTCACCACCCCTGCTCCTCTGTCCAGCTCTGGCCAAGACTGCTGACCCCAGAAACAATCTGACTACCCCTTGATCATGTGTCCAGATCTGGCCAAGACTACTGACTCCAGAAACAACCTGACCACCCCCTGCTCCTCTGTCCAGCTCTGTCTGAGACTACTGACCCCAGCAACAACCTGACCACCCCATGATCCTGTGCCCAGCTCTGGCCAAGGCCATTGACCTCAGCAACCACCTGACTACCCTCTGCTCCTGTATCCAGCTCTGGCCAAGGCTGCTGATCCCAGCAACAACCTGACCACCCCCTGCTCCTGTGTCCAGCTCTCGCCAAGACTACTGTCCCCAGCAACAACCTGACCAACCCCTGATCCTGTGTCCAGCTCTGGCCAAGACTACTGACCCCAGCAACAACATGACTACCCCCTGCTCCTCTGTCCAGTTCTGGCTAAGAATACTTACCCCAGCAACACCCTGACCACCCCTGTATCCTGTGTTCAGCTCTGGCCAAGACTGTTGACCCCATAAACAACCTGACCACCCCTGCTCCTCTGTCCGGCTCTGGCCAAGACTGCTGACCCCAGAAACAACCTGACCACCCTCTGCTCCTCTGTCAAGCTCTGGCCAAGACTACTGACCCCAGCAAAATCCTGACCAACCACGGATCCTGTGTCCAACTCTGGCCAAGACTACTGACCCCAGCAACAACCTGACTACCCCCTGCTCCTGTGTCCAGCTCTGGCCAAGACTACTGGCCCCAGCAACAACCTGACTACCCCCTGATCCTCTCTCCAGCTCTTGCCAAGACTACTGACCCCAGCATCAACATGACCACCCCCTGATCCAATTTCCAGCTCTGGCCAAAGCTATTGACCTCAGCAACCTCCTGACCACCCTCTGCTCCTGTATGCCGCTCTGGCCAAGACTACTGACCCCAGCAACAACCTGACCACCCCCTGATCCTGTGTCCAGCTCTGGCCAAGACTACTGACCCCAGCAACAACCTGGCCACCCCCTGCTCCTGTGCCCAGCTTTGGCCAGGAATACTGACCTCAGCAACAACCTGACCACCCCCAATGCTGTGTCCAGAGCTGGGGAAGACTACTGACCCCAGCAACAACTTGACCACCTCCTGATCCTGTGTCCAGCTCTGGCTAAGGCTACTGACCTCAGCAACCACCTGTCCACCCTCAACTCCTGTGTCCAGCTCTGGCCCATACCACAGACCCCAGCAACAATCTGACCAACCCCTGATCTTGTGTCCAGCTCTGGCCAAGACTCCTGACCCCAGCAACAACCTGACCACCCCTTGGTCCTGTGTCCAGGTCTGGCCAAGACTACTGGCCCCAGCAACAACCTGACTACCCTGTGATCCTGTGTCCAGCTCTGGCCAAGACTACTGACTCCAGAAACAACTTGACCGCCCCCTGCTCCTCTGTCCAGCTCTGTCCAAGACTACTGACCCCAGCAAAAACCTGACCACCCCCTGATCCTGTGTCCAGCTCTGGCCAATACTACTGACCCCAGCAACAACCTGACCACCCCCTGATCCTGTGTCCACCTCTGGCCAAGACTACTGACCCCAGAATCAAACTGACCACCCCCTGATCCTGTGTCCAGCTCTGGCCAAGGCTACTGACCCCAGCAACAACCTGACCACCCCCTGATCCTGTGTCCAGCTCTGGCTAAGACTACTGACCCCAGCAAAAACCTGACCACCCCCTGATCCTGTGTTCAGCTCTGGCCAATACTACTGACCCCAGCAACAACCTGACTACCCCCTGCTACTGTGTCCAGCTCTGGCCAAGACTACTGACACCAGCAACAACCTGACCACCCCTTGATCCTGAGTCCAGCTCTGGCCAAGACTACTGACCCCAGCAGCAACCAGATCACCGTCTGCTCCTGTGTCCAGCTCTGTCCTAGACTACTGACCCCAGCAACAACCTGAACACCCCAGATCCTGTGTCCAGCTCTGGCCAAGACTACTGACCCCAGCAACAACCTGACCACCCTCTGATCCTGTGTCCAGCTCTGGCCAAGGCTATTGACCTCAGTAACCACCTGACCACCCTCTGCTCCTGTATCCAGCTCTGGCCAAGGCTGCTGATCCCAGCACCAACCTGACCACCCCCTGCTCCTGTGTTCAGCTCTGGCCAAGACTACTGTCCTCAGCAACAACCTGACCACCCCCTGATTCTGTGTCCAGCTCTGGCCAAGAATACTGACCCCAGAAACAACCTGACTACCCCCTGATCCTGTGTCCAGCTCTGGCCAAGACTACTGACCCCAGCACCAACCTGACTACCCCCTGCTCCTCTATCCAGTTCTGGACAAGGCTGCTGATCACAGCAACAACCTGACCACCTCATGATCCTGTGTCCAACTCTGGCTAAGGATACTGACCTCAGCCACCACCTGTCCACCCTCAACTCCTGTGTCCAGCTCTGGCCAAGTCTTCTGATCCAAGCAACAACCTGACCACCCCCTGATCCCGTGTCCAGCTCTGGCCAAGACTACTGGCCCCAGCAACAACCTGATCACCCCCTGATCCTGTGTCCAGATTTGGCCAAGACTCTTGACCGCAGCAACAACCTGACCACCCCCTGATCCTGTGCCAGCTCTGGCCAAGACTACTGTCCACAGCAACAACCTGACTACCCCCTGATCCTGTGTCCAGCTCTGGCCAAGACTACTGACTCCAGAAACAACCTGACCACCCCTGCTCCTCTGTCCAGCTCTGTCTGAGACTACTGACCCCAGCAACAACCTGGCCACCCCCTGATCCTGTGTCTAGCTCTGGCTAAGGCTACTGACCTCAGACACCACCTGTCCACCCTCAACTCCTGTGTCCAGCTCTGGCCCATACCACAGTCCCTAGCAACAATCTGACCAACCCCTGATCCTGTGTCCAACTCTGGCCAAGACTACTGACCACAGCAGCAACCAGACCACCGTCTCCTCCTGTGTCCAGCACTGGCCTAGACTACTGACCCCAGCAACAACCTGACCACCCCCTGATCCTGTGTCCAGCTCTGGCCAAGACTACTGACCCCAGCAACAACCTGACCACCCCAAGATCCAGTGTCCAGCTCTGGCCAAGGCCATTGACCTCAGCAACCACCTGACTACCCTCTGCTCCTGTATCCAGCTCTGGCCAAGGCTGCTGATCCCAGCAACAACCTGACCACCCCCTGCTCCTATGCCCAGCTCTGGCTAAGACTACTGTCCCCAGCAACAACCTGACCAACCCCTAATCCTGTGTCCAGCTCTGGCCAAGACTACTGACCCCAGCAACAACCTGACTACCCCCTGCTCCTCTGTCCAGTTCTGGCTAAGACTACTTACCCCAGCAACACCCTGACCACCCCCTGATCCTGTGTTCAGCTCTGGCCAAGACTGCTGACCCCAGAAACAAACTCACCACCCCTGCTCCTCTGTCCAGCTCTGGCCAAGACTGCTGACCCCAGAAACAACCTGACCACCCTCTGCTCCTCTGTCAAGCTCTGGCCAAGGCTACTGACCCCAGGAAACATCCTGACCAACCCCTGAACCTGTGTCCAGCTCTGGCCAAGACTACTGACCCCAGCAACAAACTGACTACCCCCGCTCCTGTGTCCAGCTCTGGCCAACACTACTGGCCCCAGCAACAACCTCACTACGCCCTGATCCTCTCTCCAGCTCTTGACAAGATACTGACCCCAGCATCAACATGACCACCCCCTGATCCAATTTGCAGCTCTGGCCAGAGCTATTAACCTCAGCAACCTCCTGACCACCCTCTGCTCCTGTATGCTGCTCTGGCCAAGACTACTGACCCCAGCAACAACCTGACCACCCTCTGATCCTGTGTCCAGCTCTGGCCAAGACTACTGACCCCAGCAACAACCTGACCACCCCCTGCTCCTGTGTCGAGCGTTGGCCAGGACTACTGACCTCAGCAACAACCTGACCACCCCCTGATCCTGTGTCCAGCTCTGGCCAAGACTACTGGCCCCAGCAACAACCTGACTACCCTGTGATCCTGTGTCCAGCTCTGGCCAAGACTACTGACTCCAGAAACAACCTGACCGCCCCCTTCTCCCCTGTCCAGCTCTGGCCCATACCACAGACCCCAGCAACAATCTGACCAACCCCTGATCTTGTGTCCAGCTCTGGCCAAGACTCCTGACCCCATCAACAACCTGACCACCCCTTGATCCTGTGTCCAGCTCTGGCCAAGAGTACGGGCCCCAGCAACAATCTGACTACCCTGTGATCCTGTGTCCAGCTCTGGCCAAGACTACTGACTCCAGAAACAAACTGACCACCCCCTTCTCCTCTGTCCAGCTCTGTCCAAGACTGCTGACCCCAGCAACAACCTGACCACCCCCTGATCCTGTGTCCACCTCTGGCCAAGACTACTGACCCCAGAATCAACCTGACCACCCCCTGATCCTGTGTCCAGCTCTTGCCAAGACTACTGACCCCAGCAACAACCTGACCACCCCCTGATCCTGTGTCCAGCTCCGACTAAGACTGCTGTCCCCAGCAACAACCTGACCACCCCCTGATCCTGTGTCCAGCTCTGGCCAAGACTACTGACCCCAGCAACAACCTGACTACACCCTGCTATTGTGTCCAGCTCTGGCCAAGACTACTGAACCCAGCAACAACCTGACCACCCCTTGATCCTGAGTCCAGCTCTGGCCAAGACTACTGACCCCAGCAGCAACCAGATCACCGTCTGCTCCTGTGTCCAGCTCTGTCCTAGACTACTGACCCCAGCAACAACCTGAACACCCCTGATCCTGTGTCCAGCTCTGGCCAAGACTACTGACCCCAGCAACAACCTGACCACCCCCTGATCCTGTGTCCAGCTCTGGCCAATGCTATTGACCTCAGCAACCACCTGACCACCCTCTGCTCCTGTATCCAGCTCTGGCCAAGGCTGCTGATCCCAGCACCAACCTGACCACCCCCTGCTCCTGTATTCAGCTCTGGCCAAAACTACTGTCCTCAGCAACAACCTGACCACCCCCTGATTCTGTGTCCAGCTCTGGCCAAGACTACTGACCCCAGCAGCAACCAGATCACCGTCTGCTCCTGTGTCCAGGTCTTGCCAAGACTACTGGCCCCAGCAACAACCTGACTACCCTGTGATCCTGTGTCCAGCTCTGGCCAAGACTACTGACTCCAGAAACAACTTGACCGCCCCCTGCTCCTCTGTCCAGCTCTGTCCAAGACTACTGACCCCAGCAACAACCTGACCACCCCCTGATCCTGTGTCCACCTCTGGCCAAGACTACTGACCCCAGAATCAACCTGACCACCCCCTGATCCTGTGTCCAGCTCTGGCCAAGGCTACTGACCCCAGCAACAACCTGACCACCCCCTGATCCTGTGTCCAGCTCTGGCTAAGACTACTGACCCCAGCAAAAACCTGACCACCCCCTGATCCTGTGTCCAGCTCTGGCCAATACTACTGACCCCAGCAACAACCTGACTACCCCCTGCTACTGTGTCCAGCTCTGGCCAAGACTACTGACACCAGCAACAACCTGACCACCCCTTGATCCTGAGTCCAGCTCTGGCCAAGACTACTGACCCCAGCAGCAACCAGATCACCGTCTGCTCCTGTGTCCAGCTCTGTCCTAGACTACTGACCCCAGCAACAACCTGAACACCCCAGATCCTGTGTCCAGCTCTGGCCAAGGCTATTGACCTCAGTAACCACCTGACCACCCTCTGCTCCTGTATCCAGCTCTGGCCAAGGCTGCTGATCCCAGCACCAACCTGACCACCCCCTGCTCCTGTGTTCAGCTCTGGCCAAGACTACTGTCCTCAGCAACAACCTGACCACCCCCTTATTCTGTGTCCAGCTCTGGCCAAGACTACTGACCCCAGAAACAACCTGACTACCCCCTGACCCTGTGTCCAGCTCTGGCCAAGACTACTGACCCCAGCACCAACCTGACTACCCCCTGCTCCTCTATCCAGTTCTGGACAAGGCTGCTGATCACAGCAACAACCTGACCACCTCATGATCCTGTGTCCAACTCTGGCTAAGGATACTGACCTCAGCCACCACCTGTCCACCCTCAACTCCTGTGTCCAGCTCTGGCCAAGGCTTCTGACCCAAGCAACAACCTGACCACCCCCTGATCCCGTGTCCAGCTCTGGCCAAGACTACTGGCCCCAGCAACAACCTGATCACCCCCTGATCCTGTGTCCAGATTTGGCCAAGAATCTTGACCGCAGCAACAACCTGACCACCCCCTGATCCTGTGCCAGCTCTGGCCAAGACTACTGTCCCCAGCAACAACCTGACTACCCCCTGATCCTGTGTCCAGCTCTGGCCAAGACTACTGACTCCAGAAACAACCTGACCACCCCTGCTCCTCTGTCCAGCTCTGTCTGAGACTACTGACCCCAGCAACAACCTGGCCACCCCCTGATCCTGTGTCTAGCTCTGGCTAAGGCTACTGACCTCAGCAACCACCTGTCCACCCTCAACTCCTGTGTCCAGCTCTGGCCCATACCCCAGTCCCTAGCAACAATCTGACCAACCCCTGATCCTGTGTCCAACTCTGGCCAAGACTACTGACCACAGCAGCAACCAGACCACCGTCTCCTCCTGTGTCCAGCACTGGCCTAGACTACTGACTCCAGCAACAACCTGACCACCCCCTGATCCTGTGTCCAGCTCTGGCCAAGACTACTGACCCCAGCAACAACCTGACCACCCCATGATCCTGTGTCCAGCTCTGGCCAAGGCCATTGACCTCAGCAACCACCTGACTACCCTCTGCTCCTGTATCCAGCTCTGGCCAAGGCTGCTGATCCCAGCAACAACCTGACCACCCCCTGCTCCTATGTCCAGCTCTGGCCAAGACTACTGTCCCCAGCAACAACCTGACCAACCCCTAATCCTGTGTCCAGCTCTGGCCAAGACTACTGACCCCAGCAACAACCTGACTACCCCCTGCTCCTCTGTCCAGTTCTGGCTAAGACTACTTACCCCAGCAACACCCAGACCACCCCCTGATCCTGTGTTCAGCTCTGGCCAAGACTGCTGACCCCAGAAACAAACTCACCACCCCTGCTCCTCTGTCCAGCTCTGTCCAAGACTGCTGACCCCAGAAACAACCTGACCACCCTCTGCTCCTCTGTCAAGCTCTGGCCAAGGCTACTGACCCCAGGAAACATCCTGACCAACCCCTGATCCTGTGTCCAGCTCTGGCCAAGACTACTGACCCCAGCAACAACCTGACTACCCCCGCTCCTGTGTCCAGCTATGGCCAAGACTACTGGCCCCAGCAACAACCTCACTACGCCCTGATCCTCTCTCCAGCTCTTGCCAAGATACTGACCCCAGCATCAACATGACCACCCCCTGATCCTGTGTCCAGCTCTAGCTAAGACTACTGGCCCAGGAAACAACTTGACCACCCCCTGATCCTGTGTCCAGCTCTGGCCAAGACTACTGACCCTAGCAACAACCTGACAACCCCCTGCTCCTGTGTCCAGCTCCGCCCAAGACTACTGGCCACAGAAACAACCTGACCACCCCTTGCTCCTCTGTCCAGCTTTGTCCAAGACTACTGACCCCAGAAACAACCTGACCACCCCCTGATCCTGTGTCTGGCTCTGGCCAAGACTGCTGACCCCCAAAACAACCTGACCACCGCTTGCTCCTCTGTCCAGCTCTGGCCAAGGCAACTGACCCCAGCAACAACCTGACCACCATCTGATCCTGTGTCCAGCTCTGGCCAAGACTACTGACCCCAGCAACAACCTGACCACCCCCTGCTCCTGTGTCCAGCACTGGCCAAGACTACTGGCCCCAGCAACAACCTGACTACCCCCTGATCCTGTGTCCAGCTCTGGCCAAGACTACTGACCCCAGCAACAACCTGACCATCACCTGATCCCATTTCCAGCTCTGGCCAAAGCTATTGACCTCAGCAACCACCTGATCACCCTCTGCTCCTGTATGCAGCTCTGGCCAAGACTACTGATCCCAGCATCAACCTGACCACCCCCTGATCCTCGGTCCAGCTCTGGCCAAGACTACTGACCCCAGCAACAACCTGACCACCCCCTGCTCCTGTGTCCAGCTTTGGCCAGGACTACTGACCTCAGCAACAAACTCGCCACCCCCGATGCTGTGTCCAGATCTGGCCAAGACTACTGACCCCAGGAATAACCTGACCACCTCCTGATCTTGTGTCCAGCTCTGGCTAAGGCTACTGACCTCAGCAACCACCTGTCCACCCTCAACTCCTGTGTCCAGCTCTGGCCCATACCACAGACCCCAGCAACAATCTGACCACCCCCTGATCTTGTGTCCAGCTCTGGCCAAGACCCTTGACCCCAGCAACAACCTGACCACCCCCTGATCCTGTGCCACCTCTGGCCAAGACTACTGGCCCCAGCAACAACCTGACTACCCCCTGATCCTGTGCCAGCTCTTGCCAAGAGTACTGGCCCCAGCAACAACCGGACTACCCCCTAATCCTGTGGCCAGCTCTGGCCAAGACTCCTGACCCCAGCAACAACCTGACCACCCCTTGATCCTGTGTCCAGCTCTGTCCAAGACTACTGACCACAGCAACAACCTGACCACCCCCTGATCCTGTGTCCAGCTCTGGCCAAGACTACTGACCCCAGAAACAACCTGACCAGCCCCTGATCCTGTGTCCAGCTCTGGCCAAGACTACTGACCCCGGCGACAACCTGACCACCCCCTGATCCTGTGTCCAGCTCTGGCCTAGACTACTGACCCCAGCAAAAACGTTACCACCCCCTGATCCTGTGTCCAGCTCTGGCCAAGACTGCTGACACCAGCAACATCCTGACTACCCCCAGCTATTGTGTCCCGCTCTGGCCAAGACTACTGACCCCAGCAGCAACCAGATCACCTTCTGCTCCTGTGTCCAGCTCTGTCCTAGACTACTGACCCCAGCAACAACCTGAACACCGTCTGCTCCTGTGTCCAGCTCTGGCCAAGGCTATTGACCTCAGCAACCACCTGACCACCCTCTGCCCCTGTATCCAGCTCTGGCCAAGGCTGCTGATCCCAGCACCAACCTGACCACCCCCCTGCTCCTGTGCTCAGCTCTGGCCATGACTACTGTCCTGAGCAACAACCTGACCACCCCCTGATTCTCTTTCCAGCTCTGGTCAAGACTACTGACTCCAGAAACAACCTGACTACCCCCTCATCCTGTGTCCATCTCTGGGCAAGACTACTGACCCCAGCACCAACCTGACTAACCCCTGCTCCTCTATCCAGTTCTGGACAAGGCTGCTGACCACAGCAACAACCTGACCACCCAACACTCCTCTGTTCAGCTCTGTCCAAGACGACTGACCCCAGCAACAACCTGACCACCCCCTGATCCTGTGTCCAGCTCTGGCCAAAATTCTGACCCCAGCAACAACCTGCCCACCCCCTGCTTCTGTGTCCAGCTCTGGCATGGACTACAGACCCCAGCAACAACCTGACCACCCCCTGATCCTGTGTCCACCTCTGGCCAAGACTACTGATCCCAGCAACAACCTGACCACCTCCTGATCCTGTGTCCAACTCTGGCTAAGGATACTGACCGCAGCAACAACCTGACCACCCCCTGATCCTGTGCCAGCTCTGGCCAAGACTACTGTCCCCAGCAACAACCTGACTACCCCCTGATCCTGTGTCCAGCTCTGGCCAAGACTACTGACTCCAGAAACAACCTGACCACCCCTGCTCCTCTGTCCAGCTCTGTCTGAGACTACTGACCCCAGCAACAACCTGGCCACCCCCTGATCCTGTGTCTAGCTCTGGCTAAGGCTACTGACCTCAGCAACCACCTGTCCACCCTCAACTCCTGTGTCCAGCTCTGGCCCATACCACAGTCCCTAGCAACAATCTGACCAACCCCTGATCCTGTGTCCAACTCTGGCCAAGACTACTGACCACAGCAGCAACCAGACCACCGTCTCCTCCTGTGTCCAGCACTGGCCTAGACTACTGACTCCAGCAACAACCTGACCACCCCCTGATCCTGTGTCCAGCTCTGGCCAAGACTACTGACCCCAGCAACAACCTGACCACCCCATGATCCTGTGTCCAGCTCTGGCCAAGGCCATTGACCTCAGCAACCACCTGACTACCCTCTGCTCCTGTATCCAGCTCTGGCCAAGGCTGCTGATCCCAGCAACAACCTGACCACCCCCTGCTCCTATGTCCAGCTCTGGCCAAGACTACTGTCCCCAGCAACAACCTGACCAACCCCTAATCCTGTGTCCAGCTCTGTCCAAGACTACTGACCCCAGCAACAACCTGACTACCCCCTGCTCCTCTGTCCAGTTCTGGCTAAGACTACTTACCCCAGCAACACCCTGACCACCCCCTGATCCTGTGTTCAGCTCTGGCCAAGACTGCTGACCCCAGAAACAAACTCACCACCCCTGCTCCTCTGTCCAGCTCTGTCCAAGACTGCTGACCCCAGAAACAACCTGACCACCCTCTGCTCCTCTGTCAAGCTCTGGCCAAGGCTACTGACCCCAGGAAACATCCTGACCAACCCCTGATCCTGTGTCCAGCTCTGGCCAAGACTACTGACCCCAGCAACAACCTGACTACCCCCGCTCCTGTGTCCAGCTATGGCCAAGACTACTGGCCCCAGCAACAACCTCACTACGCCCTGATCCTCTCTCCAGCTCTTGCCAACATACTGACCCCAGCATCAACATGACCACCCCCTGATCCAATTTGCAGCTCTGGCCAGAGCTATTAACCTCAGCAACCTCCTGACCACCCTCTGCTCCTGTATGCTGCTCTGGCCAAGACTACTGACCCCAGCAACAACCTGACCACCCTCTGATCCTGTGTCCAGCTCTGGCCAAGAATACTGACCCCAGCAACAACCTGACCACCCCCTGCTCCTGTGTCGAGCGTTGGCCCATACCACAGACCCCAGCAACAATCTGACCAACCCCTGATCTTGTGTCCAGCTCTGGCCAAGACTCCTGACCCCATCAACAACCTGACCACCCCTTGATCCTGTGTCCAGCTCTGGCCAAGACTACTGGCCCCAGCAACAATCTGACTACCCTGTGATCCTGTGTCCAGCTCTGGCCAAGACTACTGACCCCAGAATCAACCTGACCACCCCCTGATCCTGTGTCCAGCTCTTGCCAAGACTACTGACCCCAGCAACAACCTGACCACCCCCTGATCCTGTGTCCAGCTCCGACTAAGACTGCTGTCCCCAGCAACAACCTAACCACCCCCTGATCCTGTGTCCAGCTCTGGCCAAGACTACTGACCCCAGCAACAACCTGACTACCCCCTGCTATTGTGTCCAGCTCTGGCCAAGACTACTGAACCCAGCAACAACCTGACCACCCCTTGATCCTGAGTCCAGCTCTGGCCAAGACTACTGACCCCAGCAGCAACCAGATCACCGTCTGCTCCTGTGTCCAGCTCTGTCCTAGACTACTGACCCCAGCAACAACCTGAACACCCCTGATCCTGTGTCCAGCTCTGGCCAAGACTACTGACCCCAGCAACAACCTGACCACCCCCTGATCCTGTGTCCAGCTCTGGCCAATGCCATTGACCTCAGCAACCACCTGACCACCCTCTGCTCCTGTATCCAGCTCTGGCCAAGGCTGCTGATCCCAGCACCAACCTGACCACCCCCTGCTCCTGTATTCAGCTCTGGCCAAAACTACTGTCCTCATCAACAACCTGACCTCCCCCTTATTCTGTGTCCAGCTCTGGCCAAGACTACTGACCCCAGAAACAACCTGACTACCCCCTGCTCCTCTATCCAGTTCTGGACAAGGCTGCTGATCACAGCAACCACCTGACCACCCTCTGATCTTGTGTCCAGCTCTGGCTAAGGATACTGACCTGAGCCACCACCTGTCCACCCTCAACTCCTGTGTCCAGCTCTGGCCAAGGCTACTGACCCCAGCAACAACCTGACCACCCCCTGATCCTGTGTCCAGCTCTGGCCAAGACTACTGGCCCCAGGAGCAACCTGATCACCCCCTGATCATGTGTCCAGCTTTGGCCAAGACTACTGACCTCAGAAACAACCTGACCACCCCCTGCTCCTCTGTCCAGCCCTGTCCAAGACTACTGACCCCAGCAACAACCTGACCACCCCAATGCTGTTTCCAGATCTGGCCAAGACTACTGACCCCAGCAACAACCTGACCACCTCCTGATCCTGTGTCCAGCTCTGGCTAAGGCTACTGACCTCAGCAACCACCTGTCCACCCTCAACTCCTGTGTCTAGCTCTGGCCCATACCACAGACCCCAGCAACAACCTGACCACCCCCTGATCTTGTGTCCAGCTCTGGCCAAGACTCCTGAACCAAGCAACAACCTGACCACCCCCTGATCCTGTGTCCAGCTCTGGCCAAGACTACTGACCCCAGCAACAACCTGACCACCCCCTGATCCTGTGTCCAGCTCTGGCCCAGACTGCTGACCCCAGAAACAACCTGACCACCCTCTGCTCCTCTGGCAAGCGCTGGCCAAGACTTCTGACCCCAGCAAGAACCTGACCACCCCCTGATCCTGTGTCCAGCTCTGGCCAAGTCTACTGACCCCAGCAACAACCTGACTACCCCCTGCTATTGTGTCCAGCTGTTGCCAAGACTACTGACTCAGCAACAACCTGACCACCACCTGATCTTGTGTCCAGCTCTGGCCAAGACTACTGACCCCAGCAGCAACCAGATCACCGTCTGCTCTTGTGTCCAGCTCTGGCCTAGACTACTTACCCCAGAAACAACCTGACCACCCTCTGCTCCTCTGGCAAGCCCTGGCCAAGACTACTGACCCCAGCAACAACCTGACCACCCCCTGATCCTGTGTCCAGCTCTGGCCAAGACTACTGACCCCAGCAACAACCTGACCACCCCCTGATCCTGTGGCCGTCTCTGGCCAAGGCTATTGAGCTCAGCAACCACCTGACCACCATCTGCCCCTGTATCCAGCTCTGGCCAAGGCTGCTGATCCCTGCAACAACCTGACTGCCCCCTGCTCCTGTGTTCAGCTCTGGCCAAGACTACTGATCCCAGCAAGAACCTGATTACCCCCTGATCGTGTGTCCAACTCTGGCCAAGACTACTGACCTCAGCAACATCCTGACTACCCCCTGCTCCTCTATCCATTTCTGGACAAGGCTGCTGACCACAGCAACAACCTGACCAACCAACACTCCTCTGTTCAGCTCTGGCCAAGACTACTGACCCCAGCAACAACCTGACCACCCCATGATCCTGTGTCCAGCTCTGGCCAAGACTACTGACCCCAGCAACAACCTGACTACCCCCTGCTCCTGTGTCCAGCTCTGTCAAGGACTACAGACCCCAGCAACAACCTGACCACCCCCTGATCCTGTGTCCAGCTCTGGCCAAGACTACTGACCCCAGCAACAACCTGACCACCTCCTGATCCTGTGTCCAGCTCTGGCTAAGGCTACTGACCTCACCAACCACCTGTCCACCCTCAACTTCTGTGCCCAGCTCTGGCTCAGACTGCTGACCCCAGAAACAACCTGACCACCCTCTGCTCCTCTGCCAAGCGCTGGCCAAGACTACTGACCCCAGCAATAACCTTACCACCCCCTGATCCTGTGTCCAGCTCTGGCCAAGACTACTGACCCCAGCAACAACCTGACCACCCCCTGCTCCTGTGTCCAGCTTTGGCCAGGACTACTGACCTCAGCAACAACCTGACCACCCCCGATGCTGTGTCCAGAGCTGGCCAAGACAACTGACCCCAGCAACAACTTGACCACCTCCTGATCCTGAGTCCAGCTCTGGCTAAGGCTACTGACCTCAGCAACCACCTGTCCACCCTCCACTCCTGTGTCCAGCTCTGGCCCATACCACAGACCCCAGCAACAATCTGACCAACCCCTGATCTTGTGTCCAGCTCTGGCCAAGACTCCTGACCCCAGCAACAACCTGACCACCCCTTGATCCTGTGTCCAGCTCTGGCCAAGACTACTGGCCCCAGCAACAACCTGACTACCCTGTGATCCTGTGTCCAGCTCTGGCCAAGACTACTGACTCCAGAAACAACCTGACCACCCCCTGATCCTCTGTCCAGCTCTGTCCAAGACTACTGACCCCAGCAACAACCTGACCACCACCTGATCCTGTGTCCACCTCTGGCCAAGACTACTGACCCCAGAAACAACCTATCCACCCCCTGATCCGGTATCCAGCTCTGGCCAAGACTACTGACCCCAGCAACAACCTGACCACCCCCTGATCCTGTGTCCAGCTCTGGCTAAGACTACTGACCCCAGCAACAACCTGACCACGCCCTGATCCTGTGTCCAGCTCTGGCCAAGACTACTGACTCCTGCAACAACCTGACTACCCCCTGCTATTGTGTCCAGCTCTGGCCAAGACTACTGACCCCAGCAACAACCTGACCACCCCATGATCCTGTTTCCAGCTCTGGCCAAGACTACTGACCCCAGCAGCAACCAGATCACCGTCTGCTCCTGTGTCCGGCTCTGTCCTAGACTACTGTCCCCAGCAACAACCTGAACACCCCTGATCCTATGTCCAGCTCTGGCCAAGACTACTAACCCCAGCAACAACCTGACCACCCCGTGATACTGTGTCCAGCTCTGGCCAAGGCTATTGACCTCAGCAACCACCTGACCACCCTCTGCTCCTGTATCCAGCTGTGGCCAAGGCTGCTGATCCCAGCACCAATCTGACCACCCCCGCTCCTGTGTTCATCTCTGGCCAAGACCACTGTCCTCAGGAACAACCTGACCACCCCCTGATTCTGTGTCCAGCTCTGGCCAAGACTACTGACCCCAGAAACAACCTGACTACCCCCTGATCATGTGTCCAGCTCTGGCCAAGACTACTGATCCCAACACCAACCTGACTACTCCCTGCTCCTCTATACAGTTCTGGACAAGGCTGCTGATCACAGCATCAACCTTACTACCCCCTGCTATTGTGTCCAGCTCTGGCCAAGACTACTGACCCCAGCAACAACCTGACCACCCCCTGATCCTGTGTCCAGCTCTGGCCAAGACAACTGACCCCAGCAGCAACCAGATCACCGTCTGCTCTTGTGTCCAGCTCTGGCCTAGACTAATTCCCCAGAAACAACCTGACCACCCTCTGCTCCTCTGGCAAGCGCTGGCCAAGACTACTGACCCCAGCAACAACCTGACCACCACCTGATCCTGTGTCCACCTCTGGCCAAGACTACTGACCCCAGAAACAACCTATCCACCCCCTGATCCGGTATCCAGCTCTGGCCAAGACTACTGACCCCAGCAACAACCTGACCACCCCCTGATCCTGTGTCCAGCTCTGGCTAAGACTACTGACCCCAGCAACAACCTGACCACGCCCTGATCCTGTGTCCAGCTCTGGCCAAGACTACTTACTCCTGCAACAACCTGACTACCCCCTGCTATTGTGTCCAGCTCTGGCCAAGACTACTGACCCCAGCAACAACCTGACCACCCCCTGATCCTGTTTCCAGCTCTGGCCAAGACTACTGACCCCAGCAGCAACCAGATCACCGTCTGCTCCTGTGTCCGGCTCTCTCCAAGACTACTGACCCCAGCAACAACCTGAACACCCCTGATCCTATGTCCAGCTCTGGCCAAGACTACTAACCCCAGCAACAACCTGACCACCCCCTGATACTGTGTCCAGCTCTGGCCAAGGCTATTGACCTCAGCAAACACCTGACCACCCTCTGCTCCTGTATCCAGCTGTGGCCAAGGCTGCTGATCCCAGCACCAATCTGACCACCCCCGCTCCTGTGTTCATCTCTGGCCAAGACCACTGTCCTCAGGAACAACCTGACCACCCCCTGATTCTGTGTCCAGCTCTGGCCAAGACTACTGACCCCAGAAACAACCTGACTACCCCCTGCTCCCCTATCCAGTTCTGGACAAGGCTCCTGATCACAGCAACCACCTGACCACCCTCTGATCTTGTGTCCAGCTCTGGCTAAGGATACTGACCTCAGCCACCACCTGTCCACCCTCAACTCCTGTGTCCAGCTCTGGCCAAGGCTACTGACCCCAGCAACAAGCTGACCACCCCCTGATCCTGTGTCCAGCTCTGGCCAAGACTACTGGCCCCAGCAGCAACCTGATCACCCCCTGATCCTGTGTCCAGCTTTGGCCAAGACTACTGACCTCAGAAACAACCTGACCACCCCCTGCTCCTCTGTCCAGCCCTGTCCAAGACTACTGACCCCAGCAACAACCTGACCACCCCGATGCTGTTTCCAGATCTGGCCAAGACTACTGACCCCAGCAACAACCTGACCACCTCCTGATCCTGTGTCCAGCTCTGGCTAAGGCTACTGACCTCAGCAACCACCTGTCCACCCTCAACTCCTGTGTCTAGCTCTGGCCCATACCACAGACCCCAGCAACAACCTGACCACCCCCTGGTCTTGTGTCCAGCTCTGGCCAAGACTCCTGAACCCAGCAACAACCTGACCACCCCCTGATCCTGTGTCCAGCTCTGGCCAAGACTACTGACCCCAGCAACAACCTGACCACCCCCTGATCCTGTGTCCAGCTCTGGCCCAGACTGCTGACCCCAGAAACAACCTGACCAACCTCTGCTCCTCTGGCAAGCGCTGGCCAAGACTACTGACCCCAGCAAGAACCTGACCACCCCCTGATCCTGTGTCCAGCTCTGGCCAAGACTACTGACCCCAGCAACAACCTTACTACCCCCTGCTATTGTGTCCAGCTGTTGCCAAGACTACTGACTCAGCAACAACCTGACCACCCCCTGATCCTGTGTCCAGCTCTGGCCAAGGCTACTGACCCTAGCAGCAACCAGATCACCGTCTGCTCTTGTGTCCAGCTCTGGCTTTGACTACTTACCCCAGAAACAACCTGACCACCCTCTGCTCCTCTGGCAAGCGCTGGCCAAGACTACTGACCCCAGCAACAACCTGACCACCCCCTGATCCTGCGTCCAGCTCTGGCCAAGACTACTGACCCCAGCAACAACCTGACCACCCCCTGATCCTGTGTCCATCTCTGGCCAAGGCTATTGAGCTCAGCAACCACCTGACCACCATCTGCCCCTGTATCCAGCTCTGGCCAAGGCTGCTGATCCCTGCAACAACCTGACTGCCCCCTGCTCCTGTGTTCAGCTCTGGCCAAGACTACTGATCCCAGCAAGAACCTGATTACCCCCTGATCGTGTGTCCAACTCTGGCCAAGACTACTGACCTCAGCAACATCCTGACTACCCCCTGCTCCTCTATCCATTTCTGGACAAGGCTGCTGACCACAGCAACAACCTGACCAACCAACACTCCTCTGTTCAGCTCTGGCCAAGACTACTGACCCCAGCAACAACCTGACCACCCCATGATCCTGTGTCCAGCTCTGGCCAAGACTACTGACCCCAGCAACAACCTGACTGCCCCCTGCTCATGTGTCCAGCTCTGTCAAGGACTACAGACCCCAGCAACAACCTGACCACCCCCTGATCCTGTGTCCAGCTCTGGCCAAGACTACTGACCCCAGCAACAACCTGACCACCTCCTGATCCTGTGTCCAGCTCTGGCTAAGGCTACTGACCTCAGCAACCACCTGTCCACCCTCAACTTCTGTGCCCAGCTCTGGCTCAGACTGCTGACCCCAGAAACAACCTGACCACCCTCTGCTCCTCTGCCAAGCGCTGGCCAAGACTACTGACCCCAGCAATAACCTTACCACCTCCTGATCCTGTGTCCAGCTCTGGCCAAGACTACTGACCCCAGCAACAACCTGACCACCCCCTGCTCCTGTGTCCAGCTTTGGCCAGGACTACTGACCTCAGCAACAACCTGACCACCCCCGATGCTGTGTCCAGAGCTGGCCAAGACAACTGACCCCAGCAACAACTTGACCACCTCCTGATCCTGTGTCCAGCTCTGGCTAAGGCTACTGACCTCAGCAACCACCTGTCCACCCTCAACTCCTGTGTCCAGCTCTGGCCCATACCACAGACCCCAGCAACAATCTGACCAACCCCTGATCTTGTGTCCAGCTCTGGCCAAGACTCCTGACCCCAGCAACAACCTGACCACCCCTTGATCCTGTGTCCAGCTCTGGCCAAGACTACTGGCCCCAGCAACAACCTGACTACCCTGTGATCCTGTGTCCAGCTCTGGCCAAGACTACTGACTCCAGAAACAACCTGACCACCCCCTGCTCCTCTGTCCAGCTCTGTCCAAGACTACTGACCCCAGCAACAACCTGACCACCACCTGATCCTGTGTCCACCTCTGGCCAAGACTACTGACCCCAGAAACAACCTATCCACCCCCTGATCCGGTATCCAGCTCTGGCCAAGACTACTGACCCCAGCAACAACCTGACCACCCCCTGATCCTGTGTCCAGCTCTGGCTAAGACTACTGACCCCAGCAACAACCTGACCACGCCCTGATCCTGTGTCCAGCTCTGGCCAAGACTACTGACTCCTGCAACAACCTGACTACCCCCTGCTATTGTGTCCAGCTCTGGCCAAGACTACTGACCCCAGCAACAACCTGACCACCCCCTGATCCTGTTTCCAGCTCTGGCCAAGACTACTGACCCCAGCAGCAACCAGATCACCGTCTGCTCCTGTGTCCGGCTCTCTCCTAGACTACTGACCACAGCAACAACCTGAACACCCCTGATCCTATGTCCAGCTCTGGCCAAGACTACTAACCCCAGCAACAACCTGACCACCCCCTGATACTGTGTCCAGCTCTGGCCAAGGCTATTGACCTCAGCAACCACCTGACCACCCTCTGCTCCTGTATCCAGCTGTGGCCAAGGCTGCTGATCCCAGCACCAATCTGACCACCCCCCGCTCCTGTGTTCATCTCTGGCCAAGACCACTGTCCTCAGGAACAACCTGACCACCCCCTGATTCTGTGTCCAGCTCTGGCCAAGACTACTGACCCCAGAAACAACCTGACTACCCCCTGCTCCTCTATCCAGTTCTGGACAAGGCTCCTGATCACAGCAACCACCTGACCACCCTCTGATCTTGTGTCCAGCTCTGGCTAAGGATACTGACCTCAGCCACCACCTGTCCACCCTCAACTCCTGTGTCCAGCTCTGGCCAAGGCTACTGACCCCAGCAACAACCTGACCACCCCCTGATCCTGTGTCCAGCTCTGGCCAAGACTACTGGCCCCAGCAGCAACCTGATCACCCCCTGATCCTGTGTCCAGCTTTGGCCAAGACTACTGACCTCAGAAACAACCTGACCACCCCCTGCTCCTCTGTCCAGCCCTGTCCAAGACTACTGACCCCAGCAACAACCTGACCACCCCGATGCTGTTTCCAGTCTGGCCAAGACTACTGACCCCAGCAACAACCTGACCACCTCCTGATCCTGTGTCCAGCTCTGGCTAAGGCTACTGACCTCAGCAACCACCTGTCCACCCTCAACTCCTGTGTCTAGCTCTGGCCCATACCACAGACCCCAGCAACAACCTGACCACCCCCTGATCTTGTGTCCAGCTCTGGCCAAGACTCCTGAACCCAGCAACAACCTGACCACCCCCTGATCCTGTGTCCAGCTCTGGCCAAGACTACTGACCCCAGCAACAACCTGACCACCCCCTGATCCTGTGTCCAGCTCTGGCCCAGACTGCTGACCCCAGAAACAACCTGACCACCCTCTGCTCCTCTGGCAAGCGCTGGCCAAGACTACTGACCCCAGCAAGAACCTGACCACCCCCTGATCCTGTGTCCAGCTCTGGCCAAGACTACTGACACCAGCAACAACCTGACTGCCCCCTGCTATTGTGTCCAGCTGTTGCCAAGACTACTGACTCAGCAACAACCAGACCACCCCCTGATCCTGTGTCCAGCTCTGGCCAAGGCTACTGACCCCAGCAGCAACCAGATCACAGTCTGCTCTTGTGTCCTGCTCTGGCCTAGACTACTTACCCCAGAAACAACCTGACCACCCTCTGCTCCTCTGGCAAGCGCTGGCCAAGACTACTGACCCCAGCAACAACCTGACCACCCCCTGATCCTGTGTCCAGCTCTGGCCAAGACTACTGACCCCAGCAACAACCTGACCACCCCCTGATCCTGTGTCCATCTCTGGCCAAGGCTATTGAGCTCAGCAACCACCTGACCACCATCTGCCCCTGTATCCAGCTCTGGCCAAGGCTGCTGATCCCTGCAACAACCTGACTGCCCCCTGCTCCTGTGTTCAGCTCTGGCCAAGACTACTGATCCCAGCAAGAACCTGATTACCCCCTGATCGTGTGTCCAACTCTGGCCAAGACTACTGACCTCAGCAACATCCTGACTACCCCCTGCTCCTCTATCCATTTCTGGACAAGGCTGCTGACCACAGCAACAACCTGACCAACCAACACTCCTCTGTTCAGCTCTGGCCAAGACTACTGACCACAGCAACAACCTGACCACCCCATGATCCTGTGTCCAGCTCTGGCCAAGACGACTGACCCCAGCAACAACCTGACTACCCCCTGCTCATGTGTCCAGCTCTGTCAAGGACTACAGACCCCAGCAACAACCTGATCACCCCCTGATCCTGTGTCCAGCTCTGGCCAAGACTACTGACCCCAGCAACAACCTGACCACCTCCTGATCCTGTGTCCAGCTCTGGCTAAGGCTACTGACCTCAGCAACCACCTGTCTACCCTCAACTTCTGTGCCCAGCTCTGGCTCAGACTGCTGACCCCAGAAACAACCTGACCACCCTCTGCTCCTCTGCCAAGCGCTGGCCAAGACTACTGACCCCAGCAATAACCTTACCACCCCCTGATCCTGTGTCCAGCTCTGGCTAAGACTACTGACCCCAGCAACAACCTGACCACCCCCTGCTCCTGTGTCCAGCTTTGGCCAGGACTACTGACCTCAGCAACAACCTGACCACCCCTGATGCTGTGTCCATAGCTGCCCAAGACAACTGACCCAGCAACAACTTGACCACCTCCTGATCCTGTGTCCAGCTCTGGCTAAGGCTACTGACCTCAGCAACCACCTGTCCACCCTCAACTCCTGTGTCCAGCTCTGGCCCATTCCACAGACCCCAGCAACAATCTGACCAACCCCTGATCTTGCGTCCAGCTCTGGCCAAGACTCCTGACCCCAGCAACAACCTGACCACCCCTTGATCCTGTGTCCAGCTCTGGCCAAGACTACTGGCCCCAGCAACAACCTGACTACCCTGTGATCCTGTGTCCAGCTCTGGCCAAGACTACTGACTCCAGAAACAACCTGACCACCCCCTGCTCCTCTGTCCAGCTCTGTCCAAGACTACTGACCCCAGCAACAACCTGACCACCACCTGATCCTGTGTCCACCTCTGGCCAAGACTACTGACCCCAGAAACAACCTATCCACCCCCTGATCCGGTATCCAGCTCTGGCCAAGACTACTGACCCCAGCAACAACCTGACCACCCCCTGATCCTGTGTCCAGCTCTGGCTAAGACTACTGACCCCAGCAACAACCTGACCACGCCCTGATCCTGTGTCCAGCTCTGGCCAAGACTACTGACTCCTGCAACAACCTGACTCCCCCCTGCTATTGTGTCCAGCTCTGGCCAAGACTACTGACCCCAGCAACAACCTGACCACCCCCTGATCCTGTTTCCAGCTCTGGCCAAGACTACTGACCCCAGCAGCAACCAGATCACCGTCTGCTCCTGTGTCCGGCTCTGTCCTAGACTACTGACCCCAGCAACAACCTGAACACCCCTGATCCTATGTCCAGCTCTGGCCAAGACTACTAACCCCAGCAACATCCTGACCACCCCCTGATACTGTGTCCAGCTCTGGCCAAGGCTATTGACCTCAGCAACCACCTGACCACCCTCTGCTCCTGTATCCAGCTGTGGCCAAGGCTGCTGATCCCAGCACCAATCTGACCACCCCCGCTCCTGTGTTCATCTCTGGCCAAGACCACTGTCCTCAGGAACAACCTGACCACCCCCTGATTCTGTGTCCAGCTCTGGCCAAGACTACTGACCCCAGAAACAACCTGACTAGCCCCTGATCATGTGTCCAGCTCTGGCCAAGACTACTGATCCCAACACCAACCTGACTACCCCCTGCTCCTCTATACAGTTCTGGACAAGGCTGCTGATCACAGCATCAACCTGACTACCCCCTGCTATTGTGTCCAGCTCTGGCCAAGACTACTGACCCCAGCAACAACCTGACCACCCCCTGATCCTGTGTCCAGCTCTGGCCAAGACAACTGACCCCAGCAGCAACCAGATCACCGTCTGCTCCTGTGTCCAGCTCTGTCCTAGACTACTGACCCATGCAACAACCTGAACACCTCTGATCCCGTGTCCAGCTCTGGCCAAGACTATTGGCCCCAGCAACAACCTGACCACCCCCTGATCCTGTGTCCAGCTCTGGCCAAGACTACTGACCTCAGAAACAACCTGACCACCCCCTGCTCCTCTGTCCAGCCCTGTTCAAGACTACTGACCCCAGCAACAACCTGACCACCCCTGATGCTGTGTCCAGATCTGGCCAAGACTACTGACCCGAGCAACAACCTGACCACCTCCTGATCCTGTGTCCAGCTCTGGCTAAGGCTACTGACCTCAGCAACCACCAGTCCACCCTCAACTCCTGTGTCCAGCTCTGGCCCATACCACAGACCCCAGCAACAACCTGACCACCCCCTGATCTTGTGTCCAGCTCTGGCCAAGACTCCTGACCCCAGCAACAACCTGACCACCCCCTGATTCTGTGTCCAGCTCTGGCCAAGACTACTGACCCCAGCAACAACCTGACCACCCCCTGATCCTGTGTCCAGCTCTGGCCCAGACTGCTGACCACAGAAACAACCTGACCACCCTCTGCTCCTCTGCCAAGTGCTGGCCAAGACTACTGACCCCAGCAACAACCTGACTACCCCCTGCTATTGTGTCCAGCTGTTGCCAAGACTACTGACCCAGCAACAACCTGACCACCCCCTGATCCCGTGTCCAGCTCTGGCCAAGACTACTGGCCCCAGCAACAACCTGATCACCCCCTCATCCTGTGTCCAGCTTTGGCCAAGACTACTGACCTCAGAAACAACCTGACCACCCCCTGCTCCTCTGTCCAGCCCTGTCCAAGACTACTGACCCCAGCAACAACGTGACCACACCGATGCTGTGTCCAGATCTGGCCAAGACTACTGCCCCCAGCAACAACCTGACCACCTCCTGATCCTGTGTCCAGCTCTGGCTAAGGCTACTGACCTCAGCAACCACCGGTCCACCCTCAACTCCTGTGTCTAGCTCTGGCCCATACCACAGACCCCAGCAACAACCTGACCACCCCCTGATCTTGTGTCCAGCTCTGGCCAAGACTCCTGAACCCAGCAACAACCTGACCACCCCCTGATCCTGTGTCCAGCTCTGGCAAAGACTACTGACCCCAGCAACAACCTGACCACCCCCTGATCCTGTGTCCAGCTCTGGCCCAGACTGCTGACCCCAGAAACAACCTGACCACCCTTTGCTCCTCTGCCAAGCGCTGGCCAAGACTACTGACCCCAGCAACAACCTGACCACCCCCTGATCCTGTGTCCAGCGTTGGCCAGGACTACTGACCTCAGCAACAACCTGACCACCCCCTGATCCTGTGTCCAGCTCTGGCCAAGACTACTGGCCCCAGCAACAACCTGACTACCCTGTGATCCTGTGTCCAGCTCTGGCCAAGACTACTGACTCCAGAAACAACCTGACCGCCCCCTTCTCCTCTGTCCAGCTCTGGCCCATACCACAGACCCCAGCAACAATCTGACCAACCCCTGATCTTGTGTCCAGCTCAGGCCAAGACTCCTGACCCCATCAACAACCTGACCACCCCTTGATCCTGTGTCCAGCTCTGGCCAAGACTACTGGCCCCAGCAACAATCTGACTACCCTGTGATCCTGTGTCCAGCTCTGGCCAAGACTACTGACTCCAGAAACAACCTGACCACCCCATTCTCCTCTGTCCAGCTCTGTCCAAGACTGCTGACCCCAGCAACAACCTGACCACCCCCTGATCCTGTGTCCACCTCTGGCCAAGACTACTGACCCCAGAATCAACCTGACCACCCCCTGATCCTGTGTCCAGCTCTGGCCAAGACTACTGACCCCAGCAACAACCTGACCACCCCCTCATCCTGTGTCCAGCTCTGGCCAAGACTACTGGCCCCAGCAACAACCTGACTACCCTGTGATCCTGTGTCCAGCTCTGGCCAAGACTACTGACTCCAGAAACAACCTGACCACCCCCTGCTCCTCTGTCCAGCTCTGTCCAAGACTACTGACCCCAGCAACAACCTGACCACCACCTGATCCTGTGTCCAGCTCTGGCCAAGACTACTGACCCCAGCAACAACCCGACTACCCCCTGCTATTGTGTCCAGCTGTTGCCAAGACTACTGACTCAGCAACAACCTGACCAACCCCTGATCCTGTGTCCAGCTCTGGCCAAGGCTACTGACCCCAGCAGCAACCAGATCACCGTCTGCTCTTGTGTCCAGCTCTGGCCTACACTACTTACCCCAGAAACAACCTGACCACCCTCTGCTCCTCTGGCAAGCGCTGGTCAAGACTACTGAACCCAGCAACAACCTGACCACCCCCTGATCCTGTGTCCAGCTCTGGCCAAGACTACTGGCCCCAGCAACAACCTGATCACCCCCTGATCCTGTGTCCAGATTTGGCCAAGACTCTTGACCGCAGCAACAACCTGACCACCCCCTGATCCTGTGCCAGCTCTGGCCAAGACTACTGTCCCCAGCAACAACCTGACTACCCCCTGATCCTGTGTCCAGCTCTGGCCAAGACTACTGACTCCAGAAACAACCTGACCACCCCTGCTCCTCTGTCCAGCTCTGTCTGAGACTACTGACCCCAGCAACAACCTGGCCACCCCCTGATCCTGTGTCTAGCTCTGGCTAAGGCTACTGACCTCAGACACCACCTGTCCACCCTCAACTCCTGTGTCCAGCTCTGGCCCATACCACAGTCCCTAGCAACAATCTGACCAACCCCTGATCCTGTGTCCAACTCTGGCCAAGACTACTGACCACAGCAGCAACCAGACCACCATCTCCTCCTGTGTCCAGCACTGGCCTAGACTACTGACCCCAGCAACAACCTGACCACCCCCTGATCCTGTGTCCAGCTCTGGCCAAGACTACTGACCCCAGCAACAACCTGACCACCCCAAGATCCTGTGTCCAGCTCTGGCCAAGGCCATTGACCTCAGCAACCACCTGACTACCCTCTGCTCCTGTATCCAGCTCTGGCCAAGGCTGCTGATCCCAGCAACAACCTGACCACCCCCTGCTCCTATGTCCAGCTCTGGCTAAGACTACTGTCCCCAGCAACAACCTGACCAACCCCTAATCCTGTGTCCAGCTCTGGCCAAGACTACTGACCCCAGCAACAACCTGACTACCCCCTGCTCCTCTGTCCAGTTCTGGCTAAGACTACTTACCCCAGCAACACCCTGACCACCCCCTGATCCTGTGTTCAGCTCTGGCCAAGACTGCTGACCCCAGAAACAAACTCACCACCCCTGCTCCTCTGTCCAGCTCTGTCCAAGACTGCTGACCCCAGAAACAACCTGACCACCCTCTGCTCCTCTGTCAAGCTCTGGCCAAGGCTCCTGACCCCAGGAAACATCCTGACCAACCCCTGATCCTGTGTCCAGCTCTGGCCAAGACTACTGACCCCAGCAACAACCTGACTACCCCCGCTCCTGTGTCCAGCTCTGGCCAAGACTACTGGCCCCAGCAACAACCTCACTACGCCCTGATCCTCTCTCCAGCTCTTGCCAAGATACTGACCCCAGCATCAACATGACCACCCCCTGATCCAATTTGCAGCTCTGGCCAGAGCTATTAACCTCAGCAACCTCCTGACCACCCTCTGCTCCTGTATGCTGCTCTGGCCAAGACTACTGACCCCAGCAACAACTTGACCACCCTCTGATCCTGTGTCCAGCTCTGGCCAAGACGACTGACCCCAGCAACAACCTGACCACCCCCTGCTCCTGTGTCGAGCGTTGGCCAGGACTACTGACCTCAGCAACAACCTGACCACCCCCTGATCCTGTGTCCAGCTCTGGCCAAGACTACTGGGCCCAGCAACAACCTGACTACCCTGTGATCCTGTGTCCAGCTCTGGCCAAGACTACTGACTCCAGAAACAACCTGACCGCCCCCTTCTCCCCTGTCCAGCTCTGGCCCATACCACAGACCCCAGCAACAATCTGACCAACCCCTGATCTTGTGTCCAGCTCTGGCCAAGACTCCTGACCCCATCAACAACCTGACCACCCCTTGATCCTGTGTCCAGCTCTGGCCAAGACTACTGGCCCCAGCAACAATCTGACTACCCTGTGATCCTGTGTCCAGCTCTGGCCAAGACTACTGACTCCACAAACAAACTGACCACCCCCTTCTCCTCTGTCCAGCTCTGTCCAAGACTTCTGACCCCAGCAACAACCTGACCACCCCCTGATCCTGTGTCCACCTCTGGCCAAGACTACTGACCCCAGAATCAACCTGACCACCCCCTGATCCTGTGTCCAGCTCTTGCCAAGACTACTGACCCCAGCAACAACCTGACCACCCCCTGATCCTGTGTCCAGCTCCGACTAAGACTGCTGTCCCCAGCAACAACCTGACCACCCCCTGATCCTGTGTCCAGCTCTGGCCAAGACTACTGACCCCAGCAACAACCTGACTACACCCTGCTATTGTGTCCAGCTCTGGCCAAGACTACTGAACCCAGCAACAACCTGACCACCCCTTGATCCTGAGTCCAGCTCTGGCCAAGACTACTGACCCCAGCAGCAACCAGATCACCGTCTGCTCCTGTGTCCAGCTCTGTCCTAGACTACTGACCCCAGCAACAACCTGAACACCCCTGATCCTGTGTCCAGCTCTGGCCAAGACTACTGACCCCAGCAACAACCTGACCACCCCCTGATCCTGTGTCCAGCTCTGGCCAATGCTATTGACCTCAGCAACCACCTGACCACCCTCTGCTCCTGTATCCAGCTCTGGCCAAGGCTGCTGATCCCAGCACCAACCTGACCACCCCCTGCTCCTGTATTCAGCTCTGGCCAAAACTACTGTCCTCAGCAACAACCTGACCACCCCCTGATTCTGTGTCCAGCTCTGGCCAAGACTACTGACCCCAGCAGCAACCAGATCACCGTCTGCTCCTGTGTCCAGGTCTTGCCAAGACTACTGGCCCCAGCAACAACCTGACTACCCTGTGATCCTGTGTCCAGCTCTGGCCAAGACTACTGACTCCAGAAACAACTTGACCGCCCCCTGCTCCTCTGTCCAGCGCTGTCCAAGACTACTGACCCCAGCAACAACCTGACCACCCCCTGATCCTGTGTCCACCTCTGGCCAAGACTACTGACCCCAGAATCAACCTGACCACCCCCTGATCCTGTGTCCAGCTCTGGCCAAGGCTACTGACCACAGCAACAACCTGACCACCCCCTGATCCTGTGTCCAGCTCTGGCTAAGACTACTGACCCCAGCAAAAACCTGACCACCCCCTGATCCTGTGTCCAGCTCTGGCCAAGACTACTGACACCAGCAACAACCTGACCACCCCTTTATCCTGAGTCCAGCTCTGGCCAAGACTACTGACCCCAGCAGCAACCAGATCACCGTCTGCTCCTGTGTCCAGCTCTGTCCTAGACTACTGACCCCAGCAACAACCTGAACACCCCAGATCCTGTGTCCAGCTCTGGCCAAGGCTATTGACCTCAGTAACCACCTGACCACCCTCTGCTCCTGTATCCAGCTCTGGCCAAGGCTGCTGATCCCAGCACCAACCTGACCACCCCCTGCTCCTGTGTTCAGCTCTGGCCAAGACTACTGTCCTCAGCAACAACCTGACCACCCCCTGATTCTGTGTCCAGCTCTGGCCAAGACTACTGACCCCAGAAACAACCTGACTACCCCCTGATCCTGTGTCCAGCTCTGGCCAAGACTACTGACCCCAGCACCAACCTGACTACCCCCTGCTCCTCCTTCCAGTTCTGGACAAGGCTGCTGATCACAGCAACAACCTGACCACCTCATGATCCTGTGTCCAACTCTGGCTAAGGATACTGATCTCAGCCACCACCTGTCCACCCTCAACTCCTGTGTCCAGCTCTGGCCAAGGCTTCTGACCCAAGCAACAACCTGACCACCCCCTGATCCCGTGTCCAGCTCTGGCCAAGACTACTGGCCCCAGCAACAACCTGATCACCCCCTGATCCTGTGTCCAGATTTGGCCAAGAATCTTGACCACAGCAACAACCTGACCACCCCCTGATCCTGTGCCAGCTCTGGCCAAGACTACTGTCCCCAGCAACAACCTGACTACCCCCTGATCCTGTGTTCAGCTCTGGCCAAGACTACTGACTCCAGAAACAACCTGACCACCCCTGCTCCTCTGTCCAGCTCTGTCTGAGACTACTGACCCCAGCAACAACCTGGCCACCCCCTGATCCTGTGTCTAGCTCTGGCTAAGGCTACTGACCTCAGCAACCACCTGTCCACCCTCAACTCCTGTGTCCAGCTCTGGCCCATACCACAGTCCCTAGCAACAATCTGACCAACCCCTGATCCTGTGTCCAACTCTGGCCAAGACTACTGACCACAGCAGCAACCAGACCACCGTCTACTCCTGTGTCCAGCACTGGCCTAGACTACTGACCCCAGCAACAACCTGACCACCCCCTGATCCTGTGTCCAGCTCTGGCCAAGACTACTGACCCCAGCAACAACCTGACCACCCCATGATCCTGTGTCCAGCTCTGGCCAAGGCCATTGACCTCAGCAACCACCTGACTACCCTCTGCTCCTGTATCCAGCTCTGGCCAAGGCTGCTGATCCCAGCAACAACCTGACCACCCCCTGCTCCTATGTCCTGCTCTGGCCAAGACTACTGTCCCCAGCAACAACCTGACCAACCCCTAATCCTGTGTCCAGCTCTGGCCAAGACTACTGACCCCAGCAACAACCTGACTACCCCCTGCTCCTCTGTCCAGTTCTGGCTAAGACTACTTACCCCAGCAACACCCTGACCACCCCCTGATCCTGTGTTCAGCTCTGGCCAAGACTGCTGACCCCAGAAACAAACTCACCACCCCTGCTCCTCTGTCCAGCTCTGTCCAAGACTGCTGACCCCAGAAACAACCTGACCACCCTCTGGTCCTCTGTCAAGCTCTGGCCAAGGCTACTGACCCCAGGAAACATCCTGACCAACCCCTGATCCTGTGTCCAGCTCTGGCCAAGACTACTGACCCCAGCAACAACCTGACTACCCCCGCTCCTTTGTCCAGCTATGGCCAAGACTACTGGCCCCAGCAACAACCTCACTACGCCCTGATCCTCTCTCCAGCTCTTGCCAAGATACTGACCCCAGCATCAACATGACCACCCCCTGATCCAATTTGCAGCTCTGGCCAGAGCTATTAACCTCAGCAACCTCCTGACCACCCTCTGCTCCTGTATGCTGCTCTGGCCAAGACTACTGACCCCAGCAACAACCTGACCACCCTCTGATCCTGTGTCCAGCTCTGGCCAAGACTACTGACCCCAGCAACAACCTGACCACCCCCTGCTCCTGTGTCGAGCGTTGGCCCATACCACAGACCCCAGCAACAATCTGACCAACCCCTGATCTTGTGTCCAGCTCTGGCCAAGACTCCTGACCCCATCAACAACCTGACCACCCCTTGATCCTGTGTCCAGCTCTGGCCAAGACTACTGGCCCCAGCAACAATCTGACTACCCTGTGATCCTGTGTCCAGCTCTGGCCAAGACTTCTGACTCCAGAAACAAACTGACCACCCCCTTCTCCTCTGTCCAGCTCTGTCCAAGACTGCTGACCCCAGCAACAACCTGACCACCCCCTGATCCTGTGTCCACCTCTGGCCAAGACTACTGACCCCAGAATCAACCTGACCACCCCCTGATCCTGTGTCCAGCTCTTGCCAAGACTACTGACCCCAGCAACAACCTGACCACCCCCTGATCCTGTGTCCAGCTCCGACTAAGACTGCTGTCCCCAGCAACAACCTCACCACCCCCTGATCCTGTGTCCAGCTCTGGCCAAGACTACTGACCCCAGCAACAACCTGACTACCCCCTGCTATTGTGTCCAGCTCTGGCCAAGACTACTGAACCCAGCAACAACCTGACCACCCCTTGATCCTGAGTCCAGCTCTGGCCAAGACTACTGACCCCAGCAGCAACCAGATCACCGTCTGCTCCTGTGTCCAGCTCTGTCCTAGACTACTGACCCCAGCAACAACCTGAACACCCCTGATCCTGTGTCCAGCTCTGGCCAAGACTACTGACCCCAGCAACAACCTGACCACCCCCTGATCCTGTGTCCAGCTCTGGCCAATGCCATTGACCTCAGCAACCACCTGACCACCCTCTGCTCCTGTATCCAGCTCTGGCCAAGGCTGCTGATCCCAGCACCAACCTGACCACCCCCTGCTCCTGTATTCAGCTCTGGCCAAAACTACTGTCCTCAGCAACAACCTGACCACCCCCTTATTCTGTGTCCAGCTCTGGCCAAGACTACTGACCCCAGAAACAACCTGACTACCCCCTGCTCCTCTATCCAGTTCTGGACAAGGCTGCTGATCACAGCAACCACCTGACCACCCTCTGATCTTGTGTCCAGCTCTGGCTAAGGATAGTGACCTCAGCCACCACCTGTCCACCCTCAACTCCTGTGTCCAGCTCTGGCCAAGGCTACTGACCCCAGCAACAACCTGACCACCCCCTGATCCTGTGTCCAGCTCTGGCCAAGACTACTGGCCCCAGGAGCAACCTGATCACCCCCTGATCCTGTGTCCAGCTTTGGCCAAGACTACTGACCTCAGAAACAACCTGACCACCCCCTGCTCCTCTGTCCAGCCCTGTCCAAGACTACTGACCCCAGCAACAACCTGACCACCCCGATGCTGTTTCCAGATCTGGCCAAGACTACTGACCCCAGCAACAACCTGACCACCTCCTGATCCTGTGTCCAGCTCTGGCTAAGGCTACTGACCTCAGCAACCACCTGTCCACCCTCAACTCCTGTGTCTAGCTCTGGCCCATACCACAGACCCCAGCAACAACCTGACCACCCCCTGATCTTGTGTCCAGCTCTGGCCAAGACTCCTGAACCAAGCAACAACCTGACCACCCCCTGATCCTGTGTCCAGCTCTGGCCAAGACTACTGACCCCAGCAACAACCTGACCACCCCCTGATCCTGTGTCCAGCTCTGGCCCAGACTGCTGACCCCAGAAACAACCTGACCACCCTCTGCTCCTCTGGCAAGCGCTGGCCAAGACTTCTGACCCCAGCAAGAATCTGACCACCACCTGATCCTGTGTCCAGCTCTGGCCAAGTCTACTGACCCCAGCAACAACCTGACTACCCCCTGCTATTGTGTCCAGCTGTTGCCAAGACTACTGACTCAGCAACAACCTGACCACCACCTGATCTTGTGTCCAGCTCTGGCCAAGACTACTGACCCCAGCAGCAACCAGATCACCGTCTGCTCTTGTGTCCAGCTCTGGCCTAGACTACTTACCCCAGAAACAACCTGACCACCCTCTGCTCCTCTGGCAAGCGCTGGCCAAGACTACTGACCCCAGCAACAACCTGACCACCCCCTGATCCTGTGTCCAGCTCTGGCCAAGACTACTGACCCCAGCAACAACCTGACCACCCCCTGATCCTGTGGCCATCTCTGGCCAAGGCTATTGAGCTCAGCAACCACCTGACCACCATCTGCCCCTGTATCCAGCTCTGGCCAAGGCTGCTGATCCCTGCAACAACCTGACTGCCCCCTGCTCCTGTGTTCAGCTCTGGCCAAGACTACTGATCCCAGCAAGAACCTGATTACCCCCTGATCGTGTGTCCAACTCTGGCCAAGACTACTGACCTCAGCAACATCCCGACTACCCCCTGCTCCTCTATCCATTTCTGGACAAGGCTGCTGACCACAGCAACAACCTGACCAACCAACACTCCTCTGTTCAGCTCTGGCCAAGACTACTGACCCCAGCAACAACCTGACCACCCCATGATCCTGTGTCCAGCTCTGGCCAAGACTACTGACCCCAGCAACAACCTGACTACCCCCTGCTCCTGTGTCCAGCTCTGTCAAGGACTACAGACCCCAGCAACAACCTGACCACCCCCTGATCCTGTGTCCAGCTCTGGCCAAGACTACTGACCCCAGCAACAACCTGACCACCTCCTGATCCTGTGTCCAGCTCTGGCTAAGGCTACTGACCTAAGCAACCACCTGTCCACCCTCAACTTCTGTGCCCAGCTCTGGCTCAGACTGCTGACCCCAGAAACAACCTGACCACCCTCTGCTCCTCTGCCAAGCGCTGGCCAAGACTACTGACCCCAGCAATAACCTTACCACCCCCTGATCCTGTGTCCAGCTCTGGCCAAGACTACTGACCCCAGCGACAACCTGACCACCCGCTGATCCTGTTTCCAGCTCTGGCCAAGACTACTTACCCCAGCAGCAACCAGATCACCGTCTGCTCCTGTGTCCGGCTCTGTCCTAGACTACTGACCCCAGCAACAACCTGAACACCCCTGATCCTATGTCCAGCTCTGGCCAAGACTACTAACCCCAGCAACAACCTGACCACCCCCTGATACTGTGTCCAGCTCTGGCCAAGGCTATTGACCTCAGCAACCACCTGACCACCCTCTGCTCCTGTATCCAGCTGTGGCCAAGGCTGCTGATCCCAGCACCAATCTGACCACCCCCGCTAATGTGTTCATCTCTGGCCAAGACCACTGTCCTCAGGAACAACCTGACCACCCCCTGATTCTGTGTCCAGCTCTGGCCAAGACTACTGACCCCAGAAACAACCTGACTACCCCCTGATCATGTGTCCAGCTCTGGCCAAGACTACTGATCCCAACACCAACCTGACTACTCCCTGCTCCTCTATACAGTTCTGGACAAGGCTGCTGATCACAGCATCAACCTTACTACCCCCTGCTATTGTGTCCAGCTCTGGCCAAGACTACTGACCCCAGCAACAACCTGACCACCCCCTGATCCTGTGTCCAGCTCTGGCCAAGACAACTGACCCCAGCAGCAACCAGATCACCGTCTGCTCTTGTGTCCAGCTCTGGCCTAGACTACTTCCCCAGAAACAACCTGACCACCCTCTGCTCCTCTGGCAAGCGCTGGCCAAGACTACTGACCCCAGCAACAACCTGACCACCACCTGATCCTGGGTCCACCTCTGGCCAAGACTACTGACCCCAGAAACAACCTATCCACCCCCTGATCCGGTATCCAGCTCTGGCCAAGACTAATGACCCCAGCAACAACCTGACCACCCCCTGATCCTGTGTCCAGCTCTGGCTAAGACTACTGACCCCAGCAACAACCTGACCACCCCCTGATCCTGTGTCCAGCTCCGACTAAGACTGCTGTCCCCAGCAACAACCTCACCACCCCCTGATCCTGTGTCCAGCTCTGGCCAAGACTACTGACCCCAGCAACAACCTGACTACCCCCTGCTATTGTGTCCAGCTCTGGCCAAGACTACTGAACCCAGCAACAACCTGACCACCCCTTGATCCTGAGTCCAGCTCTGGCCAAGACTACTGACCCCAGCAGCAACCAGATCACCGTCTGCTCCTGTGTCCAGCTCTGTCCTAGACTACTGACCCCAGCAACAACCTGAACACCCCTGATCCTGTGTCCTGCTCTGGCCAAGACTACTGACCCCAGCAACAACCTGACCACCCCCTGATCCTGTGTCCAGCTCTGGCCAATGCCATTGACCTCAGCAACCACCTGACCACCCTCTGCTCCTGTATCCAGCTCTGGCCAAGGCTGTTGATCCCAGCACCAACCTGACCACCCCCTGCTCCTGTATTCAGCTCTGGCCAAAACTACTGTCCTCAGCAACAACCTGACCACCCCCTTATTCTGTGTCCAGCTCTGGCCAAGACTACTGACCCCAGAAACAACCTGACTACCCCCTGCTCCTCTATCCAGTTCTGGACAAGGCTGCTGATCACAGCAACCACCTGACCACCCTCTGATCTTGTGTCCAGCTCTGGCTAAGGATACTGACCTCAGCCACCACCTGTCCACCCTCAACTCCTGTGTCCAGCTCTGGCCAAGGCTACTGACCCCAGCAACAACCTGACCACCCCCTGATCCTGTGTCCAGCTCTGGCCAAGACTACTGGCCCCAGGAGCAACCTGATCACCCCCTGATCCTGTGTCCAGCTTTGGCCAAGACTACTGACCTCAGAAACAACCTGACCACCCCCTGCTCCTCTGTCCAGCCCTGTCCAAGACTACTGACCCCAGCAACAACCTGACCACCCCGATGCTGTTTCCAGATCTGGCCAAGACTACTGACCCCAGCAACAACCTGACCACCTCCTGATCCTGTGTCCAGCTCTGGCTAAGGCTACTGACCTCAGCAACCACCTGTCCACCCTCAACTCCTGTGTCTAGCTCTGGCCCATACCACAGACCCCAGCAACAACCTGACCACCCCCTGATCTTGTGTCCAGCTCTGGCCAAGACTCCTGAACCAAGCAACAACCTGACCACCCCCTGATCCTGTGTCCAGCTCTGGCCAAGACTACTGACCCCAGCAACAACCTGACCACCCCCTGATCCTGTGTCCAGCTCTGGCCCAGACTGCTGACCCCAGAAACAACCTGACCACCCTCTGCTCCTCTGGCAAGCGCTGGCCAAGACTTCTGACCCCAGCAAGAACCTGACCACCACCTGATCCTGTGTCCAGCTCTGGCCAAGTCTACTGACCCCAGCAACAACCTGACTACCCCTTGCTATTGTGTCCAGCTGTTGCCAAGACTACTGACTCAGCAACAACCTGACCACCACCTGATCTTGTGTCCAGCTCTGGCCAAGACTACTGACCCCAGCAGCAACCAGATCACCGTCTGCTCTTGTGTCCAGCTCTGGCCTAGACTACTTACCCCAGAAACAACCTGACCACCCTCTGCTCCTCTGGCAAGCGCTGGCCAAGACTACTGACCCCAGCAACAACCTGACCACCCCCTGATCCTGTGTCCAGCTCTGGCCAAGACTACTGACCCCAGCAACAACCTGACCACCCCCTGATCCTGTGGCCTTCTCTGGCCAAGGCTATTGAGCTCAGCAACCACCTGACCACCATCTGCCCCTGTATCCAGCTCTGGCCAAGGCTGCTGATCCCTGCAACAACCTGACTGCCCCCTGCTCCTGTGTTCAGCTCTGGCCAAGACTACTGATCCCAGCAAGAACCTGATTACCCCCTGATCGTGTGTCCAACTCTGGCCAAGACTACTGACCTCAGCAACATCCTGACTACCCCCTGCTCCTCTATCCATTACTGGACAAGGCTGCTGACCACAGCAACAACCTGACCAACCAACACTCCTCTGTTCAGCTCTGGCCAAGACTACTGACCCCAGCAACAACCTGACCACCCCATGATCCTGTGTCCAGCTCTGGCCAAGACTACTGACCCCAGCAACAACCTGACTACCCCCTGCTCCTGTGTCCAGCTCTGTCAAGGACTACAGACCCCAGCAACAACCTGACCACCCCCTGATCCTGTGTCCAGCTCTGACCAAGACTACTGACCCCAGCAACAACATGACCACCTCCTGATCCTGTGTCCAGCTCTGGCTAAGGCTACTGACCTCAGCAACCACCTGTCCACCCTCAACTTCTGTGCCCAGCTCTGGCTCAGACTGCTGACCCCAGAAACAACCTGACCACCCTCTGCTCCTCTGCCAAGCGCTGGCCAAGACTACTGACCCCAGCAATAACCTTACCACCCCCTGATCCTGTGTCCAGCTCTGGCCAAGACTACTGACCCCAGCAACAACCTGACCACCCCCTGCTCCTGTGTCCAGCTTTGGCCAGGACTACTGACCTCAGCAACAACCTGACCACCCCCGATGCTGTGTCCAGAGCTGGCCAAGACAACTGACCCCAGCAACAACTTGACCACCTCCTGATCCTGAGTCCAGCTCTGGCTAAGGCTACTGACCTCAGCAACCACCTGTCCACCCTCCACTCCTGTGTCCAGCTCTGGCCCATACCACAGACCCCAGCAACAATCTGACCAACCCCTGATCTTGTGTCCAGCTCTGGCCAAGACTCCTGACCCCAGCAACAACCTAACCACCCCTTGATCCTGTGTCCAGCTCTGGCCAAGACTACTGGCCCCAGCAACAACCTGACTACCCTGTGATCCTGTGTCCAGCTCTGGCCAAGACTACTTACTCCAGAAACAACCTGACCACCCCCTGCTCCTCTGTCCAGCTCTGTCCAAGACTACTGACCCCAGCAACAACCTGACCACCATCTGATCCTGTGTCCACCTCTGGCCAAGACTACTGACCCCAGAAACAACCTATCCACCCCCTGATCCGGTATCCAGCTCTGGCCAAGACTACTGACCCCAGCAACAACCTGACCACGCCCTGATCCTGTGTCCAGCTCTGGCCAAGACTACTGACTCCTGCAACAACCTGACTACCCCCTTCTATTGTGTCCAGCTCTGGCCAAGACTACTGACCCCAGCAACAACCTGACCACCCCCTGATCCTGTTTCCAGCTCTGGCCAAGACTACTTACCCCAGCAGCAACCAGATCACCGTCTGCTCCTGTGTCCGGCTCTGTCCTAGACTACTGACCCCAGCAACAACCTGAACACCCCTGATCCTATGTCCAGCTCTGGCCAAGACTACTAACCCCAGCAACAACCTGACCACCCCCTGATACTGTGTCCAGCTCTGGCCAAGGCTATTGACCTCAGCAACCACCTGACCACCCTCTGCTCCTGTATCCAGCTGTGGCCAAGGCTGCTGATCCCAGCACCAATCTGACCACCCCCGCTCCTGTGTTCATCTCTGGCCAAGACCACTGTCCTCAGGAACAACCTGACCACCCCCTGATTCTGTGTCCAGCTCTGGCCAAGACTACTGACCCCAGAAACAACCTGACTACCCCCTGATCATGTGTCCAGCTCTGGCCAAGACTACTGATCCCAACACCAACCTGACTACTCCCTGCTCCTCTATACAGTTCTGGACAAGGCTGCTGATCACAGCATCAACCTTACTACCCCCTGCTATTGTGTCCAGCTCTGGCCAAGACTACTGACCCCAGCAACAACCTGACCACCCCCTGATCCTGTGTCCAGCTCTGGCCAAGACAACTGACCCCAGCAGCAACCAGATCACCGTCTGCTCTTGTGTCCAGCTCTGGCCTAGACTACTTCCCCAGAAACAACCTGACCACCCTCTGCTCCTCTGGCAAGCGCTGGCCAAGACTACTGACCCCAGCAACAACCTGACCACCACCTGATCCTGTGTCCACCTCTGGCCAAGACTACTGACCCCAGAAACAACCTATCCACCCCCTGATCCGGTATCCAGCTCTGACCAAGACTAATGACCCCAGCAACAACCTGACCACCCCCTGATCCTGTGTCCAGCTCTGGCTAAGACTACTGACCCCAGCAACAACCTGACCACGCCCTGATCCTGTGTCCAGCTCTGGCCAAGACTTCTGACTCCTGCAACAACCTGACTACCCCCTGCTATTGTGTCCAGCTCTGGCCAAGACTACTGACCTCAGCAACAACCTGACCATCCCCTGATCCTGTTTCCAGCTCTGGCCAAGACTACTGACCCCAGCAGCAACCAGATCACCGTCTGCTCCTGTGTCCGGCTCTCTAATAGACTACTGACCCCAGCAACAACCTGAACACCCCTGATCCTATGTCCAGCTCTGGCCAAGACTACTAACCCCAGCAACAACCTGACCACCCCCTGATACTGTGCCCAGCTCTGGCCAAGGCTATTGACCTCAGCAAACACCTGACCACCCTCTGCTCCTGTATCCAGCTGTGGCCAAGGCTGCTGATCCCAGCACCAATCTGACCACCCCCCGCTCCTGTGTTCATCTCTGGCCAAGACCACTGTCCTCAGGAACAACCTGACCACCCCCTGATTCTGTGTCCAGCTCTGGCCAAGACTACTGACCCCAGAAACAACCTGACTACCCCCTGCTCCCCTATCCAGTTCTGGACAAGGCTCCTGATCACAGCAACCACCTGACCACCCTCTGATCTTGTGTCCAGCTCTGGCTAAGGATACTGACCTCAGCCACCACCTGTCCACCCTCAACTCCTGTGTCCAGCTCTGGCCAAGGCTACTGACCCCAGCAACAAGCTGACCACCCCCTGATCCTGTGTCCAGCTCTGGCCAAGACTACTGGCCCCAGCAGCAACCTGATCACCCCCTGATCCTGTGTCCAGCTTTGGCCAAGACTACTGACCTCAGAAACAACCTGACCACCCCCTGCTCCTCTGTCCAGCCCTGTCCAAGACTACTGACCCCAGCAACAACCTGACCACCCCGATGCTGTTTCCAGATCTGGCCAAGACTACTGACCCCAGCAACAACCTGACCACCTCCTGATCCTGTGTCCAGCTCTGGCTAAGTCTACTGACCTCAGCAACCACCTGTCCACCCTCAACTCCTGTGTCTAGCTCTGGCCCATACCACAGACCCCAGCAACAACCTGACCACCCCCTGATCTTGTGTCCAGCTCTGGCCAAGACTCCTGAACCCAGCAACAACCTGACCACCCCCTGATCCTGTGTCCAGCTCTGGCCAAGACTACTGACCCCAGCAACAACCTGACCACCCCCTGATCCTGTGTCCAGCTCTGGCCCAGACTGCTGACCCCAGAAACAACCTGACCACCCTCTGCTCCTCTGGCAAGCGCTGGCCAAGACTACTGACCCCAGCAAGAACCTGACCACCCCCTGATCCTGTGTCCAGCTCTGGCCAAGACTACTGACCCCAGCAACAACCTTACTACCCCCTGCTATTGTGTCCAGCTGTTGCCAAGACTACTGACTCAGCAACAACCTGACCACCCCCTGATCCTGTGTCCAGCTCTGGCCAAGGCTACTGACCCTAGCAGCAACCAGATCACCGTCTGCTCTTGTGTCCAGCTCTGGCTTTGACTACTTACCCCAGAAACAACCTGACCACCCTCTGCTCCTCTGGCAAGCGCTGGCCAAGACTACTGACCCCAGCAACAACCTGACCACCCCCTGATCCTGTGTCCAGCTCTGGCCAAGACTACTGACCCCAGCAACAACCTGACCACCCCCTGATCCTGTGTCCATCTCTGGCCAAGGCTATTGAGCTCAGCAACCACCTGACCACCATCTGACCCTGTATCCAGCTCTGGCCAAGGCTGCTGATCCCTGCAACAACCTGACTGCCCCCTGCTCCTGTGTTCAGCTCTGGCCAAGACTACTGATCCCAGCAAGAACCTGATTACCCCCTGATCGTGTGTCCAACTCTGGCCAAGACTACTGACCTCAGCAACATCCTGACTACCCCCTGCTCCTCTATCCATTTCTGGACAAGGCTGCTGACCACAGCAACAACCTGACCAACCAACACTCCTCTGTTCAGCTCTGGCCAAGACTACTGACCCCAGCAACAACCTGACCACCCCATGATCCTGTGTCCAGCTCTGGCCAAGACTACTGACCCCAGCAACAACCTGACCACCACCTGATCCTGTGTCCACCTCTGGCCAAGACTACTGACCCCAGAAACAACCTATCCACCCCCTGATCCGGTATCCAGCTCTGGCCAAGACTACTGACCCCAGCAACAACCTGACCACCCCCTGATCCTGTGTCCAGCTCTGGCTAAGACTACTGACCCCAGCAACAACCTGACCACGCCCTGATCCTGTGTCCAGCTCTGGCCAAGACTACTGACTCCTGCAACAACCTGACTACCCCCTGCTATTGTGTCCAGCTCTGGCCAAGACTACTGACCCCAGCAACAACCTGACCACCCCCTGATCCTGTTTCCAGCTCTGGCCAAGACTACTGACCCCAGCAGCAACCAGATCACCGTCTGCTCCTGTGTCCGGCTCTGTCCTAGACTACTGACCCCAGCAACAACCTGAACACCCCTGATCCTATGTCCAGCTCTGGCCAAGACTACTAACCCCAGCAACAACCTTTCCACCCCCTGATACTGTGTCCAGCTCTGGCCAAGGCTATTGACCTCAGCAACCACCTGACCACCCTCTGCTCCTGTATCCAGCTGTGGCCAAGGCTGCTGATCCCAGCACCAATCTGACCACCCCCCGCTCCTGTGTTCATCTCTGGCCAAGACCACTGTCCTCAGGAACAACCTGACCACCCCCTGATTCTGTGTCCAGCTCTGGCCAAGACTACTGACCCCAGAAACAACCTGACTACCCCCTGCTCCCCTATCCAGTTCTGGACAAGGCTCCTGATCACAGCAACCACCTGACCACCCTCTGATCTTGTGTCCAGCTCTGGCTAAGGATACTGACCTCAGCCACCACCTGTCCACCCTCAACTCCTGTGTCCAGCTCTGGCCAAGGCTACTGACCCCAGCAACAAGCTGACCACCCCCTGATCCTGTGTCCAGCTCTGGCCAAGACTACTGGCCCCAGCAGCAACCTGATCACCCCCTGATCCTGTGTCCAGCTTTGGCCAAGACTACTGACCTCAGAAACAACCTGACCACCCCCTGCTCCTCTGTCCAGCCCTGTCCAAGACTACTGACCCCAGCAACAACCTGACCACCCCGATGCTGTTTCCAGATCTGGCCAAGACTACTGACCCCAGCAACAACCTGACCACCTCCTGATCCTGTGTCCAGCTCTGGCTAAGTCTACTGACCTCAGCAACCACCTGTCCACCCTCAACTCCTGTGTCTAGCTCTGGCCCATACCACAGACCCCAGCAACAACCTGACCACCCCCTGATCTTGTGTCCAGCTCTGGCCAAGACTCCTGAACCCAGCAACAACCTGACCACCCCCTGATCCTGTGTCCAGCTCTGGCCAAGACTACTGACCCCAGCAACAACCTGACCACCCCCTGATCCTGTGTCCAGCTCTGGCCCAGACTGCTGACCCCAGAAACAACCTGACCACCCTCTGCTCCTCTGGCAAGCGCTGGCCAAGACTACTGACCCCAGCAAGAACCTGACCACCCCCTGATCCTGTGTCCAGCTCTGGCCAAGACTACTGACCCCAGCAACAACCTTACTACCCCCTGCTATTGTGTCCAGCTGTTGCCAAGACTACTGACTCAGCAACAACCTGACCACCCCCTGATCCTGTGTCCAGCTCTGGCCAAGGCTACTGACCCTAGCAGCAACCAGATCACCGTCTGCTCTTGTGTCCAGCTCAGGCTTTGACTACTTACCCCAGAAACAACCTGACCACCCTCTGCTCCTCTGGCAAGCGCTGGCCAAGACTACTGACCCCAGCAACAACCTGACCACCCCCTGATCCTGTGTCCAGCTCTGGCCAAGACTACTGACCCCAGCAACAACCTGACCACCCCCTGATCCTGTGTCCATCTCTGGCCAAGGCTATTCAGCTCAGCAACCACCTGACCACCATCTGACCCTGTATCCAGCTCTGGCCAAGGCTGCTGATCCCTGCAACAACCTGACTGCCCCCTGCTCCTGTGTTAAGCTCTGGCCAAGACTACTGATCCCAGCAAGAACCTGATTACCCCCTGATCGTGTGTCCAACTCTGGCCAAGACTACTGACCTCAGCAACATCCTGACTACCCCCTGCTCCTCTATCCATTTCTGGACAAGGCTGCTGACCACAGCAACAACCTGACCAACCAACACTCCTCTGTTCAGCTCTGGCCAAGACTACTGACCCCAGCAACAACCTGACCACCCCATGATCCTGTGTCCAGCTCTGGCCAAGACTACTGACCCCAGCAACAACCTGACTACCCCCTGCTCATGTGTCCAGCTCTGTCAAGGACTACAGACCCCAGCAACAACCTGACCACCCCCTGATCCTGTGTCCAGCTCTGGCCAAGACTACTGACCCCAGCAACAACCTGACCACCTCCTGATCCTGTGTCCAGCTCTGGCTAAGGCTACTGACCTCAGCAACCACCTGTCCACCCTCAACTTCTGTGCCCAGCTCTGGCTCAGACTGCTGACCCCAGAAACAACCTGACCACCCTCTGCTCCTCTGCCAAGCGCTGGCCAAGACTACTGACCCCAGCAATAACCTTACCACCCCCTGATCCTGTGTCCAGCTCTGGCCAAGACTACTGACCCCAGCAACAACCTGACCACACCCTGCTCCTGTGTCCAGCTTTGGCCAGGACTACTGACCTCAGCAACAACCTGACCACCCCTGATGCTGTGTCCAGAGCTGGCCAAGACAACTGACCCCAGCAACAACTTGACCACCTCCTGATCCTGTGTCCAGCTCTGGCTAAGGCTACTGACCTCAGCAACCACCTGTCCACCCTCAACTCCTGTGTCCAGCTCTGGCCCATACCACAGACCCCAGCAACAATCTGACCAACCCCTGATCTTGTGTCCAGCTCTGGCCAAGACTCCTGACCCCAGCAACAACCTGACCACCCCTTGATCCTGTGTCCAGCTCTGGCCAAGACTACTGGCCCCAGCAACAACCTGACTACCCTGTGATCCTGTGTCCAGCTCTGGCCAAGACTACTGACTCCAGAAACAACCTGACCACCCCCTGCTCCTCTGTCCAGCTCTGTCCAAGACTACTGACCCCAGCAACAACCTGACCACCACCTGATCCTGTGTCCACCTCTGGCCAAGACTACTGACCCCAGAAACAACCTATCCACCCCCTGATTCGGTATCCAGCTCTGGCCAAGACTACTGACCCCAGCAACAACCTGACCACCCCCTGATCCTGTGTCCAGCTCTGGCTAAGACTACTGACCCCAGCAACAACCTGACCAGGCCCTGATCCTGTGTCCAGCTCTGGCCAAGACTACTGACTCCTGCAACAACCTGACTACCCCCTGCTATTGTGTCCAACTCTGGCCAAGACTACTGACCCCAGCAACAACCTGAACACCCCCTGATCCTGTTTCCAGCTCTGGCCAAGACTACTGACCCCAGCAGCAACCAGATCACCGTCTGCTCCTGTGTCCGGCTCTGTCCTAGACTACTGACCCCAGCAACAACCTGAACACCCCTGATCCTATGTCCAGCTCTGGCCAAGACTACTAACCCCAGCAACAACCTGACCACCCCCTGATACTGTGTCCAGCTCTGGCCAAGGCTATTGACCTCAGCAACCACCTGACCACCCTCTGCTCCTGTATCCAGCTGTGGCCAAGGCTGCTGATCCCAGCACCAATCTGACCACCCCGCTCCTGTGTTCATCTCTGGCCAAGACCACTGTCCTCAGGAACAACCTGACCACCCCCTGATTCTGTGTCCAGCTCTGGCCAAGACTACTGACCCCAGAAACAACCTGACTACCCCCTGATCATGTGTCCAGCTCTGGCCAAGACTACTGATCCCAACACCAACCTGACTACTCCCTGCTCCTCTATACAGTTCTGGACAAGGCTGCTGATCACAGCATCAACCTGACTACCCCCTGCTATTGTGTCCAGCTCTGGCCAAGACTACTGACCCCAGCAACAACCTGACCACCCCCTGATCCTGTGTCCAGCTCTGGCCAAGACAACTGACCCCAGCAGCAACCAGATCACCGTCTGCTCTTCTGTCCAGCTCTGGCCTAGACTACTTACCCCAGAAACAACCTGACCACCCTCTGCTCCTCTGGCAAGCGCTGGCCAAGACTACTGACGCCAGCAACAACCTGACCACCACCTGATCCTGTGTCCACCTCTGGCCAAGACTACTGACCCCAGAAACAACCTATCCACCCCCTGATCCGGTATCCAGCTCTGGCCAAGACTACTGACCCCAGCAACAACCTGACCACCCCCTGATCCTGTGTCCAGCTCTGGCTAAGACTACTGACCCCAGCAACAACCTGACCACGCCCTGATCCTGTGTCCAGCTCTGGCCAAGACTACTGACTCCTGCAACAACCTGACTACCCCCTGCTATTGTGTCCAGCTCTGGCCAAGACTACTGACCCCAGCAACAACCTGACCACCCCCTGATCCTGTTTCCAGCTCTGGCCAAGACTACTGACCCCAGCAGGAACCAGATCACCGTCTGCTCCTGTGTCTGGCTCCCTCCTAGACTACTGACCCCAGCAACAACCTGAACACCCCTGATCCTATGTCCAGCTCTGGCCAAGACTACTAACCCCAGCAACAACCTGACCACCCCCTGATACTGTGTCCAGCTCTGGCCAAGGCTATTGACCTCAGCAACCACCTGACCACCCTCTGCTCCTGTATCCAGCTGTGGCCAAGGCTGCTGATCCCAGCACCAATCTGACCACCCCCCGCTCCTGTGTTCATCTCTGGCCAAGACCACTGTCCTCAGGAACAACCTGACCACCCCCTGATTCTGTGTCCAGCTCTGGCCAAGACTACTGACCCCAGAAACAACCTGACTACCCCCTGCTCCTCTATCCAGTTCTGGACAAGGCTCCTGATCACAGCAACCACCTGACCACCCTCTGATCTTGTGTCCAGCTCTGGCTAAGGATACTGACCTCAGCCACCACCTGTCCACCCTCAACTCCTGTGTCCAGCTCTGGCCAAGGCTACTGACCCCAGCATCAACCTGACCACCCCCTGATCCTGTGTCCAGCTCTGGCCAAGACTACTGGCCCCAGCAGCAACCTGATCACCCCCTGATCCTGTGTCCAGCTTTGGCCAAGACTACTGACCTCAAAAACAACCTGACCACCCCCTGCTCCTCTGTCCAGCCCTGTCCAAGACTACTGACCCCAGCAACAACCTGACCACCCCGATGCTGTTTCCAGATCTGGCCAAGACTACTGACCCCAGCAACAACCTGACCACCTCCTGATCCTGTGTCCAGCTCTGGCTAAGGCTACTGACCTCAGCAACCACCTGTCCACCCTCAACTCCTGTGTCTAGCTCTGGCCCATACCACAGACCCCAGCAACAACCTGACCACCCCCTGATCTTGTGTCCAGCTCTGGCTAAGACTCCTGAACCCAGCAACAACCTGACCACCCCCTGATCCTGTGTCCAGCTCTGGCCAAGACTACTGACCCCAGCAACAACCTGACCACCCCCTGATCCTGTGTCCAGCTCTGGCCCAGACTGCTGACCCCAGAAACAACCTGACCACCCTCTGCTCCTCTGGCAAGCGCTGGCCAAGACTACTGACCCCAGCAAGAACCTGACCACCCCCTGATCCTGTGTCCAGCTCTGGCCAAGACTACTGACCCCAGCAACAACCTGACTACCCCCTGCTATTGTGTCCAGCTGTTGCCAAGACTACTGACTCAGCAACAACCTGACCACCCCCTGATCCTGTGTCCAGCTCTGGCCAAGGCTACTGACCCCAGCAGCAACCAGATCACCGTCTGCTCTTGTGTCCAGCTCTGGCCTAGACTACTTACCCCAGAAACAACCTGACCACTCTCTGCTCCTCTGGCAAGCGCTGGCCAAGACTACTGACCCCAGCAACAACCTGACCACCCCCTGATCCTGTGTCCAGCTCTGGCCAAGACTACTGACCCAGCAACAACCTGACCACCCCCTGATCCTGTGTCCATCTCTGGCCAAGGCTATTGAGCTCAGCAACCACCTGACCACCATCTGCCCCTGTATCCAGCTCTGGCCAAGGCTGCTGATCCCTGCAACAACCTGACTGCCCCCTGCTCCTGTGTTCAGCTCTGGCCAAGACTACTGATCCCAGCAAGAACCTGATTACCCCCTGATCGTGTGTCCAACTCTGGCCAAGACTACTGACCTCAGCAACATCCTGACTACCCCCTGCTCCTCTATCCATTTCTGGACAAGGCTGCTGACCACAGCAACAACCTGACCAACCAACACTCCTCTGTTCAGCTCTGGCCAAGACTACTGACCCCAGCAACAACCTGACCACCCCATGATCCTGTGTCCAGCTCTGGCCAAGACTACTGACCCCAGCAACAACCTGACTACCCCCTGCTCATGTGTCCAGCTCTGTCAAGGACTACAGACCCCAGCAACAACCTGACCACCCCCTGATCCTGTGTCCAGCTCTGGCCAAGACTTCTGACCCCAGCAACAACCTGACCACCTCCTGATCCTGTGTCCAGCTCTGGCTAAGGCTACTGACCTCAGCAACCACCTGTCCACCCTCAACTTCTGTGCCCAGCTCTGGCTCAGACTGCTGACCCCAGAAACAACCTGACCACCCTCTGCTCCTCTGCCAAGCGCTGGCCAAGACTACTGACCCCAGCAATAACCTTACCACCCCCTGATCCTGTGTCCAGCTCTGGCCAAGACTACTGACCCCAGCAACAACCTGACCACACCCTGCTCCTGTGTCCAGCTTTGGCCAGGACTACTGACCTCAGCAATAACCTGACCACCCTCTGCTCCTCTGCCAAGCGCTGGCCAAGACTACTGACCCCAGCAATAACCTTACCACCCCCTGATCCTGTGTCCAGAGCTGGCCAAGACAACTGACCCCAGCAACAACTTGACCACCTCCTGATCCTGTGTCCAGCTCTGGCTAAGGCTACTGACCTCAGCAACCACCTGTCCACCCTCAACTCCTGTGTCCAGCTCTGGCCCATACCACAGACCCCAGCAACAATCTGACCAACCCCTGATCTTGTGTCCAGCTCTGGCCAAGACTCCTGACCCCAGCAACAACCTGACCACCCCTTGATCCTGTGTCCAGCTCTGGCCAAGACTACTGGCCCCAGCAACAACCTGACTACCCTGTGATCCTGTGTCCAGCTCTGGCCAAGACTACTGACTCCAGAAACAACCTGACCACCCCCTGCTCCTCTGTCCAGCTCTGTCCAAGACTACTGACCCCAGCAACAACCTGACCACCACCTGATCCTGTGTCCACCTCTGGCCAAGACTACTGACCCCAGAAACAACCTATCCACCCCCTGATTCGGTATCCAGCTCTGGCCAAGACTACTGACCCCAGCAACAACCTGACCACCCCCTGATCCTGTGTCCAGCTCTGGCTAAGACTACTGACCCCAGCAACAACCTGACCACGCCCTGATCCTGTGTCCAGCTCTGGCCAAGACTACTGACTCCTGCAACAACCTGACTACCCCCTGCTATTGTGTCCAACTCTGGCCAAGACTACTGACCCCAGCAACAACCTGACCACCCCCTGATCCTGTTTCCAGCTCTGGCCAAGACTACTGACCCCAGCAGCAACCAGATCACCGTCTGCTCCTGTGTCCGGCTCTGTCCTAGACTACTGACCCCAGCAACAACCTGAACACCCCTGATCCTATGTCCAGCTCTGGCCAAGACTACTAACCCCAGCAACAACCTGACCACCCCCTGATACTGTGTCCAGCTCTGGCCAAGGCTATTGACCTCAGCAACCACCTGACCACCCTCTGCTCCTGTATCCAGCTGTGGCCAAGGCTGCTGATCCCAGCACCAATCTGACCACCCCGCTCCTGTGTTCATCTCTGGCCAAGACCACTGTCCTCAGGAACAACCTGACCACCCCCTGATTCTGTGTCCAGCTCTGGCCAAGACTACTGACCCCAGAAACAACCTGACTACCCCCTGATCATGTGTCCAGCTCTGGCCAAGACTACTTATCCCAACACCAACCTGACTACTCCCTGCTCCTCTATACAGTTCTGGACAAGGCTGCTGATCACAGCATCAACCTGACTACCCCCTGCTATTGTGTCCAGCTCTGGCCAAGACTACTGACCCCAGCAACAACCTGACCACCCCCTGATCCTGTGTCCAGCTCTGGCCAAGACAACTGACCCCAGCAGCAACCAGATCACCGTCTGCTCTTCTGTCCAGCTCTGGCCTAGACTACTTACCCCAGAAACAACCTGACCACCCTCTGCTCCTCTGGCAAGCGCTGGCCAAGACTACTGACGCCAGCAACAACCTGACCACCACCTGATCCTGTGTCCACCTCTGGCCAAGACTACTGACCCCAGAAACAACCTATCCACCCCCTGATCCGGTATCCAGCTCTGGCCAAGACTACTGACCCCAGCAACAACCTGACCACCCCCTGATCCTGTGTCCAGCTCTGGCTAAGACTACTGACCCCAGCAACAACCTGACCACGCCCTGATCCTGTGTCCAGCTCTGGCCAAGACTACTGACTCCTGCAACAACCTGACTACCCCCTGCTATTGTGTCCAGCTCTGGCCAAGACTACTGACCCCAGCAACAACCTGACCACCCCCTGATCCTGTTTCCAGCTCTGTCCAAGACTACTGACCCCAGCAGGAACCAGATCACCGTCTGCTCCTGTGTCCGGCTCTCTCCTAGACTACTGACACCAGCAACAACCTGAACACCCCTGATCCTATGTCCAGCTCTGGCCAAGACTACTAACCCCAGCAACAACCTGACCACCCCCTGATACTGTGTCCAGCTCTGGCCAAGGCTATTGACCTCAGCAACCACCTGACCACCCTCTGCTCCTGTATCCAGCTGTGGCCAAGGCTGCTGATCCCAGCACCAATCTGACCACCCCCCGCTCCTGTGTTCATCTCTGGCCAAGACCACTGTCCTCAGGAACAACCTGACCACCCCCTGATTCTGTGTCCAGCTCTGGCCAAGACTACTGACCCCAGAAACAACCTGACTACCCCCTGCTCCTCTATCCAGTTCTGGACAAGGCTCCTGATCACAGCAACCACCTGACCACCCTCTGATCTTGTGTCCAGCTCTGGCTAAGGATACTGACCTCAGCCACCACCTGTCCACCCTCAACTCCTGTGTCCAGCTCTGGCCAAGGCTACTGACCCCAGCAACAACCTGACCACCCCCTGATCCTGTGTCCAGCTCTGGCCAAGACTACTGGCCCCAGCAGCAACCTGATCACCCCCTGATCCTGTGTCCAGCTTTGGCCAAGACTACTGACCTCAAAAACAACCTGACCACCCCCTGCTCCTCTGTCCAGCCCTGTCCAAGACTACTGACCCCAGCAACAACCTGACCACCCCGATGCTGTTTCCAGATCTGGCCAAGACTACTGACCCCAGCAACAACCTGACCACCTCCTGATCCTGTGTCCAGCTCTGGCTAAGGCTACTGACCTCAGCAACCACCTGTCCACCCTCAACTCCTGTGTCTAGCTCTGGCCCATACCACAGACCCCAGCAACAACCTGACCACCCCCTGATCTTGTGTCCAGCTCTGGCTAAGACTCCTGAACCCAGCAACAACCTGACCACCCCCTGATCCTGTGTCCAGCTCTGGCCAAGACTACTGACCCCAGCAACAACCTGACCACCCCCTGATCCTGTGTCCAGCTCTGGCCCAGACTGCTGACCCCAGAAACAACCTGACCACCCTCTGCTCCTCTGGCAAGCGCTGGCCAAGACTACTGACCCCAGCAAGAACCTGACCACCCCCTGATCCTGTGTCCAGCTCTGGCCAAGACTACTGGCCCCAGCAGCAACCTGATCACCCCCTGATCCTGTGTCCAGCTTTGGCCAAGACTACTGACCTCAGAAACAACCTGACCACCCCCTGCTCCTCTGTCCAGCCCTGTCCAAGACTACTGACCCCAGCAACAACCTGACCACCCCGATGCTGTTTCCAGATCTGGCCAAGACTACTGACCCCAGCAACAACCTGACCACCTCCTGATCCTGTGTCCAGCTCTGGCTAAGTCTACTGACCTCAGCAACCACCTGTCCACCCTCAACTCCTGTGTCTAGCTCTGGCCCATACCACAGACCCCAGCAACAACCTGACCACCCCCTGATCTTGTGTCCAGCTCTGGCCAAGACTCCTGAACCCAGCAACAACCTGACCACCCCCTGATCCTGTGTCCAGCTCTGGCCAAGACTACTGACCCCAGCAACAACCTGACCACCCCCTGATCCTGTGTCCAGCTCTGGCCCAGACTGCTGACCCCAGAAACAACCTGACCACCCTCTGCTCCTCTGGCAAGCGCTGGCCAAGACTACTGACCCCAGCAAGAACCTGACCACCCCCTGATCCTGTGTCCAGCTCTGGCCAAGACTACTGACCCCAGCAACAACCTTACTACCCCCTGCTATTGTGTCCAGCTGTTGCCAAGACTACTGACTCAGCAACAACCTGACCACCCCCTGATCCTGTGTCCAGCTCTGGCCAAGGCTACTGACCCTAGCAGCAACCAGATCACCGTCTGCTCTTGTGTCCAGCTCAGGCTTTGACTACTTACCCCAGAAACAACCTGACCACCCTCTGCTCCTCTGGCAAGCGCTGGCCAAGACTACTGACCCCAGCAACAACCTGACCACCCCCTGATCCTGTGTCCAGCTCTGGCCAAGACTACTGACCCCAGCAACAACCTGACCACCCCCTGATCCTGTGTCCATCTCTGGCCAAGGCTATTCAGCTCAGCAACCACCTGACCACCATCTGACCCTGTATCCAGCTCTGGCCAAGGCTGCTGATCCCTGCAACAACCTGACTGCCCCCTGCTCCTGTGTTAAGCTCTGGCCAAGACTACTGATCCCAGCAAGAACCTGATTACCCCCTGATCGTGTGTCCAACTCTGGCCAAGACTACTGACCTCAGCAACATCCTGACTACCCCCTGCTCCTCTATCCATTTCTGGACAAGGCTGCTGACCACAGCAACAACCTGACCAACCAACACTCCTCTGTTCAGCTCTGGCCAAGACTACTGACCCCAGCAACAACCTGACCACCCCATGATCCTGTGTCCAGCTCTGGCCAAGACTACTGACCCCAGCAACAACCTGACTACCCCCTGCTCATGTGTCCAGCTCTGTCAAGGACTACAGACCCCAGCAACAACCTGACCACCCCCTGATCCTGTGTCCAGCTCTGGCCAAGACTACTGACCCCAGCAACAACCTGACCACCTCCTGATCCTGTGTCCAGCTCTGGCTAAGGCTACTGACCTCAGCAACCACCTGTCCACCCTCAACTTCTGTGCCCAGCTCTGGCTCAGACTGCTGACCCCAGAAACAACCTGACCACCCTCTGCTCCTCTGCCAAGCGCTGGCCAAGACTACTGACCCCAGCAATAACCTTACCACCCCCTGATCCTGTGTCCAGCTCTGGCCAAGACTACTGACCCCAGCAACAACCTGACCACACCCTGCTCCTGTGTCCAGCTTTGGCCAGGACTACTGACCTCAGCAACAACCTGACCACCCCTGATGCTGTGTCCAGAGCTGGCCAAGACAACTGACCCCAGCAACAACTTGACCACCTCCTGATCCTGTGTCCAGCTCTGGCTAAGGCTACTGACCTCAGCAACCACCTGTCCACCCTCAACTCCTGTGTCCAGCTCTGGCCCATACCACAGACCCCAGCAACAATCTGACCAACCCCTGATCTTGTGTCCAGCTCTGGCCAAGACTCCTGACCCCAGCAACAACCTGACCACCCCTTGATCCTGTGTCCAGCTCTGGCCAAGACTACTGGCCCCAGCAACAACCTGACTACCCTGTGATCCTGTGTCCAGCTCTGGCCAAGACTACTGACTCCAGAAACAACCTGACCACCCCCTGCTCCTCTGTCCAGCTCTGTCCAAGACTACTGACCCCAGCAACAACCTGACCACCACCTGATCCTGTGTCCACCTCTGGCCAAGACTACTGACCCCAGAAACAACCTATCCACCCCCTGATTCGGTATCCAGCTCTGGCCAAGACTACTGACCCCAGCAACAACCTGACCACCCCCTGATCCTGTGTCCAGCTCTGGCTAAGACTACTGACCCCAGCAACAACCTGACCAGGCCCTGATCCTGTGTCCAGCTCTGGCCAAGACTACTGACTCCTGCAACAACCTGACTACCCCCTGCTATTGTGTCCAACTCTGGCCAAGACTACTGACCCCAGCAACAACCTGAACACCCCCTGATCCTGTTTCCAGCTCTGGCCAAGACTACTGACCCCAGCAGCAACCAGATCACCGTCTGCTCCTGTGTCCGGCTCTGTCCTAGACTACTGACCCCAGCAACAACCTGAACACCCCTGATCCTATGTCCAGCTCTGGCCAAGACTACTAACCCCAGCAACAACCTGACCACCCCCTGATACTGTGTCCAGCTCTGGCCAAGGCTATTGACCTCAGCAACCACCTGACCACCCTCTGCTCCTGTATCCAGCTGTGGCCAAGGCTGCTGATCCCAGCACCAATCTGACCACCCCGCTCCTGTGTTCATCTCTGGCCAAGACCACTGTCCTCAGGAACAACCTGACCACCCCCTGATTCTGTGTCCAGCTCTGGCCAAGACTACTGACCCCAGAAACAACCTGACTACCCCCTGATCATGTGTCCAGCTCTGGCCAAGACTACTGATCCCAACACCAACCTGACTACTCCCTGCTCCTCTATACAGTTCTGGACAAGGCTGCTGATCACAGCATCAACCTGACTACCCCCTGCTATTGTGTCCAGCTCTGGCCAAGACTACTGACCCCAGCAACAACCTGACCACCCCCTGATCCTGTGTCCAGCTCTGGCCAAGACAACTGACCCCAGCAGCAACCAGATCACCGTCTGCTCTTCTGTCCAGCTCTGGCCTAGACTACTTACCCCAGAAACAACCTGACCACCCTCTGCTCCTCTGGCAAGCGCTGGCCAAGACTACTGACGCCAGCAACAACCTGACCACCACCTGATCCTGTGTCCACCTCTGGCCAAGACTACTGACCCCAGAAACAACCTATCCACCCCCTGATCCGGTATCCAGCTCTGGCCAAGACTACTGACCCCAGCAACAACCTGACCACCCCCTGATCCTGTGTCCAGCTCTGGCTAAGACTACTGACCCCAGCAACAACCTGACCACGCCCTGATCCTGTGTCCAGCTCTGGCCAAGACTACTGACTCCTGCAACAACCTGACTACCCCCTGCTATTGTGTCCAGCTCTGGCCAAGACTACTGACCCCAGCAACAACCTGACCACCCCCTGATCCTGTTTCCAGCTCTGGCCAAGACTACTGACCCCAGCAGGAACCAGATCACCGTCTGCTCCTGTGTCTGGCTCCCTCCTAGACTACTGACCCCAGCAACAACCTGAACACCCCTGATCCTATGTCCAGCTCTGGCCAAGACTACTAACCCCAGCAACAACCTGACCACCCCCTGATACTGTGTCCAGCTCTGGCCAAGGCTATTGACCTCAGCAACCACCTGACCACCCTCTGCTCCTGTATCCAGCTGTGGCCAAGGCTGCTGATCCCAGCACCAATCTGACCACCCCCCGCTCCTGTGTTCATCTCTGGCCAAGACCACTGTCCTCAGGAACAACCTGACCACCCCCTGATTCTGTGTCCAGCTCTGGCCAAGACTACTGACCCCAGAAACAACCTGACTACCCCCTGCTCCTCTATCCAGTTCTGGACAAGGCTCCTGATCACAGCAACCACCTGACCACCCTCTGATCTTGTGTCCAGCTCTGGCTAAGGATACTGACCTCAGCCACCACCTGTCCACCCTCAACTCCTGTGTCCAGCTCTGGCCAAGGCTACTGACCCCAGCATCAACCTGACCACCCCCTGATCCTGTGTCCAGCTCTGGCCAAGACTACTGGCCCCAGCAGCAACCTGATCACCCCCTGATCCTGTGTCCAGCTTTGGCCAAGACTACTGACCTCAAAAACAACCTGACCACCCCCTGCTCCTCTGTCCAGCCCTGTCCAAGACTACTGACCCCAGCAACAACCTGACCACCCCGATGCTGTTTCCAGATCTGGCCAAGACTACTGACCCCAGCAACAACCTGACCACCTCCTGATCCTGTGTCCAGCTCTGGCTAAGGCTACTGACCTCAGCAACCACCTGTCCACCCTCAACTCCTGTGTCTAGCTCTGGCCCATACCACAGACCCCAGCAACAACCTGACCACCCCCTGATCTTGTGTCCAGCTCTGGCTAAGACTCCTGAACCCAGCAACAACCTGACCACCCCCTGATCCTGTGTCCAGCTCTGGCCAAGACTACTGACCCCAGCAACAACCTGACCACCCCCTGATCCTGTGTCCAGCTCTGGCCCAGACTGCTGACCCCAGAAACAACCTGACCACCCTCTGCTCCTCTGGCAAGCGCTGGCCAAGACTACTGACCCCAGCAAGAACCTGACCACCCCCTGATCCTGTGTCCAGCTCTGGCCAAGACTACTGACCCCAGCAACAACCTGACTACCCCCTGCTATTGTGTCCAGCTGTTGCCAAGACTACTGACTCAGCAACAACCTGACCACCCCCTGATCCTGTGTCCAGCTCTGGCCAAGGCTACTGACCCCAGCAGCAACCAGATCACCGTCTGCTCTTGTGTCCAGCTCTGGCCTAGACTACTTACCCCAGAAACAACCTGACCACTCTCTGCTCCTCTGGCAAGCGCTGGCCAAGACTACTGACCCCAGCAACAACCTGACCACCCCCTGATCCTGTGTCCAGCTCTGGCCAAGACTACTGACCCAGCAACAACCTGACCACCCCCTGATCCTGTGTCCATCTCTGGCCAAGGCTATTGAGCTCAGCAACCACCTGACCACCATCTGCCCCTGTATCCAGCTCTGGCCAAGGCTGCTGATCCCTGCAACAACCTGACTGCCCCCTGCTCCTGTGTTCAGCTCTGGCCAAGACTACTGATCCCAGCAAGAACCTGATTACCCCCTGATCGTGTGTCCAACTCTGGCCAAGACTACTGACCTCAGCAACATCCTGACTACCCCCTGCTCCTCTATCCATTTCTGGACAAGGCTGCTGACCACAGCAACAACCTGACCAACCAACACTCCTCTGTTCAGCTCTGGCCAAGACTACTGACCCCAGCAACAACCTGACCACCCCATGATCCTGTGTCCAGCTCTGGCCAAGACTACTGACCCCAGCAACAACCTGACTACCCCCTGCTCATGTGTCCAGCTCTGTCAAGGACTACAGACCCCAGCAACAACCTGACCACCCCCTGATCCTGTGTCCAGCTCTGGCCAAGACTTCTGACCCCAGCAACAACCTGACCACCTCCTGATCCTGTGTCCAGCTCTGGCTAAGGCTACTGACCTCAGCAACCACCTGTCCACCCTCAACTTCTGTGCCCAGCTCTGGCTCAGACTGCTGACCCCAGAAACAACCTGACCACCCTCTGCTCCTCTGCCAAGCGCTGGCCAAGACTACTGACCCCAGCAATAACCTTACCACCCCCTGATCCTGTGTCCAGCTCTGGCCAAGACTACTGACCCCAGCAACAACCTGACCACACCCTGCTCCTGTGTCCAGCTTTGGCCAGGACTACTGACCTCAGCAATAACCTGACCACCCTCTGCTCCTCTGCCAAGCGCTGGCCAAGACTACTGACCCCAGCAATAACCTTACCACCCCCTGATCCTGTGTCCAGAGCTGGCCAAGACAACTGACCCCAGCAACAACTTGACCACCTCCTGATCCTGTGTCCAGCTCTGGCTAAGGCTACTGACCTCAGCAACCACCTGTCCACCCTCAACTCCTGTGTCCAGCTCTGGCCCATACCACAGACCCCAGCAACAATCTGACCAACCCCTGATCTTGTGTCCAGCTCTGGCCAAGACTCCTGACCCCAGCAACAACCTGACCACCCCTTGATCCTGTGTCCAGCTCTGGCCAAGACTACTGGCCCCAGCAACAACCTGACTACCCTGTGATCCTGTGTCCAGCTCTGGCCAAGACTACTGACTCCAGAAACAACCTGACCACCCCCTGCTCCTCTGTCCAGCTCTGTCCAAGACTACTGACCCCAGCAACAACCTGACCACCACCTGATCCTGTGTCCACCTCTGGCCAAGACTACTGACCCCAGAAACAACCTATCCACCCCCTGATTCGGTATCCAGCTCTGGCCAAGACTACTGACCCCAGCAACAACCTGACCACCCCCTGATCCTGTGTCCAGCTCTGGCTAAGACTACTGACCCCAGCAACAACCTGACCACGCCCTGATCCTGTGTCCAGCTCTGGCCAAGACTACTGACTCCTGCAACAACCTGACTACCCCCTGCTATTGTGTCCAACTCTGGCCAAGACTACTGACCCCAGCAACAACCTGACCACCCCCTGATCCTGTTTCCAGCTCTGGCCAAGACTACTGACCCCAGCAGCAACCAGATCACCGTCTGCTCCTGTGTCCGGCTCTGTCCTAGACTACTGACCCCAGCAACAACCTGAACACCCCTGATCCTATGTCCAGCTCTGGCCAAGACTACTAACCCCAGCAACAACCTGACCACCCCCTGATACTGTGTCCAGCTCTGGCCAAGGCTATTGACCTCAGCAACCACCTGACCACCCTCTGCTCCTGTATCCAGCTGTGGCCAAGGCTGCTGATCCCAGCACCAATCTGACCACCCCGCTCCTGTGTTCATCTCTGGCCAAGACCACTGTCCTCAGGAACAACCTGACCACCCCCTGATTCTGTGTCCAGCTCTGGCCAAGACTACTGACCCCAGAAACAACCTGACTACCCCCTGATCATGTGTCCAGCTCTGGCCAAGACTACTTATCCCAACACCAACCTGACTACTCCCTGCTCCTCTATACAGTTCTGGACAAGGCTGCTGATCACAGCATCAACCTGACTACCCCCTGCTATTGTGTCCAGCTCTGGCCAAGACTACTGACCCCAGCAACAACCTGACCACCCCCTGATCCTGTGTCCAGCTCTGGCCAAGACAACTGACCCCAGCAGCAACCAGATCACCGTCTGCTCTTCTGTCCAGCTCTGGCCTAGACTACTTACCCCAGAAACAACCTGACCACCCTCTGCTCCTCTGGCAAGCGCTGGCCAAGACTACTGACGCCAGCAACAACCTGACCACCACCTGATCCTGTGTCCACCTCTGGCCAAGACTACTGACCCCAGAAACAACCTATCCACCCCCTGATCCGGTATCCAGCTCTGGCCAAGACTACTGACCCCAGCAACAACCTGACCACCCCCTGATCCTGTGTCCAGCTCTGGCTAAGACTACTGACCCCAGCAACAACCTGACCACGCCCTGATCCTGTGTCCAGCTCTGGCCAAGACTACTGACTCCTGCAACAACCTGACTACCCCCTGCTATTGTGTCCAGCTCTGGCCAAGACTACTGACCCCAGCAACAACCTGACCACCCCCTGATCCTGTTTCCAGCTCTGTCCAAGACTACTGACCCCAGCAGGAACCAGATCACCGTCTGCTCCTGTGTCCGGCTCTCTCCTAGACTACTGACACCAGCAACAACCTGAACACCCCTGATCCTATGTCCAGCTCTGGCCAAGACTACTAACCCCAGCAACAACCTGACCACCCCCTGATACTGTGTCCAGCTCTGGCCAAGGCTATTGACCTCAGCAACCACCTGACCACCCTCTGCTCCTGTATCCAGCTGTGGCCAAGGCTGCTGATCCCAGCACCAATCTGACCACCCCCCGCTCCTGTGTTCATCTCTGGCCAAGACCACTGTCCTCAGGAACAACCTGACCACCCCCTGATTCTGTGTCCAGCTCTGGCCAAGACTACTGACCCCAGAAACAACCTGACTACCCCCTGCTCCTCTATCCAGTTCTGGACAAGGCTCCTGATCACAGCAACCACCTGACCACCCTCTGATCTTGTGTCCAGCTCTGGCTAAGGATACTGACCTCAGCCACCACCTGTCCACCCTCAACTCCTGTGTCCAGCTCTGGCCAAGGCTACTGACCCCAGCAACAACCTGACCACCCCCTGATCCTGTGTCCAGCTCTGGCCAAGACTACTGGCCCCAGCAGCAACCTGATCACCCCCTGATCCTGTGTCCAGCTTTGGCCAAGACTACTGACCTCAAAAACAACCTGACCACCCCCTGCTCCTCTGTCCAGCCCTGTCCAAGACTACTGACCCCAGCAACAACCTGACCACCCCGATGCTGTTTCCAGATCTGGCCAAGACTACTGACCCCAGCAACAACCTGACCACCTCCTGATCCTGTGTCCAGCTCTGGCTAAGGCTACTGACCTCAGCAACCACCTGTCCACCCTCAACTCCTGTGTCTAGCTCTGGCCCATACCACAGACCCCAGCAACAACCTGACCACCCCCTGATCTTGTGTCCAGCTCTGGCTAAGACTCCTGAACCCAGCAACAACCTGACCACCCCCTGATCCTGTGTCCAGCTCTGGCCAAGACTACTGACCCCAGCAACAACCTGACCACCCCCTGATCCTGTGTCCAGCTCTGGCCCAGACTGCTGACCCCAGAAACAACCTGACCACCCTCTGCTCCTCTGGCAAGCGCTGGCCAAGACTACTGACCCCAGCAAGAACCTGACCACCCCCTGATCCTGTGTCCAGCTCTGGCCAAGACTACTGACCCCAGCAACAACCTGACTACCCCCTGCTATTGTGTCCAGCTGTTGCCAAGACTACTGACTCAGCAACAACCTGACCACCCCCTGATCCTGTGTCCAGCTCTGGCCAAGGCTACTGACCCCAGCAGCAACCAGATCACCGTCTGCTCTTGTGTCCAGCTCTGGCCTAGACTACTTACCCCAGAAACAACCTGACCACTCTCTGCTCCTCTGGCAAGCGCTGGCCAAGACTACTGACCCCAGCAACAACCTGACCACCCCCTGATCCTGTGTCCAGCTCTGGCCAAGACTACTGACCCAGCAACAACCTGACCACCCCCTGATCCTGTGTCCATCTCTGGCCAAGGCTATTGAGCTCAGCAACCACCTGACCACCATCTGCCCCTGTATCCAGCTCTGGCCAAGGCTGCTGATCCCTGCAACAACCTGACTGCCCCCTGCTCCTGTGTTCAGCTCTGGCCAAGACTACTGATCCCAGCAAGAACCTGATTACCCCCTGATCGTGTGTCCAACTCTGGCCAAGACTACTGACCTCAGCAACATCCTGACTACCCCCTGCTCCTCTATCCATTTCTGGACAAGGCTGCTGACCACAGCAACAACCTGACCAACCAACACTCCTCTGTTCAGCTCTGGCCAAGACTACTGACCCCAGCAACAACCTGACCACCCCATGATCCTGCGTCCAGCTCTGGCCAAGACGACTGACCCCAGCAACAACCTGACTACCCCCTGCTCATGTGTCCAGCTCTGTCAAGGACTACAGACCCCAGCAACAACCTGACCACCCCCTGATCCTGTGTCCAGCTCTGGCCAAGACTACTGACCCCAGCAACAACCTGACCACCTCCTGATCCTGTGTCCAGCTCTGGCTAAGGCTACTGACCTCAGCAACCACCTGTCCACCCTCAACTTCTGTGCCCAGCTCTGGCTCAGACTGCTGACCCCAGAAACAACCTGACCACCCTCTGCTCCTCTGCCAAGCGCTGGCCAAGACTACTGACCCCAGCAATAACCTTACCACCCCATGATCCTGTGTCCAGCTCTGGCCAAGACTACTGACCCCAGCAACAACCTGACCACCCCCTGCTCCTGTGTCCAGCTTTGGCCAGGACTACTGACCTCAGCAACAACCTGACCACCCCCGATGCTGTGTCCAGAGCTGGCCAAGACAACTGACCCCAGCAACAACTTGACCACCTCCTGATCCTGTGTCCAGCTCTGGCTAAGGCTACTGACCTCAGCAACCACCTGTCCACCCTCAACTCCTGTGTCCAGCTCTGGCCCATTCCACAGACCCCAGCAACAATCTGACCAACCCCTGATCTTGTGTCCAGCTCTGGCCAAGACTCCTGACCCCAGCAACAACCTGACCACCCCTTGATCCTGTGTCCAGCTCTGGCCAAGACTACTGGCCCCAGCAACAACCTGACTACCCTGTGATCCTGTGTCCAGCTCTGGCCAAGACTACTGACTCCAGAAACAACCTGACCACCCCCTGCTCCTCTGTCCAGCTCTGTCCAAGACTACTGACCCCAGCAACAATCTGACCACCACCTGATCCTGTGTCCACCTCTGGCCAAGACTACTGACCCCAGAAACAACCTATCCACCCCCTGATCCGGTATCCAGCTCTGGCCAAGACAACTGACCCCAGCAACAACCTGACCACCCCCTGATCCTGTGTCCAGCTCTGGCTAAGACTACTGACCCCAGCAACAACCTGACCACGCCCTGATCCTGTGTCCAGCTCTGGCCAAGACTACTGACTCCTGCAACAACCTGACTACCCCCTGCTATTGTGTCCAGCTCTGGCCAAGACTACTGACCCCAGCAACAACCTGACCACCCCCTGATCCTGTTTCCAGCTCTGGCCAAGACTACTGACCCCAGCAGCAACCAGATCACCGTCTGCTCCTGTGTCCGGCTCTGTCCTAGATTACTGACCCCAGCAACAACCTGAACACCCCTGATCCTATGTCCAGCTCTGGCCAAGACTACTAACCCCAGCAACAACCTGACCACCCCCTGATACTGTGTCCAGCTCTGGCCAAGGCTATTGACCTCAGCAACCACCTGACCACCCTCTGCTCCTGTATCCAGCTGTGGCCAAGGCTGCTGATCCCAGCACCAATCTGACCACCCCCGCTCCTGTGTTCATCTCTGGCCAAGACCACTGTCCTCAGGAACAACCTGACCACCCCCCGATTCTGTGTCCAGCTCTGGCCAAGACTACTGACCCCAGAAACAACCTGACTAGCCCCTGATCATGTGTCCAGCTCTGGCCAAGACTACTGATCCCAACACCAACCTGACTACCCCCTGCTCCTCTATACAGTTCTGGACAAGGCTGCTGATCACAGCATCAACCTGACTACCCCCTGCTATTGTGTCCAGCTCTGGCCAAGACTACTGACCCCAGCAACAACCTGACCACCCCCTGATCCTGTGTCCAGCTCTGGCCAAGACAACTGACCCCAGCAGCAACCAGATCACCGTCTGCTCCTGTGTCCAGCTCTGTCCTAGACTACTGACCCAAGCAACAACTTGAACACCCCTGATCCCGTGTCCAGCTCTGGCCAAGACTATTGGCCCCAGCAACAACCTGACCACCCCCTGATCCTGTGTCCAGCTCTGGCCAAGACTACTGACCTCAGAAACAACCTGACCACCCCCTGCTCCTCTGTCCAGCCCTGTTCAAGACTACTGACCCCAGCAACAACCTGACCACCCCTGATGCTGTGTCCAGATCTGGCCAAGACTACTGACCCGAGCAACATCCTGACCACCTCCTGATCCTGTGTCCAGCTCTGGCTAAGGCTACTGACCTCAGCAACCACCAGTCCACCCTCAACTCCTGTGTCCAGCTCTGGCCCATACCACAGACCCCAGCAACAACCTGACCACCCCCTGATCTTGTGTCCAGCTCTGGCCAAGACTCCTGACCCCAGCAACAACCTGACCACCCCCTGATCCTGTGTCCAGCTCTGGCCCAGACTGCTGACCCCAGAAACAACCTGACCACCCTCTGCTCCTCTGCCAAGTGCTGGCCAAGACTACTGACCCCAGCAACAACCTGACTACCCCCTGCTATTGTGTCCAGCTGTTGCCAAGACTACTGACCCAGCAACAACCTGACCACCCCCTGATCCCGTGTCCAGCTCTGGCCAAGACTACTGGCCCCAGCAACAACTTGATCACCCCCTCATCCTGTGTCCAGCTTTGGCCAAGTCTACTGACCTCAGAAACAACCTGACCACCCCCTGCTCCTCTGTCCAGCCCTGTCCAAGACTACTGACCCCAGCAACAACGTGACCACCCCGATGCTGTGTCCAGATCTGGCCAAGACTACTGCCCCCAGCAACAACCTGACCACCTCCTGATCCTGTGTCCAGCTCTGGCTAAGGCTACTGACCTCAGCAACCACCGGTCCACCCTCAACTCCTGTGTCTAGCTCTGGCCCATACCACAGACCCCAGCAACAACCTGACCACCCCCTGATCTTGTGTCCAGCTCTGGCCAAGACTCCTGAACCCAGCAACAACCTGACCACCCCCTGATCCTGTGTCCAGCTCTGGCCAAGACTACTGACCCCAGCAACAACCTGACCACCCCCTGATCCTGTGTCCAGCTCTGGCCCAGACTGCTGACCCCAGAAACAACCTGACCACCCTTTGCTCCTCTGCCAAGCGCTGGCCAAGACTACTGACCCCAGCAACAACCTGACCACCCCCTGATCCTGTGTCCAGCGTTGGCCAGGACTACTGACCTCAGCAACAACCTGACCACCCCCTGATCCTGTGTCCAGCTCTGGCCAAGACTACTGGCCCCAGCAACAACCTGACTACCCTGTGATCCTGTGTCCAGCTCTGGCCAAGACTACTGACTCCAGAAACAACCTGACCGCCCCCTTCTCCTCTGTCCAGCTCTGGCCCATACCACTGACCCCAGCAACAATCTGAGCAACCCCTGATCTTGTGTCCAGCTCTGGCCAAGACTCCTGACCCCATCAACAACCTGACCACCCCTTGATCCTGTGTCCAGCTTTGGCCAAGACTACTGGCCCCAGCAACAATCTGACTACCCTGTGATCCTGTGTCCAGCTCTGGCCAAGACTACTGACTCCAGAAACAACCTGACCACCCCATTCTCCTCTGTCCAGCTCTGTCCAAGACTGCTGATCCCAGCAACAACCTGACCACCCCCTGATCCTGTGTCCACCTCTGGCCAAGACTACTGACCCCAGAATCAACCTGACCACCCCCTGATCCTGTGTCCAGCTCTGGCCAAGACTACTGACCCCAGCAACAACCTGACCACCCCCTCATCCTGTGTCCAGCTCTGGCCAAGACTACTGGCCCCAGCAACAACCTGACTACCCTGTGATCCTGTGTCCAGCTCTGGCCAAGACTACTGACTCCAGAAACAACCTGACCACCCCCTGCTCCTCTGTCCAGCTCTGTCCAAGACTACTGACCCCAACAACAACCTGACCACCACCTGATCCTGTGTCCAGCTCTGGCCAAGACTACTGACCCCAGCAACAACCTGACTACCCCCTGCTATTGTGTCCAGCTGTTGCCAAGACTACTGACTCAGCAACAACCTGACCACCCCCTGATCCTGTGTCCAGCTCTGGCCAAGGCTACTGACCCCAGCAGCAACCAGATCACCGTCTGCTCTTGTGTCCAGCTCTGGCATAGACTACTTACCCCAGAAACAACCTGACCACCCTCTGCTCCTCTGGCAAGCGCTGGTCAAGACTACTGAACCCAGCAACAACCTGACCACCCCCTGATCCTGTGTCCAGCTCTGGCCAAGGCCATTGACCTCAGCAACCACCTGATTACCCTCTGCTCCTGTATCCAGCTCTGGCCAAGGCTGCTGATCCCAGCAACAACCTGACCACCCCCTGCTCCTATGTCCAGCTCTGGCCAAGACTACTGTCCCCAGCAACAACCTGACCAACCCCTAATCCTGTGTCCAGCTCTGGCCAAGACTACTTACCCCAGCAACAACCTGACTACCCCCTGCTCCTCTGTCCAGTTCTGGCTAAGACTACTTACCCCAGCAACACCCTGACCACCCCCAGATCCTGTGTTCAGCTCTGGCCAAGACTGCTGACCCCAGAAACAAACTGACCACCCCTGCTCCTCTGTCCAGCTCTGGCCAAGACTGCTGACCCCAGAAACAACCTGACCACCCTCTGCTCCTCTGTCAAACTCTGGCCACGACTACTGACCCCAGGAAACATCCTGACCAACCCCTGATCCTGTGTCCAGCTCTGGCCAAGACTACTGACCCCAGCAACAACCTGACTACCCCCTGCTCCTGTGTCCAGCTCTGGCCAAGACTACTGGCCCCAGCAACAACCTCACTACCTCCTAATCCTCTCTCCAGCTCTTGCCAAGATACTGACCCCAGCATCAACATGACCACCACCTGATCCAATTTGCAGCTCTGGCCAGAGCTATTAACCTCAGCAACCTCCTGACCACCCTCTGCTCCTGTATGCTGCTCTGGCCAAGACTACTGACCCCAGCAACAACCTGACCACCCTCTGATCCTGTGTCCAGCTCTGGCCAAGACTACTGACCCCAGCAACAACCTGACCACCCCCTGCTCCTGTGTCGAGCGTTGGCTAGGACTACTGACCTCAGCAACAACCTGACCACCCCCTGATCCTGTGTCCAGCTCTGGCCAAGGCTACTGGCCCCAGCAACAACCTGACTACCCTGTGATCCTGTGTCCAGCTCTGGCCAAGACTACTGACTCCAGAAACAACCTGACCGCCCCCTTCTCCTCTGTCCAGCTCTGGCCCATACCACAGACCCCAGCAACAATCTGACCAACCCCTGATCTTGTGTCCAGCTCTGGCCAAGACTCCTGACCCCATCAACAACCTGACCACCCCTTGATCCTGTGTCCAGCTCTGGCCAAGACTACTGGCCCCAGCAACAATCTGACTACCCTGTGATCCTGTGTCCAGCTCTGGCCAAGACTACTGACTCCAGAAACAACCTGACCACCCCCTTCTCCTCTGTCCAGCTCTGTCCATGACTGCTGACCCCAGCAACAACCTGACCACCCCCTGATCCTGTGTCCACCTCTGGCCAAGACTACTGACCCCAGAATCAACCTGACCACCCCCTGATCCTGTGTCCAGCTCTGGCCAAGACTACTGAGCCCAGCAACAACCTGACCACCCTCTGATCCTGTGTCCAGCTCTGGCTAAGACTGCTGACACCAGCAACAACCTGACCACCCCCTGATCCTGTGTCCAGCTCTGGCCAAGACTACTGACCCCAGCAACAACCTGACTACCCCCTGCTATTGTGTCCAGCTCTGGCCAAGACTACTGAACCCAGCAACAACCTGACCACCCCTTGATCCTGAGTCCAGCTCTGGCCAAGACTACTGACCCCAGCAGCAACCAGATCACCGTCTGCTCCTGTGTCCAGCTCTGTCCTAGACTACTGACCCCAGCAACAACCTGAACACCCCTGATCCTGTGTCCAGCTCTGGCCAAGACTACTGACCCCAGCAACAACCTGACCACCCCCTGATCCTGTGTCCAGCTCTGGCCAATGCTATTGACCTCAGCAACCACCTGACCACCCTCTTCTCCTGTATCCAGCTCTGGCCAAGGCTGCTGATCCCAGCACCAACCTGACCACCCCCTGCTTCTGTATTCAGCTCTGGCCAAAACTACTGTCCTCAGCAACAACCTGACCACCCCCTGATTCTGTGTCCAGCTCTGGCCAAGACTACTGACCCCAGAAACAACCTGACTACCCCCTGATCATGTGTCCAGCTCTGGACAAGGCTGCTGATCACAGCAACCACCTGACCACCCTCTGATCCTGTGTCCATCTCTGGCTAAGGATACTGACCTCAGCCACCACCTGTCCACCCTCAACTCCTGTGTCCAGCTCTGGCCAAGGCTACTGACCCCAGCAACAACCTGACCACCCCTGATCCCGTGTCCAGCTCTGGCCAAGACTACTGGCCCCAGCAGCAACCTGATCACCCCCTGATCCTATGTCCAGCTTTGGCCAAGACTACTGACCTCAGAAACAACCTGACCACCCCCTGCTCCTCTGTCCAATCCTGTCCAAGACTACTGACCCCAGCAACAACCTGACCACCACAATGCTGTTTCCAGATCTGGCCAAGACTACTGACCCCAGCAACAACCTGACCACCTCCTGATCCTGTGTCCAGCTCTGGCTAAGGCTACTGACCTCAGCAACCACCTGTCCACCCTCAACTCCTGTGTCTAGCTCTGGCCCATACCACAGACCCCAGCAACAACCTGACCACCCCCTGATCTTGTGTCCAGCTCTGGCCAAGACTCCTGAACCCAGCAACAACCTGACCACCCCCTGATCCTGTGTCCAGCTCTGGCCAAGACTACTGACCCCAGCAACAACCTGACCACCCCCTGATCCTGTGTCCAGCTCTGGCCCAGACTGCTGACCCCAGAAACAACCTGACCACCCTCTGCTCCTCTGGCAAGCGCTGGCCAAGACTACTGACCCCAGCAACAACCTGACCACCCCCTGATCCTGTGTCCAGCTCTGGCCAAGACTACTGACCCCAGCAACAACCTGACTACCCCCTGCTATTGTGTCCAGCTGTTGCCAAGACTACTGACTCAGCAACAACCTGACCACCCCCTGATCCTGTGTCCAGCTCTGGCCAAGGCTACTGACCCCAGCAGCAACCAGATCACCGTCTGCTCTTGTGTCCAGCTCTGGCCAAGACTACTGACCCCAGAAACAACCTGACTACCCCCTGCTCCTCTATCCAGTTCTGGACAAGGCTGCTGATCACAGCAACCACCTGACCACCCTCTGATCCTGTGTCCAGCTCTGGCTAAGGATACTGACCTCAGCCACCACCTGTCCACCCTCAACTCCTGTGTCCATCTCTGGCCAAGGCTACTGACCCCAGCAACAACCTGACCACCCCTGATCCTGTGTCCAGCTCTGGCCAAGACTACTGGCCCCAGCAGCAACCTGATCACCCCCTAATCCTGTGTCCAGCTTTGGCCAAGACTACTGACCTCAGAAACAACCTGACCACCCCCTGCTCCTCTTTCCAGCCCTGTCCAAGACTACTGACCCCAGCAACAACCTGACCACCCCGATGCTGTTTCCAGATCTGGCCAAGACTACTGACCCCAGCAACAACCTGACCACCTCCTGATCCTGTGTCCAGCTCTGGCTAAGGCTACTGACCTCAGCAACCACCTGTCCACCCTCAACTCCTGTGTCTAGCTCTGGCCCATACCACAGACCCCAGCAACAACCTGACCACCCCCTGCTCCTCTGTCCAGCCCTGTCCAAGACTACTGACTCAGCAACAACCTGACCACCCCCTGATCCTGTGTCCAGCTCTGGCCAAGGCTACTGACCCCAGCAGCAACCAGATCACTGTCTGCTCTTGTGTCCAGCTCTGGCCTAGACTACTTACCCCAGAAACAACCTGACCACCCTCTGCTCCTCTGGCAAGCGCTGGCCAAGACTACTGACCCCAGCAACAACCTGACCACCCCTTGATCCTGTGTCCAGCTCTGGCCAAGACTACTGACCCCAGCAACAACCTGACCACCCCCTGATCCTGTGTCCAACTCTGGCCAAGGCTATTGACCTCAGCAACCACCTGACCACCATCTGCCCCTGTATCCAGCTCTGGCCAAGGCTGCTGATCCCTGCAACAACCTGACTGCCCTCTGCTCCTGTGTTCAGCTCTGGCCAAGACTACTGATCCCAGCAAGAACCTGATTACCCCCTGATCGTGTGTCCAACTCTGGCCAAGACTACTGACCCCAGCAACATCCTGACTACCCCCTGCTCCTCTATCCATTTCTGGACAAGGCTGCTGACCACAGCAACAACCTGACCAACTAAAACTCCTCTGTTCAGCTCTGGCCAAGACTACTGACCCCAGCAACAACCTGACCACCCCCTGATCCTGTGTCCAGCTCTGGCCAAGACTACTGACCCCAGCAACAACCTGACTACCCCCTGCTCCTGTGTCCAGCTCTGTCAAGGACTACAGACCCCAGCAACAACCTGACCACCCCCTGATCCTGTGTCCAGCTCTGGCCAAGACTACTGACCCCAGCAACAATCTGACCACCTCCTGATCCTGTGTCCAGCTCTGGCTAAGGCTACTGACTTCAGCAACCACCTGTCCACCCTCAACTTCTGTGCCCAGCTCTGGCTCAGACTGCTGACCCCAGAAACAACCTGACCACCCTCTGCTCCTCTGCCAAGCGGTGGCCAAGACTACTGACCCAGCAATAACCTGACCACCCCCTGATCCTGTGTCCAGCTCTGGCCAAGACTACTGACCCCAGCAACAACCTGACCACCCCCTGCTCCTGTGTCCAGCTTTGGCCAGGACTACTGACCTCAGCAACAACCTGACCACCCCCGATGCTGTGTCCAGAGCTAGCCAAGACAACTGACCCCAGCAACAACTTGACCATCTCCTGATCCTGTGTCCAGCTCTGGCTAAGGCTACTGACCTCAGCAACCACCTGTCCACCGTCAACTCCTGTGTCCAGCTCTGGCCCATACCACAGACCCCAGCAACAATCTGACCAACCCCTGATCTTGTGTCCAGCTCTGGCCAAGACTCCTGACCCCAGCAACAACCTGACCACCCCTTGATCCTGTGTCCAGCTCTGGCCAAGACTACTGGCCCCAGCAACAACCTGACTACCCTGTGATCCTGTGTCCAGCTCTGGCCAAGACTACTGACTCCAGAAACAACCTGACCACCCCCTGCTCCTCTGTCCAGCTCTGTCCAAGACTACTGACCCCAGCAACAACCTGACCACCACCTGATCCTGTGTCCACCTCTGGCCAAGACTACTGACCCCAGAAACAACCTATCTACCCCCTGATCCGGTATCCAGCTCTGGCCAAGACTACTGACCCCAGCAACAACCTGACCACCCCCTGATCCTGTGTCCAGCTCTGGCTAAGACTACTGACCCGAGCAACAACCTGACCACCCCCTGATCCTGTGTCCAGCTCTGGCCAATACTACTGACCCCTGCAACAACCTGACTACCCCCTGCTATTGTGTCTAGCTCTGGCCAAGACTACTGACCCCAGCAACAACCTGACCACCCCCTGATCCTGTTTCCAGCTCTGGCCAAGACTACTGACCCCAGCAGCAACCAGATCACCGTCTGCTCCTGTGTCCAGCTCTGTCCTAGACTACTGACCCCAGCAACAACCTGAACACCCCTGATCCTATGTCCAGCTCTGGGCAAGACTACTAACCCCAGCAACAACCTGACCACCCCCTGATACTGTGTCCAGCTCTGGCCAAGGCTATTGACCTCAGCAACCACCTGACCACCCTCTGCTCCTGTATCCAGCTGTGGCCAAGGCTGCTGATCCCAGCACCAATCTGACCACCCCCCGCTCCTGTGTTCATCTCTGGCCAAGACTACTGTCCTCAGGAACAACCTGACCACTCCCTGATTCTGTGTCCAGCTCTGGCCAAGACTACTGACCCCAGAAACAACCTGACTACCCCCTGATCATGTGTCCAGGTCTGGCCAAGACTACTGATCCCAACACCAACCTGACTACCCCCTGCTCCTCTATCCAGTTCTGTACAAGGCTGCTGATCACAGCATCAACCTGACTACCCCCTGCTATTGTGTCCAGCTCTGGCCAAGACTACTGACCCCAGCAACAACCTGACCACCCCCTGATCCTGTGTCCAGCTCTGGCCAAGACAACTGACCCCAGTAGCAACCAGATCACTGTCTGCTCCTGTGTCCAGCTCTGTCCTAGACTACTGACCCCAGCAACAACCTGAACACCACTGATCCTGTGTCCAGCTCTGGCCAAGACTACTAACCCCAGCAACAACCTGACCACCCCCTGATCCTGTGTCCAACTCTGGCTAAGGATACTGACCTCAGCAACCACCTGTCCACCCTCAACTCCTGTGTCCAGCTCTGGCTAAGGCTACTGACCCCAGCAACAACCAGACCACCCCCTGATCCCGTGTCCTGCTCTTGCCAAGACTATTGGCCCCAGCAACAACCTGACCACCCTCTGATCCTGTGTCCAGCTCTGGCCAAGACTACTGACCTCAGAAACAACCTGACCACCCCCTGCTCCTCTGTCCAGCCCTGTCCAAGACTACTGACCCCAGCAACAACCTGACCACCCCTGATGCTGTGTCCAGATCTGGCCAAGACTACTGACCCGAGCAACAACCTGACCACCTCCTGATCCTGTGTCCAGCTCTGGCTAAGGCTACTGACCTCAGCAACCACATGTCCACCCTCAACTCCTGTGTCCAGCTCTGGCCCATACCACAGACCCCAGCAACAACCTGACCACCCCCTGATCTTGTGTCCAGCTCTGGCCAAGACTCCTGACCCCAGCAACAACCTGACCACCCCCTGATCCTGTGTCCAGCTCTGGCCAAGACTACTGACCCCAGCAACAACCTGACCACCCCCTGATCCTGTGTCCAGCTCTGGCCCAGACTGCTGACCCCAGAAACAACCTAACCACCCTCTGCTCCTCTGCCAAGTGCTGGCCAAGACTACTGACCCCAGCAACAACCTGACTACCCCCTGCTATTGTGTCCAGCTGTTGCCAAGACTACTGACCCAGCAACAACCTGACCACCCCCTGATCCCGTGTCCAGCTCTGGCCAAGACTACTGGCCCCAGTAACAAACTGATCACCCCCTGATCCTGTGTCCAGCTTTGGCCAAGACTACTGACCTCAGAAACAACCTGACCACCCCCTGCTCCTCTCTCCAGCCCTGTCCAAGACTACTGACCCCAGCAACAACCTGACCACCCCGATGCTGTGTCCAGATCTGGCCAAGACTACTGCCCCCAGCAACAACCTGACCACCTCCTGATCCTGTGTCCAGCTCTGGCTAAGGCTACTGACCTCAGCAACCACCTGCCCACCCTCAACTCCTGTGTCTAGCTCTGGCCCATACCACAGACCCCAGCAACAACCTGACCACCCCCTGATCTTGTGCCCAGCTGTGGCCAAGACTCCTGAACCCAGCAACAACCTGACCACCCCCTGATCCTGTGTCCAGCTCTGGCCAAGACTACTGACCCCAGCAACAACCTGACCACCCCCTGATCCTGTGTCCAGCTCTGGCCCAGACTGCTGACCCCAGAAACAACCTGACCACCCTCTGCTCCTCTGCCAAGCGCTGGCCAAGACTACTGACCCCAGCAACAACCTGACCACCCCTGATCCTGTGTCCAGCTCTGGCCAAGACTACTGGCCCCAGCAACAACCTGACTACCCTGTGATCCTGTGTCCAGCGTTGGCCAGGACTACTGACCTCAGCAACAACCTGACCACCCCCTGATCCTGTGTCCAGGTCTGGCCAAGACTACTGGCCCCAGCAACAACCTGACTACCCTGTGATCCTGTGTCCAGCTCTGGCCAAGACTACTGACCCCAGCAACAACCTGACCACGCCCTTCTCCTCTGTCCAGCTCTGGCCCATACCACAGACCCCAGCAACAATCTGACCAACCCCTGATCTTGTGTCCAGCTCTGGCCAAGACTCCTGACCCCATCAACAACCTGACCACCCCTTGATCCTGTGTCCAGCTCTGGCCAAGACTACTGTCCCCAGCAACAATCTGACTACCCTGTGATCCTGTGTCCAGCTCTGGCCAAGACTACTGACTCCAGAAACAACCTGACCACCCCCTTCTCCTCTGTCCAGCTCTGTCCAAGACTGCTAACCCCAGCAACAACCTGACCACCCCCTGATCCTGTGTCCACCTCTGGCCAAGACTACTGACCCCAGAATCAACCTGACCACCCCCTGATCCTGTGTCCAGCTCTGGCCAAGACTACTGACCCCAGCAACAACCTGACCACCCCCTGATCCTGTGTCCAGCTCTGGCCAAGACTACTGGCCCCAGCAACAACCTGACTACCCTGTGATCCTGTGTCCAGTTCTGGCCAAGACTACTGACTCCAGAAACAACCTGACAACCCCCTGCTCCTCTGTCCAGCTCTGTCCAAGACTACTGACCCCAGCAACAACCTGACCACCCCCTGATCCTGTGTCCAGCTCTGGCCAAGACTACTGACCCCAGCAACAACCTGACTACCCCCTGCTATTGTGTCCAGCTGTTGCTAAGACTACTGACTCAGCAACAACCTGACCACCCCCTGATCCTGTGTCCAGCTCTGGCCAAGGCTACTGACCCCAGCAGCAACCAGATCACCATCTGCTCTTGTGTCCAGCTCTGGCCTAGACTACTTACCCCAGAAACAACCTGACCACCCTCTGCTGCTCTGGCAAGCGCTGGCCAAGACTACTGAACCCAGCAACAACCTGACCACCCCCTGATCCTGTGTCCAGCTCTGGCCAAGGCCATTGACCTCAGCAACCACCTGACTACCCTCTGCTCCTGTATCCAGCTCTGGCCAAGGCTGCTGATCCCAGCAACAACCTGACCACCCCCTGCTCCTGTGTCCAGCTCTGGCCAAGACTACTGTCCCCAGCAACAACCTGACCATCCCCTAATCCTGTGTCCAGCTCTGGCGAAGACTACTGACCCCAGCAACAACCTGACTACCCCCTGCTCCTCTGTCCAGTTCTGGCTAAGACTACTTACCCCAGCAACACCCTGACCACCCCCTGGTCCTGTGTTCAGCTCTGGCCAAGACTGCTGACCCCAGAAACAAACTGACCACCCCTGCTCCTCTGTCCAGCTCTGGCCAGGACTGCTGACCCCAGAAACAACCTGACCACCCTCTGCTCCTCTGTCAAGCTCTGGCCAAGACTACTGACCCCAGGAAACATCCTGACCAACGCCTGATCCTGTGTCCAGCTCTGGCCAAGACTACTGACCCCAGCAACAACCTGACTACCCCCTGCTCCTGTGTCCAGCTCTGGCCAAGACTACTGGCCCCAGCAACAACCTCACTACCTCCTGATCCTCTCTCCAGCTCTTGCCAAGATACTGACCCCAGCATCAACATGACCACCCCCTGATCCAATTTGCAGCTCTGGCCAGAGCTATTAACCTCAGCAACCTCCTGACCACCCTCTGCTCCTGTATGCTGCTCTGGCCAAGACTACTGACCCCAGCAACAACCTGACCACCCTCTGATCCTGTGTCCAGCTCTGGCCAAGACTACTGACCCCAGCAACAACCTGACCACCCCCTGCTCCTGTGTCGAGCGTTGGCCAGGACTACTGACCTCAGCAACAACCTGACCACCCCCTGATTCTGTGTCCAGCTCTGGCCAAGACTACTGGCCCCAGCAACAACCTGACTACCCTGTGATCCTGTGTCCAGCTCTGGCCAAGACTACTGACTCCAGAAACAACCTGACCGCCCCCTTCTCCTCTGTCCAGCTCTGGCCCATACCACAGACCCCAGCAACAATCTGACCAACCCCTGATCTTGTGTCCAGCTCTGGCCAAGGCTCCTGACCCCATCAACAACCTGACCACCCCTTGATCCTGTGTCCAGCTCTGGCCAAGACTACTGGCCCCAGCAACAATCTGACTACCCTGTGATCCTGTGTCCAGCTCTGGCCAAGACTACTGACTCCAGAAACAACCTGACCACCCCCTTCTCCTCTGTCCAGCTCTGTCCAAGACTGCTGACCCCAGCAACAACCTGACCACCCCCTGATCCTGTGTCCACCTCTAGCCAAGACTACTGACCCCAGAATCAACCTGACCACCCCCTGATCCTGTGTCCAGCTCTGGCCAAGACTACTGACCCCAGCAACAACCTGACCACCCCCTGATCCTGTGTTCAGCTCTGGCTAAGACTGCTGACCCCAGCAACAACCTGACCACCCCTTGATCCTGTGTCCAGCTCTGGCCAAGACTTCTGACTCCAGCAACAACCTGACTACCCCCTGCTATTGTGTCCAGCTCTGACCAAGACTACTGAACCCAGCAACAACCTGACCACCCCTTGATCCTGAGTCCAGCTCTGGCTAAGACTACTGACCCCAGCAGCAACCAGATCACCGTCTGCTCCTGTGTCCAGCTCTGTCCTAGACTACTGACCCCAGCAACAACCTGAACACCCCTGATCCTGTGTCCAGCTCTGGCCAAGACTACTGACCCCAGCAACAACCTGACCGCCCCCTGATCCTGTGTCCAGCTCTGGCCAATGCTATTGACCTCAGCATCCACCTGACCACCCTCTGCTCCTGTATCCAGCTCTGGCCAAGGCTGCTGATCCCAGCACCAACCTGACCACCCCCTGCTCCTGTATTCAGTTCTGGACAAGGCTGCTGATCACAGCAACCACCTGACCACCCTCTGATCCTCTGTCCAGCTCTTTCTAAGGATACTGACCTCAGCCACCACCTGTCCACCCTCAACTCCTGTGTCCAGCTCTGGCCAAGGCTACTGACCCCAGCAACAACCTGACCACCCCTGATCCCGTGTCCAGCTCTGGCCAAGACTACTGGCCCCAGCAGCAACCTGATCACCCCCTGATCCTGTGTCCAGCTTTGGCCAAGACTACTGACCTCAGAAACAACCTGACCACCCCCTGCTCCTCTGTCCAACCCTGTCCAAGACTACTGACCCCAGCAACAACCTGACCACCCCGATGCTGTTTCCAGATCTGGCCAAGACTACTGACCCCAGCAACAACCTGACCACCTCCTGATCCTGTGTCCAGCTCTGGCTAAGGCTACTGACCTCAGCAACCACCTGTCCACCCTCAAGTCCTGTGTCTAGCTCTGGCCCATACTACAGACCCCAGCAATAACCTGACCACCCCCTGATCTTGTGTCCAGCTCTGGCCAAGACTCCTGAACCCAGCAACAACCTGACCACCCCCTGATCCTGTGTCCAGCTCTGTCCAAGACTACTGACCCCAGCAACAACCTGACCACCCCCTGATCCTGTGTCCAGCTCTGGCCCAGACTGCTGACCCCAGAAACAACCTGACCACCCTCTGCTCCTCTGGCAAGCGCTGGCCAAGACTACTGACCCCAGCAACAACCTGACCACCCCCTGATCCTGTGTCCAGCTCTGGCCAAGACTACTGACCCCAGCAACAACCTGACTACCCCATGCTATTGTGTCCAGCTGTTGCCAAGACTACTGACTCAGCAACAACCTGACCACCCCCTGATCCTGTGTCCAGCTCTGGCCAAGGCTACTGACCCCAGCAGCAACCAGATCACCGTCTGCTCTTGTGTCCAGCTCTGGCCAAGACTACTGACCCCAGAAACAACCTGACTACCCCCTGCTCCTCTATCCAGTTCTGGACAAGTCTGCTGATCACAGCAACCACCTGACCACCCTCTGATCCTGTGTCCAGCTCTGGCTAAGGATACTGACCTCAGCCACCACCTGTCCACCCTTAACTCCTGTGTCCATCTCTGGCCAAGGCTACTGACCCCAGCAACAACCTGACCACCCCTGATCCCGTGTCCAGCTCTGGCCAAGACTACTGGCCCCAGCAGCAACCTGATCACCCCCTGATCCTGTGTCCAGCTTTGGCCAAGACTACTGACCTCAGAAACAACCTGACCACCCCCTGCTCCTCTGTCCAGCCCTGTCCAAGACTACTGACCCCAGCAACAACCTGACCACCCCGATGCTGTTTCCAGATCTGGCCAAGACTACTGACCCCAGCAACAACCTGACCACCTCCTGATCCTGTGTCCAGCTCTGGCTAAGGCTACTGACCTCAGCAACCACCTGTCCACCCTCAACTCCTGTGTCTAGCTCTGGCCCATACCACAGACCCCAGCAACAACCTGACCACCCCCTGATCTTGTGTCCAGCTCTGGCCAAGTCTCCTGAACCCAGCAACAACCTGACCACCCCCTGATCCTGTGTCCAGCTCTGGCCAAGACTACTGACCCCAGCAACAACCTGACCACCCCCTGATCCTGTGTCCAGCTCTGGCCCAGACTGCTGACCCCAGAAACAACCTGACCACCCTCTGCTCCTCTGGCAAGCGCTGGCCAAGACTACTGACCCCAGCAACAACCTGACCACCCCCTGATCCTGTGTCCAGCTCTGGCCAAGACTACTGACCCCAGCAACAACCTGACTACCCCCTGCTATTGTGTTCAGCTGTTGCCAAGACTACTGACTCAGCAACAACCTGACCACCCCCTGATCCTGTGTCCAGCTCTGGCCAAGGCTACTGACCCCAGCAGCAACCAGATCACTGTCTGCTCTTGTGTCCAGCTCTGGCCTAGACTACTTACCCCAGAAGCAACCTGACCACCCTCTGCTCCTCTGGCAAGCGCTGGCCAAGACTACTGACCCCAGCAACAACCTGACCACCCCCTGATCCTGTGTCCAACTCTGGCCAAGGCTATTGACCTCAGCAACCACCTGACCACCATCTGCCCCTGTATCCAGCTCTGGCCAAGGCTGCTGATCCCTGCAACAACCTGACTGCCCCCTGCTCCTGTGTTCAGCTCTGGCCAAGACTACTGATCCCAGCAAGAACCTGATTACCCCCTGATCGTGTGTCCAACTCTGGCCAAGACTACTGACCCCAGCAACATCCTGACTACCCCCTGCTCCTCTATCCATTTCTGGACAAGGCTGCTGACCACAACAACAACCTGACCAACCAACACTCCTCTGTTCAGCTCTGGCCAAGACTACTGACCCCAGCAACAACCTGACCACCCCCTGATCCTGTGTCCAGCTCTGGCCAAGACTACTGACCCCAGCAACAACCTGACTACCCCCTGCTCCTGTGTCCAGCTCTGTCAAGGACTACAGACCCCAGCAACAACCTGACCACCCCCTGATCCTGTGTCCAGCTCTGGCCAAGACTACTGACCCCAGCAACAACCTGACCACCTCCTGATCCTGTGTCCAGCTCTGGCTAAGGCTACTGACCTCAGCAACCACCTGTCCACCCTCAACTTCTGTGCCCAGCTCTGGCTCAGACTGCTGACCACAGAAACAACCTGACCACCCTCTGCTCCTCTGCCAAGCGCTGGCCAAGACTACTGACCCCAGCAATAACCTGACCACCCCCTTATCCTGTGTCCAGCTCTGGCCAAGACTACTGACCCCAGCAACAACCTGACCACACCCTGCTCCTGTGTCCAGCTTTGGCCAGGACTACTGACCTCAGCAACAACCTCACCACCCCCGATGCTGTGTCCAGAGCTGGCCAAGACTACTGACCCCAGCAACAACGTGACCATCTCCTGATCCTGTGTCCAGCTCTGGCTAAGGCTACTGACCTCAGCAACCACCTGTCCACCCTAAACTCCTGTGTCCAGCTCTGGCCCATACCACAGACCCCAGCAACAATCTGACCAACCCCTGATCTTGTGTCCAGCTCTGGCCAAGACTCCTGACCCCAGCAACAACCTGACCACCCCTTGATCCTGTGTCCAGCTCTGGCCAAGACTACTGGCCCCAGCAACAACCTGACTACCCTGTGATCCTGTGTCCAGCTCTGGCCAAGACTACTGACTCCAGAAACAACCTGACCACCCCCTGCTCCTCTGTCCAGCTCTGTCCAAGACTACTGACCCCAGCAACAACCTGACCACCACCTGATCCTGTGTCCACCTCTGGCCAAGACTACTGACCCCAGAAACAACCTATCCACCCTCTGATCCGGTATCCAGCTCTGGCCAAGACTACTGACCCCAGCAACAACCTGACCACCCCCTGATCCTGTGTCCAGCTCTGGCTAAGACTACTGACCCCAGCAACAACCTGACCACCCCCTGATCCTGTGTCCAGCTCTGGCCAAGACTACTGACCCCTGCAACAACCTGACTACCCCCTGCTATTGTGTCCAGCTCTGGCCAAGACTACTGACCCCAGCAACAACCTGACCACCCCCTGATCCTGTTTCCAGCTCTGGCCAAGACTACTGACCCCAGCAGCAACCAGATCACCGTCTGCTCCTGTGTCCAGCTCTGTCCTAGACTACTGACCCCAGCAACAACCTGAACACCCCTGATCCTGTGTCCAGCTCTGGCCAAGACTACTAACCCCAGCAACAACCTGACCACCCCCTGATACTGTGTCCAGCTCTAGCCAAGGCTATTGACCTCAGCAACCACCTGACCACCCTCTGCTCCTGTATCCAGCTGTGGCCAAGGCTGCTGATCCCAGCAACAATCTGACCACCCCCTGCTCCTGTGTTCATCTCTGGCCAAGACTACTGTCCTCAGCAACAACCTGACCACCCCCTGATTCTGTGTCCAGCTCTGGCCAAGACTACTGACCCCAGAAACAACCTGACTACCCCCTGATCATGTGTCCAGCTCTGGCCAAGACTACTGACCCCAACACCAACCTGACTACCCCCTGCTCCTCTATCCAGTTATGGACAAGGCTGCTGATCACAGCATCAACCTGACTACCCCCTGCTATTGTGTCCAGATCTGGCCAAGACTACTGACCCCAGCAACAACCTGACCACCCCCTGATCCTGTGTCCAGCTCTGGCCAAGACTACTGACCCCAGCAGCAACCAGATCACCGTCTGCTCCTGTGTCCAGCTCTGTCCTAGATTACTGACCCCAGCAACAACCTGAACACCCCTGATCCTGTGTCCAGCTCTGGCCAAGACTACTAACTCCAGCAACAACCTGACCACCCCCTGATCCTGTGTCCAACTCTGGCTAAGGATACTGACCTCAGCAACCACCTGTCCACCCTCAACTCCTGTGTCCAGCTCTGGCCAAGGCTACTGACCCCAGCAACAACCTGACCACCCACTGATCCCGTGTCCAGCTCTGGCCAAGACTACTGGCCCCAGCAACAACCTGACCACCCCCTGATCCTCTGTCCAGCTCTGGCCAAGACTACTGACCTCAGAAACAACCTGACCACCCCCTGCTCCTCTGTCCAGCCCTGTCCAAGACTACTGACCCCAGCAACAACCTGACCACCCCTGATGCTGTGTCCAGATCTGGCCAAGACTACTGACCCGAGCAACAACCTGACCACCTCCTGATCCTGTGTCCAGCTCTGGCTAAGGCTACTGACCTCAGCAACCACCTGTCCACCCTCAACTCCTGTGTCCAGCTCTGGCCCATACCACAGACCCCAGCAACAACCTGACCACCCCCTGATCTTGTGTCCAGCTCTGGCCAAGACTCCTGACCCCAGCAACAACCTGACCACCCCCTGATCCTGTGTCCAGCTCTGGCCAAGACTAGTGACCCCAGCAACAACCTGACCACCCCCTGATCCTGTGTCCAGCTCTGGCCCAGACTGCTGACCCCAGAAACAACCTGACCACCCTCTGCTCCTCTGCCAAGTTCTGGCCAAGAATACTGACCCCAGCAACAACCTGACTACCCCCTGCTATTGTGTCCAGCTGTTGCCAAGACTACTGACCCAGCAACAACCTGACCACCCCCTGATCCCGTGTCCAGCTCTGGCCAAGACTACTGGCCCCAGCAACAACCTGATCACCCCCTGATCCTGTGTCCAGCTTTGGCCAAGACTACTGACCTCAGAAACAACCTGACCACCCCCTGCTCCTCTGTCCAGCCCTGTCCAAGACTACTGACCCCAGCAACAACCTGACCACCCCGATGCTGTGTCCAGATCTGGCCAAGACTACTGCCCACAGCAACAACCTGACCACCTCCTGATCCTGTGTCCAGCTCTGGCTAAGGCTACTGACCTCAGCAACCACCTGTCCACCCTCAACTCCTGTGTCTAGCTCTGGCCCATACCACAGACCCCAGCAACAACCTGACCACCCCCTGATCTTGTGTCCAGCTCTGGCCAAGACTCCTGAACCCAGCAACAACCTGACCACCCCCTGATCCTGTGTCCAGCTCTGGCCAAGACTTCTGACCCCAGCAACAACCTGACCACCCCCTGATCCTGTGTCCAGCTCTGGCCCAGACTGCTGACCCCAGAAACAACCTGACCACCCTCTGCTCCTCTGCCAAGCGCTGGCCAAGACTACTGACCCCAGCAACAACCTGACCACCTCCGGATCCTGTGTCCAGCTCTGGCGAAGACTACTGACCCCAGCAACAACCTGACCACCCCCTGCTCCTCTGTCCAGCCCTGTCCAAGACTACTGACCCCAGCAACAACCTGACCACCCCTGATGCTGTGTCCAGATCTGGCCAAGACTACTGACCCGAGCAACAACCTGACCACCTCCTGATCCTGTGTCCAGCTCTGGCTAAGGCTACTGACCTCAGCAACCACCTGTCCACCCTCAACTCCTGTGTCCAGCTCTGGCCCATACCACAGACCCCAGCAACAACCTGACCACCCCCTGATCTTGTGTCCAGCTCTGGCCAAGACTCCTGACCCCAGCAACAACCTGACCACCCCCTGATCCTGTGTCCAGCTCTGGCCAAGACTAGTGACCCCAGCAACAACCTGACCACCCCCTGATCCTGTGTCCAGCTCTGGCCCAGACTGCTGACCCCAGAAACAACCTGACCACCCTCTGCTCCTCTGCCAAGTTCTGGCCAAGAATACTGACCCCAGCAACAACCTGACTACCCCCTGCTATTGTGTCCAGCTGTTGCCAAGACTACTGACCCAGCAACAACCTGACCACCCCCTGATCCCGTGTCCAGCTCTGGCCAAGACTACTGGCCCCAGCAACAACCTGATCACCCCCTGATCCTGTGTCCAGCTTTGGCCAAGACTACTGACCTCAGAAACAACCTGACCACCCCCTGCTCCTCTGTCCACCCCTGTCCAAGACTACTGACCCCAGCAACAACCTGACCACCCCGATGCTGTGTCCAGATCTGGCCAAGACTACTGCCCACAGCAACAACCTGACCACCTCCTGATCCTGTGTCCAGCTCTGGCTAAGGCTACTGACCTCAGCAACCACCTGTCCACCCTCAACTCCTGTGTCTAGCTCTGGCCCATACCACAGACCCCAGCAACAACCTGACCACCCCCTGATCTTGTGTCCAGCTCTGGCCAAGACTCCTGAACCCAGCAACAACCTGACCACCCCCTGATCCTGTGTCCAGCTCTGGCCAAGACTTCTGACCCCAGCAACAACCTGACCACCCCCTGATCCTGTGTCCAGCTCTGGCCCAGACTGCTGACCCCAGAAACAACCTGACCACCCTCTGCTCCTCTGCCAAGCGCTGGCCAAGACTACTGACCCCAGCAACAACCTGACCACCTCCGGATCCTGTGTCCAGCTCTGGCGAAGACTACTGACCCCAGCAACAACCTGACCACCCCCTGATCCTGTGTCCAGCTCTGGCCAAGACTACTGACCCCAGCAACAACCTGACTACCCCCTGCTATTGTGTCCAGCTGTTGCCAAGACTACTGACTCAGCAACAACCTGACCACCCCCTGATCCTGTGTCCAGCTCTGGCCAAGACTACTGACCCCAGCAGCAACCAGATCACCGTCTGCTCCTGTGTCCAGCTCTGGCCTAGACTACTTACCCCAGCAACAACCTGAACACCCCTGATCTTGTGTCCAGCTCTGGCCAAGACTACTGACCCCAGCAACAACCTGACCACCCCCCTGATCCTGTGTCCAACTCTGGCCAAGGCTATTGACCTCAGCAACCACCTGACCACCCTCTGCCCCTGTATCCAGCTCTGGCCAAGGCATGCTGATCCCTGCAACAACCTGACCACCCCCTAATCCTGTGTTCAGCTCTGGCCAAGACTACTGATCCCAGCAAGATCCTGATTACCCCCTGATCGTGTGTCCAACTCAGGCCAAGACTACTGACTTCAGCAACAACCTGACTACCCCCTGCTCCTCTATCCATTTCTGGACAAGGCTGCTGACCACAGCAACAACCTGACCAACTAACACTCCTCTGTTCAGCTCTGGCCAAGACTACTGACCCAAGCAACAACCTGACCACCTCCTGATCCTGTGTCCAGCTCTGGCTAAGGATACTGACCTCAGCAACCACCTGTCCACCCTCAACTGCTGACCCCAGAAACAACCTGACCACCCTCTGCTCCTCTGCCAAGCGCTGGCCTAGACTACTGACCCCAGCAACAACCTGACCACCCGCTGATCCTGTGTCCAGCTCTGGCCAAGGCTACTGACCCCAGCAACAACCTGACCACCCCCTGATCCCGTGTCGAGCTCTGGCCAAGACTACTGGCCCCAGCAACAACCTGGCTACCCCTGATCCTGTGTCCAGCTCTGGCCAAGACTACTGACCCCAGCAACAACCTGACCACCCCCTGATCCTGTGTCCAGCTCTGCCCAAGACTACTGGCCCCAGAAACAGCCCGACCACCCCCTGATCCTTTGTCCAGCTCTGGCCAAGACTACTAACCCCAGCAATAACCTGACTACCCCCTGCTCCTGTGTCCAGCTCTGGCCAAGACTGCTGACCCCAGAAACAACCTGACTAACCCCTGCTCCTGTGTCCAGCTCTGGCCAAGACTACTGACCCCAGCAACAACCTGACCACCCCCTGATCCTGTATCCAGCTCTGGCCAAGGCTGCTGAGCGTAACAACAGCTTGTGTACCCCTTGATCCTGTGTCCAGTTCTGGCCAAGACTGCGGACCCTGGCACCAGCCTGTGCACCCCTAGATCCTGTGTTCAGCTCTGGCCAAGACTGCTGAGCCTAGCATCAGCCTGTGCACCCCCTGATCCTGTATCCAGCTCTGGCCAAGGCTGCTGAGCGTAACAACAGCTTGTGTACCCCTTGATCCTGTGTCCAGTTCTGGCCAAGACTGCGGACCCTGGCACCAGCCTGTGCACCCCTAGATCCTGTGTTCAGCTCTGGCCAAGACTGCTGAGCCTAGCATCAGCCTGTGCACCCCAGCTGAGACCTGCATCAACTTCTGCACGCTGTGCTCCTGTGTGCAGCTCTGACTAAATCTGCTGAGCCCGGTACAGCACATGCTCACATTGCTCCTGTGTTCAGCTCCAGCCAGGACTGGTGAGCATGGCAACAGCCTGTGCACCCACTGCTCCTTTGTCCAGACTGGTTACCCCAGCAGCAACTTGTGCATCTTCTGATCCTGTGTCCAGCTCTGATCTAGACTGCAGAGCCCAGCATTAGCCTCGGCACCCCCTAATCCTGTGTCCAGCTCTGGCCAAGACTCCTGAGCCGAGCGTCAGCCTGTGCACCCCCAGGTCCTGTGTCTAACTCCGTCCAAGGCTAGTGAGCCTAGCATCAGCTTGTGCACCCCCTGATCCTGTGTCCAGCTCTAGCCAAGACTGTTGAGCCCAGCACCAACTCCTGCACTCTGCTACCGTCTCCAGCTCTGACTAAATCTGCTGAGCCCGTTACAACACATGCTCATATTGCTCCTGTGATATCTGAAAATATTGGTCAAATAGTAGGAAAAAATACAATCATAATTCACATTCAATGAAGCAACACATCAATCAGTGACCAAGCAATTTAATTGCTTTTTCATCAAAACATCTTTACACATCTCACCTACTAGGACATCTATGATTAAATCCCCTAAGTCCGGTACAGCACATGCTCACATTGCTCCTGTGTTCGGCTCTGGCCAAGACTGCTGAGCATGGCAACAGCTTGTGCACCCACTGCTCCTGTGTCCAGCTCTGGCCAAGACTGGTGACACAAGCAGCATCCTGTGCACCACCACATCCTGTGTCCAGCTCCGGCCAGGACTACTGAGCTCAGCATCAGCCTGTACACCCCCAGATCATGTGTCCATTTGTGGCCAAGACTAGTGACCCCAGCAGCAATCTGACAACACCAGTCCAGAATACCTCAACAGACAGCTCTCCTTCTACACTCCGACCCGGCATCTCCGCTCGGCCGACATCGCCCTCGTAACCGTCCCACGTGTCCGCAGAACTACAACCGGAGGTAGATCATTTGCACACCTCGCCACCAAAACGTGGAACACTCTTCCCACCCACCTGCGCCAGCCAAAAGACCTCCTTACCTTCAGGAAACTTCTCAAGACCTGGCTGTTCGAGCAGTGGCAGCACCTCCCCCCCTTCTCACCCCATTCCACCTCAACGCCTTGAGACCCTCAGTGGTGAGTAGTGTGCTTACAAATTCCTGATTGATTGTTTGATCTGACCACTCCCTGCTCCTATATTCAGCTCTGACCGAGACTATTAAGCCCAACATCAGCCTGTGCACCCCCAAATCCTGTGTCCACCTCTAGCCAAGTCTGCTGAACCCAGAATGAGCCTGTGCCCCACCAGATCCTGTGTCCAGCTCCAGCCAAGACTGCTGAGCCTAGCATCAGCCTGTGCACCCCCAGATCCTGTGTCAATTTCTGGCCAAACTGGTGACCCCAGCAGCAATCTGAACACCCCCTGCTCTTGTATTCAGCTCTGGCCAAGACTGCTGAGCATCAGTCTGTGCACTCCTGATCCTGTGTTCTGGTCTGGCCAAGACAGAGGATGTCTAGAGCTTAAGCACATCTCCAGTTAACAGTATAGAATGCATGCCATCAATAGGGAATCAGGGGATCAGGTGCTGGTTTCCATGGACATAAACACCACCTACAATGAGCTGTACCTAGTACTGATTAATCCCCCACCCCGTCATTTGAAGGCAAGTTTGAATTTGATTGGCCAGTGAGCTTGGGTCCAGCAGCCACTGTTGGTAAGTATCATCTTATAGGCTGGCTGTGTAAGTCAAGTGCTCAAACTCACGTTTCTGTTGCAGGCATCTGGTACTCCAGTGGACAGGAAGGGAAGGGCATAGCACATAGCATGTACAAGGTCTATAGATAAAGCTTGGAGGTGTTGCCATGAAGACGTCAGCTGGATAGAAGAAGGGGTTCCAAAAAGACACTGCCACTGATGCTGTGCTCCCAGATCCTGAGTGCCATAGTGCGTGTTGAAGTCTCAGCATCATCCCCTGTGTGATGGTGCTCCCCCTCCTCCAGGTGATGTTTGATGATGAGGGGCGAGGTCAGGCAGTCTTGTGTCATGGAACCAGACTAACAGTCTCTGTCTTCTGCCCCCAGCCTTGAGCAGCCCTGGCATCCATGGGAACATCTTGGCTAATCAGTAGGTGTCTGGGACTAGCATCTAATATGAAGGACTACTTTACACTTGTGAAATATCAGGAAACTGCTAACTCTTGGACTTTGAGAGGTTGCATTAGAGGTTAAACTTAGTATGTGAGTTGCCACAAATGTAATGGAGATATAAATAGAGAATAATGTGTATTAGAAATGGGGTATCTGGTTGGCAGTTAGTTTGCACTCTGTCCAAGCAGGGACCCTCACTCAAGTCAGGGTAAGGGGGATACACACCTAGGATAACCCCCGCTCACCCTCTTGGTAGCTTGGCACAAGCAGTCAGGCTTATCTCAAAGGCAATGTGTAAAGTATTTGTACCAACACACACAGCAATTCAGTGAAAACACCACAAAAGTGACAAAACACCAGTTTAGAACAATAGCCAATATTTATCTAAATCAAACAAGACCAAAATGACAAACATCCAACATACACAAGCAAGGTTATACATTTTTAAAGGGAAAAGAGTATTAATCCACAGAAATCAATGGATGCTTTCTTTTTACACAAAGTGCCTGGTTCATGTCAAAATTAAGGCCGAATGGGCGAGCATGCGTCAGAAAACTTGGCGATGCGTCGCTTTCTTACTCGCAAGTGAGGCCGTGCGTCATTTCTTCTCTTGTAGGGTACGTGATGCGTCATCTTTCTCTCTCGCAGAAGAGCGATGCATCAATTTCTAGACAGGCAACCTCGAATCCGTGCAGGTTCACTGATTTTGGCGACCAGCAACGATGCATGTGAAATTCCGGCACATGGTGGTGAAGAGCTGCACTATTGGGGGTGATGCATTGATTTTGTCAGCCGCACACGAGTGTTGCTTCGATTTCCCAGCCGCGATGCAGGTGGTGCGTTGATATTTTAGCCGCGAAGCAGGTGCTACTTCGGTTTTTCTCCTGCATGGTTCCTATGCGTGGATTTCAGTCTTGGTTTCACAAGCTTCTCCTTTCAAGGGCCATGGGACTGGATTAGGCACCACTTGGCAGGGTTGGAGTCTCAACAAGAGAGTCAAGGTGCTGGCAGAGGAAGTCTTTGATGGCCCTGAGACTTCAGAACAGGGGACAAGCTTAGACCAAGCTCGTGGAGACACTTTACAAGCAGGAAAACACAGCAAAGTCCAGTCTTCATAATCACACAGGCAGAAGCAGCAACTGCAGGCCAAACCAGCAAAGCACACACACAGGCAAAGGGGCAATACTCCAGCTCTTCAACTCTTCTCCTTGGCAGAGGTTCCTCTTGGATCCAGAAGTAATGTAAAAGTCTGGGGTTTTGGGTCTACTACTTATACTCATTTCTGCCTTTGAAGTAGGCAAACTTCAAAGGAAAGTCTCTGTTGCTTACAAGATCCTGCCTTGCCCAGGCCTGGATCCAGAAGCACTCCAGGGGATTGGAGACTATGGTGGTCATTCTGACCCTGGCGGTCTTTGACCGCCAGGGCGGAGGACCGCGGGAGCACCGCCGACAGGCCGGCGGTGCTCCAATGGGGATTCCGACCGCGGCGGTAAAGCCGCGGTCGGACCGGCACCACTGGCGGGGTCCCGCCAGTGTACCGCGGCCCCATTGAATCCTCCGCGGCGGCGCAGCTTGCTGCACCGCCGCGGGGATTCCGACCCCCCCTACCGCCATCCAGATCCCGGCGGTCGGACCGCCGAGATCCGGATGGCGTTAGGGGGGGTCGCGGGGCCCCTGGGGGCCCCTGCAGTGCCCATGCCACTGGCATGGGCATTGCAGGGGCCCCCGTAAGAGGGCCCCTAAATGTATTTCACTGTCTGCTGCGCAGACAGTGAAATACGCGACGGGTGCAACTGCACCCGTCGCACAGCTTCCACTCCGCCGGCTCGATTCCGAGCCGGCTTCATCGTGGAAGCCTCTTTCCCGCTGGGCTGGCTGGCGGTCTGAAGGCGACCGCCCGCCAGCCCAGCGGGAAAGTCAGAATTACCGCCGCGGTCTTTCGACCGCGGAACGGTAACCTGACGGCGGGACTTTGGCGGTCGGCCTCCGCCGCCCGCCAAGGTCAGAATGAGGGCCTATATTGTGTGAGGACAGGCACCGTTCTTTCAGGTGCAGGTGTCAACTCCTCCCTTCCCACTCTAGCCCAGGACACTCATCAGGATATGCAGGACATTCCCAAGCTCCGTTTGTGTAACTGTCTATAGGGAACAGCCCAACTGTCAGTCTTATCCAGACGTGGATTCCGCAAGCAGGCAGAGGCACAGAATGGTTAAGCAAGAAAATGCCCACTTTGTAAAAGTGGAATTTTCAAACTGATTTTACCAAAAGATGTATTTTTAAATTGTGAGTTCAGAGAAATTCCAAACTCCACATTTCAATCTACTCTCAATGGGAAACTGCACTTAAAATATATTTAAAAGCAATCCCCATGTCAATGTATGAGAGAAATAGGCCTTGCAATAGTCAAAAACGAATTTGGCAGTATTTCACTATTAGGACATGTAAAACACACAAGTACATTTTCCTACCTAACAAATACACTGCACCTTGCCCCTGGGGCTACCTAGGGCCTACCTTAGGGGTGATTTACATGTAGTCAAAGGGAAGATTTGGGCCTGGCAAGTGGGTACACTTGTCAAGCCGAATTGCCAGTGCCAGACTGCACACACAGACACTGCAGTGGCAGGTCTGAGACATGTATTCAGTGCTACTTATGTGGGTGGCACAATCAGTGCTTCAGACCCACTAGTAGCATTTGATTTACAGGCCCTGGGCACACATAATGCAATTTACTAGGGACTTACTAGTAAATCAAATATGCCAATAATGGAGAAACCAATCACCAATCCAATTTACACTGAGGGCATATGCACTTTAGCACTGTTTAGCAGTGCTAAAGTGCCGAGAGTCCTAAAGCTAATAAAAACTGGTAAGGAAAAATAGGAGAAAGGAGGCAAAAAGTTTGGAGATGACCCTGGAAAAAGGGCAGGTCCAGCGATGTGCATAACCATCATTTCAGCTTGATTTTCTGCATTTACAGGAACAAATAGATGCCATCTTTTCGTTGCTCTTAAGTAGCCCAGCTTTTATGTGCTGTGATGTGATACTTACGCCTTTTGATCTTGTAATACCGAAGCCCGAACTCATTGTGTGGCCACCCACTTCATTCACAGTTAACAACATTGATTACCACACTTTCAACTCTAAAAGGCATTGCAAGTGATATGGTTACAAAGCCTATGAACAACATGCATTTGACACTAACCAATAGCAAACATTTTGAGGCCTAACTAAAGACAGCTTTAGCAGTTGCCAAAACTTATGTCAACACACTTTACACAGACGACCTGATTACAAGTGGGTTTGATAATGCCACTAACCCCCTGTTTGGTGGGGGTCTGAATTCTAAGTAGGACAGAGTTTATCACACCCAGTAATTACGTGGTAAAGTCTACACCTTTGCAGTTTTCACCACTTACATATTGACAGGTCACGCCTGCTGACATGTTCACCAGGGAAAAATTACAGTAACTACCTAGACATGGAAGATGTATTTCGGTGCTTTCCCTAACAAAGCCCACATTTTATGACCAATTTTGCAAGGCACACTTGAAATATGCCATATTTATTGCACCGTTTAAATACAGAACCATAAAATCAAGACTAAAGAGGGGTATCGGGTGGCATCTCTCAGCCACTGTTTGTTGGATGAGCCGTCAACATTTTGGATCCATCCCCTTCAAAGACACTGGACTAAGTCATGGCCAGTAGTACCATGAGTCCTCTTAGGGAGGGGCTCGTTCAGGTTATTTACAAATTCATGGAGATCCTGAGTGCAGTGAAGGAGAAGAGCATCTGGCACGTGCGGATTGGATGGCATTCTCCACCCATTCAAGGTACCTTTGATACCAGGGGGCAGAATTATGGAAAGTGGCGCTGCACCGAGTGCAGCACCGCTTTCCCAGCGCCCCTTAGCACCCCCCCTACCGCCACCATGTGTGCGCCGTATTTAAAATACAGTGCACCATGGCGCAGGGTAGGGGGCAATAGCGTCATTTCCAATAATGCTATTGATGTACTCTGCAGGAGTAGCGCCAAAGTACTGGCGCTACTCCCGCAGAGGACATAAGGCCCCATTCTAAAGAATGGATGCCCCATTTTAACGCCTGCTTTTGAGCAGCCGTTAACAGTGCCGTAAAAAATGGTGCAAGAAAATCTCATAGATTTCCTTACACCGTTTTTCCGGCTCCCCTAACGGGGGAAAGCCCGCTTTGCATACATTATGCCTGGTGCAGGCATAATGTAGCGCAAAGGGTTACAGGGTGGCGCAATGCATGCATTGCACCACCCTGTAAATACGACGCAGAGATTTTGGCCTTGTTGGGCCACATTAATGTCATACATAATGGTCTTAATGTGGCGTAAGGTGGAGCTAGGGGACTATAAATATCCCTCCTAGTGTCTGGTGCCTACTGTTGAAATCCAGCTTTCTACCCAATCACGGTATTTTAATCAATGTAATGATAACATTCTTGAAGACTTCTGTTGCCATATCAAGAAGGCCTGTTTTTAAAGCAATCTGCTTCCTACAGTGTTTAGTGCAGAGATGGTGCTTGGGGTATCTACTTCTCATACACCCTATGAGATGGGGCAGCCTTATTCAGGAGCACGAGCCCAGTCTTATGTCCTCTAGAAGGCAATAATCTCATCATAGTTTCAAACAGTCAAACAATCAATCAGTAAATTTGTTCCATTGTACTTGTCACCCGTGAGGGTATCCAGGCACTGGCCAGGTGCAGTTGATTAGCCCAATAGCCACGTCTTCAGGGACTTTCCAAACTCTGAAATAGGTGAAAGGCTAGCTTGTTCCATGTCTCCATGAGTGACCTCCAATTCTGCTACATAGGATACAAAGGTTGAGGGTTAGAGAAAGGGATGAGAAGCAGAGGTGTCTGGTGGACTGATGAAAGTTGAGATGGTGGTTCAAGTAGGTGGGTCTGCAGTTGTGTAGGGCCATGTATGCAAGGATCAGGAGCTTAAACTAGCATATTTTCTGTACAGGAAGCCATTGGAGGTTTCTGAAGTAGAGAGTTATGTGGATTCATTTTCGGAGATCCAGGGCGAGTCTGGCTGCAGGGTTATGTATGGTCTGTACTCGTCTGAGGGGGTGAA